>NW_017729033.1:35253688-35292623 GCF_001723915.1 Gavialis gangeticus | reverse complement strand
CAGGGGGTTGGACAGAGGTGCCAGTGGTGGTAAAAAGAGGGCGGGGGGAGGGAAGCTGCAGAAGGGGGGAGGGGATCATGGGGGGGACTCCCACCAGCCTCTCCTGCTCCCCTAACCCCCCAAATCCATGCCCTGCCTGGCCCCCAGAAGCTCCTGAGAGCGAGTAGCCCTGAGCTACCTGGCAGGTCAGCTTTTTGTACTGATGGGGCCAGGATAGGGCAGTTATTTATATTGCTGGGGCAGCACAGTGCTGACCCCAGGCTTTAGCTCCCCCTGGCTGCAGATCCAGAAGGAGCCAGGCAGGGTTATTTTGCCCCAAGTGGCACAGTTTGCCGCACACCAAAGTGCATGTCTGGACACGTGGGCTGATGCAAAAAGCCCCAGCTCAAATTTGTACTTCTTTTTGAACTGATGCAAGTGCACGTGCTTGCATGTGTGGACGTGCCCTTTAAGGTCAGGAACAAATTTTACCTCATGGTCAAATTGGTAGAGACTGGGGGGGATTTTGCCATCCTCTGTAACAGGGTGTATGATCCTCTTCCTTGGATATCTCAACCGTAATTTTTAAGAACAACCTTTATAGCTTGCAGGCCATTTGGCTGCCATTGTCCCCCTACTTTATCTGTGGTAGCTTAGGGTGTTATTGTTACACAAATTGCCAATTGCTCAAATCACGAGTGAGACCTTATGAAGGAGGATAAGGCAAGATGCTGCATTTATTGATTAAGCTCTTAATACACACACACCACATTCATACCCAAGTTTCAGTTCTGTGCTGGTGTACTTTACCAGTCTTATCAGTGCTCGGATCAACTTAGTGGCCAGCCAAGTAGGTCACAAATAGGAGCCAGGCTCCTGCCAGTCTATCTTGTCAGACAAACCAATGCTCCAGGATGACATGCCGAACAAGACCCAAAATCGATACGTCTTGCCCCATCTTTTATAGCCTTGTCAATTCACCCAGTCCTCTGGGCTTTTGCTGGTGTCTCGGGATGTGAGGGACGCAAGAATGCTCACCAGCAGCTCAGGAAACAGCACGTGGAGGACGGGAGACGAAATCCGCGTGGCTCGTCAGCCGCCTGTTTATACAGCTGCAGCCGGCTGGTAACGTCAGCGCTGAATGCCGTCCAGCACGAATAAAAATGGTGGCGCACACTGCGGAGCCGGTGGAGAGGGAGAGGAGACTGCAACAGATGTCCCTGCAGCAGAGGCACGCTGGTACACCGGATCAAACAAGTAGGAACGTCCGGGACGGGAACAAGAAGGAAGAAGAGGGTCATCTAGATGACGCTGTGGATGCGGCTGCAGAGGGACATCAGGATCGCCTCATGGGGACATCAGGGGGACAGAGGGACTGCAAGGGATCCAGGAAAGAGGTGCAGCCGAAGAGAGCATCGCCGAGGTGCAAAAGGTGCCTTGGAGTAGGCAGGGAACTGAGTGCCTAGGTATAAGGCAGCCAGTGTCCTATTGTAGTGTGGGGGGTAGTTAAAGGGGCCCGGTTTTGTGTTGGAGCTTCTTTTTCTGTTTCTTCTGGTTTTGTTCTTCCCTGAGCTCTGGGGGATCTGAGGGTAGCGGACCCGCACTGTAGGCTAGACAGTGTTGGGAAGGGGGCCCGAGTAGGACCCGGTCGAGGGTCCCAGGAGCGAGATGCCAACCAGCTTGATACCACTACACAGGAGGCGTGAGACCGGGGTGTAGGGGTGGCAGAGCCCCGAGAGTAACCGCCGGGGGGAACCTTGGGCCAACGAGCATGCCTGATGAACAACCCCGGACACTGAGGTCATCAAGTCGTGGCAGGAGAGCACAGGGTCAAGGAGTCGGGTGGAAGTCACCAGGCTCAAGCAGAGACGCAAGCCCAAGAGGTGTGTAACTTCAATCACCCAAGCAAGAGTGGCACAAGACCAACTAGTTGAGTCCCAGCGGCGACAGCTGGGTTATCACTGTGTTCTTTATTGAAGGTCAATTGTTGTTGTCCTCTTGCTGTTCTGAGGCAGATTCTTCTTATTTGGTCTTTTATCTGTCTGCATTCTTCAGCCAGCTGATGTTTTTCTCTTCTACAAACACACTCTCACCCATACAGCATACAAAAGAGTAAAAGGTTGAGCATTTATGTCAAGCTACAGAGCAATACAAAATGGAGTTTCTTGAGGCAATGCAAAACTCAAGAAAATACATAAGATTAAAAGCAATAGGCAAAAAGTCTATTTGTATACCACTATGTCTTATAGCTATGTCAGGGCCAAATGTGTACTTTTACTAATAGATTGGACAATGGATTTATAGAGGATGGATAGGAATGATCCTGCCTCTGTCAGAGGGGTGGACTAGACGACCTGTGGAGGTTCCTTCCAGCCCTATTTTTTTATGATTTTATGATATAGACAATCTGGAAAATGAATTTCTGGCACATACCTTTGTACTTGGTTTTGTCATGTTTGAGACAACTTAGTACAAATATTCAGACATATAAGTAGCCCTATGTCTTCCCTATCAGCAATTTCCCACTTTATTTTTAGATTTAAATCCTCTCAACTACATTAGCTAATCTATTATCCAAGGGACTGGCCCTTCTGCTATGGAAATAGAGGTCATCAGAGTCATGACCTCCCCCCAATCTCTTGAAGAGGTATCCCAATATTCCACAAAACAAGAGCCTTCCACTACTTAATTAAACAGCTTTTCAACTCAACTCCCACTTGATGAACAGGAAGGATTTATTAGAAGATAGGCTAGATATTACTCTTATTCACCTCTTTCCCCAGATTTCTGAAGTCTTCTCAGGATCTGTAGAATGGTACTTAATGCAATGCCAATGTGGTTCACCAAAGGAAGTTCTCCCACTCACTTCAGAATCTTGTTTGTTCTTGAAGTTTCTGGAAAGCAGTAAACTGTCATACTGTCCTTCTGCTCCTTACAAATGTCATACTATCCATTTGTTTTAAATATTTTTCACTGGAGACTCCAAGCTATCTCCACTGCACCCAAAAGAGCATCCAGAGCTAAGTCCACCTGGTTTGAGCTGGACAATCCTCAGTTCTTTCCTCCTGCAAGTCCCTTCCTCCAGATAAGCTTGCTGAAGCACACACTTTAGAAGTTTTACTCAGCACCTAACAAATGTAGCAAAGATATCTTTTTGATTCTCTTGTTTCTGGCTTTATCAAGTTTCCATTCTTATTTCTTTGTCTTTTCTTGTCACTTGATTTTGCCTCTGGCAGGTTCTGTTATGGTGCTGTCCAGATCTGTGTATTCAGGAAAACCTCCATATACCTGATGTTTCACCTCTAGCAGAACAATCATCTTGCACTTCACAGAAAAAGCAACATCTCCTTCCAGCTGGGAAACAGAATATGGCATACTGGAGGCATAAAAGTCTGTGTCAGTTCTTGTTACTGTGGTGAAAGCTTAACCCCCAAATGAATACAGAAATTCTGCTCCTCAGTACTCAAGTATTTGTAGATAGATAGCTTTTAAGTCAATGCAAACAAGGTTAGCACCACCCATTCTGTAAGTGATACAAACAAGCTCTTTAAAGCAGAGGTTCTCAAACTGTGGTCCACAGACCACCACTGGTTCATGAGCTCCATTCAGGTGGTCCACAGAAAGGTTGTGGAACAATCGAGAATATCTGTACTTATAAGGTAAGACCACTGATATTAAAATGTGAATTGTGTGCTTTGATTTGTAGAACAAAAAAACAGCTTATTAAGTGGTCTGCTGAGACCCTCAGCAATTTTCTACTGGTCCACGAAAAAAAAGTTTGAGAACCACTGCGCTAGAGTACGATCAGACACTAGATCAAGGCCTCATACCTGGAACGAAACACTCAAGGATCAAAACTACAGTCCTAAAATTCAGTCACCTCCAAACACGAGACTCATGGCACATTCTTCTCAAGCAGGATCCCATGGAAACTTAAAAGTGGTTGCTGCTAAATTATGTACTCATATAGGACTTTCCCAAATTTCCCTTTGCCATAGGAAATGGAATTTTAAGAGTAAATTTTTATAGCAATTTTAGTAACATTTATTTCAAAATGCACTGATATGCTTGAATTCAACATGAACCCAGTATGAACTGGTTTTAATAGTTATACAGTAAAAGCTGCACTATCCAGCATCTTACAAGCCAGCACTCTCCACTAACCGGCATGCCGGCTTGTAAAATAAAGTGAAACCAGAAGTGCCCACTGCAATACTTTCAGTTTCTCCAAGCCCCCATGGCCTGGGGTCATAACAATCTGTGCGGGGCCGTGTGATGCAGTGTGAGGGGCAGCGATGCCACAGGAGGGGCAGAGGGTCGCCCCAGATGCGGCAGGAGAAGCGGCGGCTGGAGCCATTCAATTAACTGGTATATTTTGTTATCTGGCATCCCCCATTCCTGGGAGATGCTGAATAATAACAGAGCTTTTACTGTAGTAATTTAATGCATTTCCCAAGACATTCATTTTCTCATTTCCCACTCCATACTTCTTCAACACATCGACTGACACACATCGCCTCCCACCACAAAGGGATAAAAGAGTCTGTTCCATGGTCTGAGTAGATATTCTCCTCCTGCACTTATGCCCCCTCCAAACCAAGTTGACCTGCAAATACTTAATGTAATAAATATACCCCGTGTGATCTTTGTCTTGCTACAACTTTTCATAGTAGAAACAGAAGTCAGTCTCTTAGTGAATCCTGTATGCACTTCTAATATTATTAGAAGTAGCAAAAATTTTACTGGCTTAAGTTAATTTATAAACAGCCAATTTCTAAATGAAACAGATGGCTTATTAAAAATGAGCAGTCACTTGTTTGGCACACAATGATTACATTAAAATGTTTGTATAATAATATTTCCGGACTTGAGTAGATCATGAATAAAATTGACAAGTTTCATGGGCCAGACCTCTTAAGAGAAAATAAAACCTAATTTTATGCTTTTTGTCACAAATTAAAAGCTCTCATCCTTTTCCTGTATTTGTATGTAATTGAGCTGAATGAATTCTTGTTTTTTGCAAAATTGTAAATTCAACCAAAAAAATGCAATTTCTCTCACCTCCAAATCTACTGAATAGTTTTGTTGGAAAAAAAATTGGAGTTAGAGAGTCACAACCATATGGTGGTATCCCTTTTTATTCTGTAGATCAGGGGTCTCAAACTCATCTGCCCCTCTCGACTAGATCTGGATAATGGAGCTACCTGTGGGCCAGATCTGGACTTTCAGGCTTCTCACAGGCCAGATCCAGACTCACCTGTGGCAGTGGAGCAAGTGGCAGCAGTGGAGTGAGAAATGTCAGGGAACTACTGGGGTTAAATGCAGCCATTGCTCACCTTGCTGCCATGGAAATGTATTCCCCAACAGGGCTGCATACTCTGAAATTTGGCTCTTGCTCACCCCACCCCTGAATTCTTAGTGTAGAGCATTGATAATTACAGGCCTCCCACTACCCAAGAGGGTGGCCCAACCAGGATATTCTCAGGTGAATTTCTCAGATCTTGCCTGTTGGAACTATTCCCTTTACACACACAGTTTCCAGTTCAGGTAATGTTTGTTTAGAGCAGTGGTTTTCAGTTTGTGGTCCAGGGACCCCTGGGGGTCTTCAGACTATTTCTAAGGGGTCCTCAAAAGATGACTGATCAAAAGTATGTGAATACTCACACTTATAAAGGTGCCTCTTGAGTTGGGGGGGCATATGCCCCCCACCAACACCAGCCAGCAACTGGGGGAGGTCCCCTGGTGGCCAATCCCACTGACCAGTTGGGAGTTCCCTGTGGCCAATCACACTCACCAAAGAAGCGGCCAAACTGTTTCCAGAAGTCCCCGTGGCCACTTCCGGAAGCAGCACGGCCCCTTTTGCTGGCAGCCTCGCTCCCTGGCCAGCGCTTGCAGGGGGGATGCTGGTGCTCCCGCCTGCCCCCCCCCCCACCTACAGGGAGCACAGCCTGACATGGGGTGCACTGGCACCCTCAGGGGGTGCCAGTGCACCCCCGCGCACCCGCTACGCATCACCACTGGTGGACATAGCTCTCTCCTGGAAGATGTAAAGCAGGGTTGAAGTCTCCTCAGATTGAGGAGAAAACTGAATCTAGAGTCCCACATCCTGGAGGAGTACTCTAACTACTGAATTATTGGTAAAGAGGAATAGCACTATCCCCTCTTCTTTGAACCTGGCCCTTCATTACTTTTTTATAAGTTCCCTCAGTGAAACATTTCATTTTTGGGCTGAGTGGAATGATTTACACCTAATACTACAATTACTGAGTTTTTCATTTTGGAAAAAAAAATAGAAAAAAGTGAGCCAAACTAAGTAGTAGTAGTAATATTAATGATAAGAACAACAACAACTTTTCCCCCTTGCTCACTAAGCCAAAAATCAATTACTCCTATACCCTTTGTCTGTAACCTAAAGAAATGGTCACAGATGAGACAGGATTTTTAAATTGTGAAGATTTACTTCATTACTACAGCAACTGGTAAAAGGAAAAAATTGTATTCACTGTGCTGCACAGGCCACAAATCTGGCAAAAGTTTACAGACTTTCCCTCCAAACCCTTGAGAAGAGGCAATTCTCCCCCCAAATCTAGGCTGATTGAAGAAGTTCCTCCATATGTAACATCTGCATATAGTTTTTTAAAAATATTTCTTTGGTTCTGCCATATTCATCACAACTCCTGCCCAGTTTAATGCAAATAACATTAGTTTGAGTCATACAGTCAAGTGATGTTTGTCTGAACAGGGGCCACCATTGGACAAAACACATTTGCTCCTCCCTAATGTAAGATTGGGGTTGCTCATTTAAGTGAAGTATTTCAAATAATTTCCAAACCTGTTAAGACTTCCTCCTCTTTAACTGTGATTCTAAATAAAAAGAATATATCTGCATATACTCATTTGAAACTGATGCCTGGAGAAGATTAATATGCTTATATTTAGGTTAAATGTATGCTGCCAATGAAGAATCCAGCACTTGAATTCACTCACAGGCACCACTTCGTCAGATAGCCTGGCAAGGAAACATTAATTACTAGACCTATTCCCCCAAAAAGATGATAGATCCAAATGCCATGTCCATGCTAACAAATCAGCATTTTCAGTGAAAAAAGTATTTTTATGAAAGTGGACTAAACATGCCCATTTATGTGGAACTTACACAAATATTAACCAAGAAACCCACCATGATAAAATGGTATAGTCTACCTTGTAATCGTAAGTAATTTGTTACTAAAATATCTGCACGGGAGAAAAAATAGTTCTCTATCTTGTGCTGTACTAACTTCTACAGAGCTATGCTGTTGATACTATGTTAGCAGGATACTGGAGCATTTAAGCTGTATCTGAGCACTTCAAAAACCTTTCAGACAAAGAAGCCCTATGACTTCTATTCACTGGGCCTGTGTCTTAATCTTATGAATAATGAATCTGCAGTCATTTCATTTAGAGAAAAATAGAAAAAAGGTCACCTCAAACATAAGAAATGAGGCAAAGTGATTCTATGCAAAATTATGTTGAATGGATTAGTTTCTCCTGAAATAAAATGAAAGAGCAGCTAAAATTATTAAATTTGCCCCCAGCTGTCTATAAGAAAAAAAGACAATACAGAAATTAGCATCTGGCATGTAATAGATACGTCAGTACAGAAATAATTACCGACTCATAAATGAAAAAAGTAAGACAAAAACATTTATAATGTTTATATATTCCCTTTTTGTTTTCTTTCTTTGGAAGGACCTTACAAATTAGTAAATACTGCAACTGCCTTTGCCCCCAGAAACCATCGCACAGGAAAACAAGCTGGGGTTCTTGTACCGAAAAAAAACTATATGAAAAATTAGCATGATGCTGCCAAATATTAACAAAGGCATCTGTGGAAGTGAGATGTAATGAGTGCTTTATTTTCATGAACATTGTGATTGATCTGAAAAATACTATAAAGCAGAAAAACTACTGGCGATGTTTCCAGCTCCCCAAGACTACATATGTTGTCCACCAGATCATAATGAAATATCTTGACTTGTGTGCATGTGTTTCTAATCTCTACAGAAGTAAAAGAATTCCTGTCTAATCTTTACTTTTCCAGTGGTTGTGAGTTGTACTTTCTTGGCTGAAAGCAATTGGTTTAGTTCTAGGTGACATCTGTATATGTCCCAGCAGCCTACCTTTGAAGTCTCTAGTTCAAGGGTGAGCAAACTCTGGCCCGCAGGCCAGATTCAGCCCACAGTGAACTCCATTTCCCAGCAGCTGCTGTCCATGTCACTGTGGCCAGTTTCCATGGAGACCCCAGGAGGCAATGACAGCGCAGAGCTGGGGTTTCCATGGAGACTGGCCCAAGCAGTGCTGGCAGGGTGTGCAGCTGGAGCCAGGCCAGAGCAGCAATCTGCTGCCTGCATGCCCTGGGCAGCGGTACACAGGCAGCGGATCACAGCTTAGCCCCAGTTCCAGACCACACTGTCACTGCTGCAAGATCCCAGCCCCAAGCCCAGAGTAGCTCCCCACCCAGCTGCGTGCCCCGCCAGTGCTGAAAACCCTGGCTCAGCACTGTCCTGACCCCGCCCCTCCCAGGGTCTCCATGGAAACCAGCTCCAAAGACATGGGCAGGGGTTGCTGGGAAATGGAGTCCAGTTGCCTGCTGGATCTGCCATCTTGCCCACCTCTGGTCTATTTGGCTAGATACTTGAAAGCATACTCAGACCACGCTAAATTAAATGCAACAGCTACAAAGGCTTGCTTGGCTGCAAGCTGAGTAGGTGAGCTGTGCCTAAGAACTTTGCAAGAAAGGCAGCAAAAAGTTTGCAGAGGGTGCAGTAGCTTTTCCAAACGAAGGATATGCTGTGCACAATGCATGCTTTTTAATTGAGGATTTGAACTGGAACCAGAGCCCTCATTGCAAACCCGAGGCTCTGATTGGCTACTATGGAGCCACAAAACCTGAGCGAGGGAAAAGCAGCAGGAGAGCTACACCAGTCTGGAGAGAGGGGCAGAGACTCAACACCTCCTTCTCCCCTAGGCAGAGGGGGAGTGGGGAGGGGTTGGTAAGCTGCCTGGTCAAGGACCTGCAGAGGGAAGTCCTCTATTGGGGCTGGAAAGGCTTGTACTGCAGGGACAGAGACCTGCAGAGGGAATGCCCTGCCTGCATGTGGAGGTGCTGGGGGAGAGGGAGCAGCTGTGAGAATCCCAAATCTGCATGGGTTACTTAATCCCGAGTGCTTGCAGGAGGTGTGTTTTGCAGACCGAAACTGAAGAAAAGCAGCTTATTACCTGGAGTGGTGGATCAGAGACTTCGTTTTTTTATTGCGTTACCAAGAAAAAGCAAAGAGTCCACCTTCCCCAGAGCAGCAGAAGCCTCGCCTCTGCCACCTAGTGGTGGATCATAGTTAAAGCTATGTGAAACAGCTATGTTTTGATTTGGTTTCGGATTGGGCTGTTTTGGAGGACAGCGATTCGTTTCGGATCACTGTCCTGTTTCGTATCGGCCGAATCTCCTCTGAACCTTTTTTGAACAGGCTGCAAGGAAAGCTTCGCACAGCCTTATGCAGCTGGGCGGGGCTTGAGGCCAGGGACTTGGGGCCCCAGCAAGGAGCAGGATGGGGCCGTGGGTGGCTTGTCTGGGTGAGAGTGAGGGCCACTCCCTATGTGCAGGCGAGATCCTTGAGCGGATCTCTGATCCCTATCATGCTGAGTCATGAAGCAGGGAAGCAGCGCAGAGCGGTGAGCAAGCCTGGTGGTCGCTGTCGCATGACTCGGCTTCGCAGGGAGCAGAGATCCATGCTGGCGGTCTCTTCCCTGCCACTGCCTGCCCTGGATCTCTACTCCTTGCAGAGCCAGGTCACGTGGCAAGGACCAGCACTGCCCTGCCACATGACCTGGCTCCACAGGGAGCAGAGCTCCATGCTGGGAGTCTCCTCGCCGCTGCTGCCCACCGCATGCATCCCCGTGTCACCAGGGCAGCATCGGGTGGGTAGGAGACCCCCAGTGCAGACCTCTGCTCCCTGCAGAGCCAAGTTGCACGGCAGGGCAACAATGTACAGCTGTTTCCCTGCAAGCCCAGCTGTGAAACTCCGAAATCTTCCGAAACATTTCCAAAACGTTTTGGATGTCTTGTTTCATTTCAGAGATGTTTCTGAGCCTTCCGTTTCAATTCAGATTCAATGTTTCAGGTGCCGAAATGGCCTAAAACACCTCCAAAATGAAACAGCTGCCAAAATTTCACACAGCCCTGACTGACATTTATTGTAATCAGAAGGGGAGTGTCACCAGTGGAAAATCAACCTGGGTTATGTGGGGGAAACTTGTTTGAAAGTGTCATAACCAGATTAATGTAATCATCGAAGTTGTTTGAAGCAAGTGGGACCACCCAGTATAGTGGAATTATTCACCTATTGTTGCAGTTGTAAATTCTATTCAGGTTGTTAGTTTTATTATTAACTATTGATATTGTATACATATGTGTATATATATCTTCTCTTGATTAATTATTTCTTTTCTGTATATAGTTGTGTATAATAAAGAAACCCATTTGTTTATTGGCGTTAAGGTAAATTCTTGGGCAGTGAGGTTGAGGGACACACCTCAGTTGGCAGACCTGCCTGAGGAGGTTCCCAGAGCTACTCGCATCCTGAGGATCCAGAATATGGCATGTCACCCAGCCTAGCATGCTGGCGAGGATTACATAAAAATTAAATACCTGTGAGAGGATTTCAATATAATCTTTTTTTTTTTCTTTTTTTGTGCATCAGAATATTAGTGATAAAACTAATAGCAGTAATTATACTTGGAAAACTTGGATTTATTACTTGGAGGTTATTTTTATAGGAGTAGATCTCACAAACCCGCTCAAGAACAAGACATTAAAGTCAGACTTTCATACTTCCATTCATGTTGTAGTTTATTAGCACAATGGAACACCAGTAACATTAATTGACTATTAGAGGGAAATAGACCTGGCTATTGTTGGTGACGGGGGACTAGAAATCACCCAAGATTTAGGCCCCCCTATACACTTTAGAAGTATTATGCAATTAACTGGTTAATTGCATGATTATCTTGAGACCAGCTACACTTGCAAAGTGGCTATCATGCCATAAAAACCTCCAACCAGCTATAAAGCTAGACCTCAAAAATGTGTACTAACTTTATAGCTTTAATTTTCACATGTAGCAGGATCTCCCCTAGAGCTGGGAGTCCCATCAGCTGCTGTGCACCATGCCCAGCTAGGACTAGTAGTCTGAAGAGACTCTCAGCCACAGCAGATATGGACTCTGGGGCCCAGCAACACCCTGCAGCTGCAGATGCTGGTCTTCCAGTGTGCCAGGGGTGTGAGAGACCCCTGGAGCTGGGAGATCACTACTGCCACAATGTCCCAGCCCCATGGGGTTTGTAAAACACCTGACACTGGGAGATCCTTGGGGCTGGGAGCTCATGGCTGCTGTGATCTCTCAGCCCTAGGCATTTCGCACACCCCTTGGGCTGGAAGATGACAGCAGCTGCATCTCCCAGTTGTGGGGATGTCCCATGCATCCCTACAGATGGGAGCCCCCTCAGCTGAGGGAGCTCCCAGCTGTGACAGCTTGCTTTTTGCTGATGAGGGGGAAGCTTAGGCTCATGCTCCCTCTGCACCAGCAATAAGGCATAATGGGATCTAATGCACAATCCCACAATTGCACCTCCTGCCATGCATGTGTGGCATGGCAGGAGGCACAATTGTATAGATGATCATGCATTAGATCCCATTGTGCCTTTACCTACACATGTAGAAGGGGCCCTAAATTCACAAAAGCAACGTAGGTACGCATGTTTAACATTTATATTCTCAAAACCTTTGCCTTCCCTGGCAGCATCTAAGTTTCTGGCACTAAAATACCCCTTAGCACATACATTTTTGCTTCTGGTTATATAAAGCAGAAATGCTACCTGGTTGATTCTGAATTCCTGGAGTTTACGTGGGCATTCCTCCATGTAAGCATGTAAGCACTCACCCAGCTTCCTTAGCTAGGTCAGTCAGCTTTCAGTTCAGGCTTTCAAGATAGTTTTGTTTATTGAGACTATGAAGCATCTCTAAAGAGGAATAAAAATCGACCCAAATCAGGGCCAGGTGACCAGCCAACACCTATTGCCTACTTTTAGACAGTGGAAGAGCCTCTTTGGCCCTGTACGTCTTTCCATTACTATTGTCTCTCCTGCTGCACTTCCCCTCTGGAATTTTAAACCCCTTCATGGCTCCTCTTCTTTATCTGGTAGCAGCTCCAGCTGGCGCTCTGTCTCCCAGCTAAGCAGATTATTATCTAATGAGTACCTGTCACTGGGTTTGAGCCCCCTAAATGCTATGTAATTCCTTTCCCTCCACCTATCCTGCTTTAGGGGCCTGAGCTTTGCAGCTAGCTGGAGGCTTACATTGTGACCCAAACTTTGTAAAAAAAGATATTAGAATAAGAAAATTACTAAGGAAAGTATTTACTGTATGGAGAGTGGAAACTAATAACTGCCACAGGGTACAGGCAGCTGAAATGTTTCTTCCCTGTTTTACTTCAGTCTTCAAAACTTCAGCTATCAGATGACAAGTATTTATCAACAAGGACAAGTTGGGTAGATGGTAAGCCTAGAGTAGGAAATTAGGGAAACTAAATGTTTTCAATTCAGTAGGCCCTAGTGAGGTTCATCCTAGATTTCTTTGGGAGTTAGCTGAGCCATTGGCTATTTCTGAGAATTGCTGGAGGCCGGGTAAGGTTCCAGAGGACTACAAAAGAACAAAGCGGAAAATAGGAGGAGCCAGGGAAATATAGACCAATCAGTCTAACTTAAATATGTGATCTACATGAAATTATTATAAGGTAGGTATATAGTTGGTTGGATAATTGTTCTTAAAGAGTATTCATAAATGGTTCAAGGGCAAATGGGAGGAATTATGAAATGGGATTCCCCAGGAATGTGTTCTGTGAACAGTACTGTTTAATAAAAATTGGTAATGACTTGGGGGATGGAACTGAGTGTGCACATAATAAATTTGTAGATGAACTCAAGTAGTGAATGTTTCAGAGGACAGGATTAAAATTAAAGTAACTTTGATGAGTTGGAAAAAAAACCTTGAACTAAAGGGATAAAATTCAGTAAGGATAAAGTGCAAATATATACATAGTTGGAAACAAGCAAATACACAGATACAAATATGGATGCAATACTGTAGAAGAGGACCTGGGGGTTATATAATGAACCAATCTGAATACAAGTCAATGACACAATATTTTGAGGAGAAAAAAACCTAATTGGATACTTGCATGTATTCACAGGAGTATCACATGAAAGTCACAGGAAGTGATTTTTCTACCATATTTATAATTGATGAGTCCTCACATGAAATACCATGACAAATTTTGGGCATTGTGCTTCAAGGAATTAATGGACAAATCAAATTGAAAAGAATCCAGAGGACAGGAACAGAAAAAAAAAAATGTGAGGTCTTTAAAATGTGGCCTATGAGGCTCATCTAAAAGGATTGGAATTTAGTCTGGAGACGAGAAGACTGAGAAGGGATTTGATAAGTCTTCAAATATAAAAAGGATTATTCTAAACAAGACAGTGATCAAGTGTTCTCTAAGTCATAGAATCATACAATAATGGAAAATTAGGGTTGGAAGGGACCTCAGGAAGTCATCTAATCCAACCCCCTGCTCAAAGCAGGACCACCCCCAACTAAATCATCCAAACCAAGGCCTTGTTTACCCATGTCTTAAAAATCTCCAAGGATAGATTCCAAATCCTCTCTGAGTAGCCTGTTCCAGTGCTTCACTGCTTTCCTAGTTGTCATGGGGCAGGCCCTAGGAGCGGCCATGATCCCACTAGCGCCCCCTGCCGTGCCAACTTGGGAGATCCAGCACCCTCTGGTTCTCACCCGCCACGTCTTTGATGATATATAATTTAATATGGGAGGCTGCCTTTGATCTCCTAGTTCTGGGTGTTACAATTGTCCGGGCTCCCACCCTCTACAGGTGGCCTGGTGCACCCCAGCCTTATGGGCGATGCGTGCCTCCTACCTTCCCTTCAGCACGCCCCAAGCCTCGCAGCTGTTCCAGACATTGTCTGGTCACTTGTGCCTTGTCTGGCAGCTTGGGCTTGTCACGCAACCCACGCCCTTCCTCGGGCGCAACTGGGCTTCTCACGCAACCTACGCCCCTTGCTCTAGCGCCCTTGTGTTCGCTAGCCCTCGCCCCCCTCAGGGGCCTACCCCTGTGTTCGCCCTTCTTCGGGCTCTATTGCACGCGTTGGCCTGCCTCTGGCCTCCACCCACGCGCTCGCCCTACTCCCAGCTTTTAATCGTGCCTCTCGCGCTGCACCCTCGCTGGGGCCTATGTCCCAATATGCGCCTCTCGCGCTGCGCCCTCGCTGGGCGCTATGTCCGCGCCTTCCGTGCTATCACCTTTCTCTGGGGCCTATCCCGATATGCGCTTCTCACACTGCGCCCTCGCTGGGGCCTATACCCACACCTTCCGCGCTGCGCCCTCGCTGGGCTCTGCCCCACACAAAACCGTGCTCGGGGCTCAGGTGGGACGCAGCCGTGCCTGGCTCCCTGACTCTTCTCAGGGTCCTTCGCCCTACTGAGCAGAATACCGCCCTCACGGGCTGGGGTCTCAACCCCCACACACCGTGCCACACCACACCGGTGCCAAACAGCTGTGCCTCCCAAGCACTGCTCTGTGTCCGACCAGGGCACCCAGGAAACCCCCCCAGACTACTGGGGATCTCCTGTGAGGACACCGCGTCCCACCGGTACCAACCAGCCGTGCCTCCCCGGCACTGCTCGGTGCCCAAACAGGGCACCCAGAAAACCCCCCCAGACTACTGGAGATCTCCTGTGAGGCCTCCTCACACCCCTACAGCCTCACCCAGTTCTCCAGTGTAATGTAAACAAACACAACCATAGCCCCGGAGGGGGAGGCCTACAATCGCTTCTCAAAACAACAACAACCTGCAAAGCCTCTCGGCTCTAATATAAGCCTCAAGCCAACCCGGCTGTAACCCAAAATGAGCCTACCAGCTATAAAACTCCACACTGCCCTGGCTCTCCTTCAGGCCTCCCTGTCAGAGGCCTCTCCTTCCCAGGCCATTCTGCAGGCACTCAGGCAGTCAAGCAATGACGCTGGTCTGCTCTGCTCTGCTCTATAGCAGAGCAGTTGCTTCTCCAGCTGCCAGGTGGTAACCGCCCTGCTCTGTTCCTCAGCAAAGCTCCTGCTTCTTAGGCTGCTAAATGGTAACTACTAGCCAGGCTTTGGCCTGGGCTGTTTATAAAGGCCCGGCCCTGCCCCCTGGCAGTCAGCTGACCCAATCAGCTGCCTTAACACCTCTCACCTGCTGTCTTGGTGAGTGACAGCTAAGCCCCCTTCTGCCATTATTCAGTAGCAGGCACCCTGGTGCCCTGCTACACTAGTGAAAAAGTTTTTCCTAATATCCAACCTAAACTTCCCTTGCTGCAACTTGCAAACATTGCTCCTTGTTCTGTCATCTGCTACCACTAAGAATAGCTTAGCTCCATCCTCTTTTGAACCACCCATCAGGTAAGTAAAGGTGGTTATTAAATCCTCCCTCAGTCTTCTCTTCTACAGACTAAATAAGCCCAGTTTCCTAGGCCTTTCCTTTTAAGTCATGGGCCGAAGCACATAATTTACAATTAACCATTGTTGTTGCCCTCTGCTGGACTCTCTCCAATTTGTCTACACCCTTTCTGTAGTGGAGCCCAAAACTTGTCACAGTACTCCGGATGTGGCCTCACCAGTGCCAAATAGAGGGGAAGAATAACTTCCTTCAAACTGCTGGCAACACTCCTACCAATGAAGCCCTGTATGTCATTAGCCTTTTTTGCAACAAGGGCATACAATTGGCTCATATTCAGTTCATTGTCCACTGTAACCCCCAGGGCCATTTCTGCCGAGCTGCTGCTTAGCCAGTCATTCCTCAGCCTGCACTTCTGCATGGGATTTTTCCGTCCTAAGTGCAAGACTTTGTACTTATCTTTATTGAACCTCATGGGATTTCTTTTAGTCTAGTCCCCCAATTTGTCTAGGTCACTCGAATCCTAGCCTCCTCTCCAGCATATCTACTGCTCCCCCCAGCTTGGCGTCATCTGCAAACTTGCTGAGGGTGCACTCTATGCCATCTTACAGATCGTTGATCAAGATATTGAACAATACCAGCCCAAGAACTGACTCCTGGGGCACTCCACTTGATACCAGCTGCCAACTAGAGATTGAGTCATTGATTACTACCTTTTGAGCCTGACATCCAGTCAGTTTTCTAAGCATCTTAAAGTCCATTCATCCAACCCATATTTCCTTAGGTTGCTTGTGAGAATATTGTGGGACTCCATATTAAAAGCCTTGCTAACGTCAAGATATATCACATCCACTGCTCTCCCAGCATCCACACATCAGTATGGTTCATTCCTACAGGGCGTAGTAAAGATTCTTTCAAGTACAGCCAGCTCTCTTGTACTCCTTCCCCCCTCAGACAGGCCTCCTAGAGGGTCCTGCTTATCAGTTGCCTGAGGGAGTCAAAGTCTGCTTTTCTGAAGTCCAGGGTCCTTACTCTGTTGTTCTGCTTCCTTTCTTTCCTCAGGATCCTCAACTCCATCATCTTCTGGTTGCTGCTGCCCAAGTTGCCATCCACTACTACATTCCCCACAAATTCGTCCTTGTTTGTGAGCAGCAGGTAAAAGAAAACATGGCTCCTGGTAGGTACTTACACCAAGAAGTTGTCCCCAGGACTCTCCAGAAACTTCCTGGATTGTCTGTGCTGTATTGCTCTGCCAGCAGATGTCAGGGTGGCTGAAGTTCTCCATGAGAACCAGTGCCTGTGATCTGGAAACTTCTGCTAGCTGTTTGAAAAAAGCTTCATCCATGTCATCTCTGAGTCTGGTTGGTGTCTACAGCAGACACCTACTACAACATCACCCTTGTTGCTCTCCCCTCTAACCCTAAACCAGAGACTTTCAACAGGCCTATCTCCACTGCCATACTGGAGCTCTGAGCAATCATACAGCTCTTTTACATACAATGTAACTTCTCCTATTCTCTCCTGCCTGGCCCTCCTGAACAGTTTATACCCATCCATGGCAGTACCCCAGTGTAACTTCTCCTATTCTCTCCTGCCTGGCCCTCCTGAACAGTTTATACCCATCCATGGCAGTACCCCAGTCATGCAAACTATCCCACTAAGTCTTTGTTATTCCAATCACTTCATAGTTCTGTGATTGTGTGAGGACTTCCTTCATGTAGAGACACCTGAAGTAACTAGCTGAGTGCCCTACTTCCTCAGGAAGAATGAGAAGGCCTCCCCATTGCCTCTTCCTACTTGTGCTTCTTCCAGGTCACCTGCTTCCCCACTTATCTCAGGGCTTTGGTCTCCATCCCGCAGAAACCCTACTTTAAAGCCCTCCTCACTAGGTTAGTGAGCCTGTCTGTGAAGATGGCTCTCTCTGTCAAATCCACAGATGATAGGATGGGAATTAATGGACTTAAATGGCAACAAGGGGGAATGTAGGTTAGATATTAGGAAGAACTTTTTAACTATGAAAGCGGTTAAATAGTGGAACCAATAATCAAAAGAATAACTATTACTGAAAGGTTTTAAGTGTAAGTTAGACAAATTTTTTACTGTATGGTTTTAGTAGATGGGATTCTGCCTCAAGAATGTTGGACTCGATGACTCCAGGAGGTCCAATCCTGCCCTATTTTTCTCTATGTGCTTGAGCATATCTAAACCCACCTAAAGCACAGAGAATTAGAAGTGCTTCCTTTATCCATTATCCTAGTGATGAGAGCTGTAGGAGACCAATGTTTAGTTCCATCTTTTCCCTGATTGGGCATTTTCTTAATCTCCCATATCCCAGAAGCATGGCCTAATCACCAGCCATTCTGGCAAGGGGCTTTCTCAGTCTCTTCTGTAGAATCTGTTCCACTTTTTATAAACTATTTAAATATTTATTGTAGTAAGGATTGGCATGATCCCTGTGATTGCTTGGCCTAGTGGACTACAGCTTCTCCCCCCACTGACTATTCCATGCAAAACGGAATATCTTCAAAGGGAAAAAAATTGAGAGCATTCCACCTGAGTACCCTAGAGAAGTGATTAAAGTACTCTGAGACGTAGGAAAAGTGGGTTCAAATCCCATCAAGCAAAGGAGGGATTTACATCTGTGTATTCCAAAATCCTGGATAAATGTTCTGACCTTTATAATATTGGGTGAAAGGATGTGCATATACACCCTATACTTGCTTTAGGGACTTACCTCTAGAAGACAGCTCATGGTTTTGAACCCTAAGCCGAGACACTTAAATGCCTTAAAGGGGTAAGACTTAAATCACAACCATTTTGTTAGCATTTCCCACTGGCAAGTTCAGGTAGTCTGCAGAGGGGACCCAGGCCAAGCGGCCACACTGGCATGAGGCCTGTGTGCCACACGCTTATCAAGTGTCTTGCTCTCATGTTCAAATCTTGCCTGTCCCGACTTGATGTAGTTGAAAAGAGATATAAGCAGGTATTACCTGCTTAGAGAGAGTATGCTAAGGTTAGCATGAGTGGATGTTGAGGTCTTCTATGCAACTCCTCCTCCCCTATACCCCATCCCTTTCCACTAGAGGTTCCCGTTGGTGCTGGGTACACATGTTCACCTGGCCTGAGTAACTGCCCTGCAGCTCAGGCACAGAAAGAAGCAGCTGAGGTGTCAGAAATCAGCATGTTTCAGCTGTGATTGCTGAGGTTTGCTGGAAGTTCTGGGATCACCTGGGCTTGACCCATGTAAAGAAGCAAATCAACTAAATAACAACTCAAAAAGCCATGCCTTAGGCCTTTCTGTGGCTGTACAGGCACTTCAGTCACCTTCCGTCAGGCAATCTCAGTCCAACAGGGGTGGCCCAGTACTGGCTTAGTCTGTATGGACCTGCTGCCAGCAGGTGTTAGGAACCCCTGAGGGACTCATTTTCCCCTGCAGCTGCTGCCACCAAGACCCAGGCAGTGCTCTCATTCTTAGGCAATTAATTTTCCCCATGTTTTGCACATAAATGTAGGCATGTTATTGGGGTTGTGAATTCCAGTAGTTGGCAAGCCACTTAAAGTCAAGCATTACAATGCTGAAGGTTAAGGAAATGTCTGCAACATGTCCTTTGAGTTCTGAAAGAGGAACATTCCCAAGAATGTCCTGCTCATCCATTCCCACTTGCATGTACCATACTCAGAAATGGGGTGATAAAGTTGCTCTGGGGGCACCCTTTGAGGTTTCTCTCCAAACCAGTGTCAGGCATGCTTGAGAGTCAACAAAGAAGCCCAACACCTAGAGAGGCTTCACACAAGTATTTCTAGATTTAGCAGAAGCAATTGGAATGGGTGGGTGGGTCAGGTAAAGCTAACAGCAATGTAGACATACGCTCAGAATCCCTTGTTCATCTAGACCTGGGCCTGTTCAAAATCAACTTCATCTCATTCCAAATGATCCATACTGACCATGAAGAAGTTTGAGATAGACGCTTCCCCCAGTGTCATGAGAAAATTGTTCTTATTTAGCCACTAGATTTTTTTAGGGGTGAAATCGCAGCTTTATTAGAGAGCAATGGCAATGGAGCCACTGTTTCACACTTGGGTTTTATTCTCTCTGTTGGACAGTTACTAAAACATATAACAATAGTCACTTATTGACACTTATAGTCAGGAATGATGCTCAAAAAGGTCTGATCCCTATGTTTCTATGAGATGATCTGATAATGACAAAATAAGCTGATAGCTGACTACATTAAAAACATTTTAATATATTACAGTAGAACTGTACACAATGTACTGCTGTTTAAAGATAAACATGTTTCAAAGTATAATAAAGATAGAGAGAAGCACGTGTAAAAGCCGCTATAATTAAAGATTTGTCAGATTCCACTTTATTTTTTTTTTATTTTGAAGTCCTAAAAACTACTAAAATCACACCAGGCTAAAATAGTATTCACAAGTTGTGTTTCATAATTAAAAGTATCCTTACAAGAAGTAATTTAGTAGACATTCTTTCTGCAGCTAAAAGTAATCAAAATTGTGTGTGTGTGTGTATCTCTGCTGTGAATCATATACTCTTCAAACTAAGTTGGAAATGAGGTACATTTGTAAGAAAAATGTTACATTAAATTATTTCAGAATTAGAAGCAGACACTTACGGAGATAAAAAAAATGTCAGAGTTATTAACATTATAAAGAAATGTGGCACCTCCAGTAAGTGTGCTATTTATTTTGTCAGGATTAAGTTTTTGGCACAACACTGCACTGACCTTTTGAAAAGAATGTACAAACGTCAATGGAACTTTGTATATTACTAATTATTTTGCATTAAATAGTACATGCAAGCCTCATTATACAAACACATAGTTAGAGACAATCCCCATCTGTACACTTTACAACCTCAGTAGTCAAAAAGAGGGATGGGAAAGAGAGGCAGAGAGAGCCAAAGTGATTTGCTCAAAGTCCAGAGGCCATTTAAGGATATTGGCCTTTTAAGAGGCTTGTACTAATATAATCATGCTTGTTTGAAAGAACTGACTGGGCACATCCAGAGGAGCACGCATGTGCCTGTGCAAAGCAGTTTGAGATGCCGCAAGAGGCACACTGGGAACTAAAAAATGTTCCCCACACTGCATATTTGCAGTGTGGACTCTAAATTTGATACTGGGAAATCCTGGGGGGAGGCATGTGGTGGCCCCTTGTCAAACCCCCCTATAGTGACAAATAGTGGGGACAAGGCTGAGTGCTTCAATGAGTTTTTTGCGTATTCCTGAACATGGATCAAGACAAATCTCCTAATTGGATTATAGACAGGCACAAAAGGGACATGAGCCCACCAACTGTTAGCGCTGACTTAGTGAAGAGGCACTTGGAAAGACTGGATGTGTTTAAGTCAGCAGGCCCAGATGATCTTCATCCAAGGGTGCTGAAGGAATTGCCCAGTGTTATAGTAAAGCCACTGGAATGGCTGTTTGAGCACTCATGGTGCTCAGGTGAGGTCCCAGAGGACTAGTAAAGTGCCAATGTGACTCCTATTTTCAAGAAGGGGGGAAGGAGGATCTGGGTAACTTTACACCGGTTAGTCTCATCTCTATCCTTGGGAAAAACTTTGGAAAAAATTATTAAGGATCACATTTGTGGGAGTCCAGCAGTAAAAATAATGCTGAAGGGCAACCAGCTTGGATTCATGGCAGGTAGATCCTTCCTAACTAACCTTGTTTCTTTTTATGACCAGGTCACAAAATGCTTAGACGTTGGAGTTGAGGTAGATGTCATTTACTTGGATTTTAAGAAGGCCTTCCACACAGTATCTCATCCTGTTCTCATAAATAAACTGAGCAGCTGTGACATAGATGATTACACAGTCAGGTTTGTGGCAAATTGGCTTAGGAGTCGCACCCAGAGAGGGGTGGTGGACGGGTTGGTATCAACTTGGAAAAATGTGGGCAATGGTGTCCAGTTTTGGAAGCCATACTTCAAGAGGGATGTGGACAACCTCGAGAGGGTTCAGAGGAGGGCCACTTGTATGGTTAGGGGCCTGCAGGCAAAGCCCTGTGAGGAGAGATTAAGGGCCCTTGATCTCTTCAGCCTCCACAAGAGAAGGCTGAGAGGTGATCTCGTGGCCGCCTAGAAATTCATTTGGGGGCAGCAAGGAATAGGAGATGCTCTGTTTACTAGAGCACCCCTTGGAGTAACTAGGAACAGCCACAAACTGACAGACAACAGATTTAGGCATCAGGAAGAACTTCTATATGGTAAGGGTTACCAGAATCTGGAATGGGCTTCCAAGGGAGGTGGTGCTCTTCCCTACCTTGGGGGCATTTAAGACAAGGCTTGACATGCACTTGGCTGCAGTCATCTAACCCCAGTGCTCTTTTCTGCCCAGGGCAGGGGGTCAGACTCAATCTACTGAAGTCCCTTCCAACCCAAACATCTATGAATCTATGAAGCCCCCCTCACAAACCCCACACCCACCCACAACACCCCCCTATTCCCCCTACACACACACTCAAGAAACCCACTCCACTTCCCACCCCCTCCTGCAAAGCTCACCCCCCGCACATCTCACACCCTGCATGCCCAGCTGCCACACAGGAAGGGACCTGCTGGTGGGAGCTGTGGCTGCAGGGACAAACATCCTAGTTAGTAAAGGGGTCAGGGGGAGTTCTGATTTTTCTGATAAAAAAACCAAAAGCAAACACCAAAGCATATAGATATTAGAATGTATTTTATTATGCTGATACAGGCACTGGTAGGCTTCCAGATTGCTTTAAAACTGTAAATATATCAATAAAATATTGTCCAACTGGTGTGTGTGTGTGTGTCTGTGTGTGTGTCTGTGTGTGTGTTTTGGGGAAAAATCGTGGCTTTTTTAAACCAAATCTTGAAGCTAGCCTAAACAACTGCTTCTCCTCAGATTTCTCCCCGAAAGGTAAGGTGGATCTTGGCCGTGTCCGTATCTGTCACCGGTTTAATTAATAATCACTAAGAGGAAGGCTTGTGGTACACGAATGGAACAGTTTATTAAGAAACACAAAACAGCCACTACTTTGTTAGTAATATATATAAAGAACAACAGTATCACCAGTAACAATCAACACTAAGTATAAATCCTATGGCCAGAGCAAAGGGGCAGCAATCACGAGAGAGATTTATTGGACCACTGCCATCGGTGGTTCTGTCTGCCTCTTCAGACCCAGTGCCAGGGCTTACCTTACCTTATTACTGGTCACGGGTCTTTTTACAGGGGTATATGACAGAAAGGATATAGCCCACAAAAGGATCCCTTCCCAGGGTATGGGGGATACTCACCAACTGCTCAGTGAGGTCGCTACCAAAGCCCTTTTGCACCTGACGGGAAAAATGGCAGGGAGCCAACCTCTGACTGAGTAAAGCAGTGTGCTGAGGAGTGGTCTCTAACTGCTCCAGGGATCCTTGCTCCTCGCAGAGGACCCAGATTCTGCAGAAGATCTATACCTGCTCAAACAAGCTATCACTCTCTCTCAGCCCCCTCAATCACTGTCTCTATCAATCACTCCTTACAGGCCCTCAGGCATTCCTGTACAATCTCTCTCACAAGTGTACCCTTGCCAACACGCAGAACACGGGCCACAAGCACAAACCAAGCCCCACTCACTCACGCAGGTTCTGTCAAAACCCTTTATAAGGGTAGTGCACCTGGCATGCCAGGGTCTGCACACAGTACATGGGAGTGTGCACAGCACTCTATTCATTATATCTAAGGGTGTCATGGAAAATTACCAAACTAAGGACAGCATGACATCATTCATCCTAATTACAATCTCACCTGTGAATGACCTTACTAACTCAAACTGTCCTGGTCCCATAACCTAACATGAGCCAGCCACAAGCATCTTAATTTGCTCTCAACATATATATATAGATTAGCTAATTGCCCATCAAGAATGATGGATTTCAGAGAACGTTTACATGGTCCCCCTCTCCCTCCACCCACCCTTTGGGGTTGGCCATGTAAAGACTCCCTCTGCTGCCTCCTCCTCCAGTCTCCGGTGCCGGGGGCTTGCTCCCCCAGCATGCCTATGTCTCGCAGCAGGGCTTCCCCCCACCTCCCCTCCTTCCCTGCTCCCTTCCTCTGTCCCTCCCTCCCTGCCAGTTATTGTCAGGGCCAGTTGCTGGGGGCACTGCCACCATGACGCCCCCACACCTCCCCACTTCCCTTCCTTCCTTCCTTCCCTGCCATGTGGCCCCGACAACAGCTGCCACCATGATCCTGCCCCTTCACCCCCCCCCACCCTACACCCACCCAGGCCCACACAGCATCCCTCCCTGCTGGCTGTTGTCAGGGCCCCCTTCCTGCTCCCCTCCCTCCCTGCTGCCTGCCCTGAGAACAGCCACCACTGTGACCCCCCCCCTTAGCCTCCCCCCCGGCTGTTCTGGGCAGCAGCAGGGATGGGTGGCAGGGGAGCACCACCACCATGACCACCCCATTTGTTCTCAAGCAGGAAGGCATGGGGAAGCCCTGCTGCACTGGCAGCCGGGGCGTGTTTGCTGCCATCACAAACTTCTCTGGTAGCAGCTCAAACTTGGGCCTGCAGAGCCCATGCCCGCACAGCCAATTGCTTCCTGCCATCTCGGTGGCGTATGCGCAGTTGGCCAAGAGCAGTATGGACAGACAGACATACAGGCAGACAGACTAAGCCCTCTATTATATTAAGCTATAGGCCCTCTATTATACCTATAGGTATAGATATCTTTAGATAGATAGATAGATAAATGCCACTAATAATATAAATGCCACTAATACATACAGATATATACCTACATAGATCTACTAGCAAAACGCCCATCAAGAATGATGGGTGGGTGGCAGGGAAAAAGCGCCACCACCCACCGCCCCGTGCTGCCGTCACTCCATGCCCAGCCCCGCACAACCCCCCCCCACCCACTCTATGTTGCAAACAAGCATCTATGCCAAAATAAATTGGTTTTAAAGACTGCTTTGCAGTTATACAACCTTGGGGGGGAGCTTGTGCAGGAGTGTGAGAATCTCTCCTTTATTTCTGAGTCCCTTCTCAGTTACTGGAGTATTGACTGGTTCTCTGGTGGATCTCTAGCTACTTCTACCTGGCTGAGCTCCATTTTGGAGTTATCAGTGCACTGCTGTTTTCGGACTGCGCTGTCTCATCCAACTTCATCCTGTCTGGGAACAGCGGTTCCCCAGTAGGCTGAGACACTGAAGAAATATGTCACCTGTCCTGCTTCATTCCACTGTTACCCTTAGGGTCTATCTCCTATACATCAATCAAGTAGGAGCACAACTGCTTTCCCCCCTCACCCCCTTAGGAAAAGTAAGGAAGAAAGTAACTGCATAAGCTGTAAGCAGCTTCAAGACAGAGCTCTGCAGGATGAAAGTTGGCCTGTGGTGCACAGACAATACAGAACACTGGGACTGGGCCCTCAATCAATTAACCCCCCAAAGCATTTGACAATAGTTTGTATGGCAGATACTGTATGAAATGAATAGCATTGTACCATGCACTGACAGCATGTGCTGTTTTGGCTTCAGTGGAGCAGTTATGATTTACTGTGTGTGGTCAATGAATACTACATTCAATGCAGGCCAGTCTTTGCTGTCACGGTAAATGCAAGGCAGACAGGAACCTGGTGAGGCACATCATTCTCAACAATAATCTCTAGTGCAGAATGAAGTAGCAGAAATAGTACATCAAGGGCATTATCTTCATTATCTCTTGCTACTTCAAGTAGGTTTATTTCATTTCCCTTATTTTTATAGCTTACTGGTCCAGGACAGACATTCTTTATAATTCACTGGAAGAAGTGTTTGATTTGAGTTACTTTTGTCAGTAGAACTGTCATCAAATCAGTAAAATTTATGGTATGTAGGGGATGGTGCTGAAGAGGTAAAACTACCTTTTCTTAATCAATTTAGAGTCTAAGAATTATATTTTTTTAATATGTAGAAGGAATATCATGAGCTTTTTTACTTTTATTTTCTAGGATTCTCTTTTTATGCATATTTTTTGTTTTACAGTTCCACCTTTGTGAGGAGGTTGTGCAGAACCTAGAGGCTCTCACCTTTATTTCTGCCTCCTTCCTCCATAACTGGGAGTTGGCTGGTTCTCCAGTGAGCTTCTACCCTAATCATCTCTGTGCTGGTAAAATTACTGTAAACATTGCACAAAATAGACAATAGTGGATCCACAGGGCATCAAGGGATGTCAGCTGCAGATGTCAGGTGGCCATATAAAATGACTGCATAATACCCTTAAACACTTTAGAATTTTTGCATAGTACAATGATAGTCTGTCTACTTTAAAACCACCTTAAGGAATTGAACACAAGGATGCTCTTGCCAGGGAAATTCCATAGATTGACTTAAAATATTTTTATTATGGAAATGGCACATTTAACACAAGACTTGCCACAGGACAGTCATTATTTGTCATGTGGGTGAGTGGAATCTTCAGCCCTACAGTATTCTGACTCGCTCACAGTGCCCGGCTCACAACTTTATTTTCATGTAGTAAGTTGGGAAAATAGAAGTTTCTTTTCAGGCTACGCTGGTTATCAGTCTCTCCTTGGCATGGCATCACTCAACAGGGTTCCTTACAGGAAAAACATTGATTGACCTGTGCATAGCTAATGCCTCAATTAATCTAACTGTTCAGAAACCAGTTTCCACTGGTAGCAACTAAACAGGGTGGAGTTTGACACTCCAACTCTGAGATGACTTTGAGTGTGTACTCTTGTATTCACAACATGCTGTATCTCTGACTCTGTATTGGTAGAACAAAGCTACACAACAGAGAGGATAACGTTCTGTTCTATGTAGTTGCCTATACTGACTATTATTATCATATCTGAGCTCCAAACAGTAGTGCACAAAAGTTACATGACTAACAGCAGTCATATGACTTCTTTTTTCATTCTTTCCCCAAGTACAGAACTGTATGCAGTGAAGCGTTTGTTTTGGTAGGGTTTATGTTGCTATATAAGTTAGCGAAAGAAAGGTGACAAACATTTACGTTTGACTTAAAGTAGAAAATGAAAGGGGTTTTTTTACTCATTACTTCTTGTGGAAGTTCATTCCAGTTGCAGACTGGCCTCCATGGCAGCTCTGTCTCCCACACATTAGTTTTACCCTTATTGTGGAAAGTTCCATTATTCCAGACAAGGAGAATTGGTGATACTCACAAATGTTTAGGTCAACCTTTTGAGATATGTTGCACTGATGCTACTAAGGGCCTCAGAGATAAGAACTGATATCTCAGACATGCATTGATATTCTGTGATAAGCCAAATACACAAGTGGACATGTCCAATATGCTTCCAGCATCCTGTATTACTGAAGAAACTCACTGCTGCATGCTGTACTAATTACAGTTATCACAAGTGCTGGTGGCTTCATGGCAAGGTTTATAGCTTTACTGCTGTCATAGATTTTATAGACATTTGGGCTGGAAGGGACCCTGAAGGATCATTGAGTCCAGCCCCCTTCCCCAGGGGCAGGAAGTCAGCAGGGATCATAGGATCCCAGCAAGATAAGCATCCAAATATGTCTTGAAGGTGTTCAAAGTGGGTGCTTGAACTGCCTCCGGTGGCAGTCTGTTCCAAACCTTGGGGGCTGGGATAGTAAAGAAGTTCTTTCTTATGTCCAGCCTGAATCCAGTCCAACTAAAAGATAACAAAGGAGTAAATAACTGAAGTCAGGTCAATTTAACCAGGATGAGACAATTACCCCACCAAGCAAAGATGGCAGAAAACATTACTTGTGGTGCTGTTATCTGAGAGCGGAATTGCTGGTATTTTGAGTCTAGGTCATCTAACCAGTTCAGCTACTGGCTGCATGGATACATTGAGTAGAACCAATTGATTCTTCTGAGCCTCTATAATTAAGGGAGCAGATGTTCCTTAATTCAGAATTTAGACACTACCCTTAAGTAGTATACAGAATGCATGCTTACAGTCTACTGACTTAAATGGAATTGAATTTATACAGTCAGACACACATCTATGAAAGTGAGCAAATATTTTCTATTATAGATCTTTATATACTGTCCTGATACCCAAATTGGATGTTCCTTTTGAAAGACTGCATTTATATTAAATCTGTGGCATTGAGGAAGCAATAGAAATGATATACCAATAACAGATTTTTCACCTTTTTGAACTAGTGGAAAGGTTTGTATTTGACTGCTGCATGTTGATAAGATCATTAATTTAATGTTTTCCATTTCAGCTGAAAGTTATAATTTTATGTAAGCAGTAAATTTAATATCATATACTCCTGAAAAAGATAGTACTTCTTTTTCATCTGTACACATTCATATTTTGTAACAAAAGATAGCAAGGTAAACATAAAAATCCAAAAAACTGTCAAACGGGGGAATTTTGCTTCAAATTAAGTCTTTGTGTTCAAGTTCTGCTCATTTGGCTAATTAAACTTGGAAGCTAAAACTTCTACCTATGGATAAAATGATTAATGTTACCTTAAGGCACAGGTTCTCAACAAGGGTACCAGGCACCTTGGGGTACCATGAAATCCTTTTAAGGGTGCCATGGGGTACTGTACAATATTGTATACCTAACAGTGCTAAATACCTGCACATGATTCATAAGATAGACCCAAAAATTTCAAATAGAAATCCATAGTGTCTAAAGCATTTCTGACCTGTTGTGGTCTTTCTGGCCAGGTACAGAAGGTCCTCTTATTGTGTGGTAGGAATGCGGAAAGCCCTCTACAGCTGTAACCAAACATATGGTCAGCACACATAGAGCATCGTAAAAACGGCAGATCTCACTCTAAGATGGGGGTTCCCAACCCCTGGGCCATGGCCCAGTGCTGGACCATGAAGGATTGGTTGCCGGTCTGCAGGAGGGCTGGCTGCCAGACTGGAAGTGACCGCAAACCACAGACTGGAAGTGACTGGAATACTGTGGACTGGCAGCCAACCTTTTTTCATACTGAGTATAAAAAAGGGTTGGCTGCCTGCCCACAGTATGCCGGTCACTGCTGGTCCGCAGTTTGCCAGTCTGCGGTCACTTCCAGTCCGCAGCTTGCTGGTCCTCAGCATAAAAAGTTTGGGAACCCCTGCTCTAAGATAACCCTGGATGGAAGTGGTATCAGACTTCAGCACCGTAGGTTACAGCACTGTAACAAATACCTGTACCAGATCCCATTAAGACTCATGTAGGTCACATCCTGCTGGCAACCCATGGGGCTTCGCGGCACCCTACTCATCCGTGTTCCCAGGGCAGCGCTCTAGCCCCAGTCAGAGCTCATGTCGTCTGCCCAAGTGCTGGACCAGCCCTGCCCACAGGCTGTGACTGACAAGAGTCAATGAAGCCCCTGTTTCCAATCCCCTTACCCCTTTGTTCCCTCCAGCCAGCCATGAGCCACTGTCTGATATTACTGCTCAGTGTGCGGGTTCCAGCTACCTTACCTGGGCATTTGTAAAATGTCCAGCTTTTGATTAAGCACTCAGCTAGATCCAGTCACTCACAAAGCTTCCTCACTTGCATCGAGGAGGTCTATCTAACTCAGGATGTCTACTAGCCGACCAGGGGCAGGGTGCTCCTAGAATTGGTTCTGCCCAAAGGGGACAATCTAGTGAGCAACCTGTGGATTGAAGGGAAACTGGGTGACAGCAACCTTGAGATGATCAGTTTCTCCATCCACCATGAGCCAGGGAAATCAGCCAGTAGGGTAGAAATCCCTGATTTTAGGAAAGCTGATTTCCAAATTCAGGAGATTGGTTGGTGAGGCTCCCTTCCTCATTGGACCATGATGAGTCATGCACAGTGAGGGACTTGTTTGGTGTTGGTATAAAGTGCTGTAGGAATAGATTTCAGACCAGATTACCCTGAATAATCATTTCATTTCCATAGTACCTAACCTGCTGGGCTCTTCACAGGCCCAGAAACCTGACAGCAGGAGAACAGTTAGGGTCTGTCTTCTTATGTTGCTTGGTCTAATGCCCTAGGGTGCAGGAAATACATCTGTGTGCAAGTTTTGCAGCCTATTATGAATGTCTACACACTGTTACATACTACAGAGTTGAGCTTTTTAGTGCAACAACTTCTCAACCATACAGGAGCACAGTAATCTGCTGGGGCATATACTATTGCAAATGCAGTGGTTCTGAACACTTTGAAGTTGGCACAGAATGTCATTCTGGCTAAACATCTTACTGCAACAACCCATGCAGAGACTTTAGTGCTGTCCTTTTGAATGTGATGTTTATAGGTGAGGGAATGGTCTAATGTAATTCCTTGGTAAGTTGGGGTATGCTCATAGGGCTGGATATTGTTGCCTACTCCGATATTTAGTGTGCTCTTGGCTCAACAATTGTCCATGTGGAAGACTGATGATACTGATTTATTGATGCTCCCCACTGACCCCATGCCTCTCAAACACCCCCAACCAACTCCTGCACCACTAGCCTATAACAAAGCAGAGGCACCAGGGCTGGGATCCCTTACAGTTGTGGGGGGCTTATCAGACTGTTACACTGAGTGACCATAAATCTGGTTAATTGTCAATTGGCCACCCCATCCCTCGATGCCGTATTGCTTTCCTGAGGCCAGGATGTTGATGTGGAACCATTTTACACAAAATGACACCTAAACAAACTCCAAAAGACACTGACACCTTTTTTTCAAGCCCCGCAGCTGGGGTGTAACCAACAGTTGCAACTGTGGGTTTTTGCTGCCATGCCTCCAGGCACCATTTGGCAGAGCACCTGCTCATGGCCCCAGCCTCTGACACTTGGGTTTCCCAGCCCTCCCAGCTCCCGGGCATCTGGATGGAACCCAGGCACCTGGATTTCCTAACTGGTAGGAGGAACACAGGCATTTCACTCCATAACCAATGCCAGGTTGCAAGCAACTATGCTGCTCATGGCCCTGAGTGGGGGAAAGGGTCTGGACAAGGGACTCACCAGAGATCTCTCAGTGTCTCCCTTGTCTGTAGTCTCCACAATTGGGTGCAAAAGGCCCTGTTATCTGAGGGAGGCCACCCTCACTGCTATGGAGATACAGAGTCACAGCGCCAGAGTAAGGAGTTTATGCACAGTCAAAGATCCCCCGAGCAGGGACCACCTGCAGACAATGGCAGCAAGGGGGCAGCAGATGGCAGGCAGGAAATCAGGGGGGCATGTGCCCCACCTACGCATCATTATGCATCAGTGGGGGGCTCGCCTTCTGCCCCATGCCTGTGCTGTGTGTTTATGGTGCCAAGCCCAGTGCATATTTGAAATGCTTCTTCCTATAGTTCAGCTGCTCCATAGGACCTCATGAGCCAGGAAAGGAGGGGGTAGACCAGATCCCTGACAAGGATTAGGAGTTGATGACATCACTGATGATAAAACCGGAGACCCCAGAAGTGTAGCACCTACTCTGTATCACTCCAGGGAATGGGAGTCGCACAATAAGTAAGCATTATCTTCATTAGCCACATGAAAGTTGGTGGCCCATTCATGTCCTGAATGCCTGGATTCTGTGTGTATGTATGCATGCCCTAAACATCTGGGTTTCGTGTGTGCACCAGCACCCTGCACACCTGGGTTTTGTGTTTATGTGCATGTATATGTCCCATATGCCTAGGTTCTGTGTATGTGTATGTGTGGGGAGTGCACACACACACACACGGAACCCAGGAGTCTGGGACAGGTACACACACGCAGAGCACCCAGACATCCAGGGTGTGCACACACACTTGACAGGCGCAGGGTGTGCTGGGTGGGTATGTGTGGAACGGCCTGCTTGTAAAGTCCAGGTTTCGGTTCTGTTGAGCACGCACAGTTGAAGCAAGGCTTGGAAAAGCCTGGAAGGAGTAAACCTTTGGCCTCATAACCTATTTATTATTAGTGAGCAGGTGTGTTTGATGAAAAACAGAGCAATTGACAGGTCAGTGGAGTGACATGCCTGAGGTAAAAGTGACAGATGAGTGAAAGATTGTTGCAAGCTGAGTGATTGGCAGGCGTTGTTGATTGGCTAGTGATGAAGCAGCATGTTGCCATAAACCATTAATATAAAAGGACACAGCGGCAGTGTCTTTGTGCATGTCTGAATTTGCCTGTGCATGTGTCACATCTGGTGGAGACATGGAGCTCTGTATCCCCAGGGGCTCCTGTGTGATTGACCAGAACACTCCAGGACCAGATCTATGGTGTGTTTGTGCCTCTGTGCCAGTGTGACTGCCTGTGTACCTGGGAGATAGTGTGCTGCTGCATGTATGGTGGCTCATGTGTGAGTGGCCAGACTGCTCCAGGGACTCTGGATTTCTAAATCACTGCAGCAAGGGAGTGACCAGCACCAAAGCTTCCCAGCAGTCAAGGACACTAGTGAACTAGTTTTGCCAAAGCTGAACCATAGTGGTAAAGTATTACCCTATTTTACACCAGTGTTCTGTTGTCTGGTTTCCCTATTGTTATTGGTCTGTGTTTACATTCTTGTTCTGGTTCTTGTTCTTGATATTACTGTTCTATTTTGTTTTATCTATTGTTGTTACCCAGTAAAACTGACTGAACCAAGATGGACACCATTATTAGCTTGGCTAACCAAAATTCTATTTCCCCCACCACTTTTCCAGCATCTTGATTAATATAATTACTACATTAAATCAGAGGTTCCTTGTAACAGGCTGATGGCTCACGGCCATGAAAAGCCACTGCTGCATCAGGTCCAGATTGGTGGTTGTGATGGCCCAGCCAGCCAATCTGGGGTGGCTCAGCCAGTCAGCTCCACTTGGAAGTCTTTGGCAGCCTGGGGAGCGTGCAGGGCATGCTGGGAGGCATGTGTGAGTCCCTTCTACCTGCTGCCCCCTGCCCCCCCAAAAAGGGTTAACTCATGTTTTGTTTGTGACCAACCTAACCTTGGGCACTTAGGCTGCCTATACATGTGCTCATTCATGTTTTAATTAGAACACATAGGAGCAGACTCAATCAGGTGTGCTCTGTGTTCTAATTAAAACACTCTAGCATTGCCTCATCATGTCTATTAAGCCTCTGCGCATTTTAAAATGGCCATGGGGGCACTTTAGCTAAACCTCATTGAATGAGGTTTAGATAAAGTATCCTGCAACATTTTTAAAATGTGGAGGTTTAATGGATGTGACTTTGGGGTGTTTTAATTAGAGCAGCTCTCCAGGAACCACTCCAATAAAAATGCCTCTTCCCCCAATCCTGAGCACATGTATAGATTAGCCTTAGGGTAAAGCTCAAAAGTTGGAGTACTTCCACCGCAACCTTCTCGCATGCCTGTGCTTAGCTTCTGAGTTCTTTGCAACAGAAGAATTTCTCTCATTTTTCCTTAGTCATAAAATGAAGAAAAGCTAAGAGCTGGCATTTTCTGAGGGCCACCTGATGTCTGAAAAGGTTGAGAACCATTAAGGATACATGAAGCGGCTTCTAAAATTTTTGTTTTGTGGTTGAAATGAAAACCAAGTATATCCTCATTGGTTTATAAAAAGCAATATACCTATTTTCAGACTGGTAACTTTCCACACCAATGATTGCCAGAAGCTCATTGTCCCAGGGGGACACAAGTGGAGCTCTCTCCCACAGCAGGACCCGTGGCAGGGCTGACCTGCCTGAAGAAAGAAACAAAAAGCCCTGAACAGAGGGCTCACTTACCATTTTTAAGAGAACCCAAGCCGCGCCAAGAAGGGCCGCCGGAGTGGTTCATCAGCCACTTTTATTTCTGGCTGGGAACAGCATCAGCAGATGATGTCATCAAAAACTGCCACCCAGATAATTTAAAAGCCAGTGGTGGGGAAACAGAGATGGGGGCAGCAATGCTGGAGCCAGAAGGCAAAGCAGCTCCCTGGGCTGCACAGTGGCAAGGTTGTCAGCTCAGCAGAGGGCCAGGCAGGGACCCGCAGGAAGGGTCCCAGCTCCTTTAAAAGGAATACCCACCCAGCTCAGCAGGGCAGCTGGGCCAAGGAGGATGGTGTCAAGGGATCCCAAGGACCACAGATGCCAGATCCATAAGTGGGGTGGGCTGAGGCCCATACCCCGACTATTCTTTTCTTCTCTTTGATTATTTTGGAAGGCACACAGAGCCCAGACCAGGGAAGTCATCTTCAAGTGTCCCCAGGTCAAGAGGAAGAGTGGAGTCAGAATAGTGGACTGCAACCCCTCAAAAGGGGAGCAGATGCTGAGATGAGGACGGTTCCACACCCCACAGTCACCCAGGGTAAAGGGGCATTGAGGGATGGGCAGGAAGAGACAAGAGCAGGAGAGAACACCAAGGTGACAGGCCGGCAATCCATCATCCAGTTGTCCTGAAGGCTGGCATATGGCTGTGGTGTAGGGGAGGTGGAGCCCCAAGAATGCCCGCAAAGGGCAGCAACTGGTCTGCGAGAATCCGCAAGGGGGAGCTCCACCTTTGAAGACAAGAAGATCAAGTCCTGGCAGGTGAGTGTCACAGCCTCCCTCGGGGGTGAACATGACCCAATACACAGGTCTCAGGGACACACCCCGTGGCTGGAGCCAGGTGCGTGCTCTAAGGTTGCTAGACAGCGCCTATACGAGACCAGATGGGTGCACTCATACATGCATGTAAGAATAGACAATGCACTTGGACCTATAAGCCTTACCACAAATGCATGTCTGTGTAGCAGTCTGTGCATGTTTTCCTGAATATTTACCAACTATTATGTTCTCATGTTTATGAAAATATTTATTAATTGTTTTGTTAATTAACCAGCTTTAATTGTCATCTTTAAACTAATAGTGATGTGAGGTGACAAGTACAGTAGGTCACCAGTCTGATCTCTTGATAACATGCGACTCTCAGATAATACTAAGACTGACAATTCCATTTCCATTTCCATGGTAACACCCTGGTGCTTTAAATGAAAAGGTTATTTTTAAAAAGTCTTATTTAGAAAACTTACTCTAAAACAATTCCATCCTATTAATAGTTTCTAAACTGTAATTATGGAATTGTATATTCGCTTTAACAGTGATCTTTGCTTTCTCATAGAAAGATATAGCACCATATTGTTTTGAATAAAATATGGAGCTGCAAATATGCATTTTAGTTTTCTGTTTGCAATGCTAGAAGCTACATGATAATGCCAGCTTTGAAAAGAAGCACAAATTAGAAATGGGAAATTATTATGAAACTGATTACTTTCATGTAAATTATTACTGTATATTGAAATAACATAATCACTCAATTTTGCAAGGCAAAAGGAATTAAATTACTATACATATAATACAAAGGAAACATATTATGAGTATCAAATTCAGGGGGCCATTACCTGCTATTACTAACTCTTTTTGAACTGATTTATTGTTCTAATGCAACCAACCTTCCATCCAGTTCACTTTTAGAAATCACGTAGCTTGGTGAAATTATAGTTACAGTATCCCACACATGCCTATTGTTAAGTTACAAATTCAGAGCTGTTAAATCAAGAGACCAGTTCTTAGAAGCCACACTGCACATTAAAACCTCTGCATCACAAAGCCAAGCACAATTACTGCAGGGACACTGCAGGATGACAGCGTACCAAAGGTAGCCTCACTTACAATATTTGACCAACTACAATTTCAAATTAAATAAATGGAGAAGGAAACTGTATATTACACTGTTGCATATGAAGGTGACTATACTGTGTAATTTCTGAATTGCAAACCTTACAACCTGAAATTTTTCATGCTGTTCACACACACACGGTATTTCACACACATGCCATTTCAATGAGTGATATATAGATATTTTAGTTCTTGGATACTCTTTCCTATCTGCACCCAGAAAAACCAGAAATTAATCTTTCAAAATAACTAGACTTATCTTGGAAGCTTTCTTCCATTTTAAAGGAAATGTAGTATAATACCATCTTGTGGACACAACATGTATCTATCAAGAAGCGTTAGAAGTGAGAGGAAGTAGACTAAACAGTTAGGAAAATATGCAGTTTAGGGGTTCCCTGCAGATCTCTGAATCCTATTATCTCGGTAAGATATCAGTTGAAATCATTAAATGTAGGTAACTTAAACCAGAAGCTCATAGCTTCCTCAGGCAGGTTAGTCTTGCTACCTAGCAAAACTGAAGCTCAGGAGCTGTTTCTGTACCTATTTCTATGCCTTCTCCCATCTTTGCCCCTCTTTTGATCTACTACCTGCACTGTATTTAAACTTAAGGGCATTACATAATGATACCAAGTAGATTTGCTTTACAGCTGTATTCAGCTCTGCAATACATTTATAATGAACCTACAGAAAGTTCAAAGAAGCCTGAGTTTTGTTGTTAACTTTTTAAAGCACTGTTTTGTCATTCTAGTTTTGATGAGGAAGGGAAAGAGAGTACAGAGTACACAAGCAGTAATCATAGCTATAAAAATAGCTTTCTGTTTAGGATGGAATGAAGTCTGCGTGGAGCTATTTGGTCTGTCTGTTGTTTATATAGAAAAGGAAGGACTGGAGTGAAGCAGTTTTCTGCTGGAAACAATGGATTACATATGTAAAATTGGAAGATGTGCTAGGGGAAAAAACACATTTGTAACAGCGTGAGTGCATCTTGGGGAAAACCTCAGCTGACAGAAGGAGGCTGTATAGCAAGAAGAGTGCTGGAAAATACTAGGTGACTGACTGGCACATATGTGGTTTCTGCTGATTTAAATAAGCCATTTAAAAACAGATCTGCTTGAAAAGCAAAAAAAGTAACTGATGTTATACTGGATGGAACAGCTACCAGATGGTCCAGTTAGCAGCAGCTACTAGTCCTTTTTAAAGCGGGGGGTGGGAAATACTAAAGCACTCTTCTGGCTCATGGGCCAGCCTGGACTGTAAATTCCATTTGGCACAACCTGTGTAAATGTACTGCACTGAAACACCCTGTTCCAAAAATACACTACAGTTAGACAAACTATTCTAGTTGTAGGCAGACAAAGCAGGAGGTAATCTAAAGTATCAGAATTCAAAGGCACCAAAACAGCAGAAAGTATCACAAAGTGTATTCTTTCATGTAATGAGGAAAATAAAAATCTACTCTCACCTAACTCTAGTCTAAATCAAGATGGCAAAAACTACCCCTGTCCTTTCTAGAGTATAAATCGGGACCACATAAGAAGCATCCCCCTTTAGAACCAGGCATATACAGTATTTTAACTAGATTTGTACCTCACACACACAATTGCCTCTGTTGTCCTTTGCCTCTTTTATTCACATCAGCTAGAACATTAGTGTTTAATTAGCCTCAGCTGTTTGTTTCAGTGTCCACCAACTTAACCCCTCTCAGTCCAATTCCTTACCCCTGTTATGACAAAAAGGAAAAAAGAGGGCTGTGGTTCATGCTCTCTCCAGAAAAAGCAGCCTCAAAGGTCTGGGGCTGTTCTGAGACTCAGGAAAGGTAGCCATCCTGTTAAAACTACAACAAAGCAGTTTTAAACACATACAGACACAAAGTGCTTAGTCCATTATTAATGACAAGTATCACCCTGCTTCCACATAGCCATTCCGTAGCTTTTAATAAAGATATTAATGTGTATATTTGCAAGGCCCTCATCCCTGCAGTGTCTGGACCTCAAATTTATTAGATAAACAGGAAGGTAAAAATAAATTTTTGTAGCACCATGCTACAATGGTGACTTAAGAGTCCAATCCTTGAGCTACAGACCCGTTCACAGAAGTTGCAGGTCTTTCTGAGGAAGAGAGTAGGCCACAGACAAGGATTTCTCTTCTTTTCCTTGCTTTAAGCTTTCCTCTGCTTTGAGGGCAAGACACTTTACCTTGAAACGGGCTGTTGCTTGGTTGAGGTTGCAGTGCCACAGTTTGTAGCTAGCTCCTCCTAGCTCTTGATGTAAGCATCCATTTTCTTGATGTATGCCTTCAATGTGTCCTTGCAGCATTTCTCTTGGCCACCATAAGATCTCAGGCCATTACTAACCTGGGAGTAGAGCACTTGTTTTAGGAGTTGAGTTAGTTAACTGCATATAATGTCTGCTCTAATGAAGTCAGAGCTGGAGGATCACCAATTCAATGCTGGTAATATTGGCTTCAGCAAGGATGCTGGCTCTGTAACGGACCAGATCATAGGTAGTCTTACCTAATGGTTAGACCACTGAGAGAAAGCAGAGCCTAGGGCTTGGTCAAAAGGTAGGAGCCATATACCAAAACCTGAGGGAAATTCAGAAGCAGGGTCCACAACACAGTCCAGGATTAGGGCCAATCCACAGGGTAAAGTCTGAAAACAAAGCAAAACTGGGGTCAGACACCAGGAAACAGAACCACAGGGAACTCCAGAACTGAAGTCCCGAATAAGCTGAAAACCAGGGTCAGGAACCAAGAGAAGCAGAGTCCAGGAACCAGGAGCCTTGCTACAGCAGAGTTGTTGACTGGCCAGCAAACTCAGGGCCCCAGGTGGTGCTAAATTAATAGATAGTGCTCCCAGCAGCCAATCAGGATACTTGCTGCTCCTAAAGTGGCACAGAGTTCATTAGCTGGGGCTTACTGCAGGTGTGGCTGCTAAGTACTTGATTCAAGCTGACCTGCTCAGAGTTCCTGACTGCTTAGCCCAGAGTGGACTGCTTGATCAGCATCCCTGGCAGACATGTGTGCAGTGATCTTCCCATTTAATGTGGAGAACTTTTCAGGGGCATCATTAGTGATACCTCTTCAGGCTATTGACATGGCAATGGTAAGTCACCCACATTTCACATCTGTAGAGGAAGGTGGGGATGATGACTGCCTGGTAGACCTAGATTTGGTTGTCTTTCCAGAGACTGTGATGAATAAAGACATGTCAAAGCAATTTCTCATAGAAGGCAGTTGCTCACTACAGTCTGTGGTGGATCTCCTCAATGTTCACTCTCTGAGAGAGGTGGCTACAAGGTAGGAGAAAAGCTTGACTACCTCCAGGGCCTTTCCCTCAATGGTAACTTGGGTGGGGGTGTCACATCCATTACCCGGGGCAAGTTGATAGAGCACTTTAGTCTTTTTCATGTTGAAAGAGAGACCTAAAGTTTGGTAGGCTTCTCGAAAAAGTTCTAGTGTGCTTGTGCGTGAAAGGAAGGCACAATCATTGGTGTACTGAAGGTCCAGGATGGTTGTTTGAGTACTTTGGTCTTCAAGCAAAAACATCCCAGACTGAAGAGCCCTCCCTTAGCCTGTCCTCATAGGGCCTGCCCTGCTGCACCCCAATCATGCAAGTAGCCCTCCTCTGGACCCTCTCCATGTTGTCCACGTCCCTCTTGAAGTGCGGCACCTAGAACTGGATGCAGTACTCCAACTGCTGCCTGACCAGTGCCGCATAGAGGGGGAGGATCACCTCCCTGGACCTGCTTGAGATGCATCTGTGGATGCATGACAAGGTATGGTTGGCCTTGCTGACTGCATCTCCACACTGCCGGCCCATGTTCATCTTGGCATCAATAATGACTCCAAGATCCGTTTCTGCCTCTGCACTGATGAGAAGGGAGTTC
>NW_017729033.1:35248227-35248688 GCF_001723915.1 Gavialis gangeticus | reverse complement strand
CCTGTTCCTCCCTTCTAGCATGCCCACATCCCCCCACATCTTAGTGTCCTCAGCAAATTTGAACAGGGTGCTTTTTAACCCCTCGTCCAAGTCACTGATTAAGATGTTGAACAGTGCGGGCCTGAGGACTGAGCTCTGTGAAACCCCGCTGCCCACATCCCTTCAGGTTGAAAATGACCCATCCACCACCACTCTCTGGGTGCAGCCCTCTATCTGAGTCCTGATGATTAAAGTATTGATTAAAATATATACTTTTAAAAAAAGTTTGACATTGTAGCAAATGTCCACTTCAAGTGGGATGTGGACAACATGGAGAGAGTTCAGAGGAGGGCCACTTGCATGATCAGGGGGCAGCAGGGCAGGCTCTGTGAAGAGAAGCTACAGGACCTGAACCTGTTCAGCCTCCACAAGAGAAGGCTGAGGGGGGATCTAGTGGCCTGTTACAAACTAGTCAGAGGGGA
>NW_017729033.1:35243343-35247927 GCF_001723915.1 Gavialis gangeticus | reverse complement strand
TGGACTTGATGATCTGCTTAGGTCCCTTCCAACCCTACCAACTATGAAACTATGAAATCGTATTAAAACCACTTTCATTTGGAGTAAAAGTGGATGTATATAATTTCAACTAATCCACTTTTAATGTTAATTCATATTAACTTTCCTAAGTGCCTTTATATCAGGGGTGGGCAAAATGGCAGATCTGGCTGGTGGCTGGATTCCATTTCCTAGCATCCCCTTGCCCATGTCATTGCAGCCACTTTCCATAGAGACCACAGCAGTGGCACTGTTGTGACAGCATGACGCCAGGGTTTCCATAGAGACCAGCCCCAGCAGCACTGGCAGGATGCATGGCCGGGTAGGGAGGGTCTCCATGGCCAGGGCTAGGATCTTGCAGTGGTAACAGTGTGGTCCAAAGCCAGGGCAGAGCTGCAATCCAGTGCCTGGACACCCCTGCCCAGGGCATACAGGCTCTGCTATGTTCCGGTCGACAGTGTCACTGCAGCAAGATGCCACCCCTGGAGCAGCTCCCCACCTGGCTGCATGCCCTGCCACCACTGCTGAGGCTGAACAGCATGGAAACCCTGACCCCACACTGTCATGGCCCCACTGCTGCTAGGGTCTCCATGGAAACCAGCCGCAGTGACATGGGCAGGGGCTGCTGGGAAATAGAGTCTACCATGGGCCTGATCCAGCCTGTGGGTCAGACTTTGCCCACTCCTGCTGTATGTGAACAAGCCCTAAGAAACACCAATGAATTTTAGTCCCAAATCAGTCCACACACACAGGGTTACTGCACAGTAAAGCGTCTACACGTGCCTTACCATGCAGTAACTACTTGGGTGTAAATTTGCTATCTGCATCATGCTGGTAGCTGGTAGTACCCTGTGTGTGTTGACTGCCTTGGGACTAATTTTAGTCCCAAATCAGTCCACACACAGCATTACTGCACTTTAACACCTATATACAGATGCCGGCATAAAAACCACTTACTGCACAGTAAATGCACATGTAGACACACACACATACACATACCCGTTACCTATTGGATTAGCTTCAAATTGCTAGTACTAATTTCAGAGCTTTTGATTAGATGGAAACAACCTATGTCAAAGATAAGCTCACCTTCTACAACTCACCACAAGAGCTACAGGCATCAAGTACCCTGGCTCATATTCTTAGGTGGCACAAATCACTGTAATTTCATGGGATGACACTGATTTTTTCTACCTGAGATTATACTTAAAACACATCAGGCAAACACTTGAGGCAAATGGGAATATAGTTAGCACCAGGGCAAGGGTTCTGGAGTCCACTCCTCATCCAGGGACAGCATCTTTTTCAGGTCACAGGCAAAGATTAATCTCTTCACCAGGGAGTTTCAACTGCTCCCCCTCCTTTTCAAGGTCTTGCCCTTAAACTGCACTAGACTGGAGACCTAACAGTCCTTCCTTTTTTTAAATACTTGTACTTCTTCTTAAGCATAATGATGATAATCCCTTTATAAATTATTTACATTAGATGTTATTTATTTTAAAATTTCATTTTTAATCTGGGTTTAGGCAGTAAAGAATGTGAGTTAGCTGAGGACACTACTGGGTACAGTCGACCATAAAAGAAGAAGATGCAAGCCTTCAGATTCATAATTTGGATGACAACACAATAAACATCATTAATGTTTAGTACCAGACACTTCCAACTCACAAGCTTTATCAAAAGTAAGAGAACTGAAAGACTGTCCTCACTGGGAAGGATCATAGATACATGTAGCATTGGATGTTTTTGTTCTTGTTCCAAGAACTCTTGGGCGTATGATAAAATATCACCTCCTAAACAGCAGCTAGAACTTTCCGTAAAAACAAAACAAAAAACGAAACCAAAAAACAATACACAGACTCATACAAAACACAAAAAACAAACATACAAACAAAACAAAACTTGATTTTTCATTTCCATGAGTCACAAGTTTTTGATTATATATGCTTTGTGCATTCTCAACAGCTTAATCAATGTATCATTCAACCATTTAATACAAATATTTTGACCCAGCACTAAGAACAAAACAAAATGCATCACCAAGAATATTGGTACTATTGATGATTCATATGCATATTTTAGCACACTAATTCTTTAAATTCATTTTTTAACTATGGATAGAATGATTAGGCCACTTTTTATTCACTGGGGGGGCGTTAATTTCACATTTCTGTTACAGCCACATGAAGAGAACATTTCTGAGTTTTATGACATTACTTACTAGTACAGCTCTCATAATAAGGTCCCAACAGTTAATGAATCCAATCACTGGAAGCCACGCAGTTTGGAAAAATTCTCCAGAAATCTGAGGGATTCTTTTCCCAAGGTTTCTTCAATAGCCTCCAGAGAAAGGATAGGTAGCAAACCACAGAGCAACTATGCCCATGCTCCTAAACCCTCTTACCCCAGCCTATCAACTCTAGAATCCTAGAGCCCCAAACAAAAACTTCTTCCATGAAGGGGCTTCTAAAAGAAACCATAGTCTAGGTACAGAGGTTATAGCTATTGTGCTATAAGCATGCAGGAAGTACTCTATAGCCATAATAGAACAGACACTCACAGCTCACAGAGGGCTTTAAAAAAGGCAGAGCATGCTCTAAGTTAACCCTCAATGCATATGCTATCAAACTAAAGTACTTTAAGTTAGAGCACTTTTTTAAATGTCTGTGACATCCCATTGGGCATTAAGCTAGACCACATTCACCAGTATCCCAGGAGTCCCTTGCAGGATGGCATGCTCTCCTCTGGCAGAGCTTGTCTGCTCTGCCTGAGCACCAAGCCAACCCTATCCCTCAGCTGTCATGGATCTGAGTCAGTGATAGCCTCTGATCCCAGCCCTGTGTCCTCCCTCCAGTCAGCTGTGAGCCACAGCCTGGCCACGGGTCAGGGGGAAAGGTGGGAAAGAGATTTCTTTCCCCACAATTAGCCCGGCCCCAAGGTGTGCTGCAGCCCAGCCGGGGGGGCTCCTTTCCCCTAGCTGCAGCCAGGAGCTGCAGTGTGGCATCGCTTTTCACTACGCCAAGGAACTCTGGCAGGGGGTGAAAAAGGAGCCCCCCCTGCCAGGCAGGCCTCCCCACCTTCCCAGCTCAGGTTTTGGTGGGAGCTGGGCCAAGCCCCCCATGATAGTGGGCTCTTTTCCCCCAGCTGCAGCCAGTAGCAGCAGCACAAAGCTGTGCTGCTTTTCACTGCACTGGGAACTCTGGCAGGGGACGTGGAAAAGGAGTCACCCTGCTAAGTGGGCCAGGCCCAGCCCCCACCAAGACCCGAGCTGGGGGGGGTGGGGGTGCTCAGTAGGGGAACTCCTTTTCCATCCCCATCAGGCTCCGGACACAAAGCAGTTCAGCTCTGCACTGCCACTTTGGCTGGCTCTCTGCAGGGAGCAGTGTGTGTGTGTGTGTGTGTGTGTGTGTGTGTGTGGTCCCACACAATCCTGCCTTGCACCCCTCCCCTCCCCTGATCCACAACAGATCCAAGTGGGATAGGTGCCCCCAGACCCCATCATGGCATCTCCAGGAAGATGCCAATGCCTAGCTTGCCCCCACTGGCACTCAGCAAACAGGCTCTGTTACAGCTGGAAATTGTGTCTAAGGTGCTTGCTGAATGCTGTGAAGATTAGACCAAGTGTCATTTTTCTGTCATTTGTTCAGATATAAAGCTATATGTTGTTGTTAAGAGCCTAATTAAAGTCAAAGAGTAATGAGGCCTTGTATGTAGTGAGGCCTAGTAAATTTACCAAGGCCTTATAAAAGTAGTGGTAGGCTTTGTGGCATAGTTAAAATTAACCATATCAAAAGAATGCAAGGCTTGTACTGCTATTGGTCAGTCCTAAGAATAATTATAATGGGAGAATCTGGATGGCTGTAAGTTATCAGCAAAGCTCAGAAGTTATAAATTGGCTGGCACATCCAGAAATCATTTAGAAGGAAGATGCAGCTCTGTGAAAAAGCTACTGATTTAAGATTAGCTGCTGATCTGGATTCATAAGCCAGTGGATCTCGAGGAGCCTAAAGACTGAATACCAGGGTCCTTCCCGGTACCCCTCAGAAAGCGCTGATTGTGGACACCTGACTTCACTGAGGTTTGCAGAAGAGAAACTTGTTGTACATCAGGCATCAGAGGAGACTACCAATAAGTTGCCGATGTGAATTGTTATTGTCTGTCACTGTCTGTCTTATTATACTACACATAGTCATGTTTTTGTTAAGTCAATAAACCTTTCTTGCCTTTTACTCCCGACCACACTCTCAATCCCGAACCCTCTGCAGGCAGCTGGAACAAGTCTCCTCTGCCTGGATCCCAGCCCCTGGGCATCCCCAGCCTGGTCCAGAGGTCCCTTTCAGCCCTGCTTGTCTGTGATTCTCTGATTCCTGTCACTGATACAGCAACAGGAAGAGAAACTGCTTCTCCATGCCAGTCAGCCAATCAGGGAATCAGCTGTCTCTGGCAGCCTGGGAAGTCTGTAGGACAGAGGTGGGCAAAATACGGCCCGCAAGGCCATTCTATCCAGCTCACAGGGCCCCTAAAAATGTAGAAAATTAATATTTATCTGCCCTTGGTTCCTGTCAA
>NW_017729033.1:35242365-35243172 GCF_001723915.1 Gavialis gangeticus | reverse complement strand
CCCTGGGCAGGAAAGGAGTGGGGGGGGAGAAGCGGCCCCTCACCTGCCCCGTGGCCAGTGCCCTGCACTGCAGCCACTTGCAGCCCACGCGGGGCTGTCTGGAGCAGGCACAGGCAGCCCCATGTAGGCTGCAAGCAGCTGCAGCATGGGGCATTGGACATTGGGCAGGTAAGGACCACTTCTCCCCCCCTCGCTCAGCACCACCTTGTGACCCAGCCCCACTGCCAGCTTGGACCCTGCACCGGCTCTGGGCTCACCCGTTGGGGCTGTGCGTGGCGACAGCAGCTGCTGCCCCCCCCCCCCACTTCCTGCAACAGGCAGCGTTTGCCACCACCACCTCAGGGCTGCCCTGCACGTGAGCTCCGGGCAGGCAGCAGCAGCCAACACTGCCTGGTGTGGCAAGCAGGGGAGCCACAGCTGCTGCTGCCAACAGGCAAGCCTGGAGCCAGCACAGGGCCAGGGCCAGCACCAGGGGCAGGTTATAAGCTGGTGCTGAGCATGGGGAAAAGCGGCCCCCATGGCCAGCACCCTACGCTGTAGCTATTTGCAGCCCGTGTGGGGCTGCCTGTGCCTGCTCTGGACAGCCCCGCATGGGCTGCAAATGCCTGCAGCAGGGAGTGCTGGCCATGGGGCAGACAATGGGCCGCTTTTCCCTGTGCTCAGCACCAGCTTCTTCCTTGCCAGTAAGCAGGGGGTCAGGGCTGTGCCTACCTGTACTGCAGGGCTGAGGGGCACTGGGAGTGAGTGGGTGGGGAACCAGCGGGAACACAGGGTCCGCACCGGTGCCCCAGGGCCAGTGCCGGTGGA
>NW_017729033.1:35235324-35237365 GCF_001723915.1 Gavialis gangeticus | reverse complement strand
CATGCTCTCCTCTGGCAGAGCTTGTCTGCTCTGCCTGAGCACCAAGCCAACCCTATCCCTCAGCTGTCATGGATCTGAGTCAGTGATAGCCTCTGATCCCAGCCCTGTGTCCTCCCTCCAGTCAGCTGTGAGCCACAGCCTGGCCACGGGTCAGGGGGAAAGGTGGGAAAGAGATTTCTTTCCCCACAATTAGCCCGGCCCCAAGGTGTGCTGCAGCCCAGCCGGGGGGGCTCCTTTCCCCTAGCTGCAGCCAGGAGCTGCAGTGTGGCATCGCTTTTCACTACGCCAAGGAACTCTGGCAGGGGGTGAAAAAGGAGCCCCCCCTGCCAGGCAGGCCTCCCCACCTTCCCAGCTCAGGTTTTGGTGGGAGCTGGGCCAAGCCCCCCATGATAGTGGGCTCTTTTCCCCCAGCTGCAGCCAGTAGCAGCAGCACAAAGCTGTGCTGCTTTTCACTGCACTGGGAACTCTGGCAGGGGACGTGGAAAAGGAGTCACCCTGCTAAGTGGGCCAGGCCCAGCCCCCACCAAGACCCGAGCTGGGGGGGGTGGGGGTGCTCAGTAGGGGAACTCCTTTTCCATCCCCATCAGGCTCCGGACACAAAGCAGTTCAGCTCTGCACTGCCACTTTGGCTGGCTCTCTGCAGGGAGCAGTGTGTGTGTGTGTGTGTGTGTGTGTGTGTGTGTGGTCCCACACAATCCTGCCTTGCACCCCTCCCCTCCCCTGATCCACAACAGATCCAAGTGGGATAGGTGCCCCCAGACCCCATCATGGCATCTCCAGGAAGATGCCAATGCCTAGCTTGCCCCCACTGGCACTCAGCAAACAGGCTCTGTTACAGCTGGAAATTGTGTCTAAGGTGCTTGCTGAATGCTGTGAAGATTAGACCAAGTGTCATTTTTCTGTCATTTGTTCAGATATAAAGCTATATGTTGTTGTTAAGAGCCTAATTAAAGTCAAAGAGTAATGAGGCCTTGTATGTAGTGAGGCCTAGTAAATTTACCAAGGCCTTATAAAAGTAGTGGTAGGCTTTGTGGCATAGTTAAAATTAACCATATCAAAAGAATGCAAGGCTTGTACTGCTATTGGTCAGTCCTAAGAATAATTATAATGGGAGAATCTGGATGGCTGTAAGTTATCAGCAAAGCTCAGAAGTTATAAATTGGCTGGCACATCCAGAAATCATTTAGAAGGAAGATGCAGCTCTGTGAAAAAGCTACTGATTTAAGATTAGCTGCTGATCTGGATTCATAAGCCAGTGGATCTCGAGGAGCCTAAAGACTGAATACCAGGGTCCTTCCCGGTACCCCTCAGAAAGCGCTGATTGTGGACACCTGACTTCACTGAGGTTTGCAGAAGAGAAACTTGTTGTACATCAGGCATCAGAGGAGACTACCAATAAGTTGCCGATGTGAATTGTTATTGTCTGTCACTGTCTGTCTTATTATACTACACATAGTCATGTTTTTGTTAAGTCAATAAACCTTTCTTGCCTTTTACTCCCGACCACACTCTCAATCCCGAACCCTCTGCAGGCAGCTGGAACAAGTCTCCTCTGCCTGGATCCCAGCCCCTGGGCATCCCCAGCCTGGTCCAGAGGTCCCTTTCAGCCCTGCTTGTCTGTGATTCTCTGATTCCTGTCACTGATACAGCAACAGGAAGAGAAACTGCTTCTCCATGCCAGTCAGCCAATCAGGGAATCAGCTGTCTCTGGCAGCCTGGGAAGTCTGTAGGACAGAGGTGGGCAAAATACGGCCCGCAAGGCCATTCTATCCAGCTCACAGGGCCCCTAAAAATGTAGAAAATTAATATTTATCTGCCCTTGGTTCCTGTCAAAAATGACAGGAACCAAGGGCAGTAGGACTGAGGGGAAGCCCAGTGAGCTCCCACAACAGGGAGCTCCTGCCTGGGGCTCCCGCCTGGCCCCACCCTCCCAGCTGGAAGCCCCAGCCAGGACTTCTGGACTGGGAGCACATGGCTGCCTCGTGCAGGAACTGCAGGTAAGGGGTGGGGGGGAGAAGGGGGGGGGACCCTGGGCAGGAAA
>NW_017729033.1:35207000-35234551 GCF_001723915.1 Gavialis gangeticus | reverse complement strand
CTTCCTGCAACAGGCAGCGTTTGCCACCACCACCTCAGGGCTGCCCTGCACGTGAGCTCCGGGCAGGCAGCAGCAGCCAACACTGCCTGGTGTGGCAAGCAGGGGAGCCACAGCTGCTGCTGCCAACAGGCAAGCCTGGAGCCAGCACAGGGCCAGGGCCAGCACCAGGGGCAGGTTATAAGCTGGTGCTGAGCATGGGGAAAAGCGGCCCCCATGGCCAGCACCCTACGCTGTAGCTATTTGCAGCCCGTGTGGGGCTGCCTGTGCCTGCTCTGGACAGCCCCGCATGGGCTGCAAATGCCTGCAGCAGGGAGTGCTGGCCATGGGGCAGACAATGGGCCGCTTTTCCCTGTGCTCAGCACCAGCTTCTTCCTTGCCAGTAAGCAGGGGGTCAGGGCTGTGCCTACCTGTACTGCAGGGCTGAGGGGCACTGGGAGTGAGTGGGTGGGGAACCAGCGGGAACACAGGGTCCGCACCGGTGCCCCAGGGCCAGTGCCGGTGGAGCCCAGAGCAGGGTGGCAGGAGCACAGGGTCCCAGCTGGCAGGGGCTCTATGGAGCCAGGCCAGCTCCCTCCTCTCCCTGCTGGTGCAGCCCAGCCCGGCTCCACAGACCCCAGCCAGCCTGTGCCCCACTTTGGGCCCCACTGGTGCTGTCCCTGGGACATTGGTCCCAGGACAGTGGTCCCAAGATGGTGACCAGGGTGTGGGACACCTGTCAGGGGGTGGGGCTACCCATACAGCCCTCGACAGCCTGCCAAAACTGGGTAAATGGCCCTCCACCTGAAATAATTGCCCGCCCCTGCTGTTGGACATGCTGGGAGGAGTGTGAGAGCTCCCCTTACCTGCTGGCCTTGGGCAGTGCGAACACCCAAATGTGCTCTAACTTATAGTGGTTTAAGTAAAGCACGATAGAGGGCTTTTTGAACATCTGTACTTAGCCATAGTCTTTAGAGCTAATGTGAAGCAGGCAACAGAAGCCTTGTCTCCCTTCCTCCCCCACTCCACCTTTTTCCATCCCCAGTCCTCAGTATGTTTATGGATAATTTATACGCCATTTTGCCTCCTTCAGCTCCAAGTTGAAAAGACAGCTTCGTGATCCTGTATTCCAAGCCTACAAATTTAGTTTCAGCAAAATCCTGGTGGAAGTTGGCACAGGCCTTAAATAAAACTACTGGTTAGATGCTTGATTCTAATCTGTTAGCTGAATAGAATTACTGCATGAACGAGCTGCTAGAAAAGGAAGAGTAATATAAACAGAACTGTTTGTTTGGGGATTTTCTTGAAGAATATTTCTAGTCTACAGCAAGAATTCCAAGCAGAAATATATGTAAAAAATACCCTTGGTTGCATGTTGTCATGCTCTGAATTACTGGCAATTTTCTTGAATGGTATACAAGATGTTAACATTCTTGTGTTTCCAGGCAATCATTGCAGACCTAAGCACTGCTATGTGAACTAGAAATGGAACAAGAAATGGGTGTAAAGCACTATTAATTCCACTGAATGCCACATGTGCTGATGTCTCAGAAGTTCGGATTTCATTTGCATTTCAGATAACAGGTCAAGTGAATTTTGGCTGCCAGATACATCAAGTTCTAGATCCTAATGATGTCATTTTCAAAACAAAGAGGATGTGTTATCTAATGTTCTCAGAATCACTGGGAGCTAGGAACTCCTGAACAGAGTAGGTATGAAACTTTTTCACAAGAATGCACAAGTTTTTCAGAAAATGTTGTTGGGAACAGTTTTTCAGGTACAGGGTTTTCTGGTCAAAATTAGAAAGAGACCAGTCCATTCCAAGATAGGTAGTAGCAAAGTGGTCAAGGCACTTACATGGACTATGAGAGACCCAAATTCAACTGTCTGGCCTACGCAAGACCAAAAATTGGGCGTTGAATCTTCCACTTCCCCAGTCATTGCCTTGACTAAAAGGTTCTTCTGGGATAAAACATTCTCCCTCCCTCATCATAAAAGCTTTGAAAGATACAGAATTTGATTAAACCAAAAATAAGAAAGAATCTCATTTTTTTGTGGATGGGCAAAGTTTCCTGTTTAGCTCTGTTCCCAGTTACTAATCCCAGCTTTGACATAGATTTCTGCTGGGGCCTCCGGCAAGTTTCAGCCTCAGCTCAGAGTCCCCATCTGTAAAATGAGATAACAGCTTGTAGAACTGTTGAGGGTTAGTGCTTAAAAGCAAACAGCATTATGTAAGTGCTATACTTGGAAGTCCTTTGGGACAGGGACTTTCATTTACTCTTTGTTTATTATGCCAGACATAACGAGGCCTTGACCAGGTTAAGGCCACTAGGAACTACTGCAGTCTAAGTGTATATTAAATTAGTTGCTGTTTAAGTGCTGCCACTGAAAAGCAGTTTCTAGGCATGACTAGTCCACTGTTTTCAATTCAGCAGCCATTCCTACTTATCTGGCTTCACAGCAGTCATCACCATGGTATCTGAGCACCTGAAACTATTACCTAGGGGACAATATGTAAATGACATGGCAGCTCCCAACATAGTTCAGAAGATTCAAGGGTAGCTCTGTGCCCATGCTATCTACAGCCTTCCAAACAACCCCATTGTGAAATGGTGATGCATTATTTTATTCTAAATCTGCATGACTCATCCTCAGTGTGGGAACCTTCAGATGCCAACAGGCAGTAAACTCAAATTACAGTTCTGAAACCATCAGTGGATGAGGCATTCAGATCTCATAATAGCACTGTGTAGCTACATACAGGGACAGAGAGAGGAGGAAGGTCATAAACAGAGTAGTTGCTATTTTTAAGAACAACTCTTCTCAATGAACTTAAATTCTATTTGAAAATTCAACTGGCCTGCATTTTTCTTGAATACATTGCCCCAACTGCAAAAGCCTCAGAAGACCAGAAAAATCTCCTTATAACAATTGCATTTGCTCAGTAAATTTCCTTTTCAACCAGATACCATATACAACCTGTCGAGGTTTGTTTGTTCCAGTGGACTAAGTGCTGTAACTGTAATTGCTTAACTTGGCTGTAACTTAATTTCCGATTCATCTTCATCAAATTTCCTCAAGTCTTCTGAATACTGACAATGTTTAATAATAGATTCTAGGCATTAATACTCATGAACAAACAACAATAAAAGGCCAGTAATACCAATTTCTTGTTTCTGTGATAAGGTAAAATACTTCAACTTACTATGCTCCTCAAACTACTTGTAACAAACTTGTATCAAGCTACTGATATAAGACTAAAAGTCAAATAATTTGCAATGGAAGGGATAAGAAATTTCTCCTTTTTTGCCCTATTTCACCCCTGATTTTAAAATTTAAATTCAAATTTATTCTGGCACATATGCATGCAAATCAACATGCAGTCATCTGCATTTTAGAGCAGACTTTGGCATATGTCTGGTATGCGAAGGAAGTCCCAAAATGGGACAGAGAATGTGCATGATGGAAAGGAACTGCCCTTAGATAGATCCACATGGCAGAACTGCCACTTCTGCAGCAGATAACTCAAGGTCTCACTGACCTTGGCTACATTGTTGGTCATTTTCTCCGTAAAGAACATATGATTGTTTTTCCAACTAAGTCAAACTAATGAACATCAGTCCTGGAAATACCTTCATTGCTTCTTGAGAATTGTAATCAGTATTGTTCATTAACCTCTTTACAAGATTCGTTTTAAAATAGCTGTAACCTGTTTTAGGTCTCGGTTTGCCTGTGTAAGTTTATGAAGCTTTGGATATTGACAGATTCAGACAAACCACAGACTTTAAACTAAAGAATAAAATTAACACAATGGGATTTACTATTCTTGTTTTGGGTTTATATAAGTTTCTTTCTACATATGACTGAGAGTAGAGGGAAGGAGGAAGAATTGTGGTTGTTATAAAAACAAATCATCTGCTTGAAAATTACATTGATAACTAAGTATGCATTTAAACATTACAGAAGAGTTCTGGATGAGATCTCAGCTAGCTCCCCGATTTAATATGTATTGTGTAATACAAACATCTATTTGAATAAAAAAATAGCTTACGTTTTCCATTAAACTTTTCTAGAGAAGTACAGATGAAAAGAAGATATTGCCACCTGCTGACTAAATGGAAAATAGCAATGTGAATAAAAAATTAAAAGGAATTTGCCATAAAATCTAGGCCCCATTGAAGGCTATGGAATTATTGCAATTTTGCAAGGGGGGTCAGGATTTCACCCTTGCTCTTAATTTTTAGGTCAAGCATGCAGAACTGAGATCTTTATTAATAAATATTCCTTCCTTTCCTTAATACCTTGTCACAAGGACATAGCAGAATTTGCAGATTCATTGGAATCTGACATGGCTGCACTGTAAGTGCTTCTGCTATGACCTTGAACTCTTGACTTCCAGCTGCTTGCCCCAGTATCCAAACCACCAGACACCACCACCGGATGGGGTGTTCATAAATGTTCAAAGTTATATGCAAATCTCTGTGTCAGAGAATAGCTGAAAGAAAAAAAAAAAGCAATAAATTATTCAGCCATATGTGGAGTTTGGGTATTAAATTCTTTACTTCATGCTCATTAGTGAGAGGTCTGTTACCCTTTACTTTGGCCTACAAAAACTTAAAAATACGCTATAAGCTGCTACTTTACTATAGCTGTCTGTAACAATTGTATAAGAGGCATGGTTGGCATGAATTAAGTATGTGGTATGAGAGTTGTCCCGGGGCAGCATATTTATTCTTCTGCTCCTATGATTGCCATTTATAGAAATATCTGAGACTGTACATTGAAATTCTGTACCGATGATTCCTGTGCATACCAACATGGTGGAAGGAGGAAAGGGGCACAAATTACTAGCTGTATTTTTACAATAAATAAAATATGAAAAATACAACAATACTGGATTATTTTAACTACTATCCGTGTAACATGTCCTTAGTGTATACTGTAGACTACTAGAGCCATGAAAGCATATAAAAATGAAAATCCATAAGTTACATTCCAGAATGGGCATTTTTCAGAAAAATCTATTTTTTGAGGAAGGAAGAGAAGAGTCTGGAGTTTTCTGCAAATCTGAAACTTATTTTTAATTATTTATATTCTAGTCATGCACAGGAATTTATGATATCTTCACAGAACCTAGCACAGAACCAAAAAAACCCAGTCCCTTCCCCAAGTAACTTTGTATAGAAGCTCCACTTCCTTGTGGCCTATAAAACCCTGTCTATATTAATATTTAAAGTAAAATAGTACTATATGGACATGTCTACACATCACTGTGCTTTAGTATGTCTTTTTGGAAGTACTAGAGCACCGCACAGTATAGATGGTTACTGTGCTGTGCGCACAGTACACGGTTAGGTTTTGCTGCTACATTGGCATAGCAGTGCACGATACCTAGTGAGTGCGCCGCTGCAGCGACATTGGCAATCATGTGTAGACCCACGTGATCGCTATGATGCTGTAGCATGCCAAAGGGTGATGTGTAGGCGCACCCTATATTCACTAAAATAAATCTCATGTAGGCAAGCTGTGTTGCCTTTAAATACCTTTAAATAGGATTATCTGTACTGCATTACTGTCTGGTCTTATGAAGGATATGGCTAAGCAAACCCTAGCCATGTTGTGCCCACTTGAGTCTGCTGACACACTTCAGAGCTAGAAGTTTGCAATGAGATTGCTTTGGCCCACTCTTCAGCCTGCTGGAGACTGAATGCTCAAGAACAGACATTAGGGATGAACCCAGAGCAGGGTCACTTCTGGGTCTGGAATGTGTCAGCAGACTTGGGTGTGCAAAGTATCCTCAGCCCCAGAGTCCCTGGGGGACAAAATACTACAACAGCATAGACAAGCCCAATATGGTCAGGATAAAGCTTTTGCTGCTCTCTTTGCCTTATCTTGACCAGCTAAGCCTGGCAGTGCACTGTGTTTACATTACCCTTTTAAAACAGGTTATTTAGTGAGTGTTAGTTAACAGCACAACTTTAAAATCCCAGTCTAGACAAGGCACAAGAGTGGCATGAGAATTTAGAACCTAAGAAATTCCATTTTCAGACAACCTACAACCTTGCCTTCCTTTCTGTGTAAACAATTTATGTTCAAAACGTTGGTTCCTACTTTTTATATTATCTGATTGCTTGTGCCTCTCACTAATTTGTTCCTGGACTTAGGTAGCCAAAACCTTAAATATCCAGCTACCTCTCCACTATTTACCTGCTACATTCATCCCCCTTTCCTGCATCAGGCTGCCCCTCACCCCGACCTGTCTCTCACTCACTGACTCCTCAATTTACATCTTCACTGACTGCCTGTCTTGCATGTATATGAGCCTCTGGCCTCTTTACTATTCATTCTATCCAGGAAGAGCACACACCAACTGTAGATGCTTCCTCAACCTAACGAACCCAAAAACTTGCTAAGAAAAAATGTTCCAACTATTTAAGTTGGTCTAATAAAAGATATCAGATTCATCCAAAGAACCTTATCTGCCTATGTCCTTAGACCAACACAGCTACAACCTACACCCCTGTAAATACCTATGCCTGCACTCATAGTTCAAATGGAAATGGATAAAGGTAGATGCCACATAAGCAGAGTTGCCACTCCAAGATTTGTAACAAATTGTTAGCAATCTATGAACTTTTTACTGACAACCAAACTTTTTTTACTGACATATGTTTTTACTGGTATATGTTTTATATAATGTAAATTTAACTCTTCTGTCAGGCCCTGTCCAGCTGCTAGGCCCTAAATAGAAGGACCAGGTTCAAATGTAGGGGTTTAACACAAAGCATAATAAAATAAGTTTAGTTGTCAGTAAAAAGTTTGCAGTAAAAAGAAAATGTTCTTAGATTGGAAAATGTGCCTGAGGGCAACAATGGTATTATACCATGTTGTCCCTATCTCATTGGTCCCCTTCTGCTCCCAGATGTTGATGCCCTAGACTGCACCCTGCATCTGGCTGCCCCCCCAGTCCACTCTGCAGCTTTACCGTACCAGTCCTGCCCAGATGTGAAAAAAGTGCTTTACTGGAAAAGCAGCATATAAGTTCAACTGGCTGTGTAGCAGCTGTATGGATCAGTTACTCCAGTGGAGTTTTTTTGACATTTTTATCTAATAGGCAATTGAATCAGCTATTAGATAAAAATGCCAAAAGTCCCTGCATCTGATCTATATAGATGTTGGGCAAGCCGGGTCCAAGTAATGCAATGCCTCTTCTGGGCATGCACTGGGCTCAGCGCAGCAGCATGCTGAGTTTAAAGTGCCAGGTTTTTTCTTAACAACTGTAAGCAGCCAAACTGACAATGCTGTGTTGTGTCCTCCCTTCAATCAAGCTCCAGCTGTCCAGCTTCTTTCCAAGAGGCAGCTTCACAAACAGACACAGCTTGATTGTTTTCATGGGCAGGTCAGGTTTTTTTATGGACTTTAAGGACAGGCATTTTAGGCTGATTTTTTACTGACTGTTTGTAAATTGATGGACAACTGACAACCCTGCATACATGTCTGTGCGCATGTGTGTGCACATATATAAATTCAAATTGCATTCACAAAAAAGTAAAAACCATCAGTCTGAAAATGAGACCTGATTTATATTGGTTATACTGTGATGTAGAAAAGGAAGGGAAAGTGGCCAGCAGTGCAGGGATAAAAACCAAACTCAGGCATATAACACAAATTGAGCAGAAGCAAGAGTGCCCTACTCCATGATACTGGAAAGAATCATTCTTATGAAAAATACTACAGCAGTTTTGTACTGTCCAAATACTGGCCGTGCACTGGGCAACCTTGATGTCCCAAACACTAACCTGTGCTCCCAACCTTTCAGAAAAGTCTGTATTTTGAATAGATATGTATTATTCATTCTGTCATGACACCTATTTTTCCTTTTTCGTCCAGTGACTTAGTAGTTTTCATCCACCCATTCCCTGTAACTTATCACCCATTAAGTTAATGTTTGCTTTAGCACATCAATTTCTGAGCAAGTTGTACATAAATCTCAAGCTCAGCATTATATAGGCTGTTGGCAAATGCAGCCCCAAAAACACTGGTGCCAACTTCAGTGAATCTGGCAGGAAAGTGAAACTTACACATTGATTTGCCAAAAAACTCCTTTGACTTCTGGAAGAATTCAAACTGAGAAAAGTTAGATGATCTTTTTCTCTAGTTTTAAGATGAAACAAATGTGACTTTTGCCATACCTTCTACAACAGGAGCCATGCTTCACTTCCAAGGTACTTACTGAACAGTACACCTTTCCTAGTATGAAGGAGCATGCAGCCACTTTTCCCAAGCTTCTTCCCTGGCAGACAACTGGTGAAGCACCAGTTCAGGATCCGTGCCTGGTGACATGAATCTCTTTCTTCATAACAGCTCTTCAGCAGAAGACTCTCAAAGATCATTAGTACTTGCTATGTTGAACTACTGGAGGTTTGCAAACGTCAATGAGAGTAATATTTTGTGCAACAGTTTTCCAGAAAGACTTATGTATGTTTACATTGCCTGTCATGGAAACTAAGTGGTGGTCCATCACCCTGGACAAGAAGACAAATAATCAGATGATATATTGGTGGGATATATTACGGTACAAAGTGTACATCTCCTCAAAGAAGGGACACTGAACTATTCCACTTCTGCTAACAGTCACTACAGTGGTTCTCAACCTTTTTGGACTTGAGGCATGTGTTAAGTGTCACAGATAACAATACTCTGAGATTAAAAAAGAACAGTTTGCTATACAAGGAAGGCAAACTCCAGCAATTCCACCTGAAAAGTGTTCATTATATTTCATTTAAGTTTTGAATAAAATCTTGACCTAAGTTGAACCTGAAAATAAAACTGTGATCTGAGATTGTTCTCTCTCTCTTTTCCAAGACATTATTTTACTAGCAACTTCATAGATTTCATAGACATTAGGGCTGGAAGAGACCTCGTAAGATCATCAGATCCAGCCCCCTGCCCAAGGGGCAGGAAGTCAGCTAGGTCAAAGGATCCCAGCAAGATAAATGTCCAAATGTTTCTTGAAACTGTCCAGAGTAGGTGCTTTCACCACCTTTGGGGGAAGTTTGTTCCAGGCCTTGGGCATTCGGGCAGTAAAGAAGTTTTTCCTTATGTCCAGCTTAAAACGGTCTTGCAGGAGTTTTTGACCGTTGGATCTTGTCATCGCCTGGGGTGCTGTGGTGAACAGGTGTTCCCCCAGATCCTGATGCACACATCTTATATGCTTAATGGCTGCCACCAAGTCACCTCTGAGCCTGTGCTTCTCTAGGCTGAAGAGTCTCATAGCTTGCAGCTTCTCTTCATAAGGCCTGTTCTCTTGCCCTCTGATCATGCACCTGGCTCTCCTCTGGACTTTTTTAAGCTTCTCCATGTCCTTCCTAAATTGTGGAGAGCAGAATTGGATGCAGTACTTCAGGTGCAGCTTCATCAAGGCCGCGTACAGCAGGAGGATATCATCCTGTGTCTTGCTCGAGATGCATCGGTAGATGCAAGTCAGAGTTCTCTTCGCTTGACCAGCTATGGTATCGCATTGGTGGCTCATATTCATCTTGTGGTCCATCATGACCCACAAGTCTCTTTCGGTCATGGTGCTACCGAGTGTAGCATTGCTGGACCTATAAGCGTGATGCGGGTTTTTATGCCTGAAGTAGAACACCTTGCATTTCTCTGTATTGAATGGCATCAGGTTTTCATCCACCCCTCTTGCTAGCCTATCGAGGTCGGCCTGTGCCATGCTGGTTCAGTTCTGTCAACTACAACTCTCTGGGTCTGACCTTGGAAGTAAATGAGATTGGTCTAGCAAGACCTACCTGCAACAAACCCGTGCTGGCTGTCCCTCAGAATGTTGCCTTCTGTTAGCCTGTCAAGAATGGTTTCTTTGATAATTTTTTCCAAAATCTTCCCAGGGATTGAGGTCAGACTGATTTGCCTGTAGTTTCTCAGGTCTTCTTTCCTCCCTTTCTTGAAGATGGGCACCACATTGGCCCTCTTCTGATCTTCAGGTACTTCACCCAAGCACCATGAGTTCTCAAATATCCTTGCCAGTGGCTGTGCTATGATGTCTGCTAGTTCCTTTAGCACTGTTGGGCACAATCTATCCAGACCAGCTGATTTATGGGGGTCCAGCCTCTCAAGATGCTCCCTCACAAGATCCATGCCAATGGATGTTAGGCTGGGTGGTCCCTTTGGGATGGTGCAAAACTGATGCAAAGTAATCATTAAGGCTTTTTCCTGAGTGTTGATAGTCAGCTGCTCCAGCTGGTTTAGCAGGGGTCCAAAGCTGGATGGACTCTCCTTGTGCTTCTAGGATGACTTCCTTAAGGAGCAACCATTCATCATGAACTTGCTTCCCTGTGAAATCATGGCCTCTCAGGGCCTCAAGAACAAGCCTCCTGAGCTTATGAAAGTCAGCTTTCCTAAAGTCAAGGATTACTGCATTGCTGGCTGACTTGCCAGCTTTGTGATGGATAGTGAAAGTGATCAACTCGTGGTCACTGTCACCCAGCTTCCCTTTGATTCTTAGGTAGCTGACTAGATCATTCCCTTTGGCCAGTACCAGGTCCAGCAGCACCTTGCCTCTTGTTGGCCCATAAACTTCTTGGGACAGGTAATTTGGGACTTCCGTCTATATTTTCCTTTTTACCCAGGTAAGGCACATCGTATAGAGGTTGTAAGGGAGAATGGAAAACTAGAATGAAACAGGATTAATACACAATAATTTCTGCATTCATAATTTATGGATCCATTGTTTGTCTGCAAGTAAGGGCAAGAAACGCTAAAAAGTATAACGTGAAAGGCAACCTACATAACCTGGGAGCCTTGTATTTCTGTGCGATAGCATTTTCTGATTCTAGAGAAATTACCCATCTAAAATAATAATGGAATTATAAAGAACAGAATTCCAGTGTGTTTTAACTGTGACTACCTAATTCTAAATGTAAATAATAATAAAAAGCTTTCTGCCATGAAAGGTGGATTTTTTTTTTAAGACATAAGGAAGGGAGAGGGGGTTGGGTTTGTTTTACGAAGTTCACTAGTAAAATCTTAACTGGTTACTGCGATAAAATAGAAACAGTTATTGAGGAAAATTATTTAAAAGAAATAGTTGGGGGTGGGATTTATCCTAAGTGGGCTAAGAGCTGAGAAATAGCCTATGGTACATAACCCAGGAGAATCTGGAAATATTTTTATCTAATCCTGTACACTTGGCTTACTTGTCTATTGGGGTTATTTTAATCTCTGTTCCCGCAAGCAAAGCAAGAACTTTAGTATATGGTTCAAAAAAAATCTCTCCCTTCTCGGGGTGGGGAGGGGTGTACATATATGTATGCAGGGTGTTTATAAAGTCCTTGTGCAACTTTAAACTTTAATAACTTTGGATGTACACATAATAGAAGCGAACTACAAATGGTGTTTGAAAGCATAACCCATTGTTTTAACACAATACATCTCAAATTTATAGATTTCAATGTAACTGCCATCTTTCGTGATACATCATTCAATCCAATTTTCCAACTTGTAGAAAACATGTTCCAGCTGCTGCTGAGTGATTTCATGAATTGCATGTTATTCTTACCCTCTACACAGTTTACACTATGCTAAAAAACTTAATGAATTATGCTTTCAATCACCATTTACAGTTTGCTTCTATCATGTGTATATCCAAAGTTATTAAAGTTTAAAGTTGCACAAGGACGTTATAAACACCCTGTGTGTGTGTGTATATATATAAGTTCCATTCTGATTTACATGCTGCACGCCACCAAAATTAATGGAATTGCACAAGGGTAAGTCAGGGCACATTCTAAGTCTGTCTGTGAAATCAACCATTCCTGAGAACTTTCCATATTGCTGGCTTTTATTGAGTCTGAAAAGTTTAAGTATCTTTCCTTCCATGCTTGAATTGTTTTATTGTAGACCAATACAGAAAGGTTTGCTATATGGAATTTTAGCTATGGCTAGCTGGTGTACATCTTATTTGTGATGCTCTTTTCTTGTTCAAAGTCTTTTCATCAGGCTATAAATCACAAAACTGCTCAGAACTTTAGCTGAAAGCAGCAAGTACAAAAAAAGAAAAGAATCTTCACTACCATCAAAGTTTTAAATTCTGCTTAAAGGCGGTGGGGGGCGTTAAAGAGCCTGTTTGATAGTCAGTGTCTCCAGTTCTCTAATTCTAGGAAATGGAGCAGTGTTTTGGTCATGTGAACCACATGAATTAGACCATCCAGGTTTGTTGTATTCATGTGGATGGGCAGACAGCTGGACAATCCTGAAGGCTTCCTTAGATGTTGGGGATTCTCTAGGGCACCAGCACTGGAGAAGCTCCATTTGCTCTAGAACAACTCCAGAACCCCTTAGTCTCATGAGCTCCCTCCTGAAACATTGCTCTGCATTGCCAATAAAGGAAACCCCAAATTCTGACTCCTGGCCAAATCCACCTGGGTACTTGTTGCCTTAACTTCTATGCTGGTCTTTAGAGATAGGGGCAGGACTTAACAATGAAACAGAATCCTTTGATCCTCAGTTTATAGAAGAACCTCGTGTAGTTTATAGGGTTGTTTGTTAGATGTGTTGCATTTAGTCTGGGGAGTCATGATGGGAAATATACAATCATTCTTCTCATATGAGAATAGACACTACACATTTGGTCTAGATGCTTTGATTCCTCTGTGCTTTATGGAATGTCTTGATTTCCTGGGGGTTAGTTTCACTGTTCCAGTGGGATGCATCTGTTGTATGGAGTAATAGCTATTGAGAAAGGTATTATTTCCTAAGAAACTAGCCAGTTCCATGTCTGGCTTTCAATAACACAATTTACTTCAAGGACAGATGGCCTGGGCAGTAATGGGTTAGAGAGTCCTGTATAAGGAAAGTGTTATTCTATGTATAATAATTAGGTAAATCTTGTCTGGTTCAGCTTTAGCCAGTTGCTTATGCTACCTTGGCATAAAGGAAGTTGGGCTCTGGTAGTGCATATATTGATCAGAAGAGATACAGAACTGGGGACAAGTAGAATTTCGGCCTGTACTGCCTCACAGTGCTAATCAGCATATGTGGGAGAGTATTGAGTGTTGGAAGTTGGGAGGCAGAAGAACAGCTTCCCTACCAGTTTGCCCCAGACCAGTTTGAGAAAACCAAACACATTTCAGGTCAATTCCATTGCCATCTTCAAGAGTAAGAAGGGCATGGCCCCTTCCATCAGAGTAAGGGCACCACCTAGTGTCCACTGCAACCGACTTACACAGGGTTTGCAGGACAAACATCTGCCTTGTAGGTTCCTATCAAAACTATCCAGCTTGAAAGAGTTCAATCGCTCTTATTGTATATGTGCCCGGTACATCAAAATAGACATGGAAAGATCATCCCTGCCTCATAGAGTCACATAATATAGTCTGTTTTAAAAAACAGTCTTGCTGAAAAGTTCCAGAGACCCCAAAGCAAATGTCCTTTATTCCTCATAGGCTTCCTCTTCCAAGGATACTGCAGCTCAGCAGCATATTGGAGACAGCAGGGCACCAGGTTACTTATGAACTAGTTTAACATATGAGGAAAACATATTAAGGGAAAGAAGCCAAGCGTTCTTCATATAAAAGGTATCAAATAGCTACGTAAAAGAATCTCCAACAATCAGGTGGTCAACTATCAAACACTCCTAATTTCAAAATAAAAGGTAATCAGGCTTCAGCATAACATTTTTTTTCTTAACAGGTTACCCCTGCTCTAACCAAAAGTGAACTGGAACAGCAATGGACTTAAAAGAGCATACGTTTAAATTGTTTTTACTTTTTAATCAAAAAGACACTCAGTTTCACTTTCTCTCTAAAAAGAGAGAACAGTATTTTGATTTCCTTGTGATAAGCACCAGCAAAATTAGAGATTCTAAATAATACAACTTCCAGTCGAGATGGCTCTTCTACTTCTAGACCTTCCAATGAACAGCTTGCAACACCTTTCTATCCTAATGCCAACTCATGAACAGACACACCCTTTACCCAATTCCAAATAAGCAGACTATGGCACACCTTATTCCTATTTCTCTGTATCTACAATTCCCTTGCAAACAGATGCAGCTCATTTAACAGATCCACGATTTTCCCTCTGGTTAAAATGGACATAAGTAAGGAATGTACAGAGCTGGAAGAATCGTGGCTAAGTGTGAAAGCCACTTCCACTAGAGGAAATTAAGAAGGACAGATAACTTCTCCCATAATTTATTCCTGGAGTGGCTCAAATGGAGGTGGTGCTAAGAATCCTGGGATACACTGCTAGAAATCCTAGTGCCAAATACATATAGCTGGAGAGGCAGCTTGGCCATGGCTATGTTAGGTTTGGTATGTGTCCTGCTCAGCAATGTATACACAGAGGCAGATTTTCGCAGCTCATGTGCATATGCACATAAGCCAGGAAACAGACACCTGTAGCAGTGCAGACAGTTTAAGGAGCAAAAAAATAAAGCTATTAAACTGCTAAAAAGTTTTCCCTCCTTACACCGCTACAAAATCTCACAATGTTATTGGAAATCCTGCAATATTTAATGTTTCATAAGCCCCACTTTCCTGAGATCAACTGATTTAATTATATCCCATTATATTTGCGCGTAAAATATATGACTGTACATAATTGTATAATATCATGTAATTCCCTGGGGTGTAGTTGGTGAGTGGGAAGGTGGAGGATGGAGGAGAGGAGTCTGCCTGCAGGAGAGGGGGTGGGCATGGGGGGGTGGTTAATGGGTGGATGTGGGTCTCCCTGCTACATGTCCCCCACCCCATGGTGCACAGCCCCTATTACCAGCAGCAACAGTCATTAGCGGGCCCTCAGGGCGCTCCTGGCTGGGGGAGGCAGAATCCCTAGTGATGCGCAGCTGCAGCTGAGTGCCTGGAGCTGTACCTGGTTCCTACCTGCCGTGCCACAAGGCCCCATGTGCTAGCATGGAGCCAGCACACTGGGCCACCTCCATGTCAAATGTGTAGCCCCCAGCATTTGCCAGAGCCATATGCCAGGAGCTCCTCAAAGGACTGCTGGGAGTGGTGGCTGTGCAGAGGGGGTGTATGGCAGCTGGGACTGTCCCCAGGGGGGGAGTGCAGGTGGCAGCAGGGGCTGTGCATGTGGGGGACATGTGGGAGGACATATGGAGCGGGATGTGTGGTAGCAGGGGCTGTGCACAGGGGGCGTGTGGCAGGGGAGCCTATGGCAGAGGAGCCCACACTTCCCCCACAAACCCCTCACACTCCTTCACAAAGGCCACATATACCCACACCTCCCACCCCTTCACAACCTCCCCACACACACCCAACACCCACCCCAACCATACCCTACACCCCCCCACACAAAATATATACTTGTATATATTTATAAAGAAGGTTCAAATAATGTTATGTTTAGTTTAATTTGTAAAGAAAAATGTAATTAATTTTGCATAATTCTGAAATTTTCTGGTCATGCTTTTGAATTTCTGTGCATAATTCTGTGCAGAACACTGCTTCCATGTTAAGAATGTTTCCAGCCTTCCTGGTTGCAAAGCAAGGCTTGAACATGTGAATGCTAGAGGCTGAGACCATAGGACAAATCACACACAAAAAAACCTACCAAAAATGTCTCCTCATCCTGAGTCAAGATGTTTGAATCTATGGAACTGCAATAGTTAAATTCTTACCAACTTTTCATTCTTCTTCCAGACAAACTAGCTAATCCTGCATTCCACGTCCCCTGCAAAGGACTGAATTCCTGTCGAAGCACTGCTGCTGAGGCATGGGCAGATCCAGAATTTTGAAAAGGGGATGCAGATGGTGACATGCATCATCACATATAAAACATGTTTCTCCAGTTAAAAATGAACTAGAAGATTTACTAATATGCTAGGGGCCTGGCACTGTATTCAGTTTAAGATTGAAGCAAAACCTAATATAACTACATTGAAATCAGTTAAAAAAACAATCTGCAGGGCTGTGAAATAGAAGCTTCATTACTAGGAGCAGCTAACAGAGCAGAATTGCAGAACAAAGGATAGCTTGACTGATGGAACATCACAACCATTAAAAAGAAGATAAAGTCATTAACACCCATGGAATGAAGAATTTACAAGCAATCAGGTAGATTGCAATGAGCCATGAAGTCAAGTGACTCCCTCAGCACTACCTGACTAGAAATGCTGCTGCCACTGCCAGGCAGTTGGTTTTAAACTTTGAGTGGGACAAAAATCAAAGGGGGTCAGGGAGAGTGTAAGTGCACCAGTGCACCCCCATGGATCCATCCCTGTTCTGAGATTACATCCTTTTTAACAACCAACAGGTCTCAAAAAATTACTTGGAATCTACTGGGCCTACTTGAGAGCTGACACAAGGAGGCAGATTTGTTTTTCTCCAGAAACTGGAAGGGAGTGGACCTCCTGGGCCATCAACTCCAGTTCCCTGCATCATAGGCAGTTGTTAACCCAAGGAGCCCCCAAAATTGCTACTTCAGACCCTTCCTCACAACTTGAAACCCCAAGAACATACGCCATAGATAAAAGCAGAGCAGTAAGGCATTGCAAATGCCCTACCACTTCAGCCACCAAAGTATTTGGTTTATTTATGCTTGGAAGATGCCAGGAAGAGGGCCACATCGGGCAAGAAAGGAAGTCACAAAACCACACAGTTCATGCCAGTCTGACCTAAGAAAATAAATTCCTTCCTGACCTCAAAGATCATCCCTGCCTTATAGAGTCACATAACATAGTCTGTTTTAAAAATCAGTCTTACTGAGAAGTTCCAAAGACCCCACAGCAAATGTCCTTTATTCCTCATAGGCTTCTTCTCTCAAGTGGAAAAGAAAGGCCCTCTAGACAGGAACCTCTGAGTTTTCTAAGTAGCAGCAGGAGCATTACTACATCCTAGTCAAAACCCCTTGGCCTTCACTGTAACAAATAACCCAGTGCCTCAAAGAAAAAAAAATCAGAAGCCAGTAGTAAGGAAAAATAACCTTCTTCTTGGCCCTAATTGGTGAGCAGCAAAAGCTCTGAGGCATAGGGTTACCAACACCTTCCATTCTACCTCTATCTCCCAGTATGGGGACCGCAAACACCTGACTCCACACTACACGTACTGATAACTGTGTCAGATCTCCCTATCCTATCAAATCATCCTTTTCACAAACTGACCAAGATAAATCTTAAAGCAATCCACATTCGTTGCTCTACTTTTTGCCTAAAAGACCATTCCAAAATTTAATTTAGTGAGAAATCAAATTTCCAGTCTAAATGTACCTGTAGTCTTCTTATAAGCATTTGATTTTTTGCCAATGTTGTTTTTCAGCCTAAAAAGCTGTTCCTTCCTTAACATTCATCTCATCAAAGTACTTGCCAAGATGATCAGATCCTGTCCCAATTTCCATTTTCCCAAAGTAAACAAGTCAAGTTCCTTCTGTCGTTCATCAGAAATGTTCTCCATTCCCTTAAACGTCTTAGCAGCTTTCCTTTGAACTCATTTCAGTTCAAATTAACTTTTGCTGAACACTGGTGACCAGAACCGCACACAGTCTTCTAAATATGGCCTTACCAATGCCTTGTACAATCCTATTAATACCTCCTTGCCCCTACTGCATATACACAATCTAATATACCCCAAAATTGACTTAGCTCTTTTTGACAACTGTGTCACATTCGTAGTCAATATTCATCCTATGATCAAGCAATACTTGCAGATTCCATTTTTCCTCAGACATCTCCAATCTGTGCACCCCATCTTATAGCTGAAGTCCTTACTGGGTCTTAAGTGCATGACTTTAAACCTCATACTATTAAACTTCATTCCACTTCAAATACTCCATTCCACAAGATTATCTAATCTTTGTTTATCATAATCTGGCCATCTTCTGTATTGGCAATAACCTCATCTTATAAGTTGTTCTCAAAGTTTGAGAGCACTTCTCAATCAACTGAGCAGTTAATGTAAAGCAAGATAGCTCCTAAAACCAATTCCTGAGGATTGGTAACCACTCTCCAGTGAGATAACTCACCTGTCAGCTTAACCTGTTGTAGTCTCCCTTTCCAACAATCCCTTATGCATCTTGTCCACAGAGCACTTCTGTATAGCACTGGTCCATAGAGGTGTTAGGCCTAGTGGTTAGAGCTGAAGGACATTATCAGCATCCATAGTCAGGGGGAGAGCAAAGGCCAAACCAGGGTTCACATGCTGAGCCAGAGGGGTTACCAAAAGCAGATGTCAGGAAATGAGCCTAGGTCAAACCAGGTTTCTGAAGATTGAGTGGGTACACAGGCAGGTATACAAAAGCAGGCACCAGGCAAGTCACATGGGTGAGAACTGCTCACAGACTGAAACCATCTTGTTGCACAACAGAGGCCAGGTGCCGCAAGATCTCCTTAAAGCAGCCCTAGAATCGGTCATCAGCCTGAGGCTCAACTGGCCCTGTTTAGGGTATCGAGTGTTGTTGTCTGGCTGCAGTGCCAAGTCCTTACACTTCTCTCCAGTTTGGCCAATATTTTCTCGTGAGGCACAATATCAAAAGCTTTGCTTAGATCTGGATAAATTAGGTCAATAGCACTACCCTTATCCAAGGAATTTGTTATCTTGTCAAATAAATTGTTTACTCTAATACACTGTAAAACCACAGGAAGGGGAGATGGCCACCTTGACACTGAACCCCCTTATAGTTTCATAGTTTCTAGGGTGGGAAGGGACCTGAACAGACCATCTAGTCCGACCCCCTGCCATGGCAGGAAGAGCACTGGGGTCAAACGACCCCAGCAAGGTGTTCATCTAACCTCCTCTTAAAAACCCCCGGGGTAGGAGCCTGCACCACTTCTCTTGGAAGTTGGTTCCAGACCCTAGCTGCCCTGACTGTGAAGTAGCGCCTCCTGATATCTAACCTAAACCTACCCTCTGCCAGCTTGTGACCGTTATTCCTGGTCACTCCTGGCAGTGCTCGGGGGAACAGTGACTCCCCCAATGCCTGTTCCACCCCAATGGCCAGGCCTTACCTGGTCCACCCTTGCCTCCACTCTCTTGCTTGCAATGACTTTGGTGCTGCTCTGTTGGTTGTTGGGGGAGGCAGTCCTTGGGGCCAGGCATAACTCTGAGGAACATGGTCTGCCTGGTCAACTTAGTCCAACTTTAGGCCTTTTCTCCCTTTCTGGTACCTCCCCTTTAAGGACTTGTTGGGGTTTTGGCTGATACCACCTTGGCCCCTTGTTCTCTCCAACTGTACCCTTCACCTTGGCCCACTGTTCAAGACCTCAGCCTCCAGGAACAGACCTTTCCCTGATGACAGGCCCCCCTTTCCTGGGGTGCACTCTTACCTCAGTAGCTCCTGCCCCTCTGCCTTGGGGATGACTTCTGGTACCTGTTGCAGGGGAGCGCACTCAGGCACCCCTGTCCATGGCCTCTTCCTGCCCCTATAATCACAACTGGTCCCCCGCTCACAAATCCAAAATAAAAACCAAAATATGAGACAACTGGTTCACAACAGACAGTCTTCCTCAGGGTAGTGTTGTCCACAGGCCCTGCCTTTCATCAGAGCCCTCTCACCTGCAGCTCCCCTAAGGCAGCTTGCAAGGGCCTAGTTCTGTCCCCAGCTGTTCCTCTCTCCCAGGCTCCTCTCTCTGCCGCAGACTGGGGCTGCCCAGCCCAGCCTCCCTCTGGTCTCCTAGTTGGCCCTTCTGTCCCTCTCCCCTAGGGCCAGGTGTAGCTAATTACCTTAGTAGCTGCCTTACCCCTATTTTTTTATTTAATCAAGTCCTCCTAGTAAGAGGGGCAGGGGTTCCTTGTTATATACTGATATAGAATTTTTCTCCATTTCTTTCTAACTCTTTAAACTATTATTTTCTTCCCTATTATTTTCTTCCCTCTCTGTTTTCTACTGTTGAAGTTAAACCAAGAGGTCCGTAATTGGCTGGATCATACTTTGTCTTTTTCTTTAAAAATTGGCACTAGAATCTGTTACTTCCCAGTCAGAGGGTACTAGCCCCGAGTTGACAGACTCCATAAGGATCTGTGCTCAAAGAGCTGCAATTTGATGGACCAATTCCTGTTGTAGTTTAGTTTGGAAATTAATTGGGTATTTTATGATAATTGGTAAAAATTTTGCTTCCACCTCAGATATGGTCATTCTTACATTCATATTCCTATTGCCATGTGGTATGCCACCAATATTCAGTTATTCTTTATCCTGACTGAAGACTGAGGCAAAGTATTTGCTCAAGTCTTGAGCCATGGCTAGGGTTGTTCTTGATGTTTGCCTTGTCTTTAGTATATACTGGCATCACTTCCTCCATTCCAGTTCCTTTTATGTATGTGACCAAAGAAGCTTTTGCTACTGGTTTTAATATTCCTTAGAAGGTCACACTCACCCAAGTCATTGGCCTGCCTTTCTTTATTCCTGCATTCATTGACTCTTCAGAGATTCTTCAGAGATTCTTCTCTTTACAGAATAGTCCAATTTTCCATTGCTTCTAGAGCTTCTGCTTATTCATAATTGCTGGCTTGAGATTCTGGTTCATCCATGCAGGCCTGTATCCCTTTCCTACCATTTTTTTCTCTTGCTGGAGATACTATCTCCCAATAATATTTATATTTTTCTTTAAAGTAGTTTCATGCTGCTTCCACAACCAGATTTCTTAGCTCTAAAATCTAATCAACAATCCAGTCAACAAATTTCATCTCCCAAACCCTTTCTCAGAGATCAAGTCATCAAATTTGCACTTAACCACATATATGTAGCATCTAACTAACCAATGTCTAGTGATCGTTTGGTTTTTTATAAAATCTTTTATGCTAATAGTGTCTACAAATCCTCCTCTAGATGCTGATGATGCTGCAGCTTTCTTAATTATCCAGCTGTATGGTGAAGGAAGTACAGTAAATCTGATCGAAATGAAAAAAAAATCATTTTTTTGGTAAAAGTTTTGCATTTCCTTTTGAATCTGAAGTTTCTGGTTTTGTTCTTTGCACCTCATATGCACATGCATGTACAAATGGGTATACACAAAAGGGAGAGGGAAGGAAGGGAGTCAGAAGAAAACTCAAACAAGAGGTTTTTGTTTCTTTAAAAAAAAATCCATGAAAATGTTCTAAACATTTTTTTAAATTCACATTTTACATGAAAAGTGCATTTTTCCTAGTATCAGTAATTCTATCCAATTTCCATTACAGAATTACAGCCTCTATTGCAGGAGTAATAGCAATAAGAAGATGTGGACATTCAGTAAGTTTGGATGTTTTGTAATTTAGGGGGAAAACTTTGCCTTGGCAATTTTAAGGGGCTATGGTAAATTTAAAGTTTGCTTTAGGTAAAATATAGCCTAAAATATAAGCTATGAGCCAGTAACTTCATTTTTGCTAGGATTCAGTTAAGAACATTGACATCATAGTTACCTTGCTTTTGTGAATCTACTTCCGTTGCTTTCATATGTCTAGCAGCACCTTTTTACAGCCCCAATAAGAATGTATTTCTGCAAGAGTGAAATAGTATATCATCTTTTGTGTCCTTTGTGGATGCATCTACACATGCAATTAATGCAAAGCAATAAACTCTGGAGCAGTTTGAGCTGGAGTAAACTACTCTTGGGCTCAACATCTACATGCATGCCCAAAACAGTAGTAATTCAAGCCAGGGTGGATCAGGCCCAGGCTAGCAGGGAGCATGGGGCAGGGGCAGCGGGGGCAGCCCCAGGCTCCGGGTAACAGAAGGACTGGCTGAGGCATGAGGGTGCTGAAAGTGCAGGGCCATGTGGCTAGGCAGCAGGCAAAAGTCAGGCCCCAGGCTGGCTGGACTCACCACAGGTACAATTTACACCTGCAGTCAGCATCTACATGTGTGCTTAACTGCAGTAAATTACCCCAGTGTAAGATAATACTGTCAGTACTATCTTACACCGGCATAAATTAGGTTGCTGTCACATGCAGACAGTAATGCTTTACTCCACAGCTAATTAGTCTACTCTGCAATAAAGTGCATGTGTAGACACAGCCAGTGAGAACAAGCTTCCATTAAGTTATCTCTCTCCTGCTCTACACAAATAGCAAAATCAAGTATATTGCTAGTCTAAAAAGAAAAATCAAAATTAAAAGTCTTCCAGAAAGTACAGTGGCTCATTCTAACACTTAGCATCTGAATTTAAAAAGTGTTATCTTATGCTAGCTGCTCCTACAGTAAACAGGATCCTAGATTTATAAAAAATACATTGGGATCATGGAATAGCCCATGAATGTGCATAGGAGTACAAAGGAGCTACATGTCTATGGAGTTTGGGAATTGGTCAATTTTAGCTATATTACAAAATTGTTGTGGGTTGAAGTCAGTTATTTACTAAGACAATTACTTTTAGTCCTCCAAAGTGCTTTTAGTCCCTTTGAACATGTTCTATTCATTAATCACAAGACTAGGGCATGGAATGCTAAAAAACTATTCCTGGCACTGCCTGGTATTCAATTGTTGCCCTTGAAAGGGATAGCTAACAGCTACATAATGGGAACTGAGTGTTGACAGCAAAGTGAAGCCTAAAGGCACTAAGGGCATCTGTACACATGCTCTGGGATGAGGTGGGGGGAAAGGGTGTTTTAATTAGAGCAGCTCTCAGGAGCCACTCTAATTAAAGCGCCCACAGCATCTCATGCTTTTAGTGTCCCGTGCTTCAGAATGGTGGTGGCGGTACTTAAACTAAAGCTCATTCGACGAGCTTTAGTTAAATCATCCCTGCCACTATTTTGAAATGTGGGGATGCTGAATACATGTGATGCTGAGGCTGCTGGACCGTTATATTTAGAATGTGTCAGAGCAGGCATTGGGCATGTGTATAATTGCCTTGAAAGAGTCCTTAAAATGGAAAAGTCAGATCTGAGCAAAACTTAACTCAGAGAATGTTTAAGTTATTCTTCCCCCTTAGAAATGGCAAATAGTTTGTGGCCACTGAGAGACATGGAAAAAAATAAAAAAGGCACTTTATTTTCAGCTCAATGTGTCCCCGCACCAAGTGCAGCACATGCCCAGAAGAGGGACCGCATCAATTTGATCTGGCTTGCACAGCGCGTCTATATAAAAGCCCCAAAAAGCCCCACTGAAGCGCGCAATCTATGCAGATGCTGGGTGAGTCAGGTCAACTGACATCGTTCCTCTTTGAGAAAAGCACCATTTGGGTTTTTTTTCCATGTCTGTCAGCACCCTGCATCTATCCAGAGTGACAGGTGTGACTGAATTTTGTGAGTTCTCTCTTGCCAAAATTAAATTTTAAACAGTTAGTTCTCCCATTAGAAATATCCAAAAAGCATTCATTTTTAGCTGAATAAAAAGAGAAGAAAATATGAAGGAAGAAACTATGCTTGACTTGCCACTTTGAAGAGCTACAGTGAGTAGCTTCCGCTGAAGCAAATTGTCAGTGACAAGGGCAGCTCTGTTTAATTTCTGTGTGAGAACCAGGATCTCCCAGTAATTTTAGTTTTGTTCTAGGAATCACTTTAAAAGTGTCTGAAAAGCATTAGAGGTGTCAGCACCAAGGTCATTGCATGCTAGCTGGAATAAAAGCTTTCCTTTCAGTGCTTTGAAACCTGTTGTCCAGTCACCATTTTGATCTGTGCCAAGTATTTAGCTTGCCAAAGGTTTGCTTTTGAGAAACACTTAGGAAAGCTCCAGTCTCCCACTGACTCAAATTGCATTTGTCCTCCCTTTAGGGAAAATAAAAAAAGCTTCATCTTTTACACAGGGTCTATTTGCCAGTGCCAGGCAAGACAAAAATAAAAGATTCAGAGCCTGAACCAAGAGACACTGGCAAGAACTTGGGGAGCGAGACTGTTAGAGTCCTGAAGCCAGGAGCGTTTCAAGCAAGATTTATTCAATTGTTAAAAACATACACAAATGCTTTTCCTTTATAAAGAAATGATTATGCAATCACAACCTCAGCCCTTAGCAATCTGCCAAGGACCTCTACCCATCAACGCAGTCATTTCAGAATTAGACCTTTTCAAACACAGAGCTCTGAATTTTGAACTATTTGATCTCTCCCTAATTAAAAGTCCAGTGCCCACTTAAACTATTTGCTGGCTACCTTGGCCATGCCTTTTGTGCTACTGCCCAGCTGAAGCTCCTCATTGGCTAAGGTCAATATGAAAAAAATTAACAATATTGGCCCCATTTCCCTACTAAAAAGCAGGAAGAAGGATGGACCAGAGTATGTTGGCTGGTGCTGCCATCAATCAATTTGCCCGTGCTGGAAAGGTTCTGGTCAGCAAGGGAGATTTTTTTTTTTAATTTCCTGCAATGTGGACTTTTTGGAGTACATCCTTTGCTGAAGTTAGATGTCACCTTTCTCTAATTGACCTAACAACTGAGGCAGGCAAGAATCTGTTCTTGTACCTGCAGTAGGCCATCCCTACCCTGTGTAACGCAACAGTCCTGGCAAGTTCCTAAACAAATTAAACCCGCAGCTTTTGAAGAAAAATCCAGTTAAAAAAAGGCTGCAATTTCTCACACTAAGGCCGCATCCAGACAAGAATATCCATGCAGTATGTGGCGCCACAGACACGTCTGCAGAGCCACATGCTGCACATTCAGTTGTTCTCTGCACTGCAATGGAGCAGGGCGGGGGGTGACCCCTGGATAGCCATAGATCAAAAAAACTTGTGGAAAAAAAGGTGGAGTGGCACATGTAATTGCAGTATGCGCCACCCAAAACTGGAGTCTGGCCAGCCAGAGTCACACTCCAGCTGCCAGCCAGGCTCTGCATGGCAGGATCACCAGTGCTGGAGCCTCAGGAGGCCCCCAGAACCCCAGGTAAGACTGCTGGGGCCTGCACAGTGCTGGCTCCAGCCTCCCCTACCCCACGTGGGATAATCTGCTGCATGCCAGGGTGTGCATGGCACAGGCATTCCCCAGGGACAAGGTGCTCTGCTGCTAGTTGTCCCTGGAGAACCAAACATCCACGCACATGTGGACACGACCTACGTGATTATGCACGTAATGTTATAAAGTTACAAGGTGCTTTATAAAAACTTAGATGTATGTTCTTAGCACTGAAGAATTTACAGTGCAAGACATAAGGCAATTCAATACTTTAAATAAACACCTTGGAGAGATGGTGCATCTCTACTGCCCAACTTTCACAGTTAGGGCGGCTAGGAGCTGGAACCAACTTCCAAGGGAAGTGGTGCTGGCCCCTACCCTGGGGCTCTTTAAGAAGAGGCTGGATGCCTACCTGGCTGGACTCATTTGAGTCCCGTTTCTTGTTTTTGGGGTTTTGTTGTTCTCCCCCCCTGGCGGGGGATCGGGCTAGAAGATCTACTAGGTCCCTTCCGACACTTAATCTATGAAACTATGAAACTATGAAACTCTGGATATCATGGTGAGTTAAAAAAAATGCAGTGGCAGCACTATTAGATGGACTAACTCAGGGGCAAGCAAAATGCGGCCCGCGGGCTGGATGCGGCACATCAGGCCATTCTATCTGGCCCGCAGAGGCCCTCAAAAATTGAGAAAATTAATATTTATCTGCCCCTGGCTGCCTGTCATGTGGCCCTTGATGGCTTGCCAAACCTCAGTAAGCAGCCCTCCACCTGAAATAATTGCCCACCCCTGGACTAACTAGTAACTACAAGCTACAAAATACTTGTCAAGCATTCCTAACTACTTGCATATACAACTACAATACAGACATTTAATACGACCCATAGTATACAATGTATTAGTATTATAATTGACAAAATTATATTAGTTGGTTTATAAACAAATAATGCTATTCTGTAATTTTAATTGAAGTCAGGTTATTTATGATACCGTTTGGTTCATTTCAGGAAGTCTCCAATTTCTGCCACTTTTCTGCCAATATAAGAGTGTGCGATTAGTCCCAGACAACAGATAAGCCACTTTCAGACAGTTTATTGGATTAAAGTTCTAAAGCAGCAGACTTGAATGTTGATAAAGAATTGCTTTGACAAGCCTGGAACCCTTAGCAAGTTACAAGCAGCGTGGGATATTACATATTTCATGGCACAAAACAGTCCTTCACATTCATCTGTTGAAACAATTAGAGTATGGACTGTTGCAGTTGTTTCAGATCACTGGGCACAACTGATCTTTGATTAGCCTTAAATTCCCTAATCCCATTAATGGATTCTTGCTTTCATGAATCTAGTTTCCTATATAGCATGCCCATCGAAGTAGGTTGCAACCAAGGCCACGTTGAACAACTGTGACATAATCTTTTGTAAAGATGATGGTCTTCCCTTCTAGTAGATCAATGCCAGCCCTGTTAAGGTTAAAGTACATTCATCTCCTGCACTTTGATTTTTTGGTGCAAATTAAGTTGTGAATTGGCAGCATCACTTTTCAATGGCCATTTGAAAACTAACCTTGAGTTGCCACCTGCACAGTAAACTGTTACCACAATTAGGTCTTAGGGAAAATTAAGACTTGCTTTTGTAGCTGTCAAGATAGATCAGACACTTCGGGACTGACCCACACCAAGGGGTGTTTACATATTGCCCTAAGGAGATGTAGCGATGCGCTACGTCACCATACGATGGGCTATGGCAATGTAGCAATCACATCTGTCTACATGTGATCACAAGCTATGTTGCCATAGCAGAATGCTCCCAGGGTATAGCGCACCACTACAGTGACATAGCAGTGAAATTTACCCATGAGCCATGCGCACTGTGCAGTGTCCACACATACTGCACCGTGTTTTAGGACTTCCAGAAAGAAGTCCTAAAGCACGGCACAATAGCAACATTGCCGTATGGCAATGGCAATGTGTCATAACACCACGGATCTATAACATTTTCACTAACCAAAAGTCTATCCCTAAAACTGCAAATCCAAGTTGCAAACAGTCCTTTATTGTAGTTTTTACTCAAGATACAGACATTTTTCTAATTTCAATTGTCCTAATATAGATCAAGACACAAAGGACCAGACACAAAATGAAAAACTAATTATGAACAGCATAGTTTTTGCACAGCACTTTCACAGACCATAGGCTGGCAACACTTAGAGTTGCTACATTTTGACAACAGAGAAATAACAAAAGCAAGTTTCACTACTTCGTTTGGTATTCTGTATGATGTGCTAATTCACTATGTGCATTATGAAGTTTACTAATAAAGTTTAAGTTTACTATACTATTCTTCATAACTTCCTGATTACATTAAGCCCAAAATGTACTTCATCTGCTTTCTTTACTTTCACCTCTACATGCTATTATATCATCTGTCATGTTGCTTAAGTTTACTGTCTATCCCTTCCCTGACAATCTTTCAACTGCTGTAATTCAACAGGCTTATAGAAGCTGGGGCTGTGCAAAGCTTCAGTCGCTGATTCAATTTGGAGGAGATTTGGCTCAATTCGGCAGCCAAATATCTGAATCTGAATCAAATCAGGAGACCTATTGATCTATCCATATTCACAGAATCATAGAATCATAGAAGTAGGGTTGGAAGTGACCTTGTAGATCTTCAAGTCTGACCCCCCACCTGGGCAGGAGAAAAACTGGGCTCAAATGACTCCAGCCAGGTAGGCATCAAGCCTCTTCCTAAAGACCCCCAGGGTAGGAGCCAGCACCACTTCCCTTGGAAGTTGGTTCCAGCTCCTAGCCACCCTAA
>NW_017729033.1:35205118-35206106 GCF_001723915.1 Gavialis gangeticus | reverse complement strand
CTCACCCCCCTGTGTCCCCATTGGTCCCTTGGGTCACCTGGAGGGGGATAAAAGGGGCAGCGTGGCTGACTCAGGGGAGAGACCAGTGGGGGACAACAAGGAAGGAGCTTCACAGAGCTGGCAAGAGCTGAGCCAGTGGGGCAGAAGCAGTGCCCTGGAAGAGCCTGAAAGAGCAGGACCTGCAGGCAGCAGTGGGACCCTCAGCAGTGCGGTGTGCAGCCGACAGGAGAGGCTCCCCACTGGGCTCCAGGATTCCCTGGGAGAGGCTGCAGCCAGCAGGAGAGGCTCCCCCCCCTCCAGGAAGGATCTGAGCAGCAACCTGAGGGGTTCCCAGCTGTGCTTCCAGCTCCTCCAATCAGAGGCCAAGCAGCTCAATGTGCGGCTGGGCTCCGGGAAGGTTAAGACCCCTAGCAGACTAGAGCAGTGCCCCCAGTGGTGGCTGTGTGGCAATGTTCCTGCCTACTATGTGGGAGATCTGCGTTCAAGTCAGACTTGGTGACTTGGGATGAGTGTAACAGCAAGATGTAAATCTTGCAGTGGAAAGGGGCCATTGTGTTTTCCCCCTTTCTCTCCCTCCAGGTACCAAGGCCCTATGTTTCCTGTCATTTGACATTTTGCATTTTGTGCCTTTTTATATTTCACCAACCCATACTGTTTGTTCTGCTGTTTGTGTTTTATATTTTGAAACCCTGTTTTTGTCAATGAGTGTAAGTGTCTAACTGTTGTTGAATCCTGCCCCCTTGGGGCATTGTAGTGTCCACTATACCCTCTGATTTATGGCTGTTATGTTCCCAGTATTAAAAGGTATATGGTTAAGTCCCCATTGGTGGTCTGGCTCTGCTGTACAGGGGAGGAGGGTCCCTACACCTCCCACAGTGCTTGTGCACCTGCTTTGATCCCTTCAATTGGAGATGGGGTACCTTTTGGAGTACCGCCCGGATTACAGAAACCACGCTGGTTGCCCTTGAGCATCAGCCTTGAAGCCATC
>NW_017729033.1:35196854-35200118 GCF_001723915.1 Gavialis gangeticus | reverse complement strand
CAGAGGAGGTATACTCCTCTTTGGAGACAGCAACCCCTTCCACTGGGTGTACGCCACCTTTCTGGCAATCAGGCATTCCCAGACGCCCTTGGTGAGCCAGGGGGGCTTTCGGGCTCTCCTGCCCCCCTTGCTTCTTGTTGGGATGGTCACCCCTTGGGCCCTGAGTATCATCTCCTTAAGGAACGACCACTCATCTTGGGCACTGAGCTCCCCTGCTCTCAAGAGCCCCAGCACCTCTCCCACTAATCTCAACTCATTGAAGTTGGCCCTTTTGAAGTCTAGAGCTACCGTCTTGCTGCAGGCCCTTGACACCCTGCGCTGGATGCTGAATTCCAGCAAGCAATGATTGTTATCACCCAGGTGGTCAAGGATCTGGAGGCCCCTTACCAGGTCATTGCCTGTGGCCAGGACCAGGTCCAACAGGGCATTTCCTCTGGTGGGACTGTGCACCTCCTGAATTAAGCGGAGGTCCTGTATCTCGGCCAGGAACCTCCTGGAACGGTCCGTCCTGGCTGACTGTTCCTCCCAGCAGATGTCCAGGTAATTTAAATCACCCATGACAACTACATCCCTTGCCTTAAGTGCCTCTGCAAGCTGGCCCGAAAATTCCCAGTCCAGCTCCTCCCCTTGGTTGGGGGGTCTGTAGTAGACCCCCACTGTTAAATCCCTCTCCCCACGGTCCCCTTGTATCTTGACCCAGAGCACTTCAGCTTGCCCCTCCTCTGACCCCATTCTGTTGGCAGAGGATGTATATTGCTCTTTGACATAGAGCGCCACACCCCCACTTTCCTTCCTTCTCTATCCCGCCTGATATTGAATCGGAAGCCCCACGCTGAAGTTTTTGAAATTTAGATAGATGTCTAAATAGCTTTGAAAAACTGCCCTCTCCCCTCATCCCCAATATTCAGTTTTAAATAGCCTCTAAGTTCTTATTGCATGAAGGAGAAACTGCAGCCAAGATTTGGATTTTTGGCCTCCTTTTTTAAATCTGCTCTGGCAGCCTTGTGACCCCCGCTCTTATGATCAAAAGATCTTTGATCATTCCTGGTGCTGCAGATAGCAGTTTTCAACATTTGTAGCCAAACAGAATCTCCATTGATTACACCCCAAATTTTGTGTAATTGCACAATTACAGCTAAGTCCTTTTTCTTTTGTTAAAAATGAGTCACTTTTATGCTTTTGTCATTCAATATGTAAGCTTACTTTCATCCTTGCTTTGCTTTTTAAGGCAGTGACTTTAGCCAAGGTGGAAAGGAGGCTACAGTATTATCTGTAACTGTCTTTTACTGTTATGTTGTACTGCTATCTATATCTAGCCATTATATATTGGCTTTTTCAGAGAACTATAGCTTTAAATATGATAAGAAACTTCTTCCATTTAAGTCTGCCATTGCCATTAAACAAACACTTCATACAATTCAGCACAAACTCTTCATCAAAACCATTCTGGTCAACTTTTTGTTTTTTCCTTCTATTTGTTCTATTTTTATTTTTCCCCATTGGTTTCCATTTATTTTTTTATCATCCATTTTCTTTTTTCACTTCCTTTTTTATTTTGTTTCTATCATCCCATCTATACTTCAACAAAAGTGATCTTGCTGAACCATGCTAAATGGGTTCAGGCCAAGAAAACTTGGCAAGTGAACAAGGCCAAATGAGATTTTAGCTGAATTAACCTAATCTTCCTCACTCTAAAACACAAATTAATGTATTCTTTATTTGTGTTCCTATTAACTTGGGTTATAGAATTATAAAAAAGTGCCAGAATGCTGTAACTCCTGCTGTTTTATTTTTTTCCCAGTTACTATTATACAAGTCAGTTAATTTGAATTTTTCCAAAAAAGGATTGGACAAATTCTTGAAGGAAGAGTGCATCAATAGCTACTGAGATTGGGCCTCTGAATCAAGAATGTCCTAGACCGTAAATGCTGGAGGTTGCAAGTGGGAGAGAAACAGTAGGAAAAAACCCTTGTCCTAGCCTGTGCACTGTCCCTTTCAGCATCCTCTGTTGGCCACTATGTGACACTGAGTGTTTTGGTACTGAGAGTTTAGCCACTAAGTCTGTACAAGGTATGACCCTGACACTTCATGGTCGAGGGCTTGCTGTGCTTGGTGTAGGTGAGTGTTGCAGATCACATTCTCCAGGAAGACCTTCAACACCTTATGGGTCCTCTCATAGATCAGGCTGGAGGTGCGTTTCACACCACTGTGGATGTCTGACTTGGTGATGCCCTGGATGTTGTCTCAGAGCAGCTGGTGGCGGTGCTTACGACCTCCTTTCCCTTGGCCCCTTTGCCGCGGCCAGATCTGGAGACTGGGCAAGATGCACCTCTGGTCTGATGCAGTAAATGGCAGTTCTTGTGCTCATGGCTAGTTTAATTTTCCATCCCTCCTACACCAGTGAGATGCTGCCACGCTTGGGTTCCAAACACTTCAGGGCAATGTGATGCCTTCAAAGACGAACTGTAAGGATTTCATGTTAAAGATGGCCTAGGAAGAGCTGTTGACCTTTACAACTGCCCCAGAACTCATGCTTCAGTAAAAGCTGGCTGAGGGCAGTCACAGAGCAAACCCCAAGGGCTTCAGAAGTTTGAAGACTTATTTGAGTAGTTAGAAAGGGCAAGCCCGAGACCAAAATGCTTGTTGCCCAGCAAGCTGCAGCAGCAGGGGCCGAGGCAAAGGCCAGCACGCTGCAGGGAGCTGGGGATACCTGGCACAAGCACAATACCCAGCTCAGCTCAGTCCCAAAGGAGAAATAAAGACATTGGGCAGGTAACAAAAGTCCTCAGGACTGGGAACAACTTTCTCAGTGAGGCTGGACCCACAGAGGAAAGAGAGATGGGGCAACAAGCTGTAACTCTAGCCCTGGCTGGAAGGAGAAGCACCAAAGGGCAGGCAGCCACAGTGACAGGTAAGAGGCTCAGGGGTCCTGTTTTAACAGGAAAATGCCACTAACTTCCTGGGCTCCGCTGATGTGAAAGCATTCAGCCACAGCCACAATGCCCACCAGCCCCATATGCCCTCTCCATCCCCACCAGGTCTACTAGGTCTTAAATATGAAATTATCGTATTGGAAGCTCAGAATTATTTTATTTGCTGAAAAACTACCGTACACTGGAGAGTATGGAAACAAGTATGGGAATAAATATGCAAAATAGCATGCAAATAAGTCTCATTCTTATTTCCTTTATATTGCTCACTATAATTCAGCAGTGAGTGAAAACTGGGTCATCATAGTTGAAGCATTTATTCTGAGGCAAACAG
>NW_017729033.1:35189199-35191854 GCF_001723915.1 Gavialis gangeticus | reverse complement strand
CCTCCCTCCCCACCAGGTCTACTAGGTCTTAAATATGAAATTATCGTATTGGAAGCTCAGAATTATTTTATTTGCTGAAAAACTACCGTACACTGGAGAGTATGGAAACAAGTATGGGAATAAATATGCAAAATAGCATGCAAATAAGTCTCATTCTTATTTCCTTTATATTGCTCACTATAATTCAGCAGTGAGTGAAAACTGGGTCATCATAGTTGAAGCATTTATTCTGAGGCAAACAGCCATAAAAAAGTGTTAATTGCCTTCTCAGCCTCTTGTCACCCAAGATTTAGTGTAGGGAGCACCTGAAGCCCTGGACTAAAGAGTCTGGGACAGAGGATATGTACCTGTGTGACACTGCAATCATCACCCACACCTACTGCCTTCTGACCTACCCAGACCCGATGGTAAGTATCATTGCCACCAGCACCCCCAAGATGACCGCCTGCAAGAGGATTGCAAGGCAACCCAGCAGACGTGACACAGCCACCTTCCTCATCGACTCACTAGATGGCGAGTTCAGCAGAGACAGAGGTGGCTTCTCCTTGTTGTGGAGCTGAGCCTGCAACGCCATATGCCACCTTGGGAAGTGCATTGGCTGTGCCTGAACCTGGATTGAGAAGCACTGGGAGTCTCGCTGACGCCGGCCCCACATGCCAACTGTGTCACCATGATGCCCCACGAGGACCTTCCTGAAATGGTTCCTGAAGGACACCATCCACAACAAGTACGCTGGCAACCAGAAGGCCAAACCTGAACCAGGGCAAGGTCTTCGATGTCACCTCAAGGTCGGACTCCAACAACCACTTCATGCCCAGCAGTAGCTTTGCAGACTGGCGCTTCCTCCACTGCACCTGCCTCAACTACCTGCTTCTGAATGAGGCTGTTTGCTATGGCCACCAGGACAAGAGGTGCCAATGGTGTGGCTACAAGATGGAGACCCTCCCCCAGGTGTTGTGCACCTGCAAGTTGCATGCCAGAGCCTGGCAGCTCCACCACAACACTGTCCAGGACCGCCTGGTGAAGGCCATCCCAGCCACAGCAGGGGAGATCTCTGTGAACTGCGTCGTCCCGGGCTGCAAGAGCCAGATGCACCCTGACCTTGTCATCACCAACAAGGAGGCCAAAATCATTATCGTGGACATAACCATCCCCTTTGAGAACTGATGCCAAGATTTCACCAACACCCAGGTTTGCAAGTGGGAGAAGTATGCCCCGCTGGCCAACATCTTGAGGAACCGTGGCTATGACATGGTGATGGACGTGCTCATTGTGGGAGCACTTGGAGCCTGGGACCCCAGCAACAAGAGTGTCCTGCATGCCTGCCGCATCTCCCACCACTACGCCAAGCTGATGCCATCCACTGGTCTGACGCCATCCGCTGGTTCTGAAACATCTACATCAAGCACATCATGGGCCAGCGCCAGTACACTAACCTCACCAGACCGACTGCCACCGGACCAGACCCAGAGAGGACTGTCTGAAGCCCCCTCTGCTCCTGATGGACTCTGAGAGCTATTTCTCAAACCACGGGCCACGCCACTCTACCTGACAAGGACCCCTGCAATAGGACTATGGACTGACTAACTTCCTTTGTTCAACCTACCCCCTCCACCATTGCAGACTTCTGTTAGGGGGGTTTTGTACCTATCTTCTTTCTCTCTCAGCGTAGCGACCTCCTCCCTCCGGTACCCCCACCCCAGCCCCCACACCCCCTGGGTTTAGATGGCTAACATTGTAATTATGTAACCTGGTTGTGTTCCTCTCCTCACCCCCATCACTCTTGTTAGCCCCTTGCTTGGGCACTCTGTATTCCCCTTATGGCTTTGTCATTTTTATTCTACAATTCTTAACATTTGCTAATAAATTAAATCTGGGGGCATCCAAACCCCAAGACCTCTGAGCTTGAGCCTGTACACAGAATGCCTGCCAACAGGACTGGGAGCATCTGAATCCCAGGGTGCGCAGTCCAGGGTGGAGGATGCTCGTGGGTTCTAGCCCCATTTGTGGTGCTTAGAATGAGCAAGTTCTCCCTGCTCAACAGATACGGGTTTCAGAACCAAATAGCTGAACCTGTTCCAAATCCTATCAGTTGAGCAGAACTCCAACCATGTGATTTGGCTCATTTGATCTGCAACCCCCCAGATCAAACTATATAAAGAAGATACTATATAAAAAAAACCTCCCTCAAAAATCACTTTAGCCTCCCTGAGAGTGAGTTGGGTTTTGCACATGCTGCAACAATCAGCTGCCTCAAAAAGTATTGTACGTTTTAAATACTTTTACTAGTATTGATGATCGTACGAGAGTTGAAAAGATCACGCAAGTCAGATCCTTTGTACGCCCTCCTACACCGGGTGTTCGCAGGCGGGGCAGGTCGAACGTTCGACCAAAACCCACCCTGAACCGCCTGCGCATGCGCTCCCCCGGCTGAAGAGGGCAGGAAGTGGGGGCGGTCTCTAGTCACGCTCCGGGGCGGGGCTAGAGCTGACCACGGCCCAGCGCCTCGCTCTGCCCCGGCACTATGGCGCTGAGGGCAGGAAGGGGCAGGGCTCCAGGCTGAGGGGCGGGGCTCCGGTGGGCACTGCCGGGAAGAGCACAACAGCGCGGCTCCGCCTCGTCGGAAGGCTGCTGGGGCTGGGGGAGGGCGACCTG
>NW_017729033.1:35187903-35188844 GCF_001723915.1 Gavialis gangeticus | reverse complement strand
CGCCTCCGCCTCCACCCCCCAAGCAGCAGCCGCCGCTGCCCGGCGCCGGGGCAGCCGCGGGGGCCGGCGCGGCGGAGCCCGAGCTCGTGTCCCGCATCGTCAGCCACCTCAAGAGCCAGGGTCTGTTCGACCAGTTCCGCCGCGACTGCCTGGCTGACGTGGACACAAAGGTGCGGGCCGGGCCGACAAGGGCGCTGTGGGTCTGGCGGGAGGGAGCTTGCGAGCAGCTTTCCCTTGGCTGGCAGCCCTCGGGCCGGGGCTTTCAGCAGAGCCGGGTGCTGCCGTGCTGGGGCAGGGGCTGTGTGAAGGGAGGGGGTTAGAGCAGCTGGGGGTGGCGAGGTGGGCACTGGACCTGACTGTCTGTCATGACTCAGTCCCCTGACTGGTGCCTCTGTGTGTGCATGTGCGGTTGTCTGCTATCCCCTGCAGCCTGCCTACCAGAACCTGAGACAGCGCGTGGACAACTTCGTTTCCAACCACTTGGCGACTCACACCTGGAGTCCTCACCTTAACAAGAACCAGCTGAGGAACAACATCAGGCAGCAGGTTCTCAAGTAAGTTGCAGGACACAGAGTTACTTCCATGAGCTGCTCAGACCCAAGAGAAATTTGGCCTCCGGTGGTTTGTTTTTCCTTAGGATTTTGTAATGGAGCTCAAGAAGGTGCACTGAAACCATATGAAGAATTACTGATTTGCCAATCTGTCATCATCAAGGGTTGGTGGTAATGGTCCCTGGTTTTGTATCGCCACTTTGGATACTTAAGAGCCATTGGGTTCCTTAGAGTGCGAGTGCTTCAGTTGTGTCACGCACATCTCCTAGCCTACTTTCTCTTTTGCCATTTAAATCTTATAAGTTAAGGCTCAGCATTGTCAGAAACAAATCAAAGAGAGTGGAGGGTTCAAAAGTGTTCCCAAAGCAAAATCCACAGTGATTTGACCAC
>NW_017729033.1:35181530-35182903 GCF_001723915.1 Gavialis gangeticus | reverse complement strand
GGACCCCTGCAATAGGACTATGGACTGACTAACTTCCTTTGTTCAACCTACCCCCTCCACCATTGCAGACTTCTGTTAGGGGGGTTTTGTACCTATCTTCTTTCTCTCTCAGCGTAGCGACCTCCTCCCTCCGGTACCCCCACCCCAGCCCCCACACCCCCTGGGTTTAGATGGCTAACATTGTAATTATGTAACCTGGTTGTGTTCCTCTCCTCACCCCCATCACTCTTGTTAGCCCCTTGCTTGGGCACTCTGTATTCCCCTTATGGCTTTGTCATTTTTATTCTACAATTCTTAACATTTGCTAATAAATTAAATCTGGGGGCATCCAAACCCCAAGACCTCTGAGCTTGAGCCTGTACACAGAATGCCTGCCAACAGGACTGGGAGCATCTGAATCCCAGGGTGCGCAGTCCAGGGTGGAGGATGCTCGTGGGTTCTAGCCCCATTTGTGGTGCTTAGAATGAGCAAGTTCTCCCTGCTCAACAGATACGGGTTTCAGAACCAAATAGCTGAACCTGTTCCAAATCCTATCAGTTGAGCAGAACTCCAACCATGTGATTTGGCTCATTTGATCTGCAACCCCCCAGATCAAACTATATAAAGAAGATACTATATAAAAAAAACCTCCCTCAAAAATCACTTTAGCCTCCCTGAGAGTGAGTTGGGTTTTGCACATGCTGCAACAATCAGCTGCCTCAAAAAGTATTGTACGTTTTAAATACTTTTACTAGTATTGATGATCGTACGAGAGTTGAAAAGATCACGCAAGTCAGATCCTTTGTACGCCCTCCTACACCGGGTGTTCGCAGGCGGGGCAGGTCGAACGTTCGACCAAAACCCACCCTGAACCGCCTGCGCATGCGCTCCCCCGGCTGAAGAGGGCAGGAAGTGGGGGCGGTCTCTAGTCACGCTCCGGGGCGGGGCTAGAGCTGACCACGGCCCAGCGCCTCGCTCTGCCCCGGCACTATGGCGCTGAGGGCAGGAAGGGGCAGGGCTCCAGGCTGAGGGGCGGGGCTCCGGTGGGCACTGCCGGGAAGAGCACAACAGCGCGGCTCCGCCTCGTCGGAAGGCTGCTGGGGCTGGGGGAGGGCGACCTGCCCTCGGCCGGGGGCGGGGGAGACAGCACCGGGGCGAGGCCCCGCGGCTGCTGTCTCAAGCCCGGAGCGGAGCGAGGTTGGGGGGTCGCAGCGGCTCTGCAACGGCTCCTCCCCCTCCCCCTTCGCGCTCTTAAAGGGCCCGCAGCGTCTCTCCCCCGCGCCAGCCAATCCCCGCGCGCGCCCATGGCGCCGCTTCCCGTGTCGTCGCCTCGCGCTCCCTCCCTCCTTTCCCTTTCGCTTCCGGGGTCAGAGCCGCCGCGGCCGCCGCTCGGG
>NW_017729033.1:35174278-35180969 GCF_001723915.1 Gavialis gangeticus | reverse complement strand
TTTTTTTTTTTTTTTTTTTTTTAAGAACTATTGGTAAAGTTTTGAAAGAATAACTTGGAACGAGGATTTCCAGTGCTTATATCATGCTATAGACTTGGTCACCTGGTTTTTCTATGTCTATGTGTTAAAACAATAATAAAGAGTCATTGCTCCAAGCTAGCTTGTATAGATTAGGGCAGTGTTTCCCAACCTTTTCCAGCCCCAAGGCACACTTTTATACGTTAATAAAAATTTTCCATGGCACACCTGTTAAGGCATTCCCAATCCTCATACTTACTGTAGCTCATTGCTATGGCAAAATTCCGCAGCACGCCTATTCATTTTTGACGACACACTTTTGTGCTGTGGCACACAAGTTGGGAAACGCTAGATTGGGCATCCTGTCTTGTCCATTTCTGTGACGTGTGAGGAATCTGAGAATATATATATTTAAGGACTGTATGAATAATGAACCTTTCATTTTTCCATATTCAGTTTTCCCACAGTTTAGTTGTTGGAATCAACAACTGATGATGAGCAGATATTCTTCTTGTTAGAGTTCATACTCAGTGGAGACTAAATCTCAAGTGAGATGTCACTGGGACAATCTAGAGCTTGACGCTCTAACAGTTTCAGTGTTCACTCTTTAATACAGTTATTTTTTTATTTAAACCTTTTTACTTTGTAATTGTTACATCGTTGGAGTTATTGAGATGACAGTTGATATTGTACTTATACTATTGCATGCTATGAAATACATAGATGCTAAACACCAATTGTATTGCAATATCTGGAAGGTGCTACTTTATTAGTAGCATGATGGAAAAGCTATTGATATATTTGAGCTATTGGATTCATTTTAGTTGGGATATTTTTATTTATACCTGTCAGTGCTGCAAGACACTAATAAAATTAAAATATTTAGCTAGTGATGTTTTTTGAAGCAACTTTTCTAAATATTTTTAGTGCTTTTTTTAGAAACTCTGTTGTAACACATTTTAGGTGAGTGCAACTGTTAAATTAACTCCTAGAAATCATTCACCTTATAGTTAAGTGTTAATGTAACTTTGTTTCAGGTCTGGAATGTTGGAATCTGGAATTGACAGAATTATTTCTCAGGTTGTGGATCCAAAGATCAATCATACATTCAGACCTCAGGTGGAAAAAGCTGTCCATGAGTTTTTAGCCACTTTAAATCACAAGGAAGAGGCTGGTCCCAGTACATCTCCAAGCGAAGAAAAAGCAGACGCTTCTATCACTGTACAAGGTATTTTGCCTTTAGACTGTATTGTCTGTTTGCTATCTGCACTTCCTGGCAAAAACAACACTGACTACTACTTTTAGCACTAAACAGTAAATCTTGGCATCAGTAGGATCTCTGAAGAGTAATCCGTGATAATCATTTACTGCTGTCTTGTGTGCAGGTGGGGAAGAAAAGAGGAAAAAGAAGTTAATAATTATTTACAGCACCACTTATTCTGTAAAAAGAAGTACAAGAAATGAGTTTACCCTAAGTGGTGGTACAAAACTCCAACACTGTGGCTGTGTCCAGACATGCAGGTGCATGTGGTTTGTGGCCCTGCAAATCTCTTTGCAGTGCTGAAAACTGCATGCCATAATGGTAAAATGTGCTCCATGCTGCAGATTTGCCACTGGGATTTCCCAGTAGCAAAAACAAAAAAAAAATAGAGAGAGAAAGGGGTGCGGTGCAAACTATTGCTCTGGAACAAAAGGAGTTTCAGCCCTCCAAGGAGGCACTCTGGGTGGTGGTCAGAGTGTCTCTACTATTTCATTTTTGCTCCAATTGCTCTAGCATGCTGGGAGCTAGGAGGAGTGGGCAAAAGGCAGTTTGCCCAATGCAGGACAGTTTGTTCCTCACCAAAGCACACGTGTGGGGACATGTGCTGCGGCACAAATTTGTGCCACTACTATTTGTGCTGCTGCGAGTACGCACCCCTGCACATCTGAATACAGCCTATGACTTGCTCTGGAGGACCAACAATAACTCTGTGGAAGAAAAACTCTTACCTTTTCTTTTAGACTACTTGTTTATATAAGTTATATTCAAAAGCTGTAAATGTTCTAATGTAATTATGTGTAGAAAGACTCAAATATTTGCATTACTCTCAAGATTTGAGCAGTACAAGGAAGCATCTGGGTTCTGATCTGTTCAGCAAAACTACATTTCTAAGTGGTTGCTAGTTTTCAGATTTTTGGTTGCTCATGTTTTTTAGCTAACAAACTTCCTCAGTGAACTGTCCAACTAAGTCTTCTCCCTAGATTTGGTCTTGGGTACAGATTCTCCCAATCAGCGCACTTATTTTAAATACCAGCATTTTTTCTGTGGGCTGTACTTCCTTTTAAATGTGGTAAGTTAATCGGGTGGCTTAAATCAACTATAGCAGTGGGCAAGCACTAATTCATTTAATTCCTCCTTGCCCATTTTCAGAATCACTGCTAACGCCACATCCAAACGAGCACGACCATGTGGTATGTGGTGCTGCAGACCTGTCTACAGCGCCACACGCTGCACATTCAGGTGTTCCCTATGCTACAAGGTAGCAGCACTGGTGGGGAGAAGGTTGGGGTGGGGGTTGACACAGGGAGATCCCGGGGTCAAAAGTGTGCAGGGGGGGAAAAAAAAAAGGCTGGGCAGTGCACTCGGGAACAGTGTGCGCCACCCAGAACCGGAGCCTGGCCGGCCAGAGCCACACTTCAGCAGGCGGCCAGGCTCCAAACAGCATGATCACCATGGCTGCAGCTCCCCCAGGACCCCAGGTAAGGCTGCAACTGTGCTGGCCCCAACCTCCCCTACCCCACTCGGGGTAACCTGCTGTGCACCAGAGGGCATGTGGCACAGGCATTCCCCAGGGACAAGTAGTAGTGGTACAAGGTGTGCTGCTGCTTGTCCCTGGGAAACAGATGTCTACGCTCATGTGGACATGGTCTAAGAGGTAATGTAAAACATGCTGATCTGTTGCATTGAGTCTTCCTTCTTGTTTGTCGTTCTGCACAATATAATATCCACTACAATTACAGTTAATCTGTTATAATAGTGTGTCAAGATAATTTAAAAAATTATTAGAGGAAACGATACCTAGCATTTTTCCTGTAATCATCACCGGAACATTTCTTCCAAATTCCAACGCTACACTGAACTTCAGAGGAATGCAGTCAGGCCCTTCGTGGACTACATCTGCTTACCTTGGCAGCAGCAAAATGTTGTAAAGACCAAACATATCAAATCTCAATTGATTTAGTAGACCGGCATTCTTGTTATTGGGTTAAAAAAAACAAACAAATGCTGTTCAAAATAAAGCAAAACTCCCAACTAATTTAGTTTCTCGTGAAAGGTAAAGTCTTATCCACCTCCTCCAGTAAACTCCTGAGATTATAGACTTATTTGAAAAACGCTTCTCCCTCAAAAACAATCACTCAATATAACAATACCTGTTTTTGTTTAGCAAAAGCTCAAGAAATCTTGGCATGCTAAAATGTTTTCTTTTTCCTTTCTTACTCTTTTTTTGAAGGTGTTTCTACTGCTGCTCCCAGTGCTAGTGTAGCTAGTGATGCCATGTCCATTTTGGAAACAATTACTTCTCTTAACCAGGAAGCAAGTGCTGCCAGAGCTTCAACAGACAGTACAAATTCCAAGAATAATGACAGGTCTGCAAAAAGACTCCCATCTCAACACGGTATTGACGGTAGTACAGAAAGGGAGCGAAATTCAGAGGACTTGCCAGACAGAGAGCGAGTTATTTGTGATCCTGGAGGAGAAGGAATTGAAACAGTTGCTAAGTGTGAAGATTTAATTGAGCTCCCGTGTCAAAGTGAGGAGGTCAAAAATGTAATAAAAGATGCTAGCAACTTGGTTCATGCAAGCAAAGAAATTCTACAAGAAAGTGAAGACCAGAAAAGCAAACTAACAGAAAAAAGTGACAAGAAACAAGACAGCACTGAGAAAGGGGAAAGAAAGAAGGACAAAAAAGAAAAGGCTGACAAGAAGTCTGACTACACAAAGAAGAATGATGATAACCTAAAATCAAAGGAAGAAAAACATGTGAAAGAGCGTGAGGCAGAATCAGTAAAACAGTTGGTTCCAGAAAAGAACAATAAACACAAGGCAGCAGAAAGCACAAAAGAAGGTACAGGAGGAGAAAAACGTTTGTTTTTTAAATGTACTAGTAGGGAAGGGGTTGGGGAAATTTTTGGCAGTATAGTTTTTTGATACAGAGTTTTTCAAAGGTGAACTTGAAAAAGATGAGGTGCTAATGATGCTGGCAAGTGTAGTTGTTTAACTACAGGTTTTGTCATAATAAAGACAGTAGTAGTTCAAGCTTTACCTGAGGGGCCACAGCCCACCTCTTAGGGCATGGGTCAGCAATCTACAATCTGCAGGCTGGATCTGCTTTGTAGAGAGGGGCCTTCTCTGGCATTTCAGCAGTGGTGGGGCTCTGTCCACACAAGGCCAGGCAGCAGGGAGAAGCAGTAGTCATAGCATTGTGGGCAGGAGAGATAGGAGCTGGGTTAGGGGGAATGATAACTGGAGCTTTGGAGGCATAGGCTGATTTGGATCCATGCTTGGACCTAAGCTCAGTTAAATCAGCACCCTCTGCTGCAAAAGTATTGCAAACCCCTGGCCTACAGGTTAGATTTACAAGAGAGCTCCTAATTTTGTTTACTTCTACAACCTGAGTTGTTCCACTTAAATTAATGAGATTACTGTGGTTGAAGGAATCATTGTTGTGCATCTCTAAATCAGGAAATTTCTATAACAGTTAAAATATATTGCAGTTGCCTTATGAAAACAGGTTTCAGATGCAGATTTGATATGCTGTTTTAATTTTCAGAATATGCTATGGAAGATTCAGATATGGAGGTACTTAGTGATATCACTGTAAGCTCTGTCCATACAAGTGACCTCTCTTCATTTGAAGAAGAGAGTGAAGAAGAAGTGGTAGTTTCTGATACCACTGAAGAAGGAGAGATCACATCTGATGGTAAACATTATTTTAAAAAATACAATTTTCTTGTCACTTAAATGAATAATATTATATAGTATGACTTAATCTCTCTAAAATATAATTCAAAATATACATGTGCATAAGAGTTTTGAGGGGAGGAAAAGCATCTTTTGTTAGCAAAGATTCCTCTCACAAATCTTGTCAGCAAAGATCAGCAATAATAGATATTTCATCATATTGAAATATTAGTTCATGATTATTTTGTTATTTTGCAATCACTCTGTTTGTGTGAAGAATTTCAGGATGGTATCGGAATGCTTCATAAAAATGCCTTCTGCTCTCTATTCCCCTTCTTCCCCTACCTTTTTATGTTTTTGACTCTAGTTCTAACTTGAGTTCAGGTGTCTTGTGGGCAGGCTGTTTTGGAATTGAGGAATTGTTAAAGCATCACTGTGGCTCCAGAGGCTACAAGCCTTTCTCTGGACTTGTGTCAAAGGCTGTTCCCACTCCATCAAGCTGTAAGTGGGTATCTGATCATTTGGGCTGTGGAGTCAAAACTGGTAGCAAGTCATGCTAGCCACATTGTGTCCTTGTGTGCATTAGGCTGGAGAACTGGTTTTCAAGCTGAGCTGCTGTGTTTGGGTAGATTTTTGACTGACATGTCCTTAGTGGAGAGGACTTGGATGAGTCCACATGTAGGGATAGCAGAAGGAATCATTGTTCTTTCTATTTCATTTCTGTCCATTCCTAATCTTGGGCAATTCCAACTTTTTGGTACTTTTTTGAGGTTTTAGGAGATTTGGGTGGGGGGTGTTGGTTGGTTGGTCCGTAGGCAACTGGATTTTCTCATGGATAGGATAGATTGCTTTAGAATAGTATTGATACTGAATCTGCACATGGTGGGTTTGACCTGTAATATTTGATGGCTAAAAATGATCAGAAAGAATTGAGTTACTAACTTGATATTGTCTGATGTTGGTGGTAATATAATATAGAACAAATCATATTCAACATTTTATCAGTTCCGATGAAATATAAAATGAAGACAAGCCTCATGTTTTGGGGATGCAGATATGTTGTATTGTACAGAGCCTAAAGACTGGTGTTTATATGTTCATGTCGAATAACCCTCCCAAAATAAAGTTGATGTGCTTGTGCTAACTAGAATACTCTCCAGCCGTTGACTAATGTAAAGTGAAATGCAAATCATCTGGATGCTTTAAGGGGGGGAAAAAAAAGAAATCATCTGTCATTTTTCTAAATCAAAAAATTTCCATTCAGTTTTTTTTGGTATGTGGAAGATGGTTACCTTTTACTTTTGAATGGGCAAGAACATTTTATATTCCAACTTGTTATATGACATACAGGTGAAACAGACTAATATTTATGTTTTTATCTACCGTGTCTACTCAATTCTAAGATGACCTGGCACTTAAGATGACCCCTCAAAATTAGATTCTATATATAGAAAATGTATACACTTCTTGTATTCCAGGTATATAATCTAATTATTGCAGGGTTGTCTTTAAATTTGGTGGGGGGGAGTGTATATGTATCTGTCTACAGCAGAGAAAGCAGTGGCCAGGTGGAGGGTTGGTCAAGTGACACCCCTTCCCCCCCCCCCACCTTTGTCCCCTGCCTCCTTACCACCTACACCCTCCCCCAGCTCCCCACAGTCTCTCCTCCCCTGCCCCACCCTGATTTGCTATCAGATGCTGCTTGGGCTCTGTTCCCTGATCGGTCATGGA
>NW_017729033.1:35150100-35169278 GCF_001723915.1 Gavialis gangeticus | reverse complement strand
CAAGTGACCCCCCTTCCCCCCCCCCCACCTTTGTCCCCTGCCTCCTTACCACCTACACCCTCCCCCAGCTCCCCACAGTCTCTCCTCCCCTGCCCCACCCTGATTTGCTATCAGATGCTGCTTGGGCTCTGTTCCCTGATCGGTCATGGAGCTCAGCACTTGGAAGTGCATCCTGTGTCAGGCTGTGCAGCAGCAACGCTGCTGACCTGTACAGAGTTGCCCTGTGCTGTGTTCCCAGGAGGAAGTCCCCCTGACAGTAAAGGGGGTGAAAGGGGACAGGAGGAGGCAGAAGCTGCATAGAGCAAGCAAGGTGGTGGTAGGGGGATGGAGAAGAAATGAGGAGGGCAGGAGACTGCTGTGGGTCTGACTCTGGCCCAGACCCAGGCTCAAGGCCAGAGTCAGAGCTGCAGCAGCTGCCCTCCCACCACTATCCCCCACCTTGTACGTGAATCCAAAATGAAGGGCTTTTTCCCCACATGCTGTTTGGGGGAGATGCCTCATCTTAGATTTAAGTAAGTACAGTGTATTAAATAACACCCCTAACATTAAAAGCTGTAAAAAAAAAAAAAAAAAAAAAAAAATTCCTACTGTTAGTATGTGTTTGTTTTATTTTTTTCTCAGAACAGTGGCAACAGCTAAGTTCAGTGTCATTTTCAGGTTCTCATACTTTAGGAACACTTTGTAAACTGTGAATTGGATTTTTGAACCTTCTTTTTGCTGTTAGTTTTTTGTAAAACTTAACAGAAAATGTGTATGTTGTAAAAATAAGTAAGTGTATATTGATGCCTTTCTCTAACTTACCAATTTACCTTCATGTTTTACTGGGGGCGGTTGTTATTACTTTTTAGATGAAGAAGAGAAGAACAATCGGAGTAAGACAAAAACTCAAACTAATGAGCCAAGTGATGGAAAAACCAAACCAGTTCGTCATGCTTATATTCACAAGCCTTTTTTATATTCCAAGTATTACAGTGATTCTGATGATGAGCGGACTGTAGAGCAACGCCGCCAGTCTATTGTAAGTTTGGTTATATGAATTGTTCTATTTCTCTCAGGTTTTATTTTGGGTTTTTTTGTCTGTCTGTTTGGTTGTTTTGGGGATTTTTTTGTTTTTGTTTTTTGCAATACAAAAATTCTGCTTTTCATTTGGCAGTTTACTTCATAGTGGCAGCTTTGCTTCTTCAGACCTTATGTGACTTGTCATCTCTTCATGGAAAGAATCTTTTGGTCATAGATTGATAACCATTGGCTTACGCAGCTGAGCAGAACTGTAGCTTAGAGAAGAAAGGAAGGCCTTATCTACCTACTACATACTGCAGAGTAACTTATGCTAGAACCAAAGCCTGCTTGGTCCAGAGTAGTAGTCTTCTACAATGTAGATGCTGCCATCCTTGCAGTATTCTGCTGTTTTACATCAGCAGAAAGGGGGAGAGAAGTTTAGGAATACATGCTGGACTGTGTAAAGGGTTTATTAGAAAAAAATGTTGGGTTTCTTGTGCACTTTAAGTCCAGCTGTATACCTCACAGAGCTACTGGGTAAAATTGGACTCTGCAGTTGCCCAGGTAATCTTATGTATAAAAGTTGAGAAAGAAAGAAGTTGGTGTGTGCTCTTCCATCCAGGAAGAGCACACACCAACTGCAGATACTTCCTCAGCCTGACAAAGGGTTTTTAACCCCAAAAGCTTGCTAAGAATTTTTTTTCCAACTGTTTAGTTGGTCTAATAAAAGATTACCAGATTTACCCAAATAACCTTGTCTGAGGGGAAAACAGAAAACACTTGCGAAGATTGTGAAAGGGCAGAACTTGAAATTGGAGCATGGAGCCAGAGACAAGATTCCACACACTCATGGACTACGTGCTTTCAAGACTTGTGACCTCTGTCGAAGTAGTATGCGGTTTAATTATTGTTTGTACAGTGATGTTTAAAAGCTTATTAGTTATTTGGTTTCAAGCTGAAAGTTTCTGATTTCTGCAGAACTATAGCAATTGCCTTTTGTAGAGCATTCTGTGCTGTTCATAACGATCATCATTGTCTATTTGGCCTGTTGATTTAAAAAAAAAAAAAAAATCCCCCCTTTCTTTTTTTTTTTCTTCAGGCTAGAGAAAAAGAAGAGAGACTCTTAAGAAGGCAGATTAACAGAGAGAGACTTGAAGAGAAACGTAAACAAAAAGCTGCAGAAAAAACCAAATCACTGAAAACTGGGAGTCAAGATGCTAAAGGTGTTAAAATAGCAACAACAGCCTTTGTTTTTAAAACAAATAAGGTGAAATCTTGACTATTGAAGTCAATAGGAGTTTTGCCGTTTACTTCAGGGGTCAAGTTCACCTGTTATTACAAATGAACACTTCCTAAAGCAAAATAGGCAAAATTCCGTTTTCACGTTGTCCACAATGTGAAATGTGCACACAATGTGTACACAGCTGAAACAACAAAAGCCCAGTTTAGTAGTTTTCAAACTTGTATACAGCATTGTATGAAACTGAAAGTAATCATAAAGGATATGCTTTTTCAATCACTGTATTTGTATATTGTCATTTTAGGCAAGAGTGGCTTGAACTCAGAAGAGTCTTCAGTCAAAGGTGTTGAAATAAAAGCTACTGGCACCAGCATTAAAGATGTGCTTAAAGAACAGAAGTTTTTAGAGAAAAAGGTAGCCCTGAGCAGGAAAAGAAAAAGAGATTCAAGGTATTCCTTTTTACAGATAGATTAATACATATTAACTCATACAAATTGTTTTTAAAAACCTTCTCTTTATTTTTGCAGTTACCACTTATCTATTCCAATAATAATTTACCCTTAACATGCGTGAACAATGTTTCAGGAAAATTGAGTTTATAAATTAAATTTTTTAGAAACAAAAATGTGATGCTTAATTTATCGTGAGATAATATACTTCTGTTTTACACTCCTAGTTGTATGGTCTTGATAGCATCCTCAGCTTAAGGTCTTACTAGTCTACAATATCATTAAACAATGTATGTTAAGAACAGCTCAGAAAACCTTTTTGTTCATCTGAAAACTTGTTTTTCCCCTAGCACTATTTTTTCCCCCTGATTTCCTCCTGTTTCTTTTTTGGCTTTGTGCTCTCTTTCGTAGTGCTTGTAAGCAGAGCATCTTAAGAAGAGTGAATTTAACGAGAGCAAACTAAAATGAATTGTTACGCTGTCATTTTAATTGATATTACAGCCAAACTACATCATGGCCTCACTTTGAAAAGCTAAAAATATGCATGTAAAGTTCCCAATATAAAATGGTCCATGACAGAAATATGCCTTGAGAAATAAAGACTTTGAGTTGTGCATAATGGCTTTGGGTTAATATTTCAGAAATTATCAATTAATACAATATAGTGTGCAGTTCAAACTGGAATTTATCCCTCCTTATAAAGGGTACCAGCAAAGTTCAGCTAGTCTGAAAACTTAAGTTGTTTTTGTTGTGTTTTTAAATCCAGCTTACAAAACAAGCAAAATTTGTAGAAGATTAAGTTGACATTTTTAAAGGTATGTTCTGTAGAATAAAGATTGGTAGTATAACAATGGATGGGTGAAAGGAGCATGGGCCCCTGCCTAAGGGAAGGGCACCAGAATGCAAGTGTGGGAGGTGTCTTGCCTTGCCCTCCTGTTGCTTATGTTCCATCCCTACCTTCCCCCACACCCTGGAGCAGCTGTAATTCCAGCAGCTGGCGACAGTAGTGGCTGGCTGACAGCAGCAAATCATGCAAGCACAGCAGCTGGCAGAAACAGGATGCTGGGGGCCAGGAAGGAAGGTGCCTGAGAGTTAACCTTCTTACTACTTTCTTTTCTTTGTTTTTGCTCCTGCAAGCCAGTACTTCAATGGCCTCTCGACATTTTAGCCAACAAATGAAGGGCATATCTCCCCATGCCACAGCGAACCTCCAGCCACTACCCCTGATTTGTGCGTTGCACAGACAGCTGTCCATTTTATGCTTGTGTTAAGGAGGAAACTTTGTTCTCCCCTATGTGATAAGCTTTACTTATCCCAATTATTCCTGGAATCTTTATTAATTATAATACTAATAGTTATCAGGCTTTTTCCTCACAGCACTGAATATACTGTAATGTTAACTCCACATATTTGTAGTTGGTAAATACTGACCCGCTTTGTATATGAGGAAACAGAAACTTAAGTAGTTAAATGCATTTTACAGGGTTGCACAGAATACTACTTGATATTTTAATACAAAATTGTCTGAATCAAAAATTGATTAGTTTTGCAATTGTGAATGCATTGGTATGAATTTTTACCGCGTCTTTCAGTCTGTCTTTGATTCTCTATTTAAGGTATGTGGAAAATAGTTTGAAAAAACAGTCTGAAGATGATCCCAAAGAAACACAAAAGACAAATGAGGTAGGTGTCATGTATTTTTAAATTTTATTTCAAAACAGTTTTTTAACTATGGAGAAACGAGGGAATGTTCTGTTCTGTTTTTAATTCTACAAAGGGTTGATGTTACTTATAAATAGTACATTTTTCTATTATCAGATTAATATTCATTAGTTAGTTTTCTTTCATTCTTTCCATTCATATTGTTTTCTAATCTTGTTTTAACAGTGCTGCTTTGTAAATTGTTTTGGAAGAGCTAATGTAGATAACCCATTTATGCTTACAAGAACCACAGTTGGAAATACCAGCTGAAGGACTCAGTTGGAGTGTCCAGATGAACAGTAACTTGCGTTTCCCAGGGGACAAGTAGCAGCAGCACAGCAGGTTACCCTGGGTGGGGTAGGGGAAGCTGGCGCCAGCAACTGTGCTGGCCCCAGCAGCCTTACCTAGGTTCCTGGGGGTCTCGGGGAGCGAGAGCTGTAGCTGCAGCATGCCTGTAATAAGAAGCCTGGCTGGCAGCTGGAGCATGGCTCTGGCCAGCCTGGCTCCAGTTTTGAGCGGTGCATCCTGCTGTCATGTGCACCACTCCACTTTTCTTTTGCCATGGAATGCCTACATATGCAGTATTTGGCACTGCAGATGGGCCTGCGGTGCCACATACCACACTCCATGCTCATCTGGACGTGCCCACTGAGATCAATCTATGTAATCTACCAAAGAGAAAATTTTAAGGGTGACTTCAGCACAGTCTGTAAGTAATTAATTATATGGGGAATAGACATTTGATAGAAACTGCTCAGTGTAGCAGACAACAAAATTTTATGGCTGGAAGCTGAAGTTTGACAAATTCCAAGTAACTTTTTAACACTGAAAGTAACTTGCCATTGGCATAATTTACCTAGTTATATTTTATTATGTATCCCTGAATCTTAAAGTCAAGATGAGTAGTTTCTCTAAAAGACATGTTCTAGTTCAAATAGGAATTATTTCAGGAAAGTCTACTGGTTATGATTGTTCCAAATACTTACCTACTTGGTGGGAAACATTTTAAATTTCAGGTTCTTGACATGGCATTTAATTCAATTCTCTTTTCAGTAGCTTAAATAAATTCCTTAAGAAAACAACTTTAACATTTACACTGAATTGAGCAGTTTACCCTTTTAATTTAGATCTCTAAGTAATTCTACTTCTATTTCTTTGTTCATATCTTTAATTTTGTGTTTTAGGCATGCGAAAAAATCTCAAAGGAGATGAAACATAACCATGGTAAAAGTGAAGCAACTAAGCCTGTCAGAAGACTTTCGGAGTCAGTTCATTCTACTGAGGAAAGCAAAAATGACTCCAAAGTGGAAAAAGAACATAAGAGAAAAATATCTACCTCTGTTCACATGGAAGGCATGCAGCAGGAAAATGAAACAAAGGATCCTAAAAAGCAGCTGGATAGAACAGATACTAGTGCTGAAGAAGTTCAGAAGCAGAAATGCATATTTAAAAATGAAAAACATGTTAAAAAAGATGATGCAGAAACTCAAAATTTGAAAAGTATTACTAAGAAAGAGGTAAAGTCAAACCGAGATAAAAATGAAAAGGAGAGAACTCTTTCAGAAGATAAGTTGTCAGTAAAACATAAGTATAAAGGAGACGGCATACATAAAGCAAACGATGATACTGATCTTCATTCTGTGGAGAAGAGCTTGAAAGGAGAGGATAGTGTGCAGAAACATAATCAACTAACAAAGGTTTCTTCAGATGATAAATCGGAAAGAAAAAGTAAACACAGAAGTGAAAGGAAAATGTCAGCAGCTAGCAAAGAAGGAAAAAATGCTTCTGAACACACCTTTAAGAATGATGAAAGTTTACGTAAAGAAAATAACAAAAAAGACAGACACATTTCTACAGAAAAAACAAAATTAGAATATAAATCCAAAAGATTATCAAGTGATTCTAGACCACAGAAGGATTCTCAAAGTACTTCAAGGCAACCTGCTTCTGCATCACAGAGAAGGAGTGAAAGCTGTTCAGAAGATAAACATGAAGTGGAATCAGCCAACTCTGACAGTAATTTAAAACAAGAAGATAATATTCATAGAGAAAGACGGAGGTCCAAGAGTCTTGTAGAAGACAAGTTTTTGTTAAAATCTAAATCTAAAAGTCACAGTAAACAGTCTAAAATACTTGAAACAGACTTGCAAGAGAGTTTTACAAAACAAGACAGCATTCAGAAACCAGACAAAGATAAGAATATAGACGAGAATGATGCAGAGAAGCAACGCAAATCCAAAAATGAAGATAAAGTTTTTGAGGAAAGCAGTGTTCAGTCTGAACTTGAAAGTGGTGCGCACACAATTTATAATTCACAAAAAGAATCTAGTCATAAAGTTAAATTACAACCAGCTGAAAAAATAGCTGTAAAAGAGAAAGCCAGAAGTGATAAAGACTTGAGTTGCACCAAATTAGAGAGGAAGTTCTCAATGGAAGGTCACAAAAGCAGAAGCTTAAAGCATAACAATAAAGAAATGAAGAAGGAAGAGAGTTCTAAATTGGAGGACAAAGACATTAAAGAAATTGACAGTAGTCATGAAAGAATACTAGGGACCACAGTGGGTATGGATAAAAAGTCTAGTAAGAGGTTTTTAAGTGAGAACAAGAAAGGAAGCTTCTTGATACAAGAAATCACAACAAGAGAAGAAAAACAAGCAACAGACATATTTGTTACCAGCCCTATTCCAGCCACTCAATCATCAGGTAGGACTAATGATGACTCATATTCTGAGCAATGGGAAGTCCCAATGGAGCTCGATTCAGAACAAACAAAAGTACATGCGGCCTCTAAAATAGAAGAAAAAAGCAATAATTCACAAGACAGAGGCTTTGAAAATGTTTTAAAAGAAAACATGTCTGTTCACATTTCAAAGAATGAGTTAAGAAAAAAGTCTGTAGACTTTGAAGCATGTGCATCAGAACTTCCAGGTACAGCTAATCGAAATTCTGAAGAAACAAATGAACGTGAAAACACCTGCACCTTTACTAAAGTAGATGACGCCCTAGATAAAGTGTCCAAACAAGTATCTGAGGATCAAGGCCCCATTCAACAGGGAGCTTATCAAATAAACATTTCTGAAAAAAGTGGTACAGTTTTACTTAATGCTCCAGGTAAAGAGCAAACTTCAGAGAATGTCAAAAAATCAAAGAGTTTAAAAACCACGGTCAGTCCTGATGAAGAAAATGTTTCTTTAGTGAGTACCTCTTCCAGATCAGAAGATGCTTCCCATACAAAATCAGTAAATAATTATTTACCAAGTTTTACTGGTTCCTTGGATAGCACATGTAAAAATGAATCTCCTAATTTAGATAAGCCTATTTTAAATAGAGGCACCATTTTAGATAATGCAGCAACAGAATACACGGGAAAAGGTGGTGGTACTGTGTTAAGTTCTTTCATGAAAGAAGGTGGTGAGGTCACTGTGACAGACGTGGTAGAAAAAAATGAAGAGAGTCCCCTAATTAGTGAACAATCAGGAGAGGACAAAAGTGGTTTAATGGGTATTAAAGAAGATTATGCTCAAGTAACTAAGCAAGATGGAGTGCAAGGAAGAAATGAGTGTAAAATAACTGATCTAGAAAGTGATGAAAGTGTGACTGACAAAGCTGCCAATCATGGAAGTATAACAACAAAAGAACTTGTCTTAGTGAATTCAGAAAAGAAAGAAAGAAAGAGCTTACATACAGGCTGCACTGCAAAAGAAGAAAAAGAACTTGGCATGGATGTTGTAAAAAAGAATGAGGAACACGATGGAGGTGCTGTGATAGAATCTTCTTCTGTATTAGTGCCTACCAATGTTACAAGAGATCCAGAAGATGCATTTAAAGATTCTATTACAGCAAGTGGAACAGAAGAAGGGGATGGCCTAATAGTTGACGATGAATATAAAAATGAAAGCAATGCAGTAGGCACCAGTGCAGGAACTAGTGAACACAGTATGGCGTGTAACAAGCTAGAGACAACTGAAGCCACTGCAATAGGAACCAGCACAGAGAAGACCATTGAACATACTATAATGGCTACCAGTACAGGAGAAAAGCAGGTTAAAGTTTGTCATCTTGTACATTCTGAAAAGGAAGGCAATGCCACAACTACATGCTCAGAAGAAGAAAGTAAGGTTACTGTAATCTGCACAAGCATAGAAGCAGATGAAGGTTTCACAGCAGGCATATGGGTAAAAAGCAGTTTTGCTTCAGAAGCTGATGTGGGTGAGTGTACTGTTGCCACAGCTGAAGAAGACGGTGGTGGTGTCACAGAAGGATTTGCAGAAAGTGAAAGTGTCCTGACCAGTACAAAGGAGGAAGAAAGTGGTGAGTGCACCATGATTGATGCAGAAGAAATTGGTAAAGGCTCAGTTAATGTAAGTGGAGTAGAAATTGAGGACCATGTGAACAGTGCTGGGGCAGAAGAAAAGGATGATGCTGTAACTAGTGCAGGCTCTGAAGAAAAACGCAAGGCTTCAACTTGTGTAGGTACAGGCAAGTTTGAAGGTTCTGTTACCTGTATTGGTGAAATAGAAAGTGATGGTGCTGTAACCAGTGCAGGCGCAGAAGCAGGTGAAGAATCCAGGAGCAGTGAAAATTCAGATGGATTCCTAAGCAACATGCCTAAAGCTGGCCAGGTGAAAGAAACTGAAGGTGCTGTGACTTGTACAGGTGCAGAAGAAAGAGGTCGTAACTTCATAATTTGCTCAGTGACTGATGCTGATGCCCAGGAAGAAAGTACTGTAACTGGTGCATATGTTGAAATGGTCACAAATAACAATACCAAAATTGGAACAAGGACCAACAAATGTGAAGATACTGTAAATGGTGAAAGTGCAGTAACCAGCACGGGCATAACAGCAGAAGATGATGCTGACGTTGCAGTAGTCTGCACAGGACTGGGAGATAGCAGTGAAGGTTTTGCAGTTTGCTTGCATGCAGAAAAATGTGAAAGTGCCATGGACAGCACAGGAGCAAAAGATCCAAACATCACTATCATCAGCATAGGCTCTTGTGATGATGAAGGCTTTGTGACTAGCACAGGCTCAAAAGAAGAGGATGAAGAAGGTGAAAATATTGTGACTAGTACAGGAAGGGGAAATGAAGAAATTGAGCATGCTTCAACATGTACAGGAATGGAAGAGGAAAGTGCACTTATTTGTATCGGTGCAGAAGAAGGGGAAAGCTCTATTATCTGCATAGTTGCAGAACGAGTAGAAGCTGAATCAGGTGTAGCTGCCACAAATGTAAATAAAGTTGGTGTTGACAGCTTGACTGGTGCAGAGAAAGAAGCTAATGGTGACTTGATCTGCAAAAATGTAAAAGGAATAGTTGAGAGTAGTGTAACAAGTGCAGGCACAGTAGATGAAGATGTCATGACTCCAAATACAGAAAAAGGTAAGGAAGCTGTAGTCGTGGATACTGAAGAATCTAGGGGCCCCATGACTAGTGCAGTGACAGAGAAAGATAAGGAGCAGTTTGCTGCTGCTAAAGGAAAGGAGGAGACTGCAATTATTTGTGTAGGCAATAGTGATTTTGAGGGTCCCATGACTACCTTGGTTGCAAAGGAAGATGAAAATCCTATGCTTATTTATACTGACAAAGAAGAAAAATCTAAAGATGACATCCATTCTACAAGTACAGTGGAAGAAGGTGATGCTACCTTACAGTGTTCAGTCACAGAAGTTGAGGAGGGTCCACTTTCTGCTGCAAGAACAGATGGAAATGATGAGAGCTCTTTGATCCTAATAGACACTGAAGAAACAGAAGCACCAATGCCCAGTACAGCCATAGATTTTAAAGGGAGTTTACACACTGCTAGCTGTAGACAAGAAAAAGATGAGTGCACTATGATTTCCACAAGTATAGTAGAAGAATTTGAGGCTCCCATGCCCAGCGCAGCTAGAGAATGCAATGGTCAATTCACTGCTGCAAAGACAGAAGAAATGAATGAAAGTAATGTAGTTTCTATTGATATGGAAATATATGAAGTCCCTATGCCCAGTGCATCCAGTGCTGAAGATGATTATACAAGTCACCCAACTGGTAGTGGCAGAGAAGAAAAAGATGAGTGTGCTATGATTTCAACAAGCATAGTAGAAGAACAAGTGATTCTCATATCCAGTGAAGTCACAGAAGATAGAGTTGAACATGTTGCCTCAGGTGGAGAAGCAAAAAATGAAACGGTAATGATCCCCACAAGTTCAGCAGAATGTTTCAAATCTCATGTGTCCAGTGCAGTCGCACAAGATGAGGATCAATTCACTGCTTCAGGAGCAGAAGAAAGGTATGAAACTGCAATGATCACTACTAGTATGACAAAAGAATGTGAAATAGTTCTGATCAGCACAGCCACACAACCTAAAAATCCTCTTATTGTAGCAAGAGCAGAAGAAAAACATGAGACCACCATTATATCTCCAAATCCACCAGAGGAATCTAAAATTGTTGAGACCAGTACAACAACAGATGAACAGTTTGAACTAGCTACTTTAGACCCAGGAGAGAAAAGTGAAAGTTCTGTGATCTTCATTGGAAATGTAGAGGAATGTGGGGCTCCTATGATCACTGTTGCCAGCAACAATGAGGACTCAAACACTGCTTCATGTGTAGAGAATGCAAAAGAAAATGCTGTAATCACTCTGAGTGCAGTGGAAGAATGTGACAGTCTCTTTACCTTTGCAGTCATAGAAGAAAGTCAGCTTGATGCTGCAAGCACAGAAATAAAGGACAAAAATGATGCAACTTTTAAGAGTACCAGCCAGATTGATTATATCCTATCATCTACAGACTCAGATAAAAGTGATGGTTCTCTGCCTCTGGCTAATGAAGAAGATGAAAGTGTCCATAGTGAGAAAAAGGAGAAGCATGACAGTCCTGTGATGGGAGAATCAACGACAGCTAAGAGTACAGTAGTTACTGAAGTACTAGGAACTGCTGAGAATACAGTGCAACTCCTGAGTATAGGTAAAACCCTTTGCGTGGAGATTACAGAAACTGCAGCCTGTGTTAGTCCATCTGCAGAGGTGAGTACAGATAGTGAAAGAACTGAAGATGATTTGCCATATGTAGATGTTACATCAGAACTTTCTTGTATGTCTTCAGAAGCTGCAGTGGATAATGTAGACTACAAGGTTAATACTAATTTGCTGTCAGAAAGTGATTTTTCAGAAATAAGGACTCCACCATATAGGGAACAAACACTTTCATTATTGTCTGAATTTGGAAGCACATTGACTGTAAATACCAGCCATGGTGAATTATCTTTAGAGGCAAAACTGGGGAGAAAGAATGACTTGCCTTTGTATGTGGATGAACAATTTGTGAGTGGTGATAAAAGAAACACTGTCAAAGTAGATGATGACCTTGGATTTGAAGTTTCTTTTAAAAAAAATACAACCCTTAATTCAGGTGAGTTTTTTTTCTCTTTTCTTTTTTTCTTTCTGATTTTATAAAAAAAAAAAATGAAGATCACTTCAGTTTCTGAAATTAGGCTTATTTTTATGCATTTAATTTGCATATGATCTTTATGCTAAAGATACTGGCTTTCATGGACTTGCATTCGCTAAATAAATAAAATGTTACAAGTATATGTATGATCTTAAATATTACCAGCAAAGTAACTTATCCAAATATTCCTTTTGGCATCAACTCACAATTAAAATATTAAGAAAAGATACTTTCAAATATGCAGTGAAATTATGTATATTTGAAAATACCATTTGTTAATATTTTAATTGTGAATTGATGCCAAAGGGAGTACTTGCATAAGTTACACTGTTGGTATAGCAGTAACTTTGGCCAACTTTGCCAAAAAAAAAGGATATATTGAGATGTATCTAATACATGTTCAAATAAATGTTAATAAGGTATGAAAATATATCTTTGTTGAAACATAAGGTAAATGATAACAGAAATGAACTATGTACAATAGGGATTACAAGGTTTAGTAACAATTCCCTTGAAAATAAGGATTAGTAAGCATCACTTTAGGACAGTGATTCTCACCCAGGGTGCCAAGGCATTATGAAGTACCACAGTAGTTTTTGAAGGGTGTTGCAGGAAGAGTGAGAAGATAAGCAAATAAAGGCAGGGCTCAGGCTTCAGGTGTGAGGAGATGAGCAGCTAAGGGCTACTGGGACCCCTTGCCCTGTTACTGAAAAGTGTCATGGCCTCTTTAAAGGCAGGGTGTTTGTAGGACAGGCACAGACAACCAGCAGGGCAGGGTAAAGGAACAGCCTTGTGGTCAAGTCAGCTGACCAGGCAGTCGCATGAGCAGATGGAGGTAGGGCTTTAGTAGCACATATGTCAGAGCCAGAGTAGGGAGTTAGACCTGGGAAGTAGCAGGGTAAGGCCTTGCTGTGAGATGGCTGCTACTGATGACTTCCTTGTCAGGGAGCTTCCTAGGAGAGTGCAACCCAAGGGACCTGATTCAGGGCCTGGAAGAAGTGTGGTAGGTAGCTGGTGGGCTGGATGTTTGCTCTGCTGCCAGGAGGCTTACATTTGTTTGGTGATTTGGGTGGACTAGAAGGGAGGAGTGGCTTGGAGGTCCCACTACCGCCAGAGTGGTACGTGATTACCTTGAGCCCTGCCAGGGTTCAGGCTTAAGGCACAGATGAGCTGGGGGGAGGCTGGAGCCTGAGATGGGGCAGCAGTAGCCCAGAGAGGGGTAGAGCTTGGGGCCAGAGGGTCTGGAGTCCAAGCAAGACAGAGATAAAGGCCCCAGAGGGCAAGGTAAGGGGCTGGAGCCTGGAAACCAGATCCACAACAGTGGGCTTTGGCTAAGGGACCAACTAGAGTAGAGGGGTGGAAGTTGGGAAGGCTGAGAACCCAGCAAAAGTGAAGGCCTGAGGTGGCCTGGTGGCTTTGGGGAACAAGGGTCCCAACTGAGTAATGCTACACAGCATCCATGAGGCATGGGCGTGACTACAAATGTGGCTGGAGATCATGACTTAGGCCTATAAGGCCGGCAACATCAGGAGAGTCGACCATTGAGGAAGAGGGAGCACATTAGGCTCATCAGTCTGAGGGCAGCCTCCTACTCATGAAGCTTCCATCAAGGCATGGCAGGAAAGACCTTGCGAGATGGGAGAGAGCGAGCCTGGCAGGGATGAAGTAACTTATAGGGGGCATCACAGTGGTTCCTTAGTAGCTTAACCTGTTACAGGCAGGCTCAGGCTCTCCCTACCTACTTGCGCCTCGATTTCACCCTACCCCTGCCTGCCCCCTCTGCAAGGAGGGTTAACCCCTGTAATAAATAAATTCGTTTTTAAAATGGAGTGCTCCTCAAATCAGAAACATATGGAGGGTGTCTTGAGTCTGATGTAAGACGCTTTGAATCTTAAAAAAAAAAAAAGTTGAGAACCACTACTTTAGGAGTACTGTGAATAAGGTGGTGCTTGCTGTCAATAACAGCATTGGACCATGACCCACATTAATTTAATATTTGAGGTAAACAACAAAATGATTGATTGTTTGTTTGTTTGTTTTAAGATAGATCTTAAATTATAATAATGTATGCAATATTTAGTGTATACAGTATCTTACTTCTAGAGCTGTGTTTTTACAAAAGAAAATGTAAAAAGCTCTTGCAAGTTTGTCCCTAAAAATCTGGTAACAAACATACATCTCCATCAAGGTTTCTGCACTTTGCCTCTCCTAAGTTGGTGGTTTTCAAACTTTATTCATCAGAACCTTGGGATTCCACAGTAGGTCAGTAGGGGCCCTGGAAAGATTGGAGGTAATGTCAGGGCAGGCAGGAGGCAGTGCATCACTGTTGCCTAGCTGGGTTGCCTGGCCGCATCGCTCGCACAGTGGCAAAAGAAGTGCTATGAAAGGGTTCAGTGACTTGTAAGTAATTAAAAACACCAAGTTTGTAAAATGATTTCCATAAAGATCGTCATGAACACATTGTAAATTAAATCTTATTTCCCTTTATAGGCCTACATAGCACATACTGCAGCCACATAACTGCAGATTTTTTAGTATTCACGCACAGTTTGCAATTCATCTCTGGGTCATGAGCCTGCATGTTCAGTAGGGCTGTGCTCTGTCTAGTCAGCTACTCAGTGAAATGGGATCACCCAGTATGCACTTAAGACTGGGTACATTCAGATATTTTTAGTTGCCAAAAAAACTCCACATCTAGTAAGGGATTGTGGAGGGGTGGGGGGGGAGGAGGAAGAGGTCTTCTGCATTGGAGCCCAGTGGTGTAATGGTTAAGATCCTTGTCCAGGGAAAAGGAGACCTGTGTCTTAGGTTCCCTCGCCCACAGGGGGTTATAATCTGTATCTCCTGCTTCTCAACGAATGCCATAACCACCAGCCCACAGGGGGAGGTATTGCCCAGACCCTTCTTCTGCCCTTTTCTTGAAGCTGGCTCACTGGGAAGTAAATAGAGAGAGATGTATATGGAGACAGGAGGAAGAGACCAAACTAAAGCATGGGTGGCTCAATCCAGTGCTGCTGCTGTGGATGGGAGAGAGTTTTGTGTTCCTAATGGGATATAAACTTCCCCACTGTATTTATTTTATCCAGTGAATATCAAATGCCAAGCATTGGTAGGCCAGACCAAAGAGGAGGGCTGGAGAAGGGCATGGACAGTATCTGTTTTCTGATCTGGTGATTAGGACACTGGGAAGCAGGAGATGTGGGTTTGAACTCTCTCTGGGTGAAGGGGATTTAGGACTTCGGTTTCCTGCCTGGGCAAGTGCCCTAACTAATAAGCTATGGGGCTAAAATGTGGCGGCATTCAGCACCACCACTTCTGATACATACACAAGTGGGGCATTTCTGTTGCCCCAGGGCAAAAATAGAATCCCAAGCTCTATCTAGTGTGAAAAAAAAAAAAAAAAACTGTAGCTCTCCAGTTGTCTACTTGCCATTTAGATGCATAGGCTGCTTACAGACATTCAAAAAAAATAGGTGCTTTAAACACTGTACTCCTGCACATGCCCAGAAGAGGCAGCGTGTTGGTTGGACCCAGCTTTCCCACTGTCTATAGATCAGGCACTAGAGCAGGACTTTTCTGGCACTTTGATCTAAAGTCTGATTGGAACTAACACACTGCTTCTGCTGGTAAAGTGCATTTTTTTGCTGTTGGTTTTGTGGGGGTTGGGGTTTTGTTGTTTGTTTTTTTTAATGTCTGTAAGCAGTCAGTCAAATGGAATTTAGCTCTGTCTTCCTTAATGGCAAAGAAAACAGAACGGTCAGGAACCCTTTTAAGAAGTTTTCTTGTTTTCTCAGTAGTGTTAATAAATATAAGAAATGGACTAAAAGAAGAACTGAGGTTGAATCCATGCAAGTAATTGAATCCTTAAACACCCCTGATTTCAGTAGAAATATGGTACCTAAAATAGAGTTGGGTGTCTTAATGTTTTGTGATTGTAGGTTTTGATCGCCAGGAAAAAATGCTAAATTGATAATCTAGGATTTTTTTAAAAATGAGGATTTTTTTTTCCTAATCCTAAATTCGCCCTGCCCTGCCCTCAATGGACTGTGACAGCACACATTTCTAATACTGGCTGCAAATCTTTCCTGCCCTAATTTACTAGAGGACACTGGGTAGTTCAATTTCATACTTTATTTGGTCCCCCGCCCCCATTGTTACAGGTGACACCAGTACTGCTTGAGGTGGGGAAGGAAGGCAGTTTCCTAAAGATACAAAAATCTATCTATAGATTTCCAAATGTTCTGAGTAACCAGCAACTCATATTTGATGATATAAAGATTTGATGTTAAAAGATTTCAATATCTTGTGAAATAATCATTTGACCTTGGTGGTAGTTATTTGAGTGCTCAGCTTCTGAAAATCAGGTAATTCATTTGGGGGACCAAGTTTTGGACTTTGACTCCCAATTTTATGCTCCCGTTTTTTGCATTCCTTAATATGACTTGTACAATTTTAATAACCTATTTGTAGCTTTCCTTAATGAAGCCTATTAAAAATACAGTTTGCAGTAGTTGTATCAACATTTAAATATTGCCTATAAGTTTCAAAATCAAAAGACCTAACTTAACTGTTAATAACCCAAAACTCAGTGTGGTCCAAATTCCAAATACTTCATCAAAATATAAGTGTGGGTTGAGGGTCGAACCATATTTCAGAGGAAAGCGTATTTTCATTTCATTCATATTCATTAAGTTGAAATAATAGATACCTGCAATTGATTCTCATTTTTCCTGCAACACATTTTTATGCTGATTTGCAATATTATGTGTTGTAAAGAGAAGAGGATTAAGGAAAAGCTGAATAAATTAACTTTAAAGGATTTACTGCAATGGATTTAAAAAAGAATCCATTTACTAAATGTGTTATTCACTAGAATAGCTTACTCAGATGCATAACATTTCTGTAATGTACTTAAGGGAATAGCGGTTGTATGGTAAGACTAGATTAATGTAATGTAACAGTAATTTAAAATTTGTGTTTCATGTTTTTCATTAGGCAATAAAACACCTGTATCAAATTTGTCTGAAGAACTGGAATTCAAAACTGAGGTGAAAACTGAAGAGGTATTTCTGGTACTTTGAAAAATTGAGAATATAATTTTTATGGAGTTGGGCATGGTTTTTTTCTTATGACATTTTAACAGAATAGTATTTGAATCTTCCAAATTTTTTGAGGGACACTAAGAAAATATTTAATTGCAGCTTTTTCCATAACTGAACTCATGTCCTTTCCATGTTGCAGCTCCAAAACCTATTGCCTGTATCAATAATGTAACTCCTTCACAACTGGCTATGTAACGTTCAAGTTTATCTTTCTTTTTCCTAATATTGGGGTTGTATTATAAATATGCTCATTTTGGTAAATAGTTTTGTGAAAATATTTTTGCATGTATAAAACCTACAGTCCCTAACATTCATTCATTATTTTGATATATTGGCCACAGGCAGTTGATACTCACTTTCTCTGTACCACCACCTTTTTATTCTGATCTGCAAAATCACCTGTTGTAAGAGAAGATTAAGGGAAAACTGGATGAGTTCACTTTAGCTTTAAAGGCAGAGAAAAGGACTCTTTATATGCTGCAGCAAGTCACATTCTGATAACTACTTTAGAAATCTTATTATAGATTAAAGATAAAGAGTTGAGGTGTATGATAAAATCCCTTCAGATGTATTTACTTAGAATAAGCCTTAGAAGCTGCATTGGGCTTTGGAATTTCTTTTGGGATCTTCATGATGCATTAATCTATTTTGATTTAACAATGAAGTCTTGACTGTGGTATTAGGAGCTAATACTGCACATATGCTACATCAGTATTTGATTGGACTGCTGATTGAATTGGAAGCTTTAAAATCTTACATGAAAGTTTTTTGCTGAGGATGAGGCAAAGCTTGTTACTTTGTATGTAAAGTGTTCTTTTATGTTGGCCTGAAGTATTTTTGTTTCTTCTGACTGTTTTTAGGCATGCGAATTTAAAGGTTCAACAAGAGAAGAACCATATGAGGAGCCACTTACTAAAGAGTGTCAAAAAGGTTATTTTTATAATGACAGCATTTTTTTATTTTATTTTGTAAGATTTGACTACTATCCCTTAATTCCTTCATACATTCAGTGCTTAGGGATCTCTGTAAATTGCACTAGAAGTGCCCCCCTCCTTCCCACCTGCAGCAGGTCCTCTTATGTTTTTCATTTTGCTGCTTGTTCCACTCTCTCCCCACCTTGATTGGTGGAGTGGCCCACCATTTACTGCTGATCACCAGGGAAGTGAAAACCACGACTTTAATGCCACTGTTTTCGCTTCTCTGGCTATCAGCATCAAACAGCGTGGGCAGTGTGGCCCCTTCTCCATTCAGGGACAGGGGTCACAAGTGGTGAAATAAAAAACATTAAAGGAGTCGCTGTGGGGGGCACTTCTAGCACGATTTACAGAGATCCCCACCAATGCTTTAATGTAGATTATGCATAAGGTGCAAAAGAGTAAAACCCAAGTAACAGCACTTTCCCCTGAAGAAATAACATATTTCAGTGAACAGAGCTTATAAATAATTAAGATCCTGCCCTCTGCAGAAAGCAGGTGATCAATGTCTGTAGGACACTACAGACCCTGCTATAAAGATGGGACACTGACTGCTTTCCCTTTATATAATTTTTTTCTTTTTTTGTCAATTCCAGTATAGTATCTAATAAAACAGATTGTTGCCTGTGAAAGCTTATGCCTCTCTGACCTGCTTAGTGTCTATGAACTGCCACGCTGCCCTAACTTCTGCCTTGACTGTCTGGTGCTGTAGAACAAAACTTTTAAGGGTGCTTAGGTGCCTAACTCCCATTCGTGTCCATGCAAGTTAGGTGCAAAATCTGTGCTGTAGCGAACAGGAACCAGAATACTGGGGGTAGAGTCAGGATGCTAGCAAGCCTGCGAAGGTAGTCAGGATTAAGGTTCAAATCCTAGAAGAAAGACTGAAGAACCCTGCATTAATATGGCTGAGAGAGGACCCCAGTATCTGAAGGGTGGCTACAGAAAACTCAACTGTTAGGGCAAGAAAGTCTTTATTAGCCTACAAGGCCCAAGCAGACTGCTTTTAGTGTGAAAGTAGACCCCCACGAGAGGAAGATAAAAGTCCTGAGCATTCTGAGAGATAATTGTATGCCACACCAACTTTAGGCCTGCTCTGAACCCTCCCCTGCAACACAGTAGAGTAAATATGTTGAGGTATGGGTTGGAACCTGATTACTTTGATACTGCCATAGTTAGCTTGTTCCATGGCTTCATATTAAATAGAAGTAACCTTTGTAAAAGCAGAAATGAGAGCAACATAGTACAGTAAAATCCCTGATATCTGGCATGAATGGGGGGG
>NW_017729033.1:35140656-35145100 GCF_001723915.1 Gavialis gangeticus | reverse complement strand
TAGCTTGTTCCATGGCTTCATATTAAATAGAAGTAACCTTTGTAAAAGCAGAAATGAGAGCAACATAGTACAGTAAAATCCCTGATATCTGGCATGAATGGGGGGGTGCTGGTAGTGTAAAAAAAAAAAAAAAAAGTTACCTGAGGGCACAGGGTTTCCAACCGGATGCAGGGTGGCGGGGGTGACGGTGGCTGCCTGCAGAGCAGGGGTCAGGTGGATGGCAGCACAGCATGATGGGTGGTGGTGGCTGCGTGCTAGCTTCCCACCTCCCCTCCTCCCACGTCCAGCCGGCTGGAAGTTCTGGTTACTAGAAATGCAGTTAGTAAAACCCCAGATAACAGGGATTTTACTGCATCACACAAATGCAGATAGTTGTACACTTGAAATTTGTTTCAGAGTTAGCACAGGTGCCTCTGAAATAGCTTGAGGCAGCTATCTTAGAGATCATTTCTGCTTCTCCTTTGTCTCCATTCCCTTTTTAATTTTCATCTCATGAAAAAAGATTGCAATCCGCTTGCAATTTAAAAAACTGTTTTAAGTTCTCATTAAAGTCAACAAAGGATTGTTATAATGTTTAATGGCAGTTGCATAAAAAACAGAAACTTTCTGATAGATTGGTACTTACATCCTTAAATTTTTATTTTTTTCCTACTGTTGTAGCAGGTCCTTTCCAGGGATGTCATAAATAGCTATATTTCTAACTTGGCTGAATTATAGAGCCTTGCTAATACTGGCTTCACAGAAAGATTTCATTTATCTTTTCTGCTAGTCGGAGGATGATGAAATTTACCTTTCCATCATAGCTTGAAGAACATTTCTAAGTTAAATTACCATCTCTGGCACTAAAGGTTGAGTTATTTTTAGGACTCTCTAACCCACTGGAAATCTCTCTTAATCAAAATGTTTCTCTGCTCAGTTGATTCCTTCCCAAAAGCGCAGTAATACTAAACTTTAAAAAATTGGGTAAGTCAGTTGTAAAGAAACTTAGTTAGATTTTTCAGAGAAGGGGATGAAGGTCATTGTTAAAGACATAGTCACTTCCTTTTACAATCTAGAAGGAAATGAAAGCATAAGGCATATGATAGGAGACAGTCCATGTTAAAGGCAGCTGTTCTAGCAAGGCAATTGTGCAATATTTGGACATACAAAATGAGGGTTTGAATTGTCTTTATTGTGGCAGGAAAAACTTGTGTAGTGAGCAAAATACATATGCTTCCATTGGACTTAGAAAAAAAGCTCTTGACAGAAGATCTGATTAGTTTTTATATTTTTCATATTATTGTGAAATTTTAACTAGAATTGGGGAATCTGTTTTTTGGATGGTAACTAATGTACAAAGTAACTAATAGTAACTAATTTCTGCTTTCAATATGTTAAGTAATGTGACGGTCTTTGCTAAACCCTTAAAAGTATGGGTTGATTACTTTGACTTTTTTCTGCTTTTCTTTTTTTTTTGTTTTTTTTCAAAATGTTAAAAAAAAATGAAATAGTTGATATGGAGTGGGCCTATCGATCCCAATTCCTGTGAGGGCCATATCATCATCATTGCAGACCTGCTATGCTTTGGAGATGCTTCCAAAGGTCTAACTGCGTGGTATGGGTTAATATTTTGGTATAATTGTCATAGCGATACAGAGTAGTGTTGACCAAAAGTTAAGCTTTTTTCCTCGAGTAGGATGGGAGAATCACTGCTGTTCTAATCCACTGCTGTGGATGATTGCATTTTATGAAACACTTAAAGGTTAGGTGTACTTCTAAAATTTTAGATTACGGGATCTGTAGATTGTACCCCCCATGTATAATATAGGGATATAATTTTAGATTTATTTCTAAGAGCATCAAATCCAATAGTCACTCGTAAAGATGTAAGATTTCTAACTAACTTCATGACGGCAAATAAGGAAATAAATAAACAATGCATAAATACATATTTACCGAAAAAGGTTTTAAACCTTAATCGTGCCCTGCAAGCCTGTTTTCTTCAGCACAGTGAGTCCAAAACTGCAATCAGGCCATCCAGATATAATACTTAAAGATTAGAACTAGTGGATTTAATTGCCAAAGAAATCTTCTATAAAATGTTTAACAAAAGAATCCCTTTGTCCTGTAAATCATGTTAGATTTGACATGCATTCAAAAATCTAATTCTATATTGCTTTTGAATAGTTTTTTCCCCACCCCCAAATCCCTTTACAATGTTTAGTCTAGTTCAACATGCATAAAAGGCAGCTGTTTAAAAGACAAATGTGTGTTCTGTCACAAAGTATTAACAGCAGATGCAAGAATTTAGTAGTACAACAGTCAAGGGAATGTAAACACGTTGTTTCAGTGGCCAGGATCTAACTGTTCAATTGACAGTCTTTTAAGAATTGAAAGATGCTGTTTTGCAACAGTGCTGTCACATTGAAAGAGTCTACATAGGTTTTAGAATCTGTAATTTTTTTTAAACAGAATAACCATGCTACCACAGATAATTAATTGAAACTAAACTCCAGCTTTATTTAATCATAAATGCAGAGTAGGAAACTTTAATTACTGGGAATGATTTTAGTTGAAAACTTTTAATGTGAAAGTAAAAAATTGCAGCTTTGTGGACCAGATTTTCAAAAGGGCGCAGCAGCCACAGGTTGGAACAACAATTTCTTTTAGATACCTATATTGGGTAATGGAACTATCAAAAGTGTTGAAGACCCAGCAATATATAGGGGTTTTTTTTCCCCTTTTTATATGTTTTGGAGGGGGAACAAAAGCACAAAATTAACTTTGACCCATTGTGTTACTTGGGTATTCACTTCTAGGCCATATCTTAAGCATTACATTCATAGTACTGCATATGTCCTTGTAGTGCTGGAACAAGTGAGTATAGAGCCATTCAAAATAGTACCTCTTTTATAAAGGAATTTCTCAGTTTTGTAGCACTATGTGTAGCTATACCGATTTGAGGGAGAGCAGCTGACTTCCTGGTAGCAGCAAACTGTCAGGGAGCCCTGCTGCTACCCCTGCCACCACTTCAAGAGCCCTGGCTCTTTCCAGGCTCTTAAATCATTAGCAGTTATTTCCACAGGGGCAGCCTGTCACAGCGTTGCTTTGGCTCTGGCCACAGTGGCTGCATGCCTGCCCAGCTCCTTCTTCAATCAGTGGAGCCAGGCAAGGACAACTGTGTCACTGCCACTGTGGCCAGCAAAGCCCTGGCAGCATCCCTAGTGGTGGTGGTGAGGTACAAACCCCTAGTCATCTGCCCTGAGTGCTAGGCTGTTTTTTCTATCCTTGGTATATAATGTGAATAACATATTTGAAATATGTTCTGGGATCATCTGAGCTGAAGTCTTACTGAACCTAATGCTGTACTTTTATCCCATAATCAGGCTTTTTGATTTTAAACAAATTGGCTAAAAACCTGACCTCTGTGCTTGCTGCCCCCTCCCTCCCCGATTTCCCATTAAAGTAAATTGCAAGGGGACTTAAAGGGGCCTCAGTTGTACCTATGAATATCTAACTTATTTGTAACCATAAAATGATTCTAAACTACCCTACCTCTTTAGAAGCACAAATCATGTTTTGTTTAATATCTTAAGAGGAAATTGTTCAGCTACTTCTAATGCACAAAGTTGCACATAGATGGTAAAGTAACTTCAGGTCATTGTGGGGAGACCTCACTAAGCTCCCATTGGGCTTTTTGATTTGCATATGATGGGTTCATTTCTCTTTGTTTTTAATAGATTTGCTACAAGATAATGCTGCTTTGGAGAAGGATTCTAAAAATGTAAGATCTCACTTATTTTCTCTGCCTTCTTGTTCTTAATTTTATATTAAGCCCTTGGTTGAAGGAATTTTATTTTTACTGTGTGTAGAACATCTATATAAGGAGATATAACACACTGTGCAAGTTCATGCAAAATCTATCTTCAACTTTACAGACTAACTGTCCTTCACAGTATCTTGGCTTCTATGTCTTCATTGACCTAGAGTTTTGCTTTTGTATTCTGAGTCTTTCTCCTCAATCCACTGGGTATTGAGCACTAGATGCAAGCACATTCTACCTTCCATAAGAGTGCACTGCTCTCTAACATGAATTTTTCTAGTCTGTTTTTGAATCTGGCTGTCCCATCTGCCTTTACCACTTCCCATGGCAAGGAATTCCATGAGTTAACTATACACTGCATAAAAAAGGACTTTTTCTCGTTAGTTTTAAACCTGTCTTTTTATTAATTTCAGTGGGTGCCCCATAGTTATAGTATTTTGGTGAGTTACGGTTCCCTGTTCACTCTGTCTATACTCTTGATGATTTTATAGACTTCTATTATACCCTGCTCAACCCTTTCCTTTCCAAACTAAAACATTCTAGGCTTTTTAGTCTGTCCTGATATGGCAACTGCTCCATACTCCTGATCATTTTGGTTGCCTTTCTCTGTACCGTTTCCAATTCTGCTGCATCCTTTTTGAG
>NW_017729033.1:35124971-35135656 GCF_001723915.1 Gavialis gangeticus | reverse complement strand
TGCCTTTACCACTTCCCATGGCAAGGAATTCCATGAGTTAACTATACACTGCATAAAAAAGGACTTTTTCTCGTTAGTTTTAAACCTGTCTTTTTATTAATTTCAGTGGGTGCCCCATAGTTATAGTATTTTGGTGAGTTACGGTTCCCTGTTCACTCTGTCTATACTCTTGATGATTTTATAGACTTCTATTATACCCTGCTCAACCCTTTCCTTTCCAAACTAAAACATTCTAGGCTTTTTAGTCTGTCCTGATATGGCAACTGCTCCATACTCCTGATCATTTTGGTTGCCTTTCTCTGTACCATTTCCAATTCTGCTGCATCCTTTTTGAGTTTGAAGATGAGCACTGTGCACAATATGCAAGTGCATCATAGATTTTGTATAACAGCATGATAATGTTCTGTGTTTTGTTTTCAAGTTTCCTTCTTAATGATGCCCAACATTTTATAGACTTTTTTTTTTGTTGCCACTGCACACAGAGCTGATGTTTTTAGAAAGCTGTCTAAAATGACTCAAAAGTCTCTTTCTTAAGTCATAACAGCTAGTTCAGAACCCAGCACTGAGTACATATATTTGAGGTTATCTTTCCCCAGGTGCATTGCCTTGTCCTTGTTGATGCTGAAGTTGACATCCTGCCATTTTTTGCTTACCTCACTTAGCTTGGTGAGATCTTTCTACAGTTTCTGTCAGTCAGCTTGGGATTTGACTACCTGGAATAATTTCCTATCATTTGCAAACTTGAGAAATTTCACTGTGCACCCCCATTTCCAGATCATTGATGAAAATGTTGAATAAAACTGGGCCCAGCACAGATCCCTGTGGGACCCCACTTTTGACCTCTGGCCATCCTGAAAAGTGACCATTTACTCCTACCCTTTCCTTCCTATCTTTTTAATCAGTTTTCAATCCATAAAAGAAATTTCCCTCCAGTCCCGTAGCCATACAGTTTGTTTTGGTTTTATTTTTGGTTTTTTAAGCCTTTGGTAAGGGACCTTGTCAAAACCTTTTGGAAAGTCCAAATATTATTTGTATAATATATGTCAACTAGACACATTAACTTTGTTCACATGCTTGTTAACACCCTCAGAAAATTCCAGCTGATTGGCAGGAGTTCATTTTAAAAGAGCCGTGCTGATTCTTCCTCCCAGTCAATCATATTTGTACATGACTGATTTTATTCTCTATTATAGATTCTACCAACTTGCCAGGGATGGAAGTGAGATTCACTGGTCTAGTTCCCAGGATCACCTTTAGAGCCCTTTTAGAAGATGGGTGTTACGTTGACAACCCGCCATTCCTCTGGCACAGAGGCCATGTATAGCAGTAGGTTACACACTATTGCCCACAGTTCTATAATTTCACCTTAGAGTTCCTTCAGAACTCTTAGTTGAATGCCATCTGTTTTTTGTGACTTAGTAGTATTTAATTTATCAGTTTGTTCTAAAACTTCTTCTGTTGCCACTTCAATGTGGTCCAGCTCTTCAGACCTATCTGCTAGGAAAGATTGATCTATCATGGAAATTTCTCCAGTGTCTTTCATGGGGAAAACCAACACAAATTCAGTTTAGCTTCTCTGCTGTGTCCGTATGTCTGCGTGCATTTTTTAACACCGTGGTCATCTAGTAGTTCCACCAATTCTCGCACAGGCTTCCTGCTTCTAATGTATTTAAAAAATGTTACTGACTTTAGGATGTTTTGCTAGATGCCCCTCAATCTTTTTTGGCTTGCCTTAATTTGGTTTTACTCTTGACCTGTCAGAATTTGTGAGCTCTTTCCTGTTTCCCTTATTTAGGCATACCTTCCATTATTTTTGAAGGATGCCTTTTTTGCCTTGAATGGCCTTCCTAACTCTGCTATTAAACCTTGTAGGTTTAACCTTTTTGGACCACTTGGGTACCCTCTTTGTTTGTTGTATACACTTTTTCTGAGTCTCTTAATATGGTATTTTTAAACAGATTCTAAGCTGCCTACAAGCCATTTATGCTTTTGACTGCTCCTTTTAATTTTTTTTCTTACCAACTTTGGCACTTTTGTGTACTTCCCCTTCCTAAAGTTGCATATTGGTGTGGTGGATTTTTTTTGGCTTATTCCCTCTCACTAGGATGTTGAATGTGATTTTATTATGGCTGCTATTGCAGAGTGGCTCACCAACGGACACCTCTTGAACTAGGTCCTGTGTGTTACATGGGATTAGGTCTAGAATTGCTTCTTCTCTTGTGAGTTCCAAGATGAGTTGTTCTAGGAAGCAGTCATCACATCCAGAAATTTTATCTCCGCATCTTGCCCTGATGAGGCGTTTACCCAGTCTGTGTGAGGATAATTGAAATCCCATGGCTTTTGTCCCATTTTAGTGGCTTCTCTAATCTTCTTCAGCATTTCATATTTGCCTTCACTTCCTTGTCAGGTGGTCAGTAGTACAGTTGTAATATTATATTATTTTTATTCAAATACAGAATTCCTACGTTTAGGGACTGTATGGTAGTTTTCCTTTCAGATATGATTTTTATGCTGTTACTGTCTACACTCTGTGTAACACCCAGTGCTTGTTATATAACAATGTAACAAACCCAGATAATGTAAATTAAAGGAACAAGATTAACATCTATACATTTACCTAGATTCAACTTTTGGAATCATTTGACATTTGCCTATCAGTTTACCACTTTGACTTTTCTGCAACAATTCTCTTTTGTATAACATGATTGTTTACTACATTTCTGGTTCTACTAGAATGGAAACTTTTAATTTTTACCCATGCACATCTGTCCCTTTCATACAAAGTAGTTAATATATGTAATTGCTGTTAGCTTTGACAAGGCTGTATGTTAACTGTTCCTTTATTACCTTAAAGTTAATATGCTCAGTGGACATCCTGAAAATACTAATAGTTAAACTGTAGACCTAAAGTGGTCTTACATGATGATGCTTTATGTAGTATTGTTATATGAACTTTAGAAACATGTGAATTTGTGGGTTGATTTTATTTATTCTTTCTATTGCTTATTGTATTATGTCACTAGCCATTAACAGTTCTTTTTTACTTTTAATGAATATAAATAAATACAAAACTTGTTTTGCATTTTATTTCAAAATTAGGTGGAAAACTCTGGTGTGCAAACAGCTGAACATAGCTACAAAGAAAAAATATCTAAGCTTTTGGAAACTACCGATAAAGGAAGTGGTAGGTACAAATACTGTAAGAGAGTAGCAATTTGTCAATTTTGCTTTAGAGAAGAGATGATATAGAATTTCTAACAGTGTCAAAATGTCATGTTTTAAAACCAGCAGAAAGAAATACTTAAATATTTTTTTTCTTTTTTAAAGCCAGTTCTTATTTTGAATTTTACATTTACGTATACAATAAAAATGTCTAATTTGAAATTAAATATTTTGATCAGCCTAAAACCTGTTACTTTTTCGGAATTTTGTTTTTAGGGAGAATTTCTCAATTTTCAGATTTCATTTTTAGTTAGAAGAAAATCAAACATCAGAATCCTTCATAAAACTGAATTTCTTTCTGCACCAATCTGCTGTTCACACACCTAGCTAAAACTTAAAATGAAGTTCTTTGGTAGATGAAATAACTTTTCTCACAGATAACTGCATTACTAAGCCCAGTGTGCTAAAACTCCCTTTTCATAAAAGGATATCTCTTATGTTTGGATTCTTTAATATTAAAGTTTTGGTTTATCTACTTTCTCAAATAGCTCTAAATCAAAATCATCTCTACGAAGAGTAATGTACATAATAAAGTGAGTAGGTTCTTGTATGTTTTCATGCCCAAGTGATTTACTGAAACTTGTTCAGTACAGTGAACTTTCATAAGATTATAGGAAAGTAGGGCTGGAGGAGGCATAACAAGATCTAGTCCAGCCTCTGCTCAAGGCTGGATTTTCCCTGACTGAACCATCCCAGCTAGGTGTCTGTCTAGCCTGCTCTTGAACATGTCCAGAGATGGAGATACCAAAACTTCTCTAGGTAACCTGTTCCAGTGCTTGACCACCCCCATAGAAGATTCCTCCTAATCTCCAACCTAAACTTCCTTTGCTGCAGGTTGAAACCATTGTTCTGTCTCTCTATAGTCACAGAGAAAAGCCCATCTCCTCCTTCTCTGTAATTGCCCTTTATAATTGCCCTTCAAGATGTTTGAAAAACTGTTACAGAATTCCCCCTCAGTCTTCTCTTCTCCAAGCTACATAACCCTAGGCCCCTGTTCTAACTCACATGGGGAGGTGGAGAACATCTCCACTTTGGAGCTGATCAAGCAGAGGAGTCTGCCTGCAGCCTCTGTCTCCTAGACTAGTCTTCCCCTCTCCCCCCAGCTCCGGAGCTGTCTGCAGGAAAGGGGGAGTGAGCTGCAGGCTGGGGTTTGCCTGGCCTGAGCTGAAGGGGAGGAGGGAGGGGCCTGGGGGGCTCCAATCCATCTGCCCCTCCCTCTAGCTCAGGCCAGGCAAATCCTAGTCTGCAGCTTGCTCCCCCTGCCTTCTCCCTCTTCCCTTCCTGCAGACAGCTTGAGGGGGGGGCATGGAACTGGGCTGATGCAATTGTGTGAAGGATTGACCCTAGGGAACGGAAGTTCCCTAAAGCACTCCACGTTTGAGCACCTTCATCTTATCCCTTATTAGATGAGGGTTAATTTGTTGTGTGATTGACCACTTTTAAAATACCCTGCAGCCATGCACGTATGTCATGGCACGGCATTAGAGCACTTCCACAAGCCCAATTGCACAACAGATGTAGCTTCTATATGCACCCTAGTTCCTTCAGCCTTTCCTCATAAACCTTGTCAGGTCATTTTTGTTGCCCTGCACTGGACTCTTTCCAGTCTGTCTGTGTCCTTTGTGAAAGTGTAGGGCCCAAAGCAGGATGCAGTACTCCAAGCAAGGCCTCACCAGTACTGATTTTGAGCAGAGGAATCACTTCTTATGATTTGTAAGTGACACTCCCATTAATACAGCCCAGGATGATGTTGGCTCTATTGCAGCTAGAGAATACTGTTGGCTCCTATTTAGCTTATGATGTAGTGCAGTGGTTTTCAACCTGTGGTCCATAGACTCTTGAGGGTTTACAGACTGTCTAAGGGGTCTGTGAAAGATGACTGTGATCAATCAAAAGTATGTGAATACCCACACTTACAATTCAAAGAGGCCCATACCTTTTGCAATGTTTTGGGCATCTGCAAATGAAAAACGGTTGAAAACCACTAGTCTCATGGAAATCTCATCCAGAGCCTTCTCTGCTGTACTGCATCTTACCCATTCATTTCTCAGTCTGTATTTCTGCATGCAATTTATTCTGTCCCAAGCACAAGACTTTAGACTTGTCCTTATTGTATCTCATCTGATTGACTGCAGGCCATTTCTCCAGTTTACGTAGGTTCTGGATCTTAGCCCTGCCCTACAGAGGGTCTGCAACTCCACCCAACTTGTTGTCATCAGTAAATTTGCTATGAATGTACTCAATCCCATCATCTTGATTTAGTAATGAAAAGGTTGAATAACACCAAATCCAAAACAGACCCCTAGCAAACCCCACTTGGTACTTTCTCCCAACTAGACATTGAGCCATTGATGAGCCAGCCACTTATATTATAGTACTTCCATTTAGTCTATATTTTCTTAGCTTGTTAATGAGACTGTTATGGAAGATAGTATCAGAAACCGTACTACAGTCAAGGTATATCACATCCACAGAACCTGTCACCTCATCATGGAAGGAAATCAGATTGGTTAGGCATGATTTGCTCGTCATGAATCCATGCTGGTTGTTCCTGGTCACATTGTTGTCCTTTAAATGCTTCACAGTAGATTCCTTGAGGATCTGCTCCATGATCTTTTCAGGTATTGAGATCAGGCTGGCTGATTTGTAATTCCCCAGGTCCTTGTCATTCCTTTCTTAAGGATGGGTACTGTATTTGCCTCTTCCAATTAGGATCTCACCTGACCTCCATGAGTTCTCAAGGACTATAGCCAGTGGCTCTGAAATTCATAGATTTCATAGACGCTAGGGCTGGAAGGGACCTCGGAAGATCAGCAAGTCCAGCCCCCCGCCTGAAGGGCAGGAAGTCAGCTGGGGTCATAGGATCCTAGCAAGCTAAGCATCCAATTTACTGTTGAAGGTATTCAGTGTAGGTGCTTGAACCACCTCCGATGGCAGGCTATTCCAGACCTTGGGGGCTCAGACAGTAAAAAAATTCTTCCTTATGTCCAGCCTGAAACAGTCTAGCAGTAGTTTATAACCGTTCAACCTCGTCATCCCTTGAGGCGCTCTGGTGAACAAACGTTCCCCCAGATACTGGTGGGTCACCCCTCATAAACTTATAGGTGGTCATCAGATCACCCCTGTGCCTGCGCTCTTCCAGGCTGAAGAGCCCCATGGCTCTCAGCCTGTCATCGTAAGGTCTGTTTTCCTGGCCTCAGATCATGCGCGTGGCTCTTTTCTGGACTCTCTCAAGCTTTTCCACATTCTTTTTGAATTGTGGGGCCCAAAACTGGACGCAGTACTCCAGCTGCGGCCTCACCAAGGCCGAGTACAAGGGGAGAATGACGACCCGGGATTTGCTTGAGAAGCATCTCTGGATGCAAGTGAGCATTTTGGTAGCTTTACTAGCTGCAGCATCACATTGTAGGCTCATGTTCATCTTGTGGTCAATCATGACCCCCAAGTCTCTTTCTTACATCAGCCAATTCCTTCAGTACCCTTGGGTTTATCCCCTCTGGTGCTGCTGGCTGAATAGGTGATTAGGATTCCATGCACAACAAATATGCCAGTGCTAACCACTCTTCCTCATCTTTTTAGTTCTCTTCCATGAGGAATTTAGTGGTACCTAGTGACTATTAACCTTTGGTCCTGGGAATGAAATGATTACAGGTCCACACAGCTATTCCTGCAGGTAGAATTTCCTGGAATTTGCCACACTGCAATAAAGACCAGTAAGGAGTATCACATGCAACACTGGTGTACAATTGATACTAGAGTGACCATAATAAGCACATTTTTGTCTTTAAAATAAGCTTTGCATCCTTTTGCCTTTTTTACAAAATCCAGCAAAAGTATATACAAAGAAAGCTTTCTGATGCTCAGACTTCCATCTTAGCTTTCTTCCAGACTTGTTGTTAGACAAAGGTATTTCCTGCTCTTAGAATAAAAGAACAAAAATTAATTGTCATGTAAACGTTTATATTTATTTCTGTATGCAGATATCTGTGATCACAAATCGTACTCTGTTGATATCCCCAAAGTCTTTTTGTAGTTGCAAAACAAGCACATTACATGTAAGAGCAGAGTTGGGCTTCTCCAGAATTTCAAAACTCAGAGGAACAACTTCTAGAATTTTCACTAGAATCAAGTTTTAAATGTTGAATCCACTTCTGTAACTCTGTCCAGTTGCAGGCAAGATACAGTACCCTTTCCGGGACTGTAATGATTATAACTGAGCAGTTTGCATTGAAAGTGTTTAGAATATCCTAGTGACTGGATAACTTATACATTTGGTTTTTTATATTTCAGTACAGGAATCTTCAGATTTTATGGGCATGATGGAAACAATAAAAATCAAGACTAAAACACAATCACAAGTGGTAAGTATCCTTGTTATATTCACTCCTTACATAACCAGAAAATAGATAACCATTTACTTAAATATCCTAAGTTTCTTGATCCAGCTTTCTAAATCAACATAGGTTATTACAAACATAGGTACTCATGAAGAGTCAATATAGTAGAACCCAGATCATTTGTATCCAGGTGTTTTAACAGCTGGGTTAGTTTGTAGTTGCTTGCTGAATTAAGAATAAATCTCTCAGCTGTTTGCTGAGCTCTTACTTCAGAAGGCACTGTTTTCCCCCCCAGGTGGAGTACAGCCACATAGCTGTTCAGAGAAGTGGCACTCTTTGCAGTAAAAGCTGAAGCAAACAGATAGTTACCTCAGTAGTTCTGTGCAGTTTTTTGCTGCAGCTTTGCAAATTAGATGGCTATATAAATAAACCCTCATCTTCCTCAGGGTATAAGAAACTTAACCCTGCAAAGTATCTAGGTTCTACTGTATCTTTGATTAAGATTGCCTCTTCTGTGGTAAGTCTGACATTAGTTTCTATTTTTAATTGCAGATAGAAATACCTGGTCAGGAAAAAGGAATCAGAATGTCAGAAATGAGAAAAAAACAAGAGGGTGAAACAGGTAGTTGGCATAATTGAAAACATATCTATTTTAATAAACTTTGAGGTCTATTGTTTTATGAAAAGATGTTTATAATACTATGGCTCATGGGCCAATGAGATAATTTAATGGTATTGCTTGGCAAAGCTATATATTACATTTGGCTTTACTTTCCATCCTTGTCATTAGCCTTGAAGATTGCGGATGCTATCACAATTTAGTTCGCAAAAATTTGTAGAAGTATCTGTTTCATCAGTCAATGCTGTCTTATGGAATAATGCTATCAAGTTAGAGACTCTTATTGCATTCTCAGGGTAGGAATCTATCCACCTTTTTTTCCTCTTTTTATTCATCTATAAAGTGCCATGTACATATCTAACCATGTAGAAATGTTATGGGGAGGAACATAACATTAAATGCTATATACAACCTAAAGTCAGAGATTGTAAAAACTTTGGACATCCCATACTTTTCAGATCCTTGTTTGTAGCTCTCATATATCTGAAGAAAATTATAGAAAGATATAGATATGTGAAGGGGAATGGAAGAAAGAGCCCAGTTTAGGCCATGCTGGACCAAACTAACATTTATTTTACTTTTTTTTAATTATTATTATTATTATTATTTTTGGGTGCCATCTTTTTCTCCAGTAGCTCAGTTTTCATTTAAACAGTCACTATTCCGGATGACTGAGAAAAATAACCATGAAAATAATGTGATCAGTGCAGTAATATTTTGTTTGAGTGTACATAAAGTCAAAAACAGTAGCTCAGAGTGATGTATATGCCTCCCATTCATCTTTATGGTCTGCTAACTCAGATGCCCAGTCATGGGAAGTGTTAATGCCAACATCAGTTCACTGCTAAGAAAAGCATATAAGAAAGCAGAGTGTGCAAGGCTGTCTGCCCAGTCCATTGTGATTGGTATTTCTTTTTGGTGTTTGAGTGAATGAAAGGTATGAGCATACCACTCCTTTTTTCCCCTCACTTAATCTGACCAGTGGAACCATATTGGAGAGGAGGAATGTTGCCCAGAAGGGTATGTAGTTCTCATCTACAGTGAGCCCCTCCTACAAAGTCTGGCATAAAATATAAGTACCAGTAGGTGGGGTATTAAACATTCAGCCTGCAGGCCAGCTTCTTGCAGGCTAAATGACCCGCCTGTATATGTGGGATGTGGCCCACAGGACTTTTTGCCACAGCTGTCAAAGCTGCTGCATCGGCTTGTTTGTGGAGCCCAAGGGATGCCACCACTTGCCTTCCCCACCTTACCTACTACTGAAAGTGGGGCTTTCCACTGGTAACTAAAATCAACAGCATCTGAATTGGGAAGAGCTGGGGAGAAAATAGAATATTGGGGTTTGTTTCAGTTTGAGCTCTAGCAGAGGAAGGAATGAGCCTTGATTTGACTTCTAAGTCATGAGAGAGGAAATGAACTGCACTCTATCACCTCCCCCATCCCCAACTGTTTCTGGGCATACCTATGCAATAAGAGTGCTTGTTTTCAGTGTCTTCATGGAACTATCCATCCAAGAATGGTCATTTTCCTTGGTCAGATTGATCAAGCTCCCTCACCGTCCCATTTGGCACTGAGGATATTCTGACAATAAGAAATTAGTATATGACTAGTTGGAAGAGGGACTGTGTTCCATAAAGATTACATTAGAAGAATAAAGAGATGAGAATGGTTTTGGATTAATGATGACTGCTTTTCTTCAGAATATTGAATTTGTCAAATTGATTAATTATAAATATAAATAATAAAGTGTAAATAAATAGCAAATTAGTAAAACAGTAAAATAAAATAGTATTATAGCGTCATCTGGCTGGAGTGTAGTTGTAGCCCACAGTTTGTTACAAGTGTCAAATTTTGATTGTTTGCACTTTTCAAACCTGGGAAAAGAAAATTTGAAGACCTCTTCTATGCTTTCTTGTATTTGATCTTTCCAAGACAAGGAGTGCCATGGTTTTCCTCTTACATTTTTGTAAATCAAGTGCAGCTGCACTGATAACAATTCAATTACACTGATGCAACATTGGTGAGAGAAGAAGACCAGGCCTTGATAAATAACTGAAAAGAGCATTTTAGTTAAACATTTCAACTGTCTTTTGCAGATGACTGTTCAGTTACTCAGGCTTGGGAAGAAGATGAACAAAGTCAGTGCTCCAAAACCAAACCAAAGTCTGTTGAGGTATTTTTATCCATTTTCATAGTTTCATAGTTTCTAGGGTCGGAAGGGACCTGAGAAGATCATCTAGTCCGACCCCGTGCCATGGCAGGAAAGAGTACTGGGGTCAAACGACCCCAGCAAGGTGTTCATCTAACCTCCTCTTAAAAACCCCCAGGGTAGGAGCCTGTACCACCCCCCTTGGCAGTTGGTTCCAGACCCTAGCCGCCCTGACCGTGAAATAGCGCCTTCTGATGTCTAACCTAAATCTACCCTCCACCAGCTTGTGACCGTTGTTCCTGGTCACTCCTGGCTGTGCTCGGGGGAACAGTGACTCCCCCAATGCCTGCTGATTTCC
>NW_017729033.1:35118912-35124077 GCF_001723915.1 Gavialis gangeticus | reverse complement strand
CACTGCTACCCCTGCATCTAATGATCTGGTGATCTGATCATAAAAAGCCACCAGGTTGGTCTGACAGGACCTGCCACTGATGAACCCGTGCTGATTGCCCCTAAGCATGCAGTCCCCTGCTGGCCCCTCCTGGATGTGTGCCAGAATTATTTTCTCAAACACCTTGCCTAGGATCGAGGTAAGACTAACTGGCCTATAGTTTCCTGGGTCCTCCTTCCTCCCTTTTTTGAAGATTTGATTTTTATTGGCATGACCTAAACATGAGGGAATATTGTTGTTTAATTTTAATTTTGATATTTGTGGTGACAATTTTGGGGAGGGAAGCAACTCTCTCAACTGCATTTATTACAAAAATCTTTAAAGGCTGATGGCTTAAAAGATTTAGTTGAACAGTTCAAGCCTCAGTTTTTATCACCTCCAAAATTACAAGGCTGCTAAATATCATGCATCTGTGTGATGTTTACATACTTGGCCGCTGTTCTTATTTATACAAAATAGCAAAATTGCAGCTAGAAGTTTTGATTGTAACATCATGAGAAACAGGGCTGAAAGGGACCCAGAGGTTATCTTGTCCACCCCCCCATTTCTAAGACAGAATCATCCACACTTAAAGTTGGAGATTATGAACCAATAAGAATGAAAATTAAATTAAAAAAAAAAGTGAATAACTGACAGCAGCCTCTAATTTGTACTGTTTATTTTTTTAATGGTTTAGGAAACTAATTCTGGAGATACAGCAGAAGTATCCAAAGTAATCAGCAAGAAACGCGCATCTCTTTCAAGCAGCGGGGAAGAAATAGGTAATGAAAATACATGTTAATGTAATCTGAATATATGTGAAAATCTTACTGTGTTTATCTGAATCCAAGATGACTTTGAAATAAAGACAGCCCTCCCAGTAGTTAGATTCTAGACATGGAAAATATTTAAAAATATTGTAACTTTCTATATATTGAATCTAATTATTGGAGAGTTGTGATTTTCTCCAACCACAGTGAAAAAAGCAGCATGAGGGGAAGGGTGGAGGGAGCCCTCAGACAGCAGGGGAGTTAAGCAGCTTGAGCCCCACCACTTGTCACCCCACCTCTTTCTCCACTCCCCACCCCCTAGCTCTGTGCCTGTACCCTCTGGCTACTGCCTTTCCATGGTGTCTGCCCCCTTCCCTTTCTTCTTATCCTTAGTCCAAGCTTTGGCTCAAGCTCCAGTCCTCTCTCACCTGGGGCATGGAGCACATTGTGCCTCCAGTCCCTACCCAGTGTTTTAGCAGCTGTGGAGCCAAGGCTGAAACCAGAGTCATTGCCCACTCTTTGACAGGGCTGGAGCCAGACCTAAAGCAGCTACCTTACCCTGCCACCCCCTTCCCTTCCCCAGCCTCGTACTCCAGTGAAAGATCAGAGACTTTTTTCCCCATGGTGAATAGGGGGAAAAAAAAAATCTTGGAATCAAGTAAATATAGTGATTTCATCATTTTAAGTATTTGCTTGTGTTGTACAGTAACAGCATTCTGGCTGCACATAACCACTGAATGATACATTGTGATTAATTTCTTAAACTGTCAGTGAGTGAATCTGCCATCCCTGCTAGTAGAAGGCATGCCAAATTGACATTGACATTAACCAGTTTCCTTCATTGGACATCCTGAAGTAAAAAATTGGACGGTTGGCTGGGGATATGGCCAGATCCGTACACCTTGCCAGTACGCCTCTTAGCAATTAGATGCACCTATATATGAGCATGGAGGTTGCTCCAACGCGCTGGAATTCCAATTGAGTCTGGGGTATGGCAATTACTGTGCTCCAGCAACCTCCCGCATCTCGTGTATCAGTGTCCCCATGCTTAAAAATGGCAGAAGGGGCTCTTGAAATAATGATAATTGAGTGAGCTGCTCTAACTAAAGTGCTTTCCACTGAATGAGCCACTCTGAGCTGCTCTAATGTAAAGCTTCACCCCCGCCCCCCCAACTCTTGGAGCACATGTAAAAGTACCCTAGGGTTGTAAATTTAAAGACATCCTTCATAGAAGCACAGCATGCTGTCCCTGAGAGGACTTTCTGTCCATCTCCTCCCTCTGCACCCCCCCCACACACACTTTCCAACATGCCTGTACTGCAGAAGACAGAGAAATTATGTTGCCCTAACATGGATGGTTCAATCTTGTTAATTTAACCATGGTACTAAAAGGAAAAACTGAAGTAAAATGCCTTTGAATCTCTAGTAGTGTTAGCGTGATATTGTAGCCATGATGGTACAGAAATTGAAAGGCAAGGATTTCTTAGGGTGATATCTTTTATTGGACCAACTGCATAGTTGAGAGAAAGCTATACAGGTTTTTGAATGCAAGGTATTTGCTGTATTGGGTGCCCTCATGGCAACTATGTGGGTGAAAATAAACAGAAGATTCACCAGAATGAACTCCTGCAGGAAAAATATATAAAGAGCAAACACACATACACTATTGGGAGCACATTGTTCACTGAGTAACAACTCCCTGTGATCTTACCATCCTTGTACTGACAGAAAATCTACTCAATGCCTTTAAAAGGTGAACTTGGGAACAAAAATTCATGCTCAGGCCAGATGATAAGAAATAAGGACTTAACACTAATACTGTTTCATGGCACATTATTGCTTCTCAGCCTCCTGTAGGCTCAGGTCAAGTGTAGTGTAGTACCTGCCTCTTGAATTCTTTTCATACATGAAAAGTGAGAATGACCCCCTTTGCTTTTGAGAGCCCTTGATCTCCCAGTAATCAGCTTTTCTTTGGCTAATTGTTTGTGTGCTATCCTTGACAGGTGCTTTGTTCTCCTTCCTATATATATATATTTTTTATTTTGCTGTGCTTGGTTTGTAGTAGTCAGACTTGATGAAGAATGTCTTGCATTTGAAAGTTTGTTTAACTTTATCCCAATTATGCAGTTGATCCACTAAAAAATACCTCCCTAAGAAATCCTGTGAATCAATGTAGGTTTTTGACTTTCAAGTCTAGCTTCCTTTTGGATAGGTGGGCTCTATATGCTACTGTGTGTTTGATCTGTTTAATGGCTCTGTATCTTGACTTCAACAAGCTTGCTTCCATATCTTGGTTTGTCTTGCAGCTAACCACCTGATCTGCTCATCTTCCCAGCTTTCTGATTTGTGGATGTGGGAAAATTGTGATAGTATCAACAAATGACTATATTTATAGTATGAACCATCTCAGGTTTTTGCAGTTATATTACCTTTATTATGAAATCTAATACAGTAATTTTTCCTTGTCTAAGGAAGTGTAGCCTAGGCAACATAATACAGCAAAAAATAAGACAAACCAAATCTTGAGTTATTTTACTAAAGTTGAAGTTATAGGCCCCCGTTGTATTTAAAAGTGCTTTTGAAAAGTGCGGAGATAGCAGCCAATATATTTTGCTAATTTTCTGAAGAAGGGATAGTGAAATTTTCTTTTAAATTTTGTCTTTGTGCAGATGAATTTACCAGCAAACAAGAGATTTATGAAAAGGCAAACCAGAGTTCGGAATCTAATATAAATTCAGTAGAGGCAAGTAGTCTTATCCATTTAAATTCATTGCCACTTGAAAGATTTTCAGTTTTGAGAGAGAAGCTTGTCTTTTTTATTTAGCATCAGTAAAAATAGTGATTTCACCAGTTATGGGAACAGTCATAAAAAAAAAACAATGACTTGTTCAAGAAGGAGCATTGTATCCCAACTAAGGACCCTGGCAGACATTGCAATTCAGATGCAATTAAATGGTTAATCATGCCATAAATAGTAACCCTGCCGCACATTCAAGGAATTAATAGCACAATAAAACAAGAAACCAGTCACAAAAATATTTCATAAGATGTGTAACATTTTTGAGGCTGGTTTCCACCACACCTTAAATTTAACATGTGGCAGGGTAACCAAAGCTGCCTCAAGACTCTGGTGTAGTCCTGGGGCTGGAACTGAAAATCATCTGGAACTGCCTGGGTTCCCCTTGCACTGCAAGTAGTAATGGCACTACTGGGACCTGATTCCTGAACCCCAAGTTGTTCAGTTGTTGGGATCAGCTCCCATTGTTCCATTAAATGACTGTGTGCCAGGAGCCTAAACATACAACATTGTTGATTATCCATTTCAGGCTACAGAAAATGAATGGTGAGTCATCAGTCAAGTATCCCCTGTGCACTCTTTCTTTTTTTAAGATTAAAATTTAACACAAGATGCAAACACACATTGCATCTTCTGATCTTCAGCAGTCCTTCAATGAGGATGACAGTCTTCTAGTGGATAGGGATATCCTTGGTGCATCTGAAGTTGACTGAGAAGGCTGATCCAAAATCCTCATGTTCAACTGCAGATGTGGCAAATAGTGCCAGGAGGAAGGAGTCTATCCCGGTGATTCCCTTTGTTTTAGTCTATCTGCCTCCATAATGAGGCAAGTTTACTCAATGTTCAAAGCCTTGTATCTCAGTGCCCCTGGCAATGATGTAGTGATTGAATCTTCTAGATATTGAAGTTTGTATTGCATTTCTTTATTTTATTGCATTTCTTCAGGTTGTTCTTGAAGTCTTCTTTTGCCCACCTTGAAAAGTGATAACCATCAGTAAATTGGGTGTATAGGACCTGTTTTAGCAGCCAGTTGTCAGGCATCCTTATGAGGTGTCCTGTCCAGTGGAGCTGGTTGCCACAACCATGTCATCAATATCGGTAGTATTTGCTTGAACCACTTGCACTTATTCTTCTGTCCTTCCAGTTAACATGGAGGATTTTTCTGAAGACATCATTAATTACAATGTTCCAAAGATTTCAGTTGTTTCCTATATGTTGTCCAAATTTCACATCTGTACAATAGGGTAGGGATAACAATAGCTTGGTAGATGAGAGTTTTTTGGTTTGAGTCCTGATGTCATGATCATCAAAGATACCAGTTTTGGAAATGCCCAAAGGCAGCACTGGCAGATTGTTTGGTTTTGAATGTCGTATATGTTTACCTTTTGTTAAAGGTAGCTACCCAGGTAAGGAAAATGTTCAACGTTCTCCAAAGATTGCCCTGTAATTAGGGTTGCACCGACTAAAGACTTTTTGAGCCAATACCAGTCCAGTTGCTGATGTGCAGCCCAGCAGCTTGGAAATAGGCATCCAGCTGGTAAGTCTGTTGTGGGAGGGAGGGGAAGAGGAGGGTCGGGGGG
>NW_017729033.1:35113722-35118742 GCF_001723915.1 Gavialis gangeticus | reverse complement strand
AGATCAAGGCCCCTGCGGTGAGGGAGGGAGTGGGGCTGGGGACAGGATGGAGCCACGAGCAGCTCATCATAGGGGAGTGTGGCTCCTGCCACTGCACATCTCCAGGGCAACCATGGACTACCACCCACCCTGAGCAGAGCCCTGGCCAAGCCCCCCTGCCGGGAAGAGCCCCCCACCCCGGTCCCAGCTCACAGTGGCAGCCTGCCCTTGCCCTGTTCAGATTCAGGGGTTACATGCCCTCCATAGCTCCCCCAGGGGTGCGTGCAGCAATGGGAGCTGCCTCTTCTCCCAACTCCACCCCCTGCCTGTGTCCCCAGATGAGCTGCTCATGACTCTGTCCCAGCCCCCCACTTCCCTCACCACAGGGGCCTCGATCACCTCCCCACCCTAACAGACTTACCAGCTGAGCGCTGCTCTGCAAGCTGCTGGGCTGGCCACGTGCATACTGCAGATGTGCATGCACGTGACATTTATCGGTGACATTTATCAGCCACATAAGCTGAAAAAGCCAGTTGCTGACTTTAATGTCAGTTTGTCTTCTATCAGTGCTGATTCGATATGAACCAATGTATTGGTGCACCTCCACCTGTAATTGTAATGTATGGAGGAGCAGCTGATTGTTTTGGGTGGATTGGTAAAGTATTTTAGTTTTCATGAAGTTGACGACGAGTTCAAGCATTCTATGTGCTTCACAGAAGCAGTCAAGAGTGATCTGGAGCTCTTTAGTTGGGTGGGCACACATGACACATGATATATTGAAAATCAGTAATGGAGGTGTTAGTTATCTAGGATTTGGAATGTAAATGGTTGATGTTACAAGTTGGCAGGATTTGATTTTTATCAATAGACATCGATTTCACCTGGCTTACAAACCAACAGAAAAATATTTCTACTAGTAATCATTGAAATTTACATAAAGGAGACGAACAAAGAAAATCTGTAGGGAACACGATATGCACGTGCACACATCTCCACTCCAGGAGCTTGGGGTCATGTCGGTAAGGCTGTGCTGAGGTGGGGTTTAGCAGCAGGGAGCTTGGTGCTGCCAGCCATTCACTCTGCCCAGGTCCCAGCCGGGCCAGGGGCCAAATTCCTGTGGAGCCTGCCCCAACACCTGCATGATCAGGGCAGGAGCCCAACTCCCGTAGTGGCCTAGCTGGGCTGGGCTGTGTAGGAGTTTGGCCCCTGCTCCGTCTGGGATTTAGGAAGAGCGAGTGGCCAGTGGCACCAAGCTCCTGGACACTACCATCCAACATCCCCTACTCCTGGCACAGCCCCCAACTCCTGCAGAGTGAGTGAGTGAGTGAGTGAGTGAGTGAGTGAGTGAGTGAGTGAGTGAGTGAGTGAGTGAGTGAGTGAGTGAGTGAGTGAGTGAGTGAGTGAGTGAGTGAGTGAGTGAGTGAGTGAGTGAGTGAGTGAGTGAGTGAGTGAGTGAGTGAGTGAGTGAGTGAGTGAGTGAGTGAGTGAGTGAGTGAGTGAGTGAGTGAGTGAGTGAGAGAGAGTGTGTGTGTGTGTGTGTGTACGTGCTAAATCAATAAAAAATCGAAAATCACTCATAATGTCGTACAGTCCTGAAAATGTCAATTGGTAAAAATCCAAATAAATGCTTAAAAGTAAACATTGATTTTACCCATTGGAATTTAAAATAAAAATTAAATTCTGCCAAGTCAGTTGTACTGACTCCAGATGGAAGTCTGTCAGTAATGAGATGTGAAGTAGCTGTGATATAAATGGAAACGGGAGTTGGTGCAATCATGCAACCTTGGTTGACTCCAGTGAAGGGGTCCATTTCCCAGCCATTACTTAAGATAGCTACTGTACTGTCATCATGGCAGTCTAATAATAGTAACAAATTCTGGCAGTCATCCAGATCTCTTCAGAGTGTTCCACAAGGTCTCTCTGTTGACTGAATCAAAGACCTGAGGTCAGTGAAGGCCAAGTGAAGATCCTGGTGTAGCTCAGGGCACTTTCCCTGCAGCTGTCTAACAAAAAAGATTGCATCTATTTTACCTGAGTAGTCTGAAAAGGCATTGGGACTCGGGTAGAATCTTCTCAGTGAGGAAAATGAAGGCAAAGATCTTCCCAGCTACAGACAAGGAGTACAATACTGCAATAATTGCTGCCATCTGATGTCTCCTTTCTTGAGTGTGCTAATAATTCTGGCATCCCTCAAGTCACTGGGAATCTGTTCATGTTTCCAGATTTTCGTAAGACTCGGGTATAGTTGGTGAGAGAGCTTTTTTCCACCTTTATAACTTTCACCTGGTATTCCATAAGAACCACATGCTTTGTTGTTCTTCATCTGCTTAATGGCTTTCAAAGCTTCTTGATAAATTAGGAAGGCTTAATGGGGTGTGTTGTGGAATGGCTTTAGTGGTTTCATTTTCAACACTAGAATCCTGGTTCAGGAGCTCTTCAGTGTGCTCCTTCCACTGTGTTGATGGCAGAGCTGTCTTAAAAGAGTGTTGTTCCAACTTTGGACCTCAGAAGGGATGGCTTCTTGTGTGGCAAGAATCATCTCATCTTTGGGAACAGATAAGAGGACTCAGTTGAGTTTAAAATAGAATTCTTTTGTTTTGTCATCTGCATTCGGTCAGGGCATATGCACCGATGACTTGCATGTATCTGCTGGTACTCTGTGACCGTCAAAGCTATTACTTTTTAATATATAAGTATAACTACTTCCTTTTCTACTCTCCATACTAATATGTCCCTAATTAGGCTACTCATAAAATCAGTGGATGTTAACAGATGCAAGCAACCTCATTTTTTAAAACATTCTCAGAGATTTTTTTATGATTTCCTCCCAGCAGTTGTAGTTCTGCTCTTAAGCCCATTAGTCTAAAATAGTAGTCAGTTCTGATGCAGTAATAGGTTCCCTAATATGAATGTATCAGCTCTTTGACTGCAGGGGGGGTTTTTTTATATAACGTGGGCTGAACTGTATGTCAAAAAATACTGGTCTTGAACTACTCACATTTTTCATATGATTTAGGCACCTACCGAATTTGCAATTTCATGACTTCCGTGAAATCCACAAAATCTGCAGGGGCGGGGGGGCCTTACCAAGTACTCACAAGGGCAGAGGGCTGCCAGCAAGGTGGCTGCCACTCCTGCCTCTTGCCATTGATTGGCTGCAAGGGCTGTTTGTCACATGACCCTGCCCCCCACCAGTCAGCAGTGAAAGGTGAAGCTGCATGACAACAGCCCTCACAGACAATTAGCAGTCAGGGGTGAGGCCACCGGGGTCCCCTGGCCTATCAGAGGTATGGGCCTGCCATGCTCCACCTGCGAAATGGCTGCCTGTGAAATCGGGGTGCAGCCACCAAGCATTAGGTGGTCCCTACAAATGATTGTGGCAGTACAGGCAGTCTTTATCCTGTTGTTTGAGCAGATACCTGCGCTAACTTTCAGTGACAATAACTACATCTTTTTTTTTTTTCTTTAAAGCAAAATCAACCTGCAATAGTTAAACGGAAAAGAGGACGGCCTCGTAAATACCCTCTTGAAGCAGTACAGCCAGGTAGTGAATACTAGGGGAAACTCTGATGGAAAAACATGGCAATGTTAACAGTGACGTTCTGAGTTGTTTTCTATTCTTTCAGATGCAAATTTAAAAGTTGATAAAAGCATTGGGAATGTAAGTATCATATTTTATTTGGAAAAGCACATTTGTACTGACCGTTTAAAAAAAATATATTTTCCTGGGTAACATTTTAGAGTCTGAGTGGCCCTGTGCAGCATGGAGCAAAAACTAATAAACTAGAAAATTAGGCTGTTGAAGCCTAAAAACACTGTCTGGAGAATCTTTCAATATAGTAATCAAATGGGTAAGAAACAAAGCATTCTAAATGCTAAGAACTAAACAACAGTGTCCAGCACTCTAATAATGCTATATTCAGTTCATCACATTAGAGATAAATTCGAAGGTTGAGGCTACCATGAAAATGTCAGACATTCTCTAGGTACGTTTGTACACAGATTTAAAGTGTGTGTATGCACACATGCGCTCTCAGAATTTACTGTGGTCTAATAATTAAACATGAAGTAAAGTGACTGAGACCAGTTTTCTCTGCCAGCCTTCCTGACCCACTTGTTCCCAACAACATGCATGCTTCAAATGGAGCTTTAGACCCCTTAGTTTGAGCTTTCAACTTGAGTAATGATGACTTTTTTTTTTTTTTAAATTACTGTAGCTATAGCAGATTATAATTCCGCACAGCTTTTTTTCCATCAAAAGTAAATACTGTATTGTGGTTGTGGTAATGTTGTGCATGTCCATTTTTAAAAGTCATGTGGAATTACAGCACTTTACATTTTTTTTTTTATGGCCTTAGATCAGTGGATCACAGAGCCTCTTGCAGTTGATCTGAGGCTGGGGGGGGGGGCTAAGCGCATGTGTGCATGTGTGTGCACACCACCCCCCAGCCCAGCAGGTCAGTCCACCAGGGAGGGAAAGGGCAGGGGCCAGATCAAAGCCCCTGCAGTGAGGGACAGGGTGCAGCAGAGGCAGAAACAGAGGTAAAATGAGTAGGGTCCTGGCTGGGCAGGTGGTGGGAGGACCAAGCCCAGGTAGCTCAAGCAGGCAGCTGCCATTGCGGGCTCGCCTTTATGCCCCGGTCCCTACTGCAGCTGGCTCGGGATCAGCCCCATGCCATGCGTGCCTGCTGCTGGGTGGGCAGGGGATGAGGCTTAGCTCAGTGGCAGGTGCACATGGCATTGGGCCACTCCTGGGGCAGCTACAACGGGGCTCAGGGCTCAAAGCCTAGTCCGCGATGGCAGCTGCCTCCACCAAGCACAGATGCAGGGCAGTGTTGGGGGACTGGGGCCTCTCTTCCCCGCAGCAGTGTTGGGCCAGGCTGTGCCTGAGCCAGGGGTGGCACTGGGAGCAGGGAGGGGGGCTGCAGGCACCCCAAAATTTGCCGTAGCACCCCTGACCCCCCCCACCAAGTGCTGCTGCCACCCGCCCCGAGTGCAACATGGCCCAACCTTCCTACCGGAAGGAGCCTGCCTTCCACCC
>NW_017729033.1:35102862-35113695 GCF_001723915.1 Gavialis gangeticus | reverse complement strand
CCCCCCCCCCCCCCCCCCCCCCCCGGGCATGGGGGCCATGTGCCCAGGATCTGCGCGGGGGAGGAGGGTGGACTGCTACTGTGACCTGGGGCTCGGGGAGCTGTGCCAGGCTCTTCCCAGCACCAGGGGGCTGGACTGCACTGCTCTTAGGGTATGCAATGGCAGTGCTGGGAGCTGGGGTTGGGAGGGCTACAGCGAATTTTCGGGTGACTGCAGCCTCCTCTCCCTGTAGCCTCGGTCCCAGTGCCGCCACCACTGACTGGCCCAAGCACAGCCTGGCCCACCCTGCAGGGAGGTCTGGGAGCACATGCCCCCTATGCCCTCCAAGGCTGCATGCCGCTTTTCCCCATGCCCCCCAGACAAGCCACTCACAGCTCTGTCCCATGCTCCGCCCTGGCTAGTCAGGGCCTGCCCCTGCCCCAGCCCCACTCCCTCACCACTTGGCATGAGGCCCCAGCGATGAGGGAGGGAGTGGGACACAAGCAAGAGCAGGAGCTTGGGGGAGTGTGGCACAAGCAGAGTCCTAGGGTGCACCCCCAAATCACTTTTTCTCCCTCTTCTGTGGGATGGCACACGATAGATCTTGGGTTGCATTTTAATTCAACAAGTGAGCTACTTAAAAAGGTTGGAGACCCCACCTTAGACATTTATGTTCTTACGTTGTCTTTGAATGGAGAGAGGGAGTTAGCCATGTTAGGATGAATTTAGGCTGAAGGCAGGGCAGGCTGGTACCTTTTATAGACTAACTCATTAGAGAGGCATGAGCTTTTTTGGTTACAACCTGTTTTGTCAGAAGCTAAGCAGCGGATTTTAGCCTACAAAAGCTGGCAGTGTAGTGGTTTTCTAAAAACTGATTTAATATGGGTTGTTTTCAGCCCTGTATGCAATACTTTAATAACTTTGAGGGTATGAAATAAGTGTTAGCAAGTTAGGGTCTTATGTCTCGTGTTGTCAGAGTTTTCAGTAGTTTTACAAAGAGTTTAGATTATGGATTGTGTTGGATGATCTGGATAGGAATGATCCTGCCTAAGGCAGGAGAGGTTAGACTAGATCAGAGTTTCTCAAACTGTGGTCTGCAAGCTCCATTCAGGTAGTACGCAGAAAGGTTGTGGAACAATCGAGAATATCTGTACTTAGCCTTGCAGTTAATTTATTTTTTCTGATGACAGAGATTAAGTGGCCTGCCGAGACCCTCAGCAATTTTCAAGTGGTCCGTGGAAAAAAAAGTTTGAGAACCACTGGACTAAATGACCACTGGAGGTCCTTTTCAGCCCTACTTCTAAATTCATAGAAATCATAACAAGAAGATGTATTCTGTGTATCAGTCAGACTTTTTCGTTTCCAACTTTGGAAACTTGCTTTTATCTTAATATAACTTTTAATGCTTATGAACTCAACATTTAATTTTTTCTAGTTCTGTTTATTTTTATAAATGCATTTTATCTCTTGTTTTTAATTTTGGACACAGTCTCCAACTTCTGCACTTGAAGAAAACACTCCTCAAACAGGTAAGAAAACAAATCATTGTTCTATACAAGCAGAAGATAGGGGAAGGGAAGGCAGGAAATTCATAAGGGCTTACACTTCAGAATCTTTGGTGTCCTTCCTAAACTTTGCTTCTGAATTCAAATAATTTCCCCTCCATATAATATAAATAAAAGTACTGGAGAAGACATGGAGTCTACAGTGAAGTGAAAAAGGAGAAAAAACCCAACTTAGTAGAGCAGTACTGGTCTGAATTTTTAGGGAGCAATACATGACAGAACATATGTGACTGTGGAACATGCAAATTATAAGTGATGGAGAGCAAGAGAGAGAGAGAAATTCACAAAAATAGTATACAGTCAAATGAAAATGGCCCTTGGTTTTTAGTGACATCTTCTAGGAAATTTAATAAGATATTAAGTATGAAAACTTTCCCCTAGTTGAATTTTTCATAAAGTTTTTGTTAAATGACTGTGGATTTATAGCTAAAACTCCTTAGCTTCAACTAGTGGTTGTTACTGGAAAGTGCTTATTAATGAATTACCATATTTACCTGAATCTAAGATGATTTCAAAGTTGAAGATGACCCCCACCCAATTATTAGATTATAGACTTGGAAAACTTACATTTGTTTTAAGTTTCTGTGTCTTGATTCTAATTGTTGGAGGGTTGCCTTAAAGACACTCCATGTTGACTAATTTATCCCTTATAAGTACTTAAAAATTGTGATATTAAAAATATTTTAACACTTTTATGCAAAACAGAGCTGTAACAGTGTTATTTAAAAATGTTTTGCTTGAAAAAGTTCATAGAAGGTCTAGAATTCCCTATATTACATTTCTATTAAAGTTTAAGAGGTGATTTTTTTTTTCTTTTTTAATAGATTTCATTTACTCCAAATTCAAGGTTTTATTAAATCTACTGGTTTTTTTAAGTCTGTTGGCATTAAGTTGAAATACTACTTTAGTAATTAGTACTTTAGTAATACTTACTGATTTATCTGTCTTCTCATAAGTTCAGTAATTTGAATTAAGAGTGGTCCTTCTGTACACACGGTGTCATGCGCGAACAGAAACCTTGGCTTTCAGGCAGAAATTCTGAGGCAAAACAAAACAGCACAAAGTTGTTTTTACCAGAAGCCCTTATTCTTTCTATTATGAAAGATTTCAGTCTATGAAAAGCTTTCTTCAATTTATAGAGAAATTTTAAATATATTTCAAACTACTCTGGATATTTTTTTCAAAGAAAACAGTTTAAAACAACCCCCTCTTACCCCATTTGATTGCTAAAGGAATGTAAAGTTTAGGTTTCATTTGTGCAGAGTTCTTACTTTGTTCCTTCTTTTTTTTCAGCCAAGGACTTGTCAATTCAGAAAGAAACTGCAAATGTAAGTGTAAGCATGTTTACTGCAAGCTTGTAAGGAATATATAATGGAAAAAGGCTGCCTTCCATGAAAATGTCATCAGTCTAGTCTCGTTTGCTTTCATTTATTTCTCATAGGAGGAGGAAGCAGGTAAAACAGAGGTGATGGTGCGTCGAAGAGGAAGAAAGCCCAAACGTTCTCCGATTCCGGCAGAGGAAACTGGTAAGACCTGAAATGGTACTTCTCCTAACAGATCGAAAAGATTTCACTGCCTGGGTGTACATTAAATTGTAACAGGATCAACTTTACTGTATTTTTCATTCTTAGAGAAAATCATTGAGTTGCAGCAAATGTAAATGTTATGTAAATATGTGTAAATTGCTGTAATCTCATGTCAGAATTGGTACATCCCAGATGCTTTTATAAACCCACATGATTTCTCTATGAAATCTGGCTGTGAACTGCACAAGTAAACTATTGCGAATATGTTTGAGAGATTAAGTCAAACAAGTGTGAATTAGAAGTGTTGAAGCATGAAGGAAATGGAAAATTACTTATTCTACTCACAACTTCCATTTTTAATTCCTTTTCTAAACTAAGTGTCTATATCCTTTTGGAGGGCCTTTTCGGATATTATAGCACATATGTACAATTTTGCATGGACAGAAACACTGGAGCCAGAAAGAAAACGTCGGAAGTCAGCATCTACTACTGAAGAGGAAACAAAAGATCAGGAGGAAGATGAAGATGAAGATGGTGATGAAGATGATGAAGCACATTCCGGAGCCACAACTAGATCAGCCACAAGACTAGAGGCTCAAAGGTAATATTTGTTAGCCAATATAGTTGCTACCAGCTTTTTTTGAAAAGCACTCAATATTGACTAACCTTGCACTCTTAAGTACTTTAAAAACTCCTATTATTAAAAATATTCTATCAATTATGCAGAACAGTATTACTAAAAACCAGGCTGTTCAGCAGGTTCACCTACTGCTAACAACTCAAGGTAATGGCTTTTGTTTCCTGCAATCAAACTCTTCAGGCCATCTCTCCATTCACCCTAGAAATTGGCATGTTTTCCAATATATAAAAATGAAGCAGGGAAGGAGAATGATGGAATGAGAGCCTGTTTAACAGTGGATGTTAAATAGTGCGCGTCAGAAGCTGACATTTAAATATATTAATGTTTCTTGTAAAACTGCTCAGTCCTGGAAGATGGGGGTGGGTGTGTATGTGTGTTGGTGATTGTATGGGAGCTAAGCTTGTACCCCTCAAACATTGCACTGTGTGTTTGTAGCACAGATCTGGTATCCTGTAAAGTTGTTGCATCTACAAGAAACTTGAAAGCTGGCTTTAATTAGATTTTTAAAATTATTATCATTGTATGAGTGGTTTCTTCTATGAAGCTGGAAACTGAACTGTAGTTCCAGGGTATTTTTTGTTTGTTTTTCTATACTATGCTATACTTTTTGCTCAGTAGTAGATACATATTTCTCAATGTAATAGAATTAGAGTACAGGATGTAAAAAACCACAATGTGTGCTGTATCCTTTCCAATATTGAAGTATTTGTATATATTTATTCCATAAATAGTTTCAAGTCCAACAGAATATTTCCATGAAATACAGATTCAGCCATCATAAATTCAATATTCCATCTTCTTCAGGGCATGTAGGCACTAATCTAGCAATTCATTTGTAATATGACTACATCCTACCTCTCTGGTATGTCTTGGATTCGGATTTTTTTAATTGGGAATTGGCACTACCAGCAAGTTGTTGTGTTTTGGACTAAACACATACTGTACTTGTCCTTGAAACGTTCAGTGGCCATAGAAATACAGCTGCAAGAATGAGAGTTCAAGTTTCTCTCTTGTCCAAATGACTGGTCAATTGAGAGAGTACCACAGGATCTCTTCATTCCAATACTGGGGAGTTGCAGTTAGGGTTCATAGATACAGAATGCTGTCTTATTCTCCTGGGATCATTTGACTGTGATATACAAGGCTTATTTTACCCTTCAAAAGTTCAGGACACCAGAGTTGACAGGAAGGCTGGTTTCAAGATTCTCTAGCTTAATGGCAGTGTAAGGACAAATTTTCATTTGAAAAACCCTTCCAAAGCACTCCAGCTAGTTTTTCAAGCTGTTCCAAATGAAAGTTCCGTGATAACTCAGGGGTTCTTGATTCAACTGTCTGTAAAAATCCTGAAGATAGGAGGTCCTGTCCAGAATTGGAAAAGTCCTAATATTCTTTCTGAAAGAGCTCTGATTCAGACTACTGATATTCTTGAGCAAGCTTGAAGGGCTTCTTCCCCAAATCAGAGAGAGCTGAAACTATATAAACACTCAAACATCTTTTTTCACAATCCTGATTTAGGTGTCAAGTTTTTTGGGTTTTTTTCCAAACTTCAGTGCCTACAAAGTGTGGACAATCTTGTAAGGAAGAAAGGGCTTCTAACTGAGGTCCAGTAGCATGCAGTCCTCTGTAGAAAGGCAGTATATCTCTTTTGTACCAAGAGAAAAAATGAGTCAGAACTACAAGTCTCACCATTTAATTTCTCTCTCCTAAACATTGTTAAAGTGAATCTGTTAGGAACACAGCTGTGATCTGTAGTGCTTAAATAATTGTTTTTTACTGTAGAGAGACGTCATTCCGTAGTGCTAAAGATCACATTTATACACATTCTCCGAGAGTTTAGTTTCCCTTCCTCTCATGGGCCTTACCCATCTTTGAAAAAGTGTGTGATGGTAGATCTGATATGGCAGTGGGAATGAAAAAGCATCCTCTTTGCAGCCAAATACATACCTCATTGGTTACACTTATGGTTTTATTGAAACATAAAATTACCAAAGAATCCAGTTAAGGGAACTTTTGATTTAGCTTTATTGCCTTCAAGGATAGAATTGGAACCTTGGTGGACATTATTTTAAAATTGTAGGAATTGCTATTAACATTCTGACTAGAAGAGGCAGCCTTTTTATCTTTAGTTGTGCTGACGTTCAAATCCTGTGTCTTCAGATTTAAGTCACTTCTTCAGTAAACCATAAAGTTGATTTGTTAGAAACTTTTCTGTTGTACTGGTTATACTGAAGATAACGTAAAGGCAGGATTCTGACATATTTGAAGCAAACTAGACCTAACTGTTCCCACAGTCTTCTCATGCATTTTTTTGTGCACCCAGCTAAATTTGGTAATGTTAGCGTTTGTATACATTATTTTTGTTTTAGGTCCAGACCGTCATACGGGCAGCCTGTGAACCACATGCAACCCAGAGGGGTTAAATTGTAGTCCTCCCTGGGCTCCTACCTAGCTATAGCGCTCTCCCATTGCTCTGGCTACAGCAGCAGCTGGGAGCTTCAGGCTTCCATTCCCTCTGGCTTCCCCTTCCTGCCCCTGTCCCAAGGGGCAGAGCAGGGCTAGGGATGTGGTGCAACACAGCACAGCCTCCAGTGCTGGGAGCACTCACAGCTCGGGGTGTCTGAGTGGCACGGTGCAGCAGGGGAGCTTGCAGTCAGTAAAGAAAGGATGAGTCTGGGTACCTAGGTTTATGTTGCAGCAGAGGAGTGTGGGGAGCAGCAGCAGGAGATGTGCCTAGGAGCAGTGGCACAGGAGAGAGGGGGCAGATAGTGCAAGGTGCACTGTGGGGGCAGGGGTTCATGGTGCTGCAAGTGGGAACCTGTGTGTGCAGCACATTGGGGTAGGGACGGGGGCTGGCATCCCAGGGTCCATGGCCTCTAGCCCCCACTGATGTGGCTTCACATTTGAAATTGGACATCCCTGCGCTAGTTAAAAAAAAATCCAGCTTTTTATTGAATAATGAAATGATCAACAATATTTCTATGGTTATTATCTTTTTCATGTTAAAAGCATGACATTTGCTTTAGAGTTTTAAATACGTTTGTATTACCTCCGACTTTCCCTTATGACTCTACCACGTTTAGTGACACTATTTATTCCATTGTCACACGTACTCTATACTCCTGTCCTCCCATGTTTTGTACGTATGCTGAAGATGACTTGATTAAAAGCACTTCTTATGCTTTCAATTTTATTATAATGTTTCCTAATAACTTTGCAGAAAACAGCCTAGCAAGCCAACTACACGTGCAGCTTTTAAAGGCAACAGCCCAAGTCCAGTTTCTCCCAGCAAACACCAGAAGTTGTCAGCCAAAAAGAGGTCACTTAGTGATATAAAAGTTAGCAAATCTCCTCCATTGACACAGTAAGTATGAAAATTAAGCTATTTTATTATTTCTTTTAGATATCATTAGGTTGAGCTTTCTTCTGTGCATGGAACCCACTATGTGAAAGCTGAAAGGCAATTTAGTTTTGCCCTTCCCTGCTTTTCTGATAGATCAAGAAAGGATGCAAAGGATTTTTTCTCTCTACATTTTTTTTCCTGTTTCTGTTTTCGCATTTGAAATATTCGATCATAACTTGCTCTTGGGTGAATCTGAACAGTGATGTTGCAAAGCTTTAATCTGCATTCAAATTCTTCCTGGGGTGAAAAGATTACATTCTTAGCAGGGGCAAAGAGAGTGGCAACTGACATCACTGCTGAGGTGCTTCAAGATCATCTGATAGAAAGAGGGAAGTAAGACTTGAGAATCCCCACATACTGAATTTTAAGAAAAGAAAGCAGTGGGAGAGGAGAATAGGAAAACATTTTTTCATTTTTAAATGTGAAACCATCTTCAGAAATCATGAGAGTAATAAGTTGGGACATAATTGTTGCGTGGTGGTGGTGTAGTTTAGCCACAGAAATACTCATCTTCCACAGAGGTCCATATTTGGCTAGTAGTCGTAACTGGGCATTGAGCAACATCTGTCACTTAAAAAAAAAACTTAAAGCAGCAATTGACTGCTCGAAATTGTATTTCAGTAGATGTTATTTGCTTACTGTCATGTGAAAGCCCAAGAGTTTGAGTTGTGGCCATGTGTTTAGGGCTGGATCATGGTTAGCTTGTGTGGGCTGGCAAATGGCAATGAGGGTATGAAGTACCTTCCCTTTTTTTCTTTTAGTACAAGAAATTCAAGCCCAGGTTACTTCTTTGCACACTTGAGTGGTTCCTATTTTGTACTCTGTTCTGGGAACAAATTACCCCCAAAAGAATAGAGAGGAGAGACCAACCGTACATTTGCTATACTAACTAACGCAACTGGCTTATTATTTCAGTATGCTAAAGCGTGATCTGTATGGGCAGAATTGTTCCCTCAGTTGCAAAGTGTATAGGACATACTGTATAGTGATGACTTCTGTAACATCATGTTTCCCAGTCTGTCCTTGGATGGGACAGCTGCAGTTTACTCTCAGAACAAAACTAAACACAAAACTGCTTTGAAACTACAAAAATTCTGAGCTTAGCCTAAACATTATTGTATTTTGTTTTGTTATTTAAGGTTAAAGATGCAGCCTACCAAGCGCAAAAGGGAAACCAGTCCAACAGTGGTACGCAGAAAAGGCCAGCAGAAACCTGATGAAACACCACTTAAAAAAGCAAAGCGATAATCATTACCAGCCAATGCCATTCATTGAAAAATTGCAAGAAAAGAAAGAGATCTCTGCTTCTATTTTTATTTAAGCAAAGAGATTTGCATGTGCTTGTTTCAGAGCTCTAAGTTAATAGATGCAGAACTTTTTAAGTTACATTTTAAACAGCTTTATAAACTATTGTTTATACAGAATATTATGTACATTTATTTCAGATATAAAAATAAGTTTACTTTGTATCTGAATGAAAAACAAAGTAGTTATATATTTTAACACTGACTTGGAAAGTTGGGGTTTCCCAATGTGATGTGCTAATACAGATGCTTCCAACCCACCAGGCACCAAGGAGCCTACTAATATTCTTTGTAAATAAACTTGTAAAATAGGTTGTATTTTACTCTGTGTATGAATCTAATCAATGATGAGCATCTTATTTATTGTATGGAGAGGACTGGTCTGTAAACTTTTAGTATATACTGTAGGGGTTTTTTTTAATTATATATTTTAAAGCCTCTGCAGCCATGAGTAGGAAGGAGCTTTTTTCAGGGCTGTCTAAAACCTGAAATTCTCTGAAATATGTTCAGACAGTTGGCAAAGTATTCTCTCGCATGTATTAAAGTAGATTAGTGTAATGAAGGGGACTCCTGTTCCTTTCTGTTCACAGTTGTGACTGCATAAAATTTTAAAAATGTAATCTTTTTAGATTATATTCTCATCTGTGATTTTTTTTTTTACAGCCAACCTCAAAGAAGTAAATAGTTCTAGTTTTAGGTTTACTTGGACTACTTCAGCCAAAACTGCTCTGAAGTAAACTGTTTTATTTACAACTTTAACAACTGTTCTTTCAGTGTTTGTCTTTTTCCATGAAGAGGGACCCATTGAAGTTAATGTCAGTTCTAGCAAGTATAGAGCTTCAGCATTTATGTTACATTTTATACACAGGTATTAAAAATAGAACCTGGTATTATTGCCAGAATCTTTTTTTAACATATTTAATTCCCTTAAGAGCAAATGTTCAAGTTAAGTTGTACATAAAGTTAAACTTTTTCTTATGATCAAATTTGTCTTGTAATGATGTGAGTTGCCAAATAATCTGAGATTATTTTAAGTGTTTTGTTCATATTATGTTTTATAATTAAAATCGGCATTCTGTGCTTTGAGGGTTTTTTCTTTTGTTCTTTTTTTGACTTGTTGTAAGGCAGATACATCTGTCAGATATTATACTTTGTTTCTTACTGAGATTTTATATGAAAAATATAAAATGTTTCCCAAAACCTGAGTGGAGTATTTGTGGTATCTTTTAACTTGAATTATTACCAAAAAAATTGCATTTACACACTTGCTTGCTTGGATTTAGTCACGTGAGTAATCAGTTCCTTTTCATCAATGTCTACCATGTTACCCTGGCACTATATATGGGAACATAAGAGCTTCTCATATAAATGATAGGCTCTTCAGCCCCCTGATGATGCTAATAGCCTTTCTCTGCAGCTGTTCCAATTTCTGTTCATAGGTCATGAACATGAATGACCAGATGAGACCATCTGAAACACTCCACACATCTTTTATCATAGTACAGCTTCTTGTATCATGGCATTAATATTTTTCAATCTATGCTGGAAATACCTTGCTTGATCCATCCTGGAATCTCATTTTTCATAGCTGCATTAAGTTGGTGGCTTGTGGTCGTCCATTAATACATCCAGACCCTTATCTTTCTTGACCATTTCCAGGTGATGAACTTACATCTTTGAGCAAAAACACTTATTAGCTCCTAGAGGGTCCAGTTCCTCAATTGTATTTGGGCACTAACAACAGAGTCCAATACTACTCCAATAACCCTATTTTGCTACCTTTCTTCTGTGTGTTTTTTACTCTAGGTTGTTTTTTCCTGTTAGGTTTACTAAAATTTGTAAAGATAATACTTCTAGAGGGCTTGCTCAAAACTCATGTCCTGAGATTCCAAAAGCAGTCTTCCAATGGGTACTGATTATATTAAAATTAAACCTGTTGAATCTTTTTCATAGCCTTATTTAGGGTCCGGTTCAGCAAAGCATTTAAGCTTGTGCTGAAGTATCACATTTAACTGGAGGCTGACTGCAGGGCCATAATGCCCTAAAGGTTGACATACATGCTGTGGCACAGCAGCAGAGCAAGGGTCCGAAGATCAGAATGCCCCATGGCAATACAGGAAAAAGGACTTCCTAATGGGTCAAATGCACTTGCCCCAAGGGCTGGTTTTTGGGTTTTTTGCATCACCACAGAAATCTACATCTTACTGTAAGTATATTTCTTAATAGTTTACCAATAATTCAAATGACAATAGAATGTGCTTAGCCAGCTGGCTTTATAGAGATTTGGTATACTGAACCATAGGTAGGGTGTTGAACATGTCATACTTTCTGTAGAAAGTCTCTCAGACTACAACTTCACTCTTACCATGCCAAGGGCTCCATGTTCTCCTATTTCCGTCTGCAGAACACAACAATCCTC
>NW_017729033.1:35092349-35102680 GCF_001723915.1 Gavialis gangeticus | reverse complement strand
CTGGCGGACCTGGAAGTGGATGAGGAGTGTTTGTGGTCCACTTCTGGGTCTGCTGCTGAGTGTGCTGGGGACTGCTGCCACACCCGCTCCTGTGGGATGCTCCATCTGCCCCACCATCGCAGCATTCATGAGCTGCCTGGTACCTTGAGGTATATAGAAAAAACATTTAAGGCTGTGTCTGTCTGAATTGCCAAATCTTTCTGACTTTCTCCAAATCGATTCGGAGAGAGTAAAGGGTCTCCTGATTTGATTCACATTGGAGATTCCGCCACCGAATTGGGCTGAATCTCCAAATCGAATCAGGGACTGAAGCTTTACACAGCCCCAGTACTTAAGTCCAAAACTGTCATCTAAGATTTATCCCACTCAGTAGATATTTCTCTGAACTAGAGGTGTGCATGTGGCACCTGCTTTGTTTGGAGTACTTAAGTGATTAGCTGCTACTTAAGCCCCACTGGGCTCTAGGAACCAGGTTCGGTGGTCTCCAAGTACCTGCCGGGGTCTGACCCAGCAATTGTACTTAAGCTCCCAGCAACTCTGCTTTAAGCTCCCCTCCCACACTGCCAAGTTTGGGCCCACCACAGTCTGCATCTTTGGCTGCTTAATTTTTAACAGCCTCCTGAGGAGAAGGAAGAATTGCTGCCATTGTCCTTGTAACGTCATGTTCCAAGTACTTACCCAGGCAGTCGGAGATCTGGGTTGAATTACCCCCTCTGCTTCAGGGGTTCAAACCCATGTTTGCCACTTCCCAGAGGAGCGCTTACGCTAAGTGGGGGATTTTGCTGCTGAAGCTGTGCCACATGCAAAAAGGAATGAAGCTTAATGGGTGTACTTGGTAGCCGTGTGGGTCTGAGACAAAAAGACATACAAAAAGCTACACATCAAAGAGCTACTCAACACAGCTCACAGAGACACTCCCATGGACCCAGAGGGACAGCCTTCCACCTTCAGCTCCCTCTGTGCAAAAATGAAGGTTTTTTCCTACCTATGGGCACTTTTTACCATCTTGTACCATCTACACTTTTCTCAGAGCCTGATGAAGGGACTTTGTTCCCAAATCTTGCAGAAAAGGACAATTTTCTTGCCATTTTCCTTTGGTCTAATAAAAGGTATCATTTTGGAACCAAGAGTTCTAGTCTTTTGTATGCCTTGAAGCTTAATGGGGCTAGGAAGACAGCACGCTTGGGAGGCTGACTGTTGCTCAGCGGGGGACGGTGGCTTTCAAGCACCGACTGCAGCTAGAACTGGACAGCGCCCTGCCTGCGCACTGGGCTTACAGGCTCACCCTGCTTTCATCCCTGCTTTCCTTCCACCTCACTGAATGGCATTTCTTTCTGCCCTAGCATGACTTCACCAGGAGGGGTAGAGGGCTCCCTTCCTTACCACATACTATAGACTGTTGCTTTAGGTATTTGCCTGCGAGTGGGAGAGGTGAATTTGAAATCCTTTAGGGTGAGGAGAGAAATGGACCCACTTCCTGAATGAGTTCTCATCTCTATGTAAAGGGTGGGCAGCACCATCACATCCTCCAGCTGTGTGATGAAAGAAAAGGGTGAGAGGTTCATTCTTTTGAAGAGCAGCTGTAACACTAATCCTTAGGAAAGGACTGTGGCCCCCAAGGGCAGGACCCTGAGCTTCAAAGAGAAGGTTTCGGATGCCCCCTTCTGCTTGTTTCCTGCTGACAAGCTGCACACAGCATCCCCCCATTCCTGCCTCCTGCTCTAGGGATCCCTTGCTTCCATAATGACTATTATGCCTTATTCCCTCCTGCCCCTGCAATGCCACATTCATTCCATACTGCATCTCTGTTTCTACCTTCACTGCCATTGCCCCTAGTCCCTTCCCAATCTTCCTTATTTCCATCATTTTATCTACTGATCTCTGTTCCCCCTGTCTATTTAACACCACACACTCTTGCTCTTATTTCTGTTTGCGTGTAGACTACAGAATGTCCTCAAGCAGCAAGTTAAACTGCTGCCTCATATTTGTAGGTAGCAGCAGAGGGTGGCCAGCAGGACCAAATGACCTACACTCAAAGATACTAAAAGAACTGGCCAATGTCATCACGTGACCAATGGCAAAATTATTTGAAGACTCGTGGCACTCAGGAGAGATCCCAGAAGATTGAAAAAGCCCAATGTGCCTATCTTTAAGAAAGGGAGAAAGTAGGACCTGGAAAGTTACAGGCCAATCAGTTTGACCTCGAGCCCTAGTAAAATCCTGGAAAAAAATTATCAAAGAAACCATTACAGGCAGGCTACCAGAAGGCATTATTCTGAAGGATATCCACCATGGCTTTCTTATGGGTAGGTCATGCCAGACCAACCTCATTTCCTTCTACAATCAGGTTACTCACCACCTAAATGAGGCTGATGTCATATACCTGGACTTCTAAAAGGTCTTTGATCTCATCTCCCACGAAGTTCTCATGAAAAATTATTGGGAAAATGAGGCCTCAACTACTTTACGGTCCGATGGCTAGGTAACTGGCTCTGTGGTAGTACCTAAAGAGTATTGATTGACAGACCTGAGTCGTCATGGCGAAGGATGACCAATGGTGTCCCTCAGGGTTCAGTACTCAGACCAGTGCTTTTCAATATATTCATCAACGATTTGGATTCAGGTATGAAAAGCAAAACTACATCCAGTTCTCGATGCTGCACTTCAGGAAGGATGTGGAGAAGCTCAAGAGAGTCCAAACAAGGGTCACACACATGATTAGAGGCCTAGAGAGCGGGTCATATGAGGAAAGGCTGAAAGACTTGGGACTGTTCAGCCTGGAGAAGAGAAGACTCAGAGGGGACTTGGTGGCAGCCTATAAGTATATTAAGGGTGTACATCAAGGCCTGGGAGAGCATCTGTTCACCAAGGCCCCCCAAGGGATGACAAGAAATAATGGGCACAAGCTGATTGAGGATCACTTTACGTTAGACATAAGGAAAAACTTCTTTATAAGTCAAGTGCTAAGGAGCTGGAACAGACTCCCCCCAGAGGTAGTACAGTTATCCACCCTGGTGATCTTCAGAAAGCATCTTGACCCCCATCTTGCTGGGGTCATCTGCTCCCAGCAGTCTTTCCTGTCCAAGTGCAGGGGGGGCTGAACCCAGTGATCTGTAAGGTCCCTTCCAGCCCCTAACAACTATGAAACTATGACCCTGATGCTTCTGTGAAGCCAGCTTTCTGGCAATTTGCTTTGCCTCAAGATGAACAGATTTCTGTTCACTGATGCACAGAACACTCCCCGAAATTTTGGAGCTGATCAGATATAGAGTTCCAAAGTTACCACACTGAAAATTAAAAGCTGAATCAGATCTCCATATGTTTGGCCAAAAATAATCTTAACATTTTTTTTAATAAAGCATTTTTATGGGTCTGTAATTTTTCTTGGGATTATCAGAGTATATACACAACTGATTGAGAAGCCAAGTGTGTACTCCCACCTCAGTGTTAACATCCTCATCCATACATGTGTGACATTGGTGATGAAGTTCAGAATCTGGCCCAGCACACTTCTGTTTGGGAGCTGTTAAGCAAAGCCAATTTTATTTTGAAATGTATTATTAGGAATCAGGATAAATGCGTGGTAACCATTTATTCTTCTGGATCATGAGAGGTCACCCAGACCTTTGATGTATATGCCTAGGCAAGAGGGGTTTTTTGGAGTAGTGGAGGCTGCCCAGACCTTCTGTCCCTGCCTTAGGTCACCGAGACAGAATCCAAAGGCCAGACAGGGTCCAGACATTTGGTGCCTCCATGGCTGTATTTATATAAGCACCCAGGAATTGAACCCAGGTCTCTTGTGTGGCAGACAAGGAGTCTGCTACTGAAACAAAGGGGACTCCAGCCAAGGTAACTACCAGGTAAAGTAACTATACTGGAGGATGAAGGCACAAAAAGTGAGATTGTTGAACCTGTGTGTTCTGGGCATCTCTTCCAAACTCTCAGTGTCTCAGAAGTGGACGTATTTTCATTGGTTAAAAATTGGCTACCTAGGCATTTCAGACAATTGTCTTAACTTCTCAGGATCCTGAAACTCCTTCCACCAGCTTGTACTTTAAGTTCACAGGAAATGGCCCCATCATTTCACCTGGCTCTCTGCAGCATTTGAGAACTACTTGAAGTCATTGTGCTTCCTTCCACTAATGATTTCCAGAGTAGCTGTGCCTTGTTTGGGCTCTTGACAGTCTATTAATCCCATCAGATCCGACGGCACTGCTGTGCCCCTCTCTCTTTTACTTGCTTGTGGGCCCTCAGAGGTTCAGACACCTAGGGAACACCACTTAACTTCTTTTCTCAGTTGTCAATTTCTAGTGTCAAATACATTGCTCCCAAAGGCATTTCCTAATTTAAACCCACTTTCACTCTAAGATCTCAGCATCTTAGCTCTCTCCCTTGTGGTGAAAAAAGTCCAGAAGAAAAACATGATAAAAAATAAATGTCTTTATGTAGGTCCCTTGATAGCTGTATTAAAAAAGCCAGAAACTGGGGGAACATAATGGTTGTGCCAAACAACCATGAAACAAAAATATGGTTTAAAATGACAATGACTTAGCAGTGAAGGAATAAGTCTTTAAAACTGTGTACATATTGCTTTCATAAACCATTATAGCAACTTTAATCAATAATCATATATGCAAATAGACAGCCACCTATATAATTTCTCAGATTCATTATTAGCATTTAACAGTTATATTGCAATAGGGCCTAGATACTTATTAGGTCAGCTTTCTGATATAGCTAAACATCACAAGTATGATAGCAATGACCCAAGGGTGAAAACTGAAAGTAGATAAATTCAGGCCAAAAAAATGACTTTTTTTTTTTTTTAATCAATGCGGGCAATTACACAATGGACAATTAACATAGGGGATTATCCATCAATTGGAGTCTTTAAATTAAGATTCTGGGTTACCTTTTAAGAAGTGCTTTACAAGTGTAAGTTCCACTTTCAAAAGTGGGAGGTACCTAGGAGCCAGCTCTATAAGGGTTTAAGCTCAATCTTGTGACAATTTATGTCGAGGCAACCTGCTGCCTCATGGAATCAACAAGCCCAATCTCTCCTTGGGATTAACAGACATGAATCCTTTCCTAGCCTGAGCCACACTGCTCCCTTCTTCTCACAATGACATCAGTGAAAGAGGGGTCATCTCTCTTACCTGGTGGTCACAGCATTTACCTTGCATGTAGAAAACCAAGGTTCGTGAACCCCACTGCACATAAGATAACTTGTAACTACATCTCTCCTAAGCATGCCCTAACCATTAAGCTAGTCAGTCATCTGAGGGTAATTTCAATCATCATTCTCTCCTGTTAAAATGATTCCACTTTGTACAAAATCCCATAATATCAAAGACAAAAATCCATATTCCAGGAGAATGTTCTAACACCCAGGCTCTTAGGAGAAAGGTTGTGGATGACACCATCCTCTCCTCCTCTTCCGGTGTCATGTGAGATAAAAGAATTGTCCTGTTCCAGGCATTTAGTTCTTAGGAGGACATCCCTAGCTGTGAATCTTGAGCAAAGATAGGTGCCTTCTTCTAGCCTGGAGGAAGGAGAATGCCTAACTCCTAGCGGCATTGCTTGATTAGTTTAAGCACTTCCTATTCAGCTTGCTGGCTTTTGCAAAATACATTCTCAGGTAACTCTGTCTACCCATGCAGTGTATAGGAAGCCCAAGTGCCTGACTTGAGGTTGTGAATTACTCTTGGGATCTGGATACCTAAAAGCTAGGTAGTATAATGCTAAACCTAAGTCCTGCTTGTGAATTTGACTCCTGAATTCTTTCCAGGTCAGGCCCTTATGCATATTTTTGCAGGAAGCTGGTATTGCAGGTTCAACCCCCACCCTGCAGTGACAGTGGCCCTAGAACCTGGGCCGTCTGCTCCTTAGGGACATGATGTAACTATTGGGTTGCTGGGATAAAAGGTGGGAGGGATATCATCCCTGCTCTACTTTTGGTAGGTATGGGCATAGGATAATCTATTTTGGTGAAAATAAAATCCCATACTGCATGCAGGTGCCAAAACGTGCAATTCTGTAGCTGTGTATGTGCCACTTAGATGCATACAATGAAATAGGATTTGGGCCTATAGCTGTATAAAGAAAAGATCACCAGGATCATCCACAAGGTCACCAGGATGCATCTTTCTAAGCAAGGTGCTTTGGCTCAGTGTTTCTCAGTTTTTCCAGTTAATGACATTATTGTTCTAAGTAGAATCAAAAACAAAAACAAAAAACTGTTGCAACCCCCTTGCACTGCCTATAAAAATAAGAGTAAAAATATGATGATAATGAAACCCATGCCCTTTATGTATATGTATATTTTGAGAGGCTGAGCAAAAAACTGGGTATAGATGTACCAGCATCAGGGGAAGAAAACTTTATGTGTTTTATAACTGCAATAAAAATGTCAATATTTTGCAACCCATTGGCGAGACACAGTAATGAGGCCAGTTCAGAGCTCTGAGACCAGATGGTCCCAATCAGAGTATTGGGACAATTCATCCCCTGAGGCTGCAGGGAAACAGGCACCACCTGCAATGAGCCTGGATCAGTGCTCTGGCCCCAACTAATCCTAATGGGGCATCCAAGGCAGCCAATCCCCCAAGGGCACAGATAACAGGCCCCACCCACTCCAGCCCTTAATGGCTAGGCCCAGCCTGCAGCACTGTCTAAAAAATGATTGAGGTACTGTTTCCTGACCTTGTAAGCTTCCCTCCCTTCCTTTATTAGGTCTCTGGGTTTTTTGTCTCCTGTGTCTGGTCCCAACTCCTGGCATAACCTGGATGCCATGGTACTGGCAGAGACCCACACACACAGCCTTGACCCTGGCCTGCCCCGCGCCCTCTCCAGACTCGGCCTGGCAGAGCAGACCAGCTCCAGACTAGCCAGAAGCTGTGCACACAGCCCCAACCCACCCCACATCTGCCCTGCACTCAGCCCAGTGGAGCGGACCGGTTCTGGAGCAGCTTGAACCTGTGCGCAGAGCTCCAACCCCAGCCCACCCTGCACCTGCTCCAGACCGCCTGCCCAGGCTGAGCAGTGGCAGTGGCAGCCAAGAAGAAGTTGCTGCTCAGCACAGGGGAAAAACAGTCCCTCCCCCTCGCTGCTATTGGGCACTTCTTGCTGCAGCTGCCTGGTGCCTGTGCCCAGGCTGCCCTACTGCTCCTCTGCGCTGCCACTGCTGTCCCACTGGGCAGCAATAGGGCAGGGCAGCGCAGCCCAGCCACAGCAGCTGCAGCAAGAAGCACCTGGCAGCGACAAGGGGGAGGAGCTGCTTTCCCCTGCACCAAGCAGCAGTTTCTGCCCAACTGCTCCTGCTACTGTCTACTGCCACTGCTCAGCTCGGGCAGGCGAGTCCGGAGAAAGGGTGGGGAGGGTTGGGGCTGTGCGCACAGGTCCAGAATTGGTCTGCTCCACCGGGCTGAGTCCAGAGCAGGTGTGGGGTGGGTTAGGACTATGTGCAGCTTCTGGCTGGTCTGGAGCTGGTCTGCTGTGCAGGGCCAAGTCTGGGGCAGGCCAGGGTTGTATCTGTGCATGTGGGTCCCTGCCAGTACTGCAGAGCTGGGGCAAGAGCAGGCTGGAGGCTGTGCACTGTTGGCAGTGGCATGTGGGCTCCAGGCTATCATGAGGGGTGGGGGAGGGAAGAGGTACTGATCAGCCTGCCACAGATTTCCAGAACTGTCTTTGTGGCCCTTGGGCAAAAATAATTGCCCATCCCTGATTGATCACCATCTCCAGTGTATAAACTTAAAATTCTTAAAATTAAACGCTTGGTCCTGGTTCAACGCCCAAAGCAAGCAAAGATGTGGAATGCAATTTTCTTTTGAGACAATGATAGCCTCGTTCTACTCTCTTAATGTAAACAAAAGCTGAGCATTGCTCAATAACAGATTGCTTATTTAACTCTATTCTGCCAGGATTTTAGGCTAAGTAAAAAAGTAACATAAAGCCATCTTTTAAAAGAATCCATTAAACTGGTGATAAAACTTCTTTCAACTGATTGTGAACTTTAGAACTCTATTCTGTCCTCAATTTTGTATATTTAGGAAACACTCTTTATTGAAGACTTTAATCAAAGTAAAATTAGGATCTTGCATTCCTGGAAGCACTCCATGGTGAAGAGCCAGTCCCCTTCCTGAATCATAGCCAGCTTTGGACAAGAGAAGCAAAGATCTAAAGAGAAAGCAAAAGAGAGGATATCTGAGGGATATCTAGACACCAGTGACTCACCACAATTGCCAGGGCCCAAATAAAGTGTTTGAAAGCACTATTCCTTCATGCTCTGTTCTCTAGTAGCCCCACTCACGTGCATATTTGGCCTATCACATGCACTACCTTCTGCTGTTTGCTGTGCATGATTTAGCCAAGCATCAGACCACATAACATGGTATCATACTTCAGTATATTAAAACATAGAGACAACCCCCATCCATATCTAAATCCTCTATTGTTATGCCTTCAAGACCCACTCCTGTTCATCAGTGACAAGCCTAGATATAGGTTATATTGAGCACTGGGTGTTCTGCCAGTCAGGATATAGGTCTGCCCGACAATGAGACTTGTGATTCACCTGGTATTTCTTGGAAGAGACTTAGCCTTTAAAGGGATTCCTTTAGAGGGATTTTCTCTACAGCCCTGATAGTCCATCTGAACCTGACCTTAGCAGGTCTGCTCCACAGAGCTAGAAGCCTCCAGTAGACAGGAAGTCAACATTGGCTGGGATGTAGGTGAGAATCCTCCCAGAGGGCAGAAGTAGGTTATTTTCATATTCAGGCTCAGTCAAGTGAAAAATTATACTTTCTTTTGCAATTAAGCCAGAGGTTACTGGCTTGGGGAGTTTAGCAGTGACATTTCACACCGGCTCTTGTAAAGAGCTTTGAAAGAACACCAGCATCTGGAAAAAAAGAGCATTGATAGTAACTGGAGGACTTCAAGATGCCTTTGTTCACCATACAGATTCCACTGTCACTGAGTGCACTCTGTGCACACAACCCTAAAATGTTTTGGTCAGTAATGTATCTTACCTACCATCATGCTCTTAATAGTGAGGGTATAAAGACTGGATGAACCCTAGTTGTCACTCACCTCTTTCACTAATACGAAAAGTCAAGGTCAGGGGGTGGAAGGCAGTTCATAGGATCAGTGTAAACAAAAACATCTCAAAGAACAATCTCAAATGATTAACCTCCCTTTCTTCTCCCAGCATTCATCCATAGAGAGCCTACTGCAGGTTAAGTGACTAGCAGCAATCACTCAAAGAGGTGCATGAAAAGAGTCCAGTCTAAATTAGAAGTGTAAAGTAACTTCACCCAACAACACATCTGTCTCGGAGACTGCCACATGGAAAGATATGAACTAAAATCTAAGGCTAAGCGCAGGCATTCAAGAAGCTCGCAGCAGAAGTCCTCTAATTTTTTAGCTTTACTCTAAGCACCCAAGGTTAAGTCAGGAGGAAGAAGAATACACGTGAGCAGTTGTGGGGGGGGGCTCTGGACCCGCCCGCACAACCCAAGCCCAGCAGGTAAGGGTGCTCTTGCACACATCCCAACATGCCCTGCAGGCTGCATGAGCTGCCAAAGGCTCCTGATTAGACCCAAAGGGCCAAGCCACTCCTGACTGGCTGGTGGGGACATTATGGTCTCCCACCTGCTCCTGCTTCACCAGGGCTCAGCTGTTCAGGTCACCTCCAGAACCTTGCCTTGACCAGCGGCTTTCAGCTGACACCCCATGAGTCTAGCAATGCCCCACGGCCCACTCAGGCTGTAAAATTCAAGTGTCTATGACCCACGTGGTGCCTTAGGCTCATGAAGCGTTTGTCTGCTCCCCCCCAGCCTGGAAGTTCAGTGCCTCCCCCACCCCCCAATGCCAGATTTAGGCTTAAACTACTTAAGCTACAGCTTAGGGCCTCGCAATATGAGGGGCCTCTAAATAAGAAAAAAAAAAAAAACTGACATTTTCATTGTAATATAACAAAAATAAACGTATGTATGGCTCCACAGTTATTATTCATATTGAGTTCATAAATTTGGGCTGAAATAACAATAATTCATCTTAAAATTTTATGAAAATCCATTTTTGTGGATTTCATGGATTATTTTTATTGTATGGAGCCTCTTAAACTGGATATAGCTTAGGGCCTCAGCATGTCATAATCCAGCACTTGGCCCCCCTCCCAACCATATCCCCCCACACACTGAACTGTCTAGTTCAGGGGTTGTCAACCGGGGTACTTCCCTGGGGTACTTTGAAAGGTCCCAGGGTGCACACAGGGGCAGGTGGGGTTAGAGCGCTGCCACCCCATGCCACTGGCTCACAGGAACAGGGCCGGG
>NW_017729033.1:35067155-35087349 GCF_001723915.1 Gavialis gangeticus | reverse complement strand
TGCCACCCAATGCCCCATGCTGCTGCCTTTTTGCCTCTGGCCCCATGCATCCCCCCACATCCAGCTCCATGCTCCCTTCTTGCCCATCTCCTCCACCCCGAAGGACTGTTTGATTAACTTAACCCCCTTCCCCCACAAGTTCATCGCACTATCCAAGAAGTCACTTCAGAAAAAAACACAATGGGAGTACTATTATCCTGGCGCAAACAACCAATGCCTTTTAAAATCTTCCAGCACTTTCTTGGTAAACAGTGTACTGTCTAGGCCCTGCAGGCTGTGTCTCCACTGTCTGTCCTGCAGGCAGACAATGTCCCCAGTTGGCCGGTGATGTTAGGGCACCAACTAATTAGGCAACTAAAAAGAACTGATGGCATATTGACAAAGTACCAAATATCTGGTGATCCTTAGTTGTCCTTTCTGAGGCGTGACCCAGTAAATAGGACAACCTGACTGCTTCCACTCACTAAGGCTTCGAGAGGGTGACCCTGATTATTTCTTGGCTTCCAAAATTCTGTACAGATTTTAGGGACTCTACTGGGTTTAGAAGAGAAAATCAAATGATTGCTTCTTTTGCAGATTCAGAAGGCAGGGAAAGAGTTTCCTGTCTTCCTATTGAAGAATATGAGGTGTTTCCTAAAGGGAACATCATAGACACTGTATCCCAGAGGGGTTTTTGTTTTAAATGGGGGTAGGGGGTTACTCTAAGAAGGGAACACTATATTATGGCTAGCAAGAGCATTGGATATTATTATTCAAAAAGCCAGAAAAGGTGACAACTGAAAAATAGTAACTAATAAAGCAAACAGTGTAAGCATAACAAAACCAGAGTTCCTGAACTTATGTATCTATGGGACTCCCAGCAGCATACCTCAGACTCTGTAACAGACTGTCTGAACCAGTGTTTTTATCACATGCACATGGTTCCAAACCATTACTCGAGTGATCAGAATTATTAGAAATTGGCCTTAAGACATGAGAACAGAGAAACACTCTCTGCTTCTCTATGGGCTATTGAAAGCATTCAAGATTTCTGGAGCTTTGTGTCTGTGAGCTGGACTCATGGGTTTCTGGTCCTGCATCCTGCATTGAGCACAGGCAGTGTAAGTGCTTCTCACAATCTACTTTTTATACATGCATTCAGTTTCCCCAGACAAGTTGGAAAGCAATAATGCTACATATTAGTATGCATAGATGTGGTGATGTACATTTTGGGCACGTTTAAGTACATTTCTTCACTTCCATTAAGAGCTTGCCCTTTGCCAGAAATCAGTGCAAATGAATCAGTCCTTAAGACAGGTTAACTGTGAGCAGAGGCAAAATAGCAGCAGACCCATATTCAGCACTTGCTCACCTGTACCCATGACAGTATGTAGTAAAAGAAATTCAGCAATAAGCAGGGTTTTTTGTGTGGATAGATCTATGCTACCAAGAAGGAGGACATGGGTGGGCCTGGGAACAGAGGTTTCACTGACGTTTGTCAGTAACAGCCTGAGGCCAGCACCAGCCTGGCTTTCAGGCAGCAGAGACAAGTTCTGGCTTAAGCTAAACCACCACCCACAAGGGGGCGGTGAGCTGGGTGCCACATTGCTCCATGGGATGTCAGTGGAATGTGACCTGCCATAAGTCATGATGGAATCCAGTACAGATGTTCTGGAAATCTTTTTTTTTTTTCATGCACTAAGCAGGAAATATATTTTAAATCAAAATGAGTATTTCTCTATTTGCTAATGGAATAGTGTTGCTGACTGAGTAGTATTTTGCAATGCACCATCAAATTTAAGACTAAAATTAAGGGTAGAAATAGACATCACCAAAAGAAGCAGATCATCTGTGCCAGGATGTGTGAAAGACACCTCTGGCACAAAGGCAATGAAAGGCAACATCTGTGTCTACCTTAATACAACAGAATTTTATCTAGTTTCCTGTTAATCATTTCTTTTTTAGCTTTATTTTTACAACTATTTTTCCAATAAACAAAAAAACTAAAACATCAAAGCAAAAGGGCTGGGCAACCTCCTTGGCTCAATAGGGAAGTCATGAACCCCCTGTACCTAAAAAGAGAAGCTTATAAAGCGTGGAAGTCTGGAAACACCACTAAGGAGGAGTATTCAGCACTGGCCCACACCTGTAGGGATGAACTAGGAAAGCCAAGGCTGAAACTGAACTCAGCTGGCTACAGGAATCAAGGACAACAAGAAGTCCTTCTTCAGATATGTGGGGAAAAAAACCCAACAAGGGCAACATTGGACCCTTGCTAAACCAAATGGGGCAACTGATAAATGACACCTAGGAAAAAGCCAATCTCCTCAACAACTACTTTGCCTCAGTCTTCCACCAGCCCAAGGGGGTCACCCTGCCTGACAAGATGCAGGATTACCAGAGTAAGGGTAAGCATACGCCCATCATTGGCATAAATCTTGTGAGGGAACACCTTGAGAGGCTGGACATCCACAAATCAGCTGGCCCAGATGGAATACCCCAAGAATGCTAAAGGAACTGGCTGACATCATAGTGCGGCCATTGTCGAGAATATTCACAAACTCATAGCGCTCAGGTGAGGTACCTGAAGACTGGAAGAGAGCCAATGTGGTACCTATCTTCAAGAAACTACAGGCCAATCAGTGTGACCTCAGTCCCTGGAAGGATCTTGGAAAAATTCATCCAAGAAACCATTACCAACAGGCTAACAGCAGGTAACATTCTGAGAAATAGCCAACATGGCTTCTTTGTGGGTAGATCTTGCCTGACCAATCTCATTTCCTTCTATGACCGGGTGACACATCACCTGGACAAAGGAAAAGAGATTGATATCATATATTTGGACTTCAAGAAAGCCTTTGACCTGGTGTCCCATGATGTCCTCATGGTAAAATTGGGGAACTGCAGCCTCAACAACCTTATTGTTCCCTGATGGCTGGGGAACTGGCTCTGTGGTCGAACCCAGAGAGCAATAGTTGATGAAACTGAATCAACATGGTGCATGGTGACCAGTGGCGTCCCCCAGGGCTCTGTTCTCGGACCTGTGCTCTTTAATGTATTTATAAATTATCTGGACTCTGGCATCAGAAGCAAATTGGCTAAGTTCACTGATGACACCAAACTATGGGGAAGTGCAGTCACACTAGAGAATAGGCTGGCGATCCAGGCCAACCTCGATGTGCTTGCAAGGTGGGCGGAACAAAACCTGATATCATTCAACACAGAAATGCAAGGTGCTCCATCTTGGGAGAAAAAACCTGCATTAGACTTACAGGCTTGGCAGTGCTACACTCATTAGCACCACGACTAAAAGAGACTTGGGGATCATGATTGACCACAAGACAAACATGAGCCACCAATGCAAAACTGCAGCCTGCAAAGCAAATAAAATTCTGGCTTGCATCTTCCAATGCATCTCAAGCAAGACCCAGAAAGTCATCCTCCCACTTTACTCAGCCTTGATGAGGCCGCAACTGGAATACTGGATCCAATTCTGGGCTCCGCAATTCAGAAAGGATGTGGAAAAGGTTGAAAGAGTCCAGAGGAGAGCCACATGCATGATCAGAGGACAAGAGTGCAGGCCTTATGAGGAGAAGCTGGGATCCATGAGGCTCTTCAGCCTGGAAAAACAGGCTCAGGGGTGTGCATAAGGGGTGTGCATCAGCAACTGGGAGAATGTCTGTTCACCAGGGTACCCAAAGGGAAGCCTAGGTCCAAGGGTCACAAACTTCATCGTTTTAGACTGGACATAAGGAAAAACTTCTTTACTGTCCAAGTCCCTAGAGCCTGAAGTAGACTCCCTCCAGAGGTGGTGCAAGCACCTACTCTAGACACTCTGAAGGAACATTTGGATGTCTATCTTGTGGGATCATTTGACCCCAGCTGACTTCCTGCCCCTTGGGCGGGGGGCTGTACCTGATGATCTTGCAAGGTCCCTTCCAGCTTTCATTCTCATATTTTTAATGGAAATCACTACCAAAAAGAAAAAGAGGAAACGAGAAAGGAAGGAATAGACTATTTATTATTCTTTTCTTTAGAACAGTGGCTATGAACTCCAATCATGGATCAAAGCCCCATGAGGCTGGACACTGTACAGACATTTCCTTCCCTATAAAATGTGCCGTCTAGGCTCATTAAGAAATTTAACGTCTGTCATTCTACATTACAACATTACTGGGATTATGTCCTTTTATGGTTAGAGTTATGAAAGACATATTAAGTCATCTATAGTATATTTTCTAGAGCTTGGTCCCTTTTATTCTCAGATGTCCAGGATAACAAATCATCTAACTATTCAAATTACTACTGTGATGTCTGTGGTATAAAAGCTAAACAGACAAATTCTAACATTTCCTTTGTGAAATTATTTGACAATTTAGAAGGTCTCAAAGGTGAATAGGATGATTTCCCTGGTATTGCTCAGTACACAAAGATGTTTGGATTTGGAGGCTGAAAATAGGCCCAGCTGTACTTGCAAGCTGAGAATTAAAAAGAGAGAATGAAAGAAGAAACAAAATGAACACCAGACTCTGAGATTTGCTAATGTATTCAAAATGCACATCCATCCAGTAATCACTAATTCTAGGAATTTGAGAAAGGTGACCCAAAATGGGGTATCTCCATCCACGGTTAGGTACCCAAGTAAAAGTAGCCTTTCAGAAGGGTTGAAGATACACAAAAATCCAGTTAAAATAAACAGAGCCTAAACCTTTTGAAGAGGACAAAAAATACAATCACGATCTGTTGTCTTATCACAAACACCTCAATTAGTAATTTTTTATTTCCCACAGTGTTTCCCATTGTGCATTGTAGACATCGCGTAGAGGGTGGCAGGACCCACTCGCCCTTTGTGCTTTCCCTTTCTAAGGGAAAAGGAAGGCGCATTTCTCCTGGAATTTTACCTTAGGCTTTTCAGCGTCAGTTTACAGAGTTCCTTCTCATGGTGTGTGTCTACATGTCTCTGTACAGCGACATTGCTACCGCGCTGTGCTTTAGTACTTCCGCTTTAGTACTTCCTCTTGGAAAGTACGGTGCAGTAACCGCCCATACTGTACCGTGCATGCAGCGCATGGTTAGATTTCACCACTACCTCGCTGTAGCAGCACACTAAAACAGGGGAGCACACTGCTATGGCAATGTGGCTGCCTATCATGTGTAGACCCACATGATCACCACATCACTGTAACACACTGTACAGTGACATAGCACATTGCTACGTCACCATCAGGCAACACGTAGATGTGCCCATAGTTTATTAGGTTGATCTCCTTGGGTAATTAGCAAGGATCCTGGTTTTCTGCTTTAAAAATCACAGATTCACTGAAGCGGGGTGGCAAGACTCATTGCCACTGCCACCAGGACCCCTGCACCAGCTGCACCACTGGCAGTGTGAGAAGTTACGGACCCAGGGGGGATGCATGCTGCCCACACCTCCTCCTACTGCCAGCCACTCGCATACTGAGCCTCAGTTCTACTCCACCACCCTGGCCCGACTGCCACCGCCTCTCCCCTCAAGCCACCCCACGTCCCCTCTGGGGTAGAGCTGTGGCCTAAGGGTAGCGGAAGTGGTGCTCAAGGCTGAGCCATTGCAGCAGGTGGCATGAGAGTAGCTAGTGGTAGGAGGATATGAGGGCAGTTCCCCCCCCCCCCAGTCTGTTACTTCTTGTGCCACTGGTGGTGTGGCTGGCACAGGGGTCCCAGTGGTGGTGGTGGCAACGAGTCTCACTGCCCTGCTCTTCCCTCTTGCATTGGGTCCTGCCCACTGGGCTACAGAAGGGGCTCCTGCCCATGCTGGTCCAGACATGCTGCAGCCCCATGCCCACTGTGTGCACAAAAATAGGGGGTGGCATGTGCCTGACCCATGCCGCTCTGACATGTTGCCTATGCCCCCCACCCCTACCCTTTATGCCCCCCCCACACCCTGATGTCACCTATGCCCCCTGTCTCCCACATCATCTGTGCCCTTCCACCTATAGACTTACCTGTGGGGAGCTATGGGAGCTTCTCTGCATCTTGCTGCCTGGCTGCCATGTGCATGTGTGTGCATGCACATGCAAGTGGTCCCTCCTGCCTGTGATCGCCCTCCTCCTGCTCCCCACAGCCCCAAACAGTCCCTTACAGGTTGGAAATCTGCCAGCCTGCAAGGGGGGAAACCATGGTTTCCCACATTTTTCTCCCTTAAAGGAGAAAATCTGAATTTTTCCATGTTTCCATGGGGAATTGAAAACCGAGATCCCTGGTAATTAGATCATTCATTTGAAGATATTCATTGGTTCTTGAACTTTTTTGAGTTGCATATCCCCTTTTAGGTTTGTTCTGTCTCTGTGTACCTTAATGATTCTGTGCTATAAATAATAAAATGGTACTATCTTATGATGTTACAACCACACCTTTTGTCTAAAAGGTATTATAAAGTTGTTCTTCATATATAATTTTTCTTTCTTTTCGTTTATGTATATTTTTCTTTTTCTTTCTTCTGCTTTTGTATTCCTTCCTCCAGAAGTCTACTGCATAACCGGAGATATACATGTACCCCAGTTAGAGAAACACTGAGTGCATCTACACAAGATACCTTACAGTGTCACTGTCGACATGTGCACAGCAATTACTGTGCTGCTTATTCGTCTAATCTGCCATTTTCTAGTATTTGTAGGTACTAGAAAAATGGCACATTAAGTAATGCACCGTACCGCATGTGTAGACACTGACCAGGAGCAAATTGCTCCCAATCAGCCTAGGCAGTAGGGGACCACAGAGGGCAGTGAGAGCTCTCTGGGCTTGGTGAGATGCTGCCTGCCAGCCACATGGAGATCAGGACCAGGCCTGATCTCCAAGTAGCTGGGAGGTACCTACCCACCCAGCCAGGACAGTTCACTCTAACTTGGAGCCAGCCTGATTTCCCCTCCTCCCTCTCCCCTTTCCACCCTGCCCCTCAGCTAGGACACAGCTGCCCACCCAGATGAGACAGCTTCCTCCCCCGCCCCCCACCAGAGCCTGGGTCCAAACTCCCATGTCTCCTGCCAGCCCAGGGCTGGCCCCTGGAGGAGCCTGGAGTTCCCCCTGGCTGCTGCAGGGTGGGGGGGAACAGGGCAGAAGCAGGCCTGTTCTTGTCAGGCTCAGTTTGCTCCTGGGGGTGCATGTGTAAACATATTCTGGGGAGTACTTTAATGAACCTGAATTTTCTGCACAAAAAATTCAGGCACATTAACTGCACATGTAGACATGCCCCCTGTGTTATATATATACTTTTATAAAGAATACCCTATTCTAGGGTTAATAAATTCCAGTCCAGTGTATTCTCTTATTCTCTCTCTACTCCTTTCTCAAATGGCATTCTTAACTTTGATCCTCTCTCTTCTGCCAATTCAACTACAAAAAGAACAGAATCTTTTTCTCAAGTATTTATTCACTTCTCCATATTAGTTCTCACCCATAAAAATGCTGACAGAAAATCCCTTGTGCATATGTAATGCAAACTTATACAGCAGGGAAAGACAGAGTAAAATTGATTGCCAGCATTCATTTTTGTTCATGGGTGTTGGGTTCAAATATAATCTTGCCACAACCAAATTCCCCACCAAATTCACAAGTTGGCAGAGGACGGTACACTATCAGAGTATAATGCATGTTTAAATGGCAAGATTTTGGGGGTGAAAAATGTCATTTATTTTAGTTTTTGGAACACCTAGCGAACTGGGCATCCTGGTTGAGCCCTTTATCTGTTAAAACAATGTAAAAGTTACATGACACAATTGCTAATAGCCTATGTGTTAATTGCTAATAGTCCGTTTGATTCATACTGGGATCATCTACCTGTGACTCTACATTGCTGTAGCAACACACTATGGTGATGTAGCTCATCGCTACAGTGAAGTAGCATTGGCAGGCACAAACCTTGACGTCAATGCTATGTCGTCATGGCTATGAGTTAACTTGCTTTAGATCATCACCACAGTGACGTAGCTGCTAAAAATAACCATGCACTGCCAAGTCAGAGCAGTAACAGCTGTTACTGTGCCATCATTTACTACTTCCTAAAGACATGCTAAATGATGGCACAGTAACAACTGCACCATGGGGGGGGCACATGTAGATGCACCTGAAGTGAACTTCTTGGCCATACTGAAGTTAATAGGAGAACTGTTGACTACAACAAGGCCACTATTTCATCAAAGATGTATGATTTATTCATATCCCTTAACATAGCTGACAAGCTAATATGCAGAAGGCCTTACTTTCAGTCACTAGAGATATTTACAGATAAGGCAAACAAGCAAACTACAGCAAGTTAAAAGGGCCCAGGTACTTACCACTAAATAACTAATGCCAGCTCACTCATAACTGATAGTTAGTGAAAGCTAAGCCTGGGCAACTCAGCTCTGAATGAAATGAAGCTGAATTACCACAGGTTAGCTCTCACTTATTGCAGGTAAAAGTAAGCAGATGAACAGATACTGTGGAACTGATGACATGCAGTAAGTTCCTGGGCAAAAGCTGCTTCTCCCAGTTCTTGTTTCTATCTTCCCCACTTGCATCTTTCTTCTCCAAAACCACCTCTCTGGGGGGTAATCACATGCACCTCTGGCTCCTCCTCTTAGCTTTCCAGAATACATGCAACTGCATGAAATATAACTCAACCTGCCTTTGTCCCTCATCTACTGTATCCTGGTCTACCTCCTGCTACTTGCAAAGTCTTCTCCATCTTTACATGCTGTCCCCATTACTCTGATAACCATCAATATCTATAGCCCAGGAGCTGACACACACCACTCTCCTGATCCTAACTTCAGCAGCTCCAATAAATCTCCCCCATCCTGAACTGTATCACCAGAAGTCTGAGAAGAACTTCTTTGTGATATGTAGAAAGCCACCTGACCTGGCTGTTGGTTCTCCCCCTTGCTTCCAGATGCTAAATTGAACTGGACATAGGATTTTTAATTTTCTATGGACACATCTAGTATTATTTTTCCATGTAATCAGTTACTATATTTACTACTTTCATACCATGCAAGGAAGGGGAGGGGACCTTTGTGAAGGCTTTGAATCCATGAGACAAATTATAATCAGATCTGGTCCATGTTATGAAAATGAAGAATATGCATTGTTATATATATCATCTTCTTTATTTGCATACACTTTGCAGTTGCACTACTTACTATACTATTTATTTATATTCTATGTGTAAACCAAATATATTTCATAATAATATTTTCTACATTGGTGGTTGGTGCAAAACTAACCATCAGTTTTTCTAAACATCAGTTTTTCCGAGACCACTAGATGGCAATTTGTTTCTTCCAAGTAGCAGAAGCAATACACACATACATAAACATAAATACATACCTATACGTTATGTGCCTATAGGTGTATATATGGGGGTTTGGGAGAATTATTGCACAAGGAATAATGCATTTGCTGTGCTTTTGGAATATGGTAAGAGGGCTTAAACCTAATTGACACAATAGCCATTTATCTGCCTAATTTCAAGTTCCTAATTCAAAATGTTAACCCAGTAATGCTTTCGCACAAGTCCAAATTCATTTACCGTGCCTAAATAGAATAGAAGAAGCTGAATAACTACACCTTTTGCCACTTACACATGGTTTCCAATTAAGCATTGCCAGCACTGTGATCCAGCTTGGCAACAAAACAGAATTACCCAGGTACAGGTGTAAGGCAGGGTAAGTCCTGAAATTACAGATGCAGAAAAAAGATAGTAGATCTTAGATGCCACATGAAGAGGGTCCTCCCACCTTGTAACCCAACAGCATAGTGGTTAAGTGGCTTGCTATGGGAACAGGATCCTTCTTGTCCAGTAAAATGTTCTAACTACCAGGCTACTGGCTAGCTATTATCTACAGTGCTTTCCAGTTCTTCCTTTGAAGCTGGTCTAATGGGCAAGAGATTGATCCGAAGGGCCAAGAAAAGCTAAATAAGTCAGAGGGTATGTGGGTCACTGGGATAGATACTACCCTGGAAGAGAATATGTACTGGTTTATAACCTGGAACTATCCTCCCAGCTGGGCAGAAACCTTCACAGATCTGTTTATCCAATCAACAGTGTATGCCAGGTGCAGTGGGTCAACCTCAGAAGGAGGACTTCGTAATGGCTCTGTAGTTGGACTGCTTTTCCAGGAACCTGGTATTGCAGGTTCAACCCCCCACCCCACAGTGACAGTGGCCCTAGAACCTGGGCTGTCTGCTCCTTAGGGACATGATGTAACTATTGGGTTGCTGGGATAAAAGGTGGGAGGGATATCATCCCTGCTCTACTTTTGGTAGGTATGGGCATAGGGTAATCTATTTTGGTGGAAATAAAATCCCATACTGCATGCAGGTGCCAAAATTTGCAATTCTGTAGCTGTGCATGTGCCCCCTAGACGCATGCAATGAAATAGGGTTTGGGCCTATAGCTGTATAAAGAAAAGGCCACCACAATCATCCACAAAAAATATTTTCCCTAGCCTGTTTTTCAGAAACCACTAGATTGTTCTGGCTGAAATGTCCCGAAGGAAAAAAAAAGAAAAGAATGAGTGAGAGGAAGACATCTATCATGAACAATTTCATCTCAAACTGTTAAGAGTATGGCAAAAATATAAGCTAAAGAAAGGAAGGCAATTGGCAGTGCTGGGCTACCTTAGTAACAGTCAGAGCTCCCCCCAGCTATAATAATAGAATTACTATTATCAAACACCACAGAGTAGTCACCTGTTCTCAGCTCCATCATGCTAGCTTTCTCAGTATCTGACTGGAGATAGGCCAGATCTTTGCTTTGAGTCTGGACATAATACTGCCACACAGGATTTTCAACCTCCAGTTAGCATACATGGCAGACTCCAGGTCTCCCACAGAGCATTACCATGGTTTCTAGAACCATCTTAAACTAAATATTGCAGTTTCTTCATTGGCCTGGAGGCTTTATTTCTGAAAACTGTTAAACTCAAAAATATTTTGTTCTTTCTGAAAGGGTTTGAAGGACATGTTTCTTCTCTTTCCCACTTAGAAATAGAAGATAAGGGATAGGGACAGACATTCAAAAAGCCTAAGCCTGAATTGATTTAATCTTTGCAGGTTAGTCTAACCTGGCTAGGCTAAACTGGTTTGTAACTGTTCAGAGAGGCCCTCTGGACTAAGGAAATGCAGGCACTTGCCTGCAGTGGCTCAGACTAGAAGCCAAGATGTGCTAGAGCAGCCCTCCCGTCCCTTTTAGAGTGCTGAGCTAAGTGGGGCACGGCCAGGCCCCGGCATAATGCTCTCATTAGGGAGGGGTTCCCCTCCCTCCTGAGCAGCCCAGCAGGGAATCTTTATTACCCCCAACTCAGTTTTTATGAACCGATTAAGAATACAAAGACTCTCTCCATTAGTTCAAGCTCTTCTTAAACAGCTTTTCCAAAGAAAGACATTACCAGCTACCTGCTGATAAACTTCAAAAAGCCTGTCTGCCTTTGTCATCTCCCACAGTATGGACTGTATCCAGCACGTGGTCTGCTAGCTAATGCTGAGAGGTGTCTGTGCAAAGCAGAGGGGTGGAGGGGAAGAATCCCTCCTTAGCAGGGAGAAGCCAGGCACACACCTGCAGTCTCTGCTGGAGCTCTAACAAGAGAGCAGAGGGGAAGGGCCAGCTCTGCCATGGAGCAGAGAGTCCCACCCAGCCCAAAGAGCATGCCAGGATGCTGAGGGAGTCCTTTTTATCTTAAACCAGCATGGGGTCTGGGACAGACATTGCATAATCAGGTAAATCTGATACTATACTCAACCAGGTTTTTCTCAACCCAGTTTCAGCCTTTTTCAAACTGGTTTATGTGCATTAAACATCTGTTCTGTTACAGGTTTAAATCAGTTTCTGATCACTTAAACTGGTTTATGTGTAACGTCCATCCCTAGCCAAGGAAAACAGGTCACAGATATTGTGCTCCCAGCTAGTGTGTAGGCTAGGTCTGTACGAAGACTGTTGATCATGCCACACAGAAACCAGATCCCCAACAGACTGTGGATGAGTTCTAGCCTAAGATAGTTAGCAGGCTGTAGCAAAACCCAGCTCCCAGCTGGCGCACAGGTAAAGAACATACTGAGACAGCTGATAATGCCAGATGAAAGCCACATGGAAGCTGGCATGAGGATGAGATCCACTCTCATACTGTAAAACAGGCTACACTAAAACCCAGGCCACTGGCGATGTGCAGAGGGTGCACATGCACCCCCTACAAAAAGGTGCCACTGACAGTGTCAGCAGTGCTTGCGGGCAGTCGCCACTAGCCACTCCCCCCCCCCGCCGCTGACACCGCTGGCAGCTTCTGCAGGCAGTCATCAATTGCCACTGGCCACCACTGACACTGCCGGAGGCGTCTGCAGGTGGTCGCTGACTCCTGGTCAGAGCTCACCACCCTCAACCCCTGTGGGAGCTCACTGTTTATTGCCGCCACACTGCTGCGATCCCACCACTGCTGTGCCCCCCCAGCCACCGGGGGCATACGTCATTTATGACACGTCCATGTTGAGACAATTGGGTAGGCTAGTGAAGAAACTTCAGGGCATGAGAAACATCTGATATATAGGTAAGAGTCTACCAAGACAACTGAGCTGGTCACCTGGAAGTTCTCTTTACTGAAACCAAGTAAGAATTAATGGCATGGAAGTAGGGCTGAATTTTTCACAGTTCTGCCCTCTATCCCCACAACTTGCAAAGCAAGCATAAAGAAACCAGTGGAGCTTCTGAATCTCACTGGAAGATAACTTACCCCTGTAGAAGGTCAGAAGAAGAAATTCCTACTCCCAGTCAGCCTAAAAGAAAGGTCCATAGGGGCTGCATCTACACAAGATGTGCAGTGGCTTGTTACTACTGCGCAGCAGCGTCGCTGGGTAATGAGCTACTGTGCTGTAAGCATCACTAGGCAACTGTGCTGAGAAGCTGCTGTGCAGAAATGCTGGTTACTGCACAGTCATTTAGTACTTGGTTATGCAAATACTAAATGACTATGCCGTAACAACTACGGAGTCAACATCTCATGTATACACAGTCACTGAGATTGTTAAGAAGCCCTCAAAGGATCCTCTTCCCCACAAGCTGTTTTACCTGCAGGGCTTCAGCTATGATGAAAGGTGCTCCTGCAATTTTTTTGATACCAAGGACTCATTTGCCCCACCAATGGCTCTGGCTTACTACTCAGTGGGTGCATCTACATGCATGCATTACTGCGGAGCTGACCAAGTAACTCTGCAGCAAAGCATCACCATCTACACGGGCACCCATATTAGGGCACAGTAAATTATTTAACTGCTGTACTGTCTGTGCGGAGTCATTTAGTGTGCTGAAACACATGTGTAGACAGACTGGGGTTGGCTGGGACACAAGGGTGCCGCAGTACGAGAGCTGCCTGCCAGCTAGCCCCACACTGCAGCACCCTCGCGCTCCACTCAACCCCAACGCCACCACCCAGAGCCTGGTGCTGACCCCTGGGACCCTCTGCCAATCCAGGGCTCCTCCTCCCTGGCTCAAACAGCTGCGGTCCTGGGTGCATGTGAAGATGCTGTGCCTGGGAGCAGCTGACTCTGGCACAAACTGCCCCGGAGTTTATTGCTACATGCAGAGCTGACCCAAGCAGGGTGTGGGGCCTGGGGCAAATCAGCCCATGCGGGGCCCGCCTTGCTCTGATCCCACAGGCCCTGGACCCAAAGAAGCTGCAGCTGCCATCAGCAGCAGCAGCATTGGGGGGGTAGCAAATGTCTGGACACGGAGCTGCTGCTCCACCCAGCTCCGCACCACTGCTGCTTCAACAGGGCCCCCCAAACCGTGGGGCCTGGGGCAGTCGCTCTGATTTGCTCCCCCATAGGGACAGCCCTGGCTAAATGTTAATTGCACGTATAGATACACTCAGCTTGCACAGTCAGTCCCATTCATCCCAGACCTAGCAACATGGTGAAGTAATTCAAAGCCACTTCCTTAAGCTACAAACCTCTTCTCCCCTTCCAGCCTACAGAAGTCCCACAAGAGGTCACAAAAAGATAAATATTTTCCTAAAGGAGATAAGCAGAACATATGCCTATAGACTGTCCTTTCTGTCTCCCAGGTGACATAGTCTCTCCTACTCACGGTGCCTCTCCCTCTTTCTCTCTGCCTCTCCATGGAAGCTGTACTTCCATGCCACTGTTTCTTTCTCTCAGGGGTTTAGCCCAGGGATTGATGAAGAATATTACTTACGATCAGCTTCCAAATGAGCGGCACATAGTTAAAACCTTTCATGACAGAGCCTGTCGCCTAGCTCATCTACAGAGGTGGACTAGAAAGTGTAGACTGGAATTTTGATAATAGGGTTTCCTTATTTGAGCAGGCTAGAAGTTAAAGCCAGACAAAATTAGATTAGGAATAAGGTGCAAATTTTAATAGGTAGGGTAATTAGCCATTGAAGCAATTTATATAGGCTCATGGCTCCACTTAGAGAATTGAAAACTAAATTAATATCCTTCCAAATATTTTATTGGTGAGCATTTTGAGTAGTGTGGAAATATAAAAGTCACTGAGGCTTTGGACAAGAGAATAGCAGTCCAGAGATACTTTAGCTCCTATTATAAGAAGCATTTTCAACAGAGAATATGCATTTTCTGGACACCTAACTAACTTCTACCAAAGGCAATAACAGGTCTTCTTTTAAGTGAAAGAGATACATTGTCTACCATTGTCTCTAGGCAACTTTAATCATTTTACACAGGGACCAACAGCAGTCTCTAAAAGCCTCCGGACACATGGCTTTGAGCAAACAAGTTAAAGGGCCAATTACAATCCTCACAAAAATCCAGCCTTTAAGTTATCATCCTAGACAATCTTTATTTCAGAAGAGGGACTGAAGAAGATAGTGTATTATTCCAAACATTAGCATATTTCTCCTAAGATAAAATCTGACTCAACTGCTAAGCTAATTGCTCTCATGTGTGGATACTGCACATACTTCTTGCTTTGCTTGCAGCCAGCAATTGCTGCACATCAGGACGTAAAGATGTTGATCAAGATGAAGTATTAGCATTTCTTGGTTAATATTATTAAACAGCCAGCAAAGTTAATAAAGAAGCTGTTCATCAGTTCAGATGCCAGACTCCATGTAGGTGGAATATATCTGGATGCACACGTACCACCTGAATGAGGATATGGCCCAGAGAGGAGATATGCTATATAACCGGTCTCAATCTATGGATCATCAAGCTCACTCCTCTCTTTAACAGGTGATTCTTCAGAAATATAGTGTGTACATAAACACTAAGATGGCAAAAAGCCATCGGCGTTGCTTGGAGAAGCAGCCTTAAGACCAAAGCATAAGCCCTCAGGATTCTAACCAAGAAAAATATTAGGGACAGCTTCTCCTGCAAATTAACAATCCTGCCTTCTTAACAATCCTGCCTGTCCCTGAATATTAGGGACAGCTTCTCCTGCAAAACACACTCAGAACCAAGGGCAGCTAGTCTTCGTTGCACGAGCTACACTGCAACTGAGGAACCAAATTGCATCCAAGAAAGGTACTGTATAAGGATTAGGTACCCAAAAGCAGTCCGTGGTCCATTTGTTTCACAAGTAAACTAAACCTTCTGTATGTCTACTTTCCTCAGCCCCTGAGAATAAAGATGGTAAAGAAGACTAGGATGGAAAAAAGCCACATTGATTAGAATCATCTCATTAAAGATTATTAACCCCTGGTTCTCATACCTGATTTTCATGTAACTCGAAACTCCTCTCAGACTCCCAATACACACAAAGCACAATGGATTTGTGACCTAGCCTGAGCCAGTGTTCATTGCTGCCTAACCTATCAGATAGGAAGCAAAGAAGGAATTGTCTGCTGGGAAGAGATGGCCTCCATCCACCTCACCCCAATGGGAAAGAAGATTTTTTCAACTGGATTGGCTGACCTGCTAAACAGAGCTTTAAACTAAGATCACCAGGGGCTAAGCAAACAACAGTCGGAACAAGCCCACGAAGAGACAAGTACATAATCAGCAGGTCAGGAAATACAATCAAACTTATTCCTACCCCAGCCCATAGACAAGACTCTCCTAAGTGTACAAAGAAGCCTAGGGCTTCCAATGGCAGGCTCAGCTGCCTGTACACTAATGCCAGGAGCATGGCGAATAAACAGGAGGAACTGGCCCTCCTGCTAAGCAGTAACAAATATGATCTCATAGGGATAACAGAGACCTGGTGGGAACTCCACCTATGACTGGACCACAGGTATAGATGGCTATACGTTGTAAAGGAGGGATTGTGCTGGGAGGAAGGGTGGGGGTGTAGCTCTCTATGTCAAGCAGCAATACACTTCCCTACTAGCTGACATTGGCACCCAAGGAGGGTGACTTGAAACCCTCTGGGTTAGAATATGGGGAAAACGTGGTGAAGGGGATATTACTGTAGGAGTCTATTACAGACCTCCTAACCAGGAGGAAGAGCTTGACCATGAATTCTCTAGGGAACTAGCAGAGGTTGCACACTCTCAGTGCATGGTTGTCATGGGTGATTTCAACCACCCTGTCATCTCATGGGAGGAGCATTCAGCCAAATCTGATCAGTCACTTAGCTTCCTCAACTGCATTGACGAGCTCTGTCTGACTCAAGAAGTCCATGGGCTGACAAGAGGTGAGGTGCTGCTAGATCTGATCTGGCCAAAGGGGATAATCTAGTGAGCAACCTCAGGATTGAAGGGAAACTCAGTGACAGTGATCACGAGTTGATCACCTTCCTAATCCATTGCAAAGCTGGTAAATCAGTTAGCAATGCACAAATTCTTACCTTTAGGAAAGCTGACTTTCACAAGCTCAGGAGGTTAGTTGTCTAGGCCCTGAAAGATCATGATCTGACATGGAAGGGAGTCCAAGATGAGTGGTCGCTCCTTAAGAACGTGATCCTAAAAGCACAAGGGAAGTCCATTTCGGCCCACAGGAAAGGTAGTAAAAGGGCCAGGAAACCCACTTGGCTAAATAGGGAGCTCATGGACCTCCTTAATCTTAAAAGAGAAGCCTATAGGGGTTGGAAGGCAGGAAATACCTCTAAGGAGGATTATGCAAATCTGGCCCACACCTGTAGGGAGCAAACCAGAAAAGCCAAGGCTGAAACCAAGCTCAAGCTAGCTACAGGAATCAAGGACAATAAAAAGTCCTTCCTCAGATATGTAGGAAGTTGAAAGAAAAACAAGAGCAACACTGGACCCCTGCTGAATCAAATGGAGAAACTGATAACTGACACCCAGGAAAAAGCTAATCTCCTCATTGATTACTTTTCATCAGTTTCTCACTAGCCCAAAGGGATCAACCTGCCTGGCAGGACAAAGGACTACAAGGGTACGGGTAACCATAAGCCAACATTTAGCAAAGACCTTCTAAGGGAACACCTTGAGAGGCTGGACATCCATAAGTCAGTGGGCCCTGATGGAAAGCACCCAAGATTGCTAAAAGAGTTGGCCAACATCATAGCTCAACCATTGGTACGGATAGCTGAGAACTGTTGGCTCTCAGGAGAGGTTTCTGAAGACTGAAAGAGGGCCAATGTGGTGCCTATCTTCAAGAAAGGAAGGAAGGAAGATCCAGGGAACGACTGGCCAATCAGTTTGACCTCAATCCCTTGGAAGATCTTGGAAAAAATTATCAAAGAATCCATCAACAACGGGCTGACAGAAGGCGCCATCCTGAGAGACAGCCAATGCGGCTTTGTTACAGGTAGGTTGTGCCTGACCAGTCTCATCTCCTTCTATGACCAGGAGGCGTGTCATCTGGATGGGGGGGAGGTTGATGTCATTTACTTGGATTTCAGAAAAGCCTTTGATTTGGTCTCCCATTATGTCCTCATTGCAAAATTGGCAAACTGCAGCCTCAACTATCTTATCTTCCAATGCCTGGGGAATTGGCTCCGTGGTCAAACCCAGAGAGTGATAGTTGATGGAACCAAGTCAGTATGGTGTACGGTGACCAGTGATGTCCCTCAGGGTTCAGTACTCGGACCAGTACTCTTTAATATATTCATTAATGATCTGAATTTGGGTGTCAGAAGCAGGTTGGCTAAGTGTGCAGATGACACCAAATTATGGGGAAGCCTGGTTACGCTGGAGGATAGGCTGGGGATTCACGCCAACCTGGATAGACTTGCAAGGTGGGAGGATCAAAACCTGATGACATTCCACATAGAGAAATACAAGGTGCTGCACCTCAGGAGAAAGAACCTATATCATACCTATAGGCTCGGCAGTGCTCCACTCACTAGCACCAGGAACCAAAGAGACTTGGGGATTGTGATTGACCACGAGATGAATATGAGACACCAATGCAATGCCACAGCTGACACAGCAAATAAAATCCTGGTGTGCATCTACTGATGCATCTCAAGCAAGACCCAAGATGTCATCCTTCCCCTTTACTCAGCCTTGGTGAGGCCACAGCTGGAGTACTGCATCCAGTTCTGGGCTCCACACTTTAAAAAGGATGTGGAGAAGCTCGAGAGGGTCTACAGCAGTGTTTATCAAACTATCTGATATGGAAGACCAGCAATTTTTTTATGGCACTATGACATATCAATATTATGCTTCTGAAAATATATTTCTCTCTTTCCTGGCAACTCGCTGCGGACCTGCAAATATATTTCTTTCTTTCCTGGCAACTCGCTGTGGACCAGCGACCGATGGCTCATGGACCAGCAGTGGTCTGCGGACCACCACTTTGAGAAGCACTGGTCTAGAGGAGAGCCACGCACATGGTCAGAAGTCAGCAGAGCAGGCCTTATGAAGAGACGCTGAGAGGCATGGGACTCTTCAGCTTGGAAAAACGTAAACTCAGGGGGAACTTGGTGGCAACCTATAAGTATATCAGAGGTGTACTTAGGATCTGGGAGAATATCTGTTCACCAGGACACCCCAAGGGAAAACAAGGTCCAATGGTCACAAACTGCTGGAAGACCATTTTAGACTAGACATAAGGAAAAACTTCCATACCACCCAAGTCTCCAGAGTCTGGGATAGACTCTCCCCAGAAGTGGTGCAAGCACCTACTCTGGACATGTTAAAGATGCATTTGAATAATTATCTTGCTAAGGTCATCTGACCCCAGTTGACTTCCTGCCCCTGGGGCAGGGGGCTGGACCAGATGATCTTGTGAGGTCCTTTCCAGCCCTAATGTCTATGCAATCTATTCGATTACAATCAGTCCTAAGAAAATAACAAAAACCCTCCTAACACCCCTGAGGAAACGTATAGGTGATGTCTTAGTATAACTTTAGTGTGAGACACTAATTACAAAGACATATCAGGGTAAAGTCAGTGGAAGCAGATGACAATCTAGTAGGTTTACAAGATAGCTTAATCTTGGGGCTCAAGGTCAACACTTTTTGAAAAGGCAAGTCACCAAATGCAGGAAGACATTTGTGATAGATTCCTGAAGATTACTTGTCTTATAAGTCCTCTGGAAATATGCAGATTCCTATCCTGACCTAGATTTCAATTCAACCCTTTATCTATTAAGGATTCTGGCTGAAAGCCATGCTCCCAAAATCAACATAACAGGCATACAACCATAATATCAATTTAAACAAAAATAACAGAAATGCAAATATAATAATAAAATAGGGCCACTGTTATAAAAGCATTATTCCTTAACATAATCAAATACAAATATAATGCTAAATCAGATCATGAACCTATACAAATGCGGTGCATAGCTTCACAATTAATACAGTAAAAAACAAATATAGTGATAAAGTATAGTGGCCATATCAACAGTAAAGCATGTTTAGCTCTGATCGCTTCAGCCTTATAAGTAAAAATTGCTAGATGATTTACTAAATATGGATCTATTTGCTGGAGGAGCCATATTAATTTCTCTGTTTGAGAAGTATGTCATTTTCCGCAAGAATGGTGATAAATGCTTTCTCCTTATGTCGTGAACTAGATTTATGGACAAGTCCTAACAGAACCATCTGTCAGCTTCACAACTGATAGGTCTCTTCCTTTCCCAACTGAAAGTATTTTCTCACCACCTAACTATCAGAGGATGATTTGAATCTTGACAATTTCTAAAAAGCATTATGTAAAACATGGTAGTTCTATAAACAGGCCTCCATCTTCAAAACCACTCTTATCTTCCTCATATGTTAGGAAATGGCAACTAGTTGACCTACTGGTTAATTCCAAAAAATCCTAAGGAAGTAGAAGTGGATGTTAGATCTGGACAGAACCCATAGAGGAATAAATGAGTA
>NW_017729033.1:35049758-35062155 GCF_001723915.1 Gavialis gangeticus | reverse complement strand
ATATAGTGGTAAAATAAGTTATTCCAAACTCGTTCAAATCTGTACACTCAGGAGATGCTGTTAACTACCATTACCACATACAAACCTAAAAGAAAGAAAAGGAAACATGGTGCTTGTATTTGGCAACAATAGTTTTATTTTGGTGCTATTTAGTTGAAAGGTAGTATTTTTAAACTCCTAATATGTGTATTCTCCCCTGATGCATTAATTGGCATATTGAAACAACACTACAGCCGAGACATTCAAAGCCTTAGATCCAACTCACTTCATTACTACGCACTCTGATAAAATCAGCCATTTTGCAAAAGAAGACACACATCTATAAGGAAGTCTGTCAGGTTAAAACAAGGTCTTCCATCCATGCTGTCTCTGCATCTCAAACTCTTTATTCCTGTTAATGCAACATTTAGTAAAAGGGTGTTATGGCACAGCATGCTCCAGTAGCCTTTTACTTTTCAATTTTACATGGATAAGTTCAATCTTCTTCCTAGGGACAATTTACTACTTACTACATGCCACTTTGTAGACTGTCTACTTTGAAGGGAACCAAGAAAACAGTGAAAATTCTGTCTAACTTTACCATCTCATTTTCTTTGTAAAAGCCTCTGTGTCAGACAGTGTAAACCTCCCTTCAAGGACCCCATTATTTCTTGGTTTGTAGTTGTTGCTGTTTTCTCTGGTTATTGTTTGTTTGGTAAGGAGTTTGAAAAACAATAGTGTATTTCTCCAGGAAAATTGTAAAGTTCAAGTCAAGGCTCTGTTACAGATGGTTTGAGTTTAAATTTTTAATTAGGTATTATTTTTCAGTTTAGGAAGAACTCTTCAAAACTATACTTCTCAAGCAGACAGTCCTAATTCCAAGTTTAAAGTGAAGACCTGGTATGCTTCCAGCTGCCACAGAGATGTGAAATGCCTGTAATGAAAACTATCTGACATGCAGGAAAATTCACAGGTGAGACAGAATTTTCCTTTTCCCATTATTCATCCCATTTTAAAGTTAAATCAAATGAGAGGAAAAATATTTTTAAAAAGCTTTTTTGTGTCACTATTTTGTGCTTCATCACCATTCTATCAGCTAGTAAATATTCAGTACTACTGTTATTATATCAGCGCATTCAGAACAATCTGTTATCCACTCTTCAAAAACAGAACATAACATCATTATATTGATTTAACATTAGAAATATGATATCATAATTATTAATAGTATACTTAAATACCTCCAGAATTTTAACAACTATAATTACTATATACAATTGAGTACAATGCATCTAACTGGCAATTTGCACATAGAATCACAGTAAATGTCTGATTCAGTTCATACTAAGGTCATTTGGAAGTTTCAGGGACTCAGATACTAAGATGAAGTCACTCAGATATTATGCATTAGGGAGCTGTAAATTAATAGGCAGACAGATATGTGAAATTGAATTGGTTTATAATTTCAGCACAAATTAGGACTCAGATCCTGCAAGTATTTACTCACTTTAACAGAAGACTAATGAAGATACAAGGTTTCAATGAGGGCATAATATATAAACAATAGGGCTATATAAGCACAGCTGCAAGACATAATTTAATCTGATGAACCTCTTCTATTGGTGATAAAAGCCCCTGCTTGATTACTGGACTCTGTAGGTAGTTGTCAAGGCCAACAGGTAGGGGAACAATCTCATATAAATAGCTTTGTTTATGATTCTAAAACAGGAGAATGCTCTTTAATACTCTTGAATATTTGGTGCATTTACTATTCCATGCACAAATATGTCATAGCATTTAGGCTTTTCTGTGTCTAGTTACTAGTTTCAGCCATTAAAATACTGAAAAAAGTATCACTGTAACAACTAAACTAAAAATTGTGTTATGAACAATATGTTTGAAATAGTAGTAAAAGAAACCAGCAATACAATGAAGCTTGCAAAAACTAAGCTTAGTTTAACTGTCTTTACACCTGATGCTATGTGGTATATAATGAATCATTTAAGCATTACTAGCATTTGAAGTGTAACTACTACAGTTTGTACCCTAAGCTAGCAACCCCCTTTTCTACCCTGCTCCTTTTCCCCTTGATTGTTTCTCTGCAACACCCAAGCCATCTGTTCCAACCCTCCCTGCTCTGTACCAAGGGCTGCTTTCTTGCTCTCACACACCCTACAGCAACTGCTACCCTTTACCCCTGTTGTCATTTCCTATCACCACCAACTGCCACAAGCAGTAAAATCAGAGGCAAGAGGGAAGGAGGGAGTAGAAAGGGCTGGGGCAGAAACAGGAAACTTGCATGCTTGACACCAGCCACTGATTCCCTTCACCATCAACTGCTGCAAGCTGTGAATTCAGTGGCTAGAAAAGCAGCACAAAAAAGAGAGAGCACACAGCAGGGGGAGGGGACCCTCTAGGTCACCACCATGAGCTAGTGCCCCAATCTCCCACTTCTAGTTATGCTACTACATTCTACCACACTTTTCTATAATAACGTGAAAATGTGTATAAAAAAAAAACAAACAAACAAAAAAAAAAAACTAGTATCAATATAGCCAGTCAACTAGTATGCATGGAGTATTATCTACTCTGAATGAATGTAACCATATACATGAGTTGTTTTCTTTAAGGTAATCAGTGTACATAGTGATAGTACAAGAGGTGAGGCCAGGCAAAAGTTTGTTCTGTATCCAAAGGAAGACCGCATTGCAGTCAATGGCTTGGAGCCATTAAGGATAAAACTTCTATTTTGCCAAGATTCATATCCCCTGATAATGGAGTATATCTATGGCAGAAGATCACAGAGATTGTGTTAACGCATCCTACTGTTTATTTTTTCTCAAAAGGCATTCCTTTGAAACAAGTATGTTGTAGAAAGTGCATACTGTATGAAAGAAATATAGTCACTTCAAGAACCCTCCAGAAATATGAAAGGATAGTTGGTTGCAGTACTTATTGGCAGAAGACCAGCTATCTACATACCACAATATAAAATGTCACTGTTTTAGACCAAAAGTCAAATCACAAATTGAGACTGCAACAGAAAAATAGTTAGTTTTTTAAATCAGCTTTATGAAAACAAGGCCATTCAACTGGCACACTGCATTTCCCACTTCCCTAATCTGTACCACAAAAATCCATAATTCAGAAAGTCATAAAACTCCCATCTGGAACTACTTCAGATGAACTGTTAATCTAGTTAGGTTCCTCTGCAGTCTTCTATCCTAACCACATACATGTATCTTGCTGTGAGTTTTTTTTTGCTTGATTCTTCCAGGACAGACAGTGAGAGCTTATTTTTCCCAGGAAACCATAGCAGACCTTGTGTCCACCTGTACAACTAGTCATTCCAGCATTATTAGAATGGTCCAATTGTCCTGAAGAGTCAAGGCCTCTCTTTTTTAGCATATGCCTGGTATAACAAGGTGTCAAGGCCCTGTTACTTTAAGATGGGAGAGTAATAGGTGAGAGCTGCATTTTGATGGGGGGAGCTGAGCTTAAGCCAGCTACTGAATAGGCAGCTCATCTGTGCAAGCTGCAGCAGAGAGAAGCAGGTAGCTCACTGAGCTCAAGGGTGATACGTGAAAGAGGAGGTACTCACAGAGATAAAAGCTCAACCCTGGGTCACAGCAGTCGATCAGGCTCTGATCCCCTGATGGTGAGGATCTCCTACCTGCAGAAGTAACTTCAGGTAAGCTGAAAGCTTAGAGAGCAGTTTGCAACATGTAGAGACCAGAGCATGTGGCCACCGGAGTGACTTGCAGCATGTAGAAACACCGGTCATATTAGAGACCGGTGGTTTATGTTTGTATTTTGTGTGTAAGTAACTGGAGGACTGGGTTGTGGTTGTATGGCTGGCATGGAAATCATAGGGAGGGTGTGCGTAAGTAGGACTTTGTGTTTGAGCCCTGAAAGGGCAGGGGCCTAGAGGGTGGACAGCAAGCAGAGTGGACTGAGACCAGTCAATGCCCACAAAGCCAGACAGAATTGGAGGCAAGGATGCAGCTATGGGGGACAATGGAGACCATGATTAGAGCCCTTGAGGCATAATTAAGTCCAAGAGGGCCACAATTAGTGCCTTAAGGTGATTAGAAACTATAGAGCCAGGATCTGTGCAGAGAGCAAGCTTAGTGTCAGCAGGGCACAAGTAGGGCAAGGAAATGAGTAATGCAATTTGGTCAGTGGACAGAGAGTCTGGCAAACTAAGTGAAGTGAGTGTATGGACAGCACTCACAGAATCACTCCAAGACTCCGAGGCAGCCTCCTTATATAACAGTTACATCAAGGCATGGCAGGAAAGACAACTAAAGGGAGTATGTTGAAGAGCTGGAGAGAGGGTCGGTATTGGTTTGGCCATTAGAGGGCACCAGGGTTGCCACTGGGGCTGGTCCTGTCATACCTAAGAAAGGAGTGACCATTTTTTTCTCTCCTGCAGCCAGATCAAGTATTACACCCTCACCCAGCCATGTGGTGAATGGAAGTGCTGAAGGGGCAAAGTGGGTCATGTTTGTATCATTAACATTTTTTTCATTAATTTTTTACTAGCATCTACATTTCTTCTCTGTTAGATCATACCCTCACAGCCCTCCTCAAAGCATCCAAGAGAATCCTCCCCAAGGGTTAGAAATTATATAGATCATTATTATTTTTATTTCAGTTGTGACCAGAGAACCCAGTTAAGCATGGGCTCCACTGGTCACCATAAAAAAACATAATAGAAGACTACCCTTATCCCAAAAATTTTAAATCCAGAGTGTGACAGAGCACCTTTGGTGCCTGTCACCTTAAGAGCCAGAGCAGGCAGTAAGACATCTTGCAGGTGCAGGCCAGGCCTGATGTGAGGATCACATGCCCACAGGAGAGCCAGCTGATTGGAGGGGAGGGCTGAGCAGACTCCATGTTAGCTCAGGCCCTTGGGGCTGAGTCAGCAGTCTGCTGCTGGCAGCTAGAAAGGCACTACCTGGCAGAGCAGCTGCACAGGAACACCTTGGAGGTAAGGGCAGGAGCTGTGGGGATGGCAGAAGGCTCCTGGCCCTGGGTATGACTTGAAACTGTACCCTGCTGGGGAAGGATGGCTTGGTGGGGCTGCCTATGGCGGGGCAGCTTCCCAGAAATATCAGGCCAGTTGCCTCCCCAGTGAAAGGCAGGTAGGGGCGCCTTAAAACCCCAGCCACACTACTCAGTGGTTATAGAACAGACAATGCGGCCAGGCCTGCGTACAGAGAAGAACCTGAGCCCCTGGAGGTGTAAGACCCCAAGTCCCAAGAAGGGGTCATAGAGTTGGCCCCAGTGAGGGGGTAGAGAGTGGCCCCAGGAAGGGCAGCAGGAATAAGTAGAGAGGCCTGCACAGAGTAGGGTTTGCCAAGGTGGGCCTGAAGGACTATGTGTAACAGGTGTAGAGTGGGGCTTGCTGAAGCAAGCCTGAAGGACTGCACCAGGGCATGCAGAGTAGGGTCAGCTGAGGTGGGCCTGAAGAGCTGCACATGGGCCGGCCAAAAAAAGCATTGGTAAGAGCCAGTTGCCCGGAGAGCAGCTAGTAGCTAAAGTCAATCTAGTGTTAGGTATAAGGACCATCGTCACATAGGGTGGGTGCATAAGGCACTAGAAGGACTGCGTGGGATCACCCGGAGTGTAAGTATGCAAGCCTGATGGCTCGCCTAAGGCTGTTCATGCAGCAGGGTGGGCTGAGTGTGGCCCAGTGAAGGGAAGTATGAAAGAGGTCCTGTGAGAGCGGGTGAAGTGAATAAGGCCCTGTGAGAGGGGGCAGAATGTATGAGTTGACTGTGAGAGGCGCATCAAGGGGCAGAGTTTGGCCTAGCCTCCGGTCAGGGCTTCGACATTTTTGGATGCCATCTGCAAGGCATGGGACACAGTAAAGGAAGGTCGGAGCCTTGTGTATACCCCATGGCATCGGAGCAATTAATAGGCAGCCTTCCTCTTATTACATCATGTATATCCCAACAAGTCATGGCAGGTGAGGCAGAGTAGAGTGCCCTAGACAGAGGGGCAGCCAGTTTAGTGACTGTGGCAGAAGGCCACCTCTGTTTCTCCCAAAAATTCTGCTCTGTGACACTTTGGTTAAGATGGGCCCTGCAGAGAGTACATACCTTACCCTATCTCTTTAGGTAACCTGAGCTGGATACATTCCTGAGGGAGGGGGGAAACCTGCTCCCTCTGCCTAGGTGACTGGCATCAGATACCTAGGTGAGGGGCTTGGACTTGCTGGGGAGCTAGGAACTGCCAGTCTGCCCAGCAACTAGTGATGCATTTCAAATTGGTTGGCTGACAGCCAACAGGTGCTGGCCTCCATTGGACCAGGTAAATGAGGTCATAAGGGATATATAAGTTGAGGACTGCCCAGGAGGAGGAGGCAGCAGCCATAAGGAAGACTCAGAGGGAGAGAAGAGCTGATCCATCTGAAACTTGCTCTCTCTTTCTCAAAACTCATGATCAAGGAACTGCCTGCCTCCAGAGGGAATTTCCACCTGCCTCTGGATGATACTTGTGAGTAAGCTACCTGAGATCTAACTAGATATATAGCTTGCAGTAACTCAGAGGCCTGATCAAAGGCACCCAGCCATGCCAATTTGTTCTATGGGATTTCTCTGATATTGCTCTACTTTGTACCCTATTCTAACCCTACCCCTTGTAACCAATAAAGTTCTCCTCTGTACCTAGCGTGGGAGACTTATTGGGTGTGGGTCTAGATTATGCCTTGGGGTCCCCTTGGTTCAGCTGACTAAGGGAAACCACTACTTGTGCTTCCGACTGAGAGAAGCACCCCTAAGTGCTTGAAGTGAGTCAAGTACCCTCGAGGGCTACTAGGCCTGTTTCCCAGGGTGCACAGAGCCAGAATCAAGCCCAGCCCTGGGTGGTGGCAGTTTTTACCCCAAGCTAGTGGGTGTGCTCCAAGGATCAGCTGGATGTGAAGCGCCCCCAGGGAGGCACTCAGAACCTGGAATGTGGTTGGGCGCAGTGAGGTGGGTGGCTCAATGCAGGAGCACCCACTACTGGCCCGCCACAGTGACCAGCCATGAGCAGGCTTCTTTGTCACACAGAGTAAAACAAAATTCAATGAGGGTAAAAAATACACGTAATTTAGGAAAGAATACAAGAGTAAAAGTTGTTGTAAGAAGCAGTTTGTTTGGAAGTGTAGACATGCATCATTTGCATACTTAAAATCTCTCCTTTTTTTTTCTGTCTCTTTTTAAAAGAAAGAGATGAACAATATCCATAATCTCTGTAGACAGCTTGCCTTGTGGTTGTTAATATTTGAAGACAGTTGTAACTCTGGCACGTGATCTGAGTAGAGGAGAGACACCAATTTATTTGTGAAGACTGAATAAATGCTTACTATCTCATGGATCAAACAAAAAGATGTGTCTTTAGAGGAAATAAACATATATAGAACCTAGTAAATTAGCCAAACTATAAAACCCAAACATAGGTTCCAGGTAGTAACTGCTGTAAAAATCTTTCCAGTTCAGATAACTTGACTTTTCAGCACCTTTTTAATATGACTGGCCATAAAGTGCTGATACCCCATCTGTCGACATTGCCGGGCAATATGGCACGGCATAAGACCCTTGCAGGTGACTAATTTATTCCCTTTACCATACTGTGTATGCATTAAGAACTGAAACATGGAAATATATCCCTGAAACATGGAAAATGGAATATATCCCTGAAACATGGAAGATACGGTCATTAGCCATTTTGAAATGAAAACGTCACAACTGAACAAGGAAGAAGCTAAATTCAACACCCTGCTTGTCATCTGACACCTTCAGGTAATCAGCCTGCTTCAGCCTTGTCTTAGCTAAATTTGCACACTCACAAAGCAGTTTTTTACAAATGAACATTTGAACCCTGGGGAACTCTACCATCTCTCAGTTACCCTGTGCAAGATGAAGTTTCATTTCTACCTTGGAGAAATTTTTCAATCTCTGAATTCTCCTTTGCCTGAAGAAGGGAAATTGGGCCCGAAAGCTTGCAAAGAAAATAATTGCATCAATTTTAGTTGGTCTAATAAAAAACAACACCTCTTCCCAAAGAGTTCTGTCTACTTAAAAATTGAATGTTCTAATAAATTATGTGAGAGAGACATATTTAGTGAGCAGACCCATCACTGAAAGCCAGTCTGGCCTTTGCACTCCTGCCTACTTGATGTGTGACTTGGGTACAAGTTGTTTAGCCTGTTTGTACCACAGTTTCTCTAACAATAAAGTGGAAATCATTATACTAACCCATTCTTTAAAGCAGCTGCAGACTTATGGATGAAAAGTTATGTATAGGAACTAAGTATTGTAATATATTATTCACATAAAGTCTATAAAGCTTAATTTATATTTATTGGGTGCTCCTGAGCCTTTGCATAAAACATACTTTACTGTTCTTACTAGCAATTATAGTCAAATATCTAAAATATGTACAAGTATGGTGCAGACAGAAGTGCAGCTCCCAACTGTAACTCCAAATGATTTCTGCAAAGCAGAAGACAGCAGAAGGAGTTCATTCTTGGGGCTCCCCAGCTAGTGCTGAAGGCTGGGGTGGGTGGATTGAAGCCCTCCCACCTCACGGGGTGCTCTAATACACCTGCCCCACCCTTTGGGGGGTGGGGGCTAAAAAACCTGTCTGAACTCCCTCTACTTCCTTACCCCCCTCCCATTCCAAAAACAGGCACAGGCTGGGAGCTTTGCATACACAAGTTACAAAAGACCTTACATCTTGAAATGTCTTCATCTGATAACTCATCCAATGAGGGGTCAGATTTCACCCAACCAACCATTTTTGAAGCTGCCTGCACCCCATGCACTTTTGTTTGGTCATGGCTATAAACTGCTTGCTATGGCCAGATCAGGCAGAAATTGTTCTGTCTGCGCCTGCAGTGCCCAAGTATAATAGGCAAGTATATCAGGAGATAAATTAATTCAGTCCAGCATTGAGGAATCAAGCAATAAGTCAGGAAACAGAAGGAACAGACTGACTTGAAATAAGAGTTTTCCTTGAGCATGAGTTGCAGAATAGGACCCTCTGTGTGTACATACCCAGTCGCATTCTTCTGGCACTGCATTATAGAAATAAATGTTCATCTCTATTTTTTCTGAGTTATTCAGATTTTTTTTCTTTGTCTGCCTCTCTTTAAGGATTTGCAGTAGGAGGGGTATTAAGGGAGATTTACTGTGATGCCATTTGAAAAGCACTGGTGCTGTAAGCTTTTTATTTTTCTTAATGTTTTCAATGCCACGACTCCACTTTTTACTCCAAAGATGAGGTTACAAAAATGAGTTTTATTTTATTTTCCAGCAGCAGTGGCTTTGAGCATTTAAACAGGCCAAAGAGTGTCACCTTGCACACAAACAGCAAGATTCAGGCATTTCTTTCAGTATGGCTGTAAACTTCTATAGGAATGTTTGTATTTGAGTCTCCCAGTCTTAAAGGAACATGGGCTTTTTCCCCATATAAGGGAAATGAGAAGAGAACCAGATCACTCTTCTGCTATTAAAACCTTCCAACTTTAATTTAGTGGGTATATTTTCAGCAGTTGATAAGTTTAAACTTCTAATTTCAATATCATATTTATGTATTTTCTAGGCTTAATAATAAAATAAAATACTTGCTTCATTTAAATTTATTCTAAGATGCATTCAAATCTTTCTGTAAGGGGCCTACTGAGGTCAATAAACTCTTTAACGTTAACATCAGTGGCAGTAACACACAGTCCTAGGTTTTGTAAAAATAATATTGGAACCCCAATATTGAGGCCATTATTTACACGAGTAGACCAACTCAAATACAAGCAAGAAAACTTTGTTGCAAATTCCCTAAAATGCACCTACTATAATTCCCATGCCTTTTAGCCTAATTTTCAATTAAAAACATGATTTTCAAAAAGTAGAATGCAGATAGTAGTTGGTTGATTTCCACCTTGTAGACAACCAAAGTATGTATTTATATAGAAGCATACAGCACAAGCTTCCATGAGCCCAAGCTCGCTTAATCAAATGGGTTTTTTAGAGTAGCCAAGTAATATTCAGAAGAAGCTGACAGCTGCTTTCTTGAGAACTTAGCTCTATGTCCAAAATCCTTTCAATTGCACGTTGCAGAACCTTACAGAAGCACAGCCCAGATGAGAACCATGGGTGAAATCATCCCTTATCCCAGGGGATGAAAAAGCCTTATATAGGGATTATTTGTACCCTGGGCCAATCAGGGTCAAAGTTTTGGAGGACAGTTAATGCCCAGCAGAAATCTCACCAAAATGAATACTTCCTGAGAGCACATTACTTGAGTCCCTCTCCACACTTTGAAAGTGCTACCAACAGAGCTTCAACAAGAGGGAAAGCAGTTGGCAGCACATTTCTGTTGCAGTTATGTTTCGGCAGGAACTGGGAAAGCACTGCAGGGGGACAGAGCAATAGTACAGAAGTTGGAGTAAAATCCAAATAACGGCCTGGCTTGTGGAACTCCTGAAAACTGCATTGATCTTTGGAAAAACACTAAAGTTAGGGAACCCCAGGTAGGGAAATTCTGTTCTCCAAGGGAGCAATGCCTGGAAACTCTACCATGTTTTTTATTGCCCTACACAGAGAACCCTATTCCCACAGAGAGGATGATCTAGCTCCACTTACAAATAAAGTAATTTTACCTGTGATACCCATAGCATCATATTGTTTTTCAATAGAATATTAAAAATCTAATATACGCTTCTTTTTTATATGTTACATTTCACTCGGCTCACGCGATGAAAACAGGCAGGTCATTTTCAGGTACATCTTCTCATGCTGATCCCTGATGGGATTTCCAACATACAAGGATTCTTTAAGTTTAAAAAGGAAAAAAAAAAGTTTTGATCTCATTTTAAAAAGCTACTCAAACACCTCTCTTAATATGAAGGACTCCACCCTACCTCCACTGAAGCCAAAAGCTGTTTTGTCAGCATTAGATGCTGTACAAACATATAATAAGAGACACTCTCTTAGTTATAAGTATCTCAGTATCTGCTATATAAAAGAAAGCAACGCAGAACAGGAGTGGGGCACAGCCGTGAATACACACATAGGTCCCTGGTTGGCAGATGAGTATCTTTGTGGAGCCTAGATTATTCACAAGCCAACTGTCTGGCTCCAAGCCCTGCTGCTGAGTTGTTGATATTTTCCCTATTCTGCAATAGGTGCACTTCCCAATAGAGGTGACTGAGAGCTCCTCAAATGCATGCATGTAAATTGGGCAACCCCACACTTTACCCAGATGGCTCATTCATCCTAACATGCTAACATTTAGCCAGACACTTTTTGCTTTACTTGCATTGCGTTTGGAGAGTTATATACTTTGCCCAGTGCTATCCTGCATCTCCTCCTGTCCATTCCTCCAAAACAGAGGGCAGCTTGCCTATTCTGAGACTGCTTGCTTTCTTCCCCTGTCCCAGTAGGGTGAACCATAGCATAAGACGGGGTCTAGTCACCTGAAATAAGGACCCAGAAGGAAGATGCTTAAAAGCCTTTGAGATTAATGAAATAAAAGAACTAATGGGGAAAGACTGCTCTTTCCCAGGCCTTCCTCGAATTTGAACACCAACAGTTGTCCCTATAGCACTTTGAGTCCTACAATTGTTACCTCCAGTCTGCCAGGCACTAAATTCAGTACCCCAACTGTCTACCACTGTTCAAAACCGATTTCAAAAGCGCTACCACTAGTGCCCAGACTTTGCTGTCCATTGCTGTCGTCTTCCTGAACTACGGTCGTGTTCAAATTACTGCTCGGGCTCAAGATGGTTTTCAGAGGAGCGGTTTCAAGGCAGCGCCCAGGCAGGAGGGAGCGAGGCAGTGCCCCCGACGTGCCTCTAGGTGGGGCCCGGGGCCCGCCTGTCGCCGCCGGCCCGCGTGCTCCCAGCGCCGCAAAATGGCAAAGCCCTTCTCGCCTCGGTCTTGGCATGAGCTTTACAGAAGGGATCGCGCGGGTTTGGCTTAAAAGTATGCCTTGCCGCGGGGAGCGATGATACAAATGAAATTTAAAAATACCGAAGAGAAGAAGGGGGTGGGGGGGAGCGTGCAAAGGAATCGAGAATCGCGGCTATCCCCAAGCTGGACACAACCTGGGCTGATGGGCTGGTTTTTCTCTGCGAGCCACCTGGAGGGGAACGAAGCACTCGTTTGCCGTGGTGCAATGGGGGCAGGGGGGGCTCGCTGACGGATCGGGGAGCTGGGGAATCGGCCACTTCCCGGCGGACCTCTCCGCCGCCGCGCCCTGTACATCTCTCTTCATTGCCTTCCCCTCCTTCCCGCGCGTGCCGCCCCGCTCCCCCGGGGCTGCCGGAGAGCGCGGGCTCGGCAGCACCCGGAGCCGGCGCGAGCAGCTGGAGTCAGAGGCGGGCGAGGAGGAGGGCAGGCAGCGCGCGGCGGGGCAGAGCCGCATTGCC
>NW_017729033.1:35048072-35049425 GCF_001723915.1 Gavialis gangeticus | reverse complement strand
CCCGCACCCCCGGCACTGCGAGCTCCGCTGCCCGGCCTCCTCCGCAGGCATTTCCTCCGCCGGAGGGTTGTTTTTCTCTCCTGGAAGAGGGCACCGCCGTGGCCCCGGCCGCAGGCGGCTCCGCGGGGGCGGCCGAGCCAGGAGAAGCGCAGCTATTGGAAACTCACCGCAGCCATGTGCGAGTGCCCGGGCTCCGCCCGGCCCGGCCCGGCCACCTGGAGAGCCCCGATCGCCTCCCACACGCACAGCTCCGTGCCCGGGGGCGCCCGCCGCCCGTCCCCAGAGGTGCCCGTCTCACCCCCGCCCCCGCACAGGGACAGCCATCGCCTGGCAGCTGGTGGGACACACGAAGCACGAGGAAAAATGAGCCCAGATCTTGGCATTGGCACGGGCTGGTCCGCGGGGCAGCTCTCCTCTCCTCCCCTCGGGGCTCCGCTTCCCCACGAGCAGGGCTGAAGGGGCCGTCAGGGCTGCGCTCTGCCCGCGCGGCTCCGCGGGACCCTGGCAAAGGGCGGGGGCTGCGGGGCTCTCTTGGCCGGGCCCGGCGCCCGGGACAAGCAAGGGGCAAGCCCGAGGGGACCTGCCCGGCTCCTCCCGCCTTCAGAGCCCAGGGTGACAGTCAGGGACCGAGGGCTCGTTTTTAGCTTTGAAGCTGCAAACGCCCGTCGGGGGTTTCTGCCGTGGCTGAAGGGAAACGGGAAGAAGACCCTGTAAGAAGCCCCGCTGGCACATGCATGGGGGCGCAGTGTCTCCCCGGGTGCTTTCGTTCAGTGCTGCAGCGGGTTGGGAGCCAGACCCGCCCTGAAGGGCCTGAAACGGGCTCTGGGAGTCCCGTCGGCCCATGCGTACACGGGCAGGGCCGGGAAAGAGCCGACCCGAGACGGCGCCCACGGCAACCCCGTCCGGGCCCCGGGCCCCGGGCCCGCCAGCGCCGCCTCGGCCCAGGCGACGTCTGAGCCCGTCCTGAGCCAGGCGACGGGTCCGGCCCTTTCTAAAGGCTCTTGTGAAAATAAAGCAGTTGGGAAATGTCCCCGCTTCCGAGCCTCGGCCCAGCTTTGTCTGGCGCGTCTCCCTTCCGCGGGACCCTGCTCCCGCCCGGCGCGAGAGCTGTGGGCTCTTCGTTTAGGCAACACACACACCCCGCAAACTCCCCGCGCTCGGCTCGGCTCAGGGGGTTGTTTTTTGTCCTGAAGGGATGAGTCACTTTTCCCCAAACCACAGCACACACACGAGGGACCATAGGAGCGATCCGCGGAGCAGGGCTGCAAGCGCTGTTTAAGTCTGGAAAGGAAAAGCCGGAGGAGCCGCTGAGGGGCCGGGCCACGAGGCACCCGCCAGCCAGCGGAGCGGCGC
>NW_017729033.1:35042730-35043072 GCF_001723915.1 Gavialis gangeticus | reverse complement strand
GCGGCGGGCCGCACCGGGCCGGAGGGGGTTAACCACCGCCTCCCACTCCCTACAACTTGCCCCGCTCTGTCTCGAGAGCAACATCTGCCAGCTGCGCGGAGCCAATCAGCGGCCTCCCTGCGCCAGGTCCTGCCCAATGGGAAGGCGCCGGCCGGGGGCTGTCACTCATAGGTGAGGAATGACACCGGGGCTGGGAGAAAAAGGAGGAGAAGGGAAGAGGAAAGAAACAGACAGCGCCGGGGAGGGTCCCGCTCCGCGCCCGCGCCCGCGCCGCCGGGGATCCAGCTGCTGCAGCTGCCGCCGGGCAGGGCCGGCTCCTATGGGAGCGCTGCGTGCGAGCAG
>NW_017729033.1:35040269-35042720 GCF_001723915.1 Gavialis gangeticus | reverse complement strand
CGCCCCCGGAGCGGGAGGAGGAGCCCGCGGGCCTCAGCGACAGCGAGATGTCGGCCGGCGTGGCAGGTACGGCGGCGGCAGACCAGCGGGAAGCCCGCCCGAGGGCCGCTGGGGACCCGCCGGGAGCCCGGGGTGGGGAGGAGAGGCCTGCGGGGGGAGGCACAGCCCGCTCCCGGGGCGGCGCTTGCGGGCGTCCCGCGGGAAACAGCCGTGCAGGGCGGTCCGCGCTGGGCAAAGGCGAGAGAGAGCGAATGACGCGGAGCCGCCCGCCGGCTCCCGGCTCCCGGGCGGGAGGGGGCGGCCCGGCGGCGGGGCGGGTGCCTGGGGGACGGGGATAGCCCCGGCTGTGTCAGGCAACTGGCGAGCGACGATGGGGGCCTCGGAGCCCAGAGCCGCCCCCTGCGAGGACCGCCCAGCGCGCTGCCCCGGGGCGGCTCTGCGGGCAGGAGACCTTCCCCGGCGGGGGGCCCTTTCCCCCCGGGGTGCGGGCCGGGGAGTGCCGCGGGCCGTGACGCGGCTGCTCTGGCTCTCCCCAGCAGATCGCAGCCCGCGCGAGGAGGAGGACGGCGGCGGCAAGTGCGAGAAGCTGCTGTCGGCCGGCGAGGAGGAGGCGGCGGCCCCCAAGCCGCGGAAGAAGCGCTCCCGCGCCGCCTTCTCCCACGCGCAGGTCTTCGAGCTGGAGCGGCGCTTCAACCACCAGCGCTACCTCTCGGGCCCGGAGCGGGCAGACCTGGCCGCCTCGCTCAAGCTCACCGAGACGCAGGTGAAGATCTGGTTCCAGAACCGGCGCTACAAGACCAAGCGGCGCCAGATGGCCGCGGACCTGCTGGCCTCGGCTCCCGCCGCCAAGAAAGTGGCGGTGAAGGTGCTGGTGCGGGACGATCAGAGACAGTATCACCCGGGGGAGGTGCTGCGGCCGCCCTCGCTGCTCTCGCTGCAGCCCTCCTACTACTACCCCTACTACTGCCTGCCCGGCTGGGCGCTCTCCACCTGCGCGGCCGCGGCCGGCACCCAGTGACCCGCTCTCGGACTACGCGCCTCGGACAGTATTTATTGTGATTATTTTATTACGATTATTTTTATTATATTATTATTATTATTATTGGGGCGGTTTGTTTGTCTCCCTTCTCCCGCGCCCTCCTGCCGAGTTTGCAAGCCACCCCCCTCCCCGAAGCCGAGGACTCGCCACGCCGCCCGCGGGATCCGTGTTGCCCAGACGATGCGGGGACCGGCGAGTTCCCGCCTCGCGTGGCGGCGGGTGCGGAGTGCCGGAGCCCCGGGCGGGCAGGGCCGAGCACGGACTCCCGCCGCGGCTGGGAGCTGACATTTTCTTCCCTGCTCCTCTTCCGCCTCGTCGCGAGCCTTGTATGGTGCTGAATGTACGGCCGGCTCCTTGGCGGGGCCCCGCTCCGCGCGGCCGAGGGCACGGGGGCGACACCTCGACCCCAGACCGAAAAGCCAGACGTGTTTTTTTTCCCCCCTCCTCAGATCTGTCCTTGTTTGGAGAGGGGGGGGAGGGAGGAGGTAAGACCTTTTCGCACTTTCCAGTTGTATTAAAGTCGTTGTTTTTCTATTCAATGTGAATATTTCTAGTCAGGCTTTTTCTATAAAAAAAAAAAAAAAAAAAACCAAACCAAAAAACAAAATCGATGTCACGGGGAGTGTTTTTGTTTTTGGGTTTTGTAGTACCATTCAGTGCCTTTTCCTCAGCAAACCTCTCCTCGCGGGCTGTGCTGGTGACCCGGCTCAGTCGTGTCACAAGAGGCTCTTTCTTTCTAGGTAACTCGTGGCTTCTCTCTCTCTCTCTCTCTCTCTCTCTCTCGATGGCACTGTGCACTCCACCCGGTTATTTACTGCAGATGAATTGTGAATGTCTGTACGCTACCCGCTGTACCTTTCTTTTTTTTAATTTATAAACGTTTAGTTGAACACGTCCCTCTGTCCGCTGCGTCCTTCCTGAGCTCGGCGGCTCCTCTGCGGGGCCGGCTCCCCGGCTCGGGGCGCTCGTGTCCTGCCCTCCTGGGCCCTGGGCCTCGGGGCCGCGCGGCCTGGCCGGGATCCCTGCTCTCGCACAACGGCCCCCTCGCTGGGGATGTGTCTCTGAAGCCAGGCCAGGGCCGCGGCCCGGGTGAGAGGGACAGGGCCGGCGGCGTGCACAGGCCCCGCAGCAGGCCCTTCTGCTGCCGCCGCCGGAGGCTCCTTGCCGGGGCCGGCCGCAGTCGGATACAAGCCGGCGAGGCTCAGGGCCGAGCGGCGGTGCATTTTGCAGGGCCCGGGGAGGCTTGGTTTGAACACAGGCTTGTCTGTCGTGGGCGGGATGCAAAGAAAAGCTTCCTCGCTCCCGGATCCGCGGGGTTTTTCCTTCTGAAGTGGACCCTGGAGTCTTCCTCGGAGCTGCTCCTTGCTGGGCCTGTGCTGGGAAGCGGGGCCCCGGCAGCCCAGCCCCGCACG
>NW_017729033.1:35034727-35035269 GCF_001723915.1 Gavialis gangeticus | reverse complement strand
CGAGGGCTCTCGGCGGGCCCGATCCTGAGCAAACCCCCGAGACACGTTCACGGGAGCTTCAGGCTGCCGGACCCGTCCCCGGCACCCCAGGTAGCTTTTCACCGTTGAAGGCGCGGGGATTTCTCCCTCGGGAGCCCCTGCTCGTGCTTAGCTGTCATCCACTCACTGCCCCCGTGCCCAGCTGCCTGCAAATGCACCGCAGCCATCTACCCCTGGCCCCGATTCTCTTCGGCGAAGGCTTGGAAGGGGCCGCAGCTGCGCGGTTGGTTTTGCAGCGGGGCCGCAGATCCGGCTGCGGGGAGCAGGGGCGCTTTGAAGCTGCCCCTTGAGTCAGTCCCAGCGTGGGCTTAAAGGTTTGCTGGATGCGCGCAGACCTGCAGCCCGGTGTCACGCGCGGGGGAAGGGACTGGGGCTCCGGATCCGCGGGGGCGGTGCGCGACACGCTCCTGCCTCCAGCGAGGCGCCTCCGCGGCCTCCGCGTTTGTCCCTGCCCAGGCTCGGAGGGCAGACACAGCGGCTCGACCCCGATGAGGGCTGGGAGG
>NW_017729033.1:35023477-35029449 GCF_001723915.1 Gavialis gangeticus | reverse complement strand
CGCGGTTGGTTTTGCAGCGGGGCCGCAGATCCGGCTGCGGGGAGCAGGGGCGCTTTGAAGCTGCCCCTTGAGTCAGTCCCAGCGTGGGCTTAAAGGTTTGCTGGATGCGCGCAGACCTGCAGCCCGGTGTCACGCGCGGGGGAAGGGACTGGGGCTCCGGATCCGCGGGGGCGGTGCGCGACACGCTCCTGCCTCCAGCGAGGCGCCTCCGCGGCCTCCGCGTTTGTCCCTGCCCAGGCTCGGAGGGCAGACACAGCGGCTCGACCCCGATGAGGGCTGGGAGGCGGTGTTTCGAAGTTGCACCGCGGAGGAAAACGAAAGTGCTGGTTCCCGAGAGAAAAAGAGCCAGGCGGGTTGCTGTGTTTTACATGTACAAATGCCCGCGCTTTGGTCTTCACTCAAACGGCAAAGTTTCCGCAAATCCGGGCTGACCCCTGAAAGCCGAGGGCTTATTCCGGATTTCCACGGGTTACCTGATACGACAGTTTTGCCTCTAAAAATCATCCACCCCCAAACATGCACGCTGGCCACCAGCACTCCCGCGATTAAAGCGGGAGAAAACTCATCCTGGCGCTGTGCCCCGCTGCCGTGTTTCAACCGAGTGCCCCAAACCTTTCTTGTCCGATTAAATCGCTATCCAATCATTAACAAATAACGCCTATAAAAACAGCCAACAAAACAAACCGCAACTAAAAACCGCCCCTCGGTGTCTGTGTAATCTAACGTCCTTGGATGTCTCCGAGTGTGGGGCTTACACACCTGAGCGAGGAGGCTTTTGGCACAGCAGGATCTGCCCGTGTTGCTACGTGTTGCTCGCACACCCTCGTGAGAAGGGGGGAGGGGAGTGTCAGCGGTGCTTCCACCGAAGAAAAAACACTTCTGCCTTAACCCCCGGAGGCCGCCTGTCCTGTCTGGCCTTCACACTGACCCGGCGACCTGGGCACTGGCCTTCTGCCCCCCGCCCAGCGCATTGGCACCTGCCCGGCTTCCCAGGGGCTCCGCAGGAACCTCGATAAGGGCTTTTTTAGGAGCAAAGGTGATAAAAAGGTTAAGGGCGGTAATGGGGCCTCTGTCACTCGGAGGCGAGGGGCACGGCTAAGAAGGATGTGATGGAAAAGCAGGCTGTGCGGAGGATTTCACTGCAGTTAAAGGCAAGAGGCGCACACGAAAGCTGCCTGGAATTTGCTACCGAGGGCAAATAAAATCCCCCTTGACCTTTCCACCCAGGACTGTGATTTCACCTCCCGTTCCCTCTTCATCTGGGCTGAGAAATTGCCGCATGTTTCTCATTCAAACGCACTTGAAGAATCCGCAGTGTTTAGCGTTGTTTTATAGCAACGGCAAAGGCTGCTCGGAGTAAACAGCTGCAGTCCCAAACCCAGTTCACAAAAGGAAGATGCTCCAGGATCGTATTTCCAGAGCCCAAGTGTGCGCTGAGCTTTCAGGAGTCACTTGTTTTGTTTTGTTTGTTTTTGGGGGGGCTTTGTTTGTTTGTTTGCTTGTGTGTTTTCAGTGGGAAACTTCCCTGAGTGCGGAACGTGGATCCTTGCCGGAGATCCCACACCACTTCTTTTCATCAGCTGCCCCCTGCAACAAAACGGGAGATCGCAATGATTTATAGCCTAGCCACGTCTGATAAATAGCTGCGTTGATTTTGTGTGCAGGCTGGGCGTGTGGAACTATAGAAATCCACGCGTGCAGAGGGGCTTGAGGACCTCACTGCGGAATTCACCCCTGGAAAAGCGAAAAAGGTCCCACAGAAAAAAAAGAGTAGCACTGCCCCTACCAGGGAAGCGGGAATGTCAGTGCCCCGCGGGCGATCAGCACGTGCGGCTGCCTGCCCCCGTCCTCCCCCTGCTCCGGCCGGGGAGCTGAGTGAGGGCCAGCCGGGGCACCTGTCAGCTCCCCAGGCGTCTGAAAGGAGCTGCAAGGTGCCGATGCACTGATCCAATTTGGACGAGGGCAAGGGTGGAGCAGTGGGGCGCAATCCCCTCCGGCAGCGGAATTGCTGCTGACTTCCCCTTCCCCTAGACCTTCATGGCAGCCTGGCAGAGGTAAGGCGATGCTAGGTGGGCCTGTTCACCGCATCGCCTCTGCTTTTTCCTGCCAGAAGCATCCAGCACCTGGCGTGGTCAGGTTCACTCCCGGGCATTAGGTTCCTGACATTCCCTTCCGTGCCTGTGTCTTGTCAGACGCGCTGGTTCTGCTGCCCGGGTGCAGGCGGGAGCATTTTTTCATCAGCGGATGTCGGAAGAGATCTTTTCTCGCCCAGCCCGGACGCTCCCGACACATCCGAGCAGGCTCGGACCGGCAGGGGGGGCTGATGCTGACAGCGCTCTGCCTCCGGGCCGCGTCGCTCACGCCTGGGACTCTTAGCCACGGGCTCCCGGCTGATCTCAGCTGCTCAGACGGAGCCTAGCGGGAGAAGGGGGGCTCCCAGGCCAATCCAGGCAGGAGCTCGAGTGCACTCTGGACAGGGCACCGCAGAGCTGCCTCCTGCACAGTTTGGCCCCGGGAGGCCCCCGGATGGAGGGGTCACAAAGAGGTTGATATCAAAGAGCATCGTTGCCATCTCCTAGCTCAGCGCAGGCGGCAAGAGATCCCTGTGTACTCACTGCCACTGCCAGGGACAGGCAGGAACCGAAACACGCGGCTCTCCCTGCGGATGGAGAGGGGCAGAGCTCAGACGCCACTGCTTTGCTCCCCACCCTGTGTCTCGGCCTGGGCAGGGGAAAGGATCCCACCGTGAGAGGGGGAGTAAGGGGGCAGAGGGATGCAGGCAGCCTGGGAAGCTCCGCGCCCTCCCGGCCCGGCCCGGTGCCCATGGCGAGCTGCGCGACCTGCTGCGGCCATCCGGGACTTCGACAAATTAAACGGTGCCTCTCATGCCTCCCCCCCCACCAAATCACCCACGGGTGAGCCCGCCAGGAGCAGTAAGATGGGACTGAGTCCAGCTGGATAAAGATCTGGTATCCAGACTTATCTGGGTGGAAACTGGCCACGGTGGCAGTGCCACGGCCAGGCCTGGAGCGGGGCGGGAAGAGGCCAGGGCTGGCGGGCAAAGCGGCGAGGCGAAACGCAGCGTCCCGGACGGCACCGCTCATCCCGCCCAAGGAAGCGGCGGGGCAGGCGCCGCTGTGCTTCCTTCTCGGTGCCGGCTGAGCCGCCGGGTGCCCGGTCTGCTTGGCCCCTGCAGGGCCGGGGGAGACCGCGGCGGGGCTTCAGCAACAGGCGGTGCGTGCGTGGGGCTGTTGTTGCTCCCGCGCCCGCCCAGCCCCCGCCTCGGCTAAGTGGCGGGATGCGAGTCCTGTGGCAGCCCGGGAGCTTCGCCCCTTGCCCCGGGGCGCAGCCGCTCCCTGCCTCTCCCCGGGACCTCCCACCTCCCCGGCACGGCCCGGGCTCTCCAGCTGGACGGCCCCGTATATCCGTGTCACGGCTCGAGTCAGCCAGGCGCTTGCTCCTGGCCCTGCGGGAAGTGGGGCGAGGCGGGACGGCCTCCCACGTGCGGCCTGGGGCTCCCCCCGAAGCTCGGCTGCAGAAAGAGCGGGGCCGCGCGCTCCCCTGGGCCGGGCTGGCTCTCCGCGTCTGGAGCAGGGCTGGGGGGATCGAGTAGCCCGATCTCCCCTGCGGCGGCTGCAGGGGAGACCCGGGCCGGGGTTTCTAGAGCCGCAGCCGGGCAGGACCTGGCTCCGCTTCTGCCACCAGGCGCCTCGAAAGGCTCCGCGCGGAGCCTTGGCACTTAGGGCTGATGGCGAAACAAGCCGGTGATTTAAAGCGCAGCGAAAACCATCATAAAAAGGGCTCTCGGAGGCTGACGAAGCAAAGGGAAAGCTGCTTCTCGGAGCCGCGGCCGGGGAAACCCCAAGCGCAGTCACCGCCAAGGCCGCGGGCAGCGAGCGGGGCGGCCACGGGGCGGCGGGAGGGCGGCGCAGTCCCGGTGCCCCGCGCTGGCCTGGCAAGGGCTGTCGGAGCCAGCCGCGGGCGAGGGGACCGGCTCTTCCTCGTGGGCACCGATCCGAGGTTGCGACATTGGTCGCGCTGTGAAGAGTGAATCAGCCACGACATTCCGGCTGAGCAGGAAACAGGGGCGCAGGCTGGCAAACCGCGGGGTTCACTCCTGTGCTCAGCGCGGGGGGCTGGCGGGGCACTCTCCGGGCTGCCGCACGCTCCTAGCACACGGGGGTGGCGGCGATGCGCCCCCCGCACACACACGCACTCTCTCCCTCGGCCACGGCTAAGCCTGTCCCTCGCCTCGCGTTAGAGGTCATTAGGGAGAAGATCTGAGCGCTTGGGGGTGGCAGGGTTTTGAGGAGGGCGAAGAGGATGCTGCTGTCGGGCTGGGGGAGAACAGCGCAGCTTGGCTAAGGCGAAGAAGGGCCATTAGGGCTGAGGGTGCGGGGGCCCGGCGGGGCGGACCACACAGCCAGCCGAGCACGCGGCGCCTTTCTCGGCTTAATTCGTGGCTGCGAAAGGCAGCACTGTGAAAACCTGCGGCCAGGAGCTGAGGGGCTGGGGTCGCAGCGGATCTGCCTCTGGTTGAACGGCGCGGGGAAGCGATCGGGGCTGCGGCGTTTGTAGCAAACGCAAGCAGAGAGGGGTTTTGATCGTTGCGTGCGCATGGCACAGTGCGGGCGACGGCTGTTTTCTGCCTTCGATTGTTTGCGGATGCAATAAGCCTGCTTCTCGCCGCACCTTTCCCTCCTGCCTGGGGTAACCGCTTACCAGAAAGTGAAAGAGGGGGCAATTCACAAAACCAGAACCACCTTATACGAGTGTGAGGGTAAAAATGATCAGTGAAAAAAGAAATTTATGGAACTTTACATGGACGTTGCATCATTTCCCCCAGCAGTTCGGAATTAAACACATGCGGCTTTTTTCCCATTAAAAACATGAATGTTGGTATGTCCTTCACACACGCAGGTACATATACTTTCGCTTACGTTTAACCAGTCAACCATTTTCAGACTTTTTATGGCAAGAGCGGCAATACTTTTAGTTTGCTGTAGCCACAAGAAAATGGGTAACACTTTTTTTTAATCCCAAGAACTGCGAGTCGCAGCATCCATCCGAGTTCTGCGAGCAGATCTGCGGCAGAGAGCGACCTGGAGGCTGCGGTTTAAACGCTGTGCTCGTCGTTTTAGCGCGCTTCTAAATTAGTGAAACGAAAAATTGCATTTCAACGAGATCAAAATATTTCTGTCCGATATGTTTCACATAAAGAGAAGAGGTAGGGGAAGGGGAGAGGGGATAGGGGGAAATGCGGCAGTCTTAGCCAAATAATAGAAAGCTGACAATTCCTGTTAGGAAAAAGTCTGCAAAAAACAAACAAAACCAAACGCTACTTAAAATTCCTTTTATTTCCAAAAGAGTGAATATTTTTATCTCTATTTTGTCACCAGAGCAAGATCCCCCTGGGTTTCAAATATCTTTCGACACACACACACACACACACACACACAAGTAACATATGTATATAAATATACATACACAGACAAACATATATGTTTATATTTAGATACACACACATATAAGCACATATATGTATAGATATGTATGTTTTTATATGCAGACATAAACATGTATCATATATCAAATATTTATGATATAGGCACATGTATGTATATACGTACACATGTATGTGTACACATCTTTATGTATATACACCCGTATGTATGTATGTATGTGTGTGTGTGTATGTGTGTGTATACTAGTGCCCTAACCCTGGTTTTCTCACACGTACATCACTTCTGAGATACACGCACCGCACACACGCACACGTGTGTGTATACAAATACGAACATACGGGGGAGTGTGGTGCGTGTATCTCAGAAGGAAAGAGATGTAACCTACGTGAGAAAGCCAGGGCTAGGGCTAGGGCACACGTTTCCTGCTGTGCAGGAGCAGAGCCACACGCCGCAGGAAGCAGAGGACCGGGCTCAGGCAGGCAGGTCCTCCGAGGACTCCAGCAGCAG
>NW_017729033.1:35022858-35023317 GCF_001723915.1 Gavialis gangeticus | reverse complement strand
CTGGCGGCCCTGCCTGGGAAGAGCCGGGGCCGGGGCTGGGCCCGCAGCGGGCGCTGCCTCCGCTCGGCCGGGGCTGGGCAGGGGACAAGGCGGCTTGGCCGGCGCCCCCGCGGGCAGCCAGCGGCCCCTCCCGGCGGCCCAGCCTCGGCTCTCCTGAATGCCAGGCCTGTATATTTGTAGTTGGATTTCGCACGTCAAGGGTAATTTCTTCATGCAACTTAATGGACTCGGCTTGACATCCATAATGATCGCTAATCATTCAAATTATTTTCGCTAGCGCCCAGACATGTTCCAGTTGTTGTGATAGATCGCGTTTCACCGTAATGATGGACAATTACCATTTCTAATTCTCCGGCTTTTGACACCTAAATCCACACACCATATGTGGCTCCGGTGCGAGACACGGATGACATCTCAGAGGGCCCGGCCGGACCCCCAGCGCCGGGGGAGAGCAAAGGA
>NW_017729033.1:35017609-35017858 GCF_001723915.1 Gavialis gangeticus | reverse complement strand
AGAGGACCGGGCTCAGGCAGGCAGGTCCTCCGAGGACTCCAGCAGCAGCAGGTGCTCCAGACCGGACCCTCGAGATGCGCCCGGGCCGCGGGACCTGCCTGTCTCCTTCCCCTCCCGCCCTCCCTGCTGGAAACCCCGGGCAGGCTGGAGACAGGCCGCCCAGTTACATCGCCCCGACGTCACTGTGGCCCGGCTCCGGCTCTGGCTCTGGCTGCCTCCAGCTGCACAGTGCTCGGCGCCCCTCCAGCC
>NW_017729033.1:35017284-35017518 GCF_001723915.1 Gavialis gangeticus | reverse complement strand
CTGGCGGCCCTGCCTGGGAAGAGCCGGGGCCGGGGCTGGGCCCGCAGCGGGCGCTGCCTCCGCTCGGCCGGGGCTGGGCAGGGGACAAGGCGGCTTGGCCGGCGCCCCCGCGGGCAGCCAGCGGCCCCTCCCGGCGGCCCAGCCTCGGCTCTCCTGAATGCCAGGCCTGTATATTTGTAGTTGGATTTCGCACGTCAAGGGTAATTTCTTCATGCAACTTAATGGACTCGGCTT
>NW_017729033.1:35011369-35012284 GCF_001723915.1 Gavialis gangeticus | reverse complement strand
CCTTCACAGCTGCCTAAACTGACTACTAAAAACCCCCCCAACCCGCCCCCCCAAACAAACACAAAGGGAAAAAAGAAAAAGAACAAGGAAAAGGAAAAGGAGAAGGCAGGGTCGGTGGGCGTCCTATATACCGGCCAGGGCAGATCTGTAGACGTAGCTGAAGCTTCATCGGAAGCTGAGGCAGATCGGGGACAGGGGCGGATGGAGTGAGAGCCCGCTCACGTTCCCAGTGCGCACACACGCACAACGTTTATATATAACATATGAAATATGTATGAAATATATCCTAAAATATATTAAATATATGTACATATTCTACATCATATATATCACATATATGTGTTGGCATGTGTGTATATGTATATGTGTGTGTGTATATATATGTGTATATATATGTGTGTATATATATACACACACACGCGCGCGCACCCACAGACTCTTTATGCCTGAAGAAGGGTGTTTGTGCCCGAAAGCTTGCAAAGATTAAGTTTCCCAACTATTTAGTTGGTCTAATAAAAGCTATCACATCTACCCAGAGAATTTTGTCTCCCTACACACACACACACACACACACTTTGGTGTGTATAATACGTATACACATCTACATACTTTGGTCAGTCTATGGTAATGCTATGTCTACGGCGGCGATGTATTGGTTCAAATCTCCTCTGCCTAGTGCCTGACTTCAGGCGGACGCGGCTCACTGCGGCTCCCTATGAAAACAAAACAAAGCCAATGGCAACAACAGCTTTGGAGTAAAAACTGCCTTCATCACGGGGTAGATCAGCACGATCTGCCGGCGAGGGCTCCCTGAAGCCCCAGGCGGGCCCCGGGAGCAGGGGAAGGGTTTCCAGCCGCCTCGCGCCGCCCCCGCCGCCCCCGCCGCCCCCGCCAGGTCTCCCGGGCTCGCCGGGG
>NW_017729033.1:35005108-35006206 GCF_001723915.1 Gavialis gangeticus | reverse complement strand
AACTATTTAGTTGGTCTAATAAAAGCTATCACATCTACCCAGAGAATTTTGTCTCCCTACACACACACACACACACACACTTTGGTGTGTATAATACGTATACACATCTACATACTTTGGTCAGTCTATGGTAATGCTATGTCTACGGCGGCGATGTATTGGTTCAAATCTCCTCTGCCTAGTGCCTGACTTCAGGCGGACGCGGCTCACTGCGGCTCCCTATGAAAACAAAACAAAGCCAATGGCAACAACAGCTTTGGAGTAAAAACTGCCTTCATCACGGGGTAGATCAGCACGATCTGCCGGCGAGGGCTCCCTGAAGCCCCAGGCGGGCCCCGGGAGCAGGGGAAGGGTTTCCAGCCGCCTCGCGCCGCCCCCGCCGCCCCCGCCGCCCCCGCCAGGTCTCCCGGGCTCGCCGGGGCAACTCGCAGCAGCTGCGGGACCGTCTCCTCTGGAGGGAAACGTGCGCGCAAAATACCCGGCCGACCACTGCCGGCGAAAAGAGCGCCCCCGATCCCTCCCTGGGAAAAGATTTGTGAGCGGATCAGGGATTTGATCGCGGATTTAGCGGCAGCCGGAAAGCTGGACCAGAGCTGGTGCATCTCGAGCTCTCCCTGCCGCGTGCTCCGCGCGCTCGACACCCGCTGCGGCCCAGGTGCCCAGCCCCGGAGCAAGGCAGAGCTCCCCGCGCCCGGCCCCTCTCCCACAGCCATCACCCCCCGAGCCCGGGGCAGGCGCGGCGCTACGACGCAGTTAGGTTCCTAACCACAGAAGGGAGGATTTTTTTAGCCACAAAAGTGGAAGGCTTTGTCCACGTGTCTGCTTACGGGGAATTGCTTGTCTGAGGTTTCTTGGTTCCCAGGGAGGTATTTTGATGAGCAGGTTTATTCCCAGTTACACTTTCACGGCCTGGCTGAGACGTTCCTGCCGTTTCCCCGGGAGCCAAAACACTCGCCCAGCCCCTGGGCCGGACAGGCAGGCCGGGGACGAGCAGCCCCTGGCGCGCTCCCCACGACGGAGCCTCAGGTCGATGCCGGGAGCCCCGGCTGCCTTCCCGCCCAGGAGGTGAGATGCCCGGCGGAGGGGGAGGTGCCCCGG
>NW_017729033.1:34988871-35004953 GCF_001723915.1 Gavialis gangeticus | reverse complement strand
GCCCTGCTCCCCCGGGGCCGCGCGCCCCGCCTGCCTCCGCCCCGCGGCGGGGTGCGGGGTGCGGGGTGCGGGAGGCGGGAGCGGAGGCGAGGAGGCTGCCTGTCCTGCCCCTGCGGAAGGCCGAGCCCGGCTGGGCAGGCTGAAGCGGAGGCGATTTGCAGCGAGCCCGTCCCTGGGAGGAATCACAGCAACATCTGGCTTCTGCTCAGCAGCCAGCTGCTTACAAAGGATCTTTCTAGCCATCAGAGCAGCGGCCTCCTTGTGCTATTATCCGACTCAGCTCTTTGGAGCAAAGCACCTAGCAGCCAACCCACCTCCCCCTCCCAAACCTGTTGCCCTTAGTGGGAGGACTGGTGCCGGCACGGGACACCTGCTCTGTCCCAGTTTGCAGGATGGGCCCAAGGGCTCAGAAACCAGCTGTTTGCTGCATGCTGTGCTGCCAAGACTACATGGGGATTTGCAGCCAAACAAAGAGATGGATCTTTGAAATGCAAACAAACAGACTTAAGGAGCACAGTGTTTTCCAGGGATAGATTATTCTCTTTCACGAAAACCGACTTCTGATTTTGCTCTTTCGCCCTGCATCCACCTACCTTACCATGCCCTGAGACTCAGCTTCTTGAGGCAAAGCCTGGCAGCAACTGCCTCAGGGCACCTGCATAGCTGTCCTGAGAAGATACTACCTTGTACCAAGAAGAAATTGCTGTCAGTTGTAACTACAGTAAAAACTGGACAGCTTTATCTTTGTTCAAGGTATTGTCTCACCAGGTTTAAACTCTTTCTTCCCTTCTTTGCTTCCCTTTCTCAGCACAGTGGGGCCAAAAGTTTTTGTACCACACATTAGCCTGGTGTACCACACATTAGCCTGCACCCTCCCTGAGTGCTACTCCACCCCCTTCCTCTGCTTCTCTCCTTCCTACCCTGTCTCCTACTATCGTGCCCTCCTCTCTCCACTGTCTGCACCACACAGAAATTGCCTGCGCTACTCATGGCACATGTGTTGTAGGCTGGTCACCCCTGTCCCAACAGATCCCATCCAAGTCTCCATGGCTAAGCGTGCCGGGGGCTGATTTTGCTTTGTCAAATGAGTATTTTGTTGTATTTCTGTTTTCTTAACAGTTGGGGGCTAAATTAGTGGAATGATATACACAGTGGGACTTCTTCCTGTATCCAGGCAATGGAATTCAATAGAGGAAGAAGAATTTTGGGACCAGCATCTTAGTTTTGCACCCAGAGGAGGCAGCTGGCGTGCAGGCTGCAGTGGAAGCAGGACTTGCCCTAAGGCCCTTCGAAGTGCTAGCAGAACGATCACAGGGGTGTTCGTTGTAGCCATGTTGGTCTAAGGGCATAGGCAGACAAGGTTCTTTGGGTGAATCTGATATCTTTTATTAGACCAACTTAAATAGTTATACATTTTTTTCTTAGCAAGCTTTCAGGTTTAAAATCCCTTCGTCAGGCTGAGGAACCATCTGCAGTTGGTGTGTGCTCTTTCTGGATGGAATGAATAGTAAAGAAGCCAGAGGCTGGTATGCATGCAAGAAAGGCAGTCGTTATTAAGCCTACCAAGAATATTGGCTTGAGGTGACCGTCAACTTCCTTAATTGTATTGAACTAAGCAGTACAACTAAAACATGGGTTTTTAGTAACACATAAATGTTCTTTCCTGAATGTCTTTGACAAGGATTTGGTCCTCATCTACTATACTTCTAGCTCCTTTATTTAGCCCACCAAAAGAAGAGGCTTATAGATATGAAGAAAGTAATAGTAAAAGTTCAGACCTGATTTTTCTGCAAAACTAGCCTTAAAAAGGGTAGAGTGAGGTTCCTTGCAGTTTTCCTCTTTCTTTTGGGGAGAAGGGAATGAGGCTGAAGATTTTGGAAGACATGTTCCCCTCTAATGTAATGGACCTTGGGGGTCCTGTAGGACAGGAGTGTCAAACATATCCTGTACCCCAGGCTGGATCTAGACTGTGGAGCTCCTCAGTGGGTCTGATATGTGGGGCTGGTGGCAGTGGCAGCAAATGTGGCAATGGCAGCAGTGGGGCAAGTGGCTGCAGGCAGGCAGTTACTTGCTGTGGCTAAAGCAGCACAGCTCTTTTTCAGACCCCTGGTGTGGCAAGCCTTGTCCACCACTATCCACACCCCCAAATCCCATGGCCCACTGGTAGGCCAGATGGAGTGACACTGTGGGCTAGATCCAGTTTGCGGGCTGTGTTACCTACATCCCAACTGTAGGTAATTCTGCTTCTTTGCTTACCTTATCTTTGCCCTGCAAGATCCATCCTACAAGCAGTTGAGTGCCCATTGCAGCTGTTCTGGGAGAAGTAATGGACTACAGAGCTCTACCTCCCATCTAGATGAGGATACCAAACCCCCTCCCCAACCATTCCCAGCCTATAGTACCTTGTCAAATAGGCATGTTTCTTTAAAGGTTCCCATCTTGAGTTCTAGACTTTAAATAACTGTTTAAACATTAAGTCACCAGACCTTTTCACTGCAAAGAAAACACAAAAATGATGCGTGGAGGAAGCAATGGAGTTTCGTTGTCAAACCTGGAAACTTCTTTGGTGAAGACCCTCACTGTGTTGGAAACTGCAGAAGCTCTTTCAAACCATGACTTTGCCTTTAAATGCTCTGTCTCTGTTTCTCTCAAAAAGGCTTACTGTTATGTAAAAGAGAGTGAACCAACATTTATTTTATAACCTCTAGCCTTTTCTTCGGTATATTGCAGCCTTAAGGTTACCTAAACATGGTTTTGTTTTTTAATGAAAGTAAGTATAGCTTGCAATTTGCTGTATCCATTTAAAAGTCTTCAACTAGTATAAGAATGGTGCAATTAGAGTAAGTGATGAAAGTTTTCTGGTGAGGACTTCAAAATGCATCAAATTAATAATGAACAAGGTGAGGAAAGTGTTGCAAATAATGTTAATTAAAAAAGACCATGTGTAGTCCCGTTGAGACCATGTGAATAAATATAATCTTAATAGAGTTTCTATTGGGATCTTAGTTTACACTGAAAATGAGGAAGTCTTTATAATTCATAACTATTAGGGAGCCTTTATGAATGGTCTTTCTCATATTTCCCACTGGAAACCATTAGATAATCTGTTTTTATTATGCAGAGCCAAACATTTGGTTTAATATTTTTGTTTTAGAACAGACCACAAAATCATAGGGATATTAGCCATCTCATAATTTTTAGGGTGTCTTAAAACTGCACATTTATTCCTGTCTTGAGAGTTTCTTAAAGTTACAAACTTTGATCCTTGTTCTCCAAAAAACGTTACCCAAGATGCACATAAAACAGGCATTAAAGGGGTTTCCTACCCTATGTTTGTTCATTACCACCCACCAATGCTGTGGATTTAAGAGAGGCTGCATAATTGAGTCTGTAAATTAACAAAAACCCAGACAGCTGCAGAAACTAAGCAATAGATGGGACATTGGCCCTAATGTTCTCATATTAGCACATTAAACAAGCAAAAAGGGAGCTCTTAATTATACCTGATTTTATGGGAACTTGATAAATTCCTTCTGCTGACCTTCCTGCAAAGTCAATGTATTTTTTGTACTAGTGTTGAATTCATAGATATAACAAAGGTGCTGGGATGGAAGGATTATTCTGAGTATCTGAGAAATACTCTAAGTAGGTAGTAATGAACCTCAAGCACAATCCAAACTGCTGTTCAGTTTTCTGAACTAGGGGTTATTCAACATTCAGACTGACAGCTTGTAAATGTAAATTTTATTAAATGCACAGCAATAAAAATTTGTAGGTTTATGTCACTTTGAATTTTAGTGGCTCACAATGAGGCCCCTAGCCTTCTAAATTACAGCTTGTACAAGCACAGCTCTGAACCATTCACCAGTCTTAAACTGGTGCTTTTTAAAGCCTCATTATATGCATTCACTCACATAATACCCTTGTCAAGATCCAGGTATGTATGTCTCTTGTCACTGATGGGCTGACAGGCTTGTATTTTCAGTTGCTTTTAGATTGTATATTTATACAACGCTTTACTCTTATAGCTCTAGAATGGTAGAAAATAAAGTAAGACTAGCAGTGATACTACACAGCTCAGATAACCTACACTCCAACCAACCTCGTTTCTTTTATTGCAGTTGCACTTCCTACATGGGACGAGCAGGATTTGTCTTCAGACCAAATGATTAAGCTTGAGATGAAGAGTTCAAAGCTGCAGGTCAAGTGAACAAAGCAGTTGATATGAGAATCTAACAGGAAATATTTCAAAAAAGTTCTTGCCTTCCAAAATGAAATCGGTGGAAGTCTCGGGTAATATTTGAGTGATAGGGCTTGATGTGGTGGCAACTTTGCTGAATTAAGGATTGTGGGATTCAGCCCAAAGGTGCATGCTGTCAGATTTTTTTGAAAAGACCTCAGCTGCATCCCTATGTAGCTAATTAAAATTATGGACTTCTCAGAAGTGGTATAACATCCAGTGCTCCGTTATTGTTAATTTGAGCCACTTGGTACCAAGCACATTGCTTACATGCCTAAATGGGAGATATAATCTTTTAAAAATCTGCTCCTGAGACACTAGAATAAAGATATGAATGTCTGGTCTCTTTCTCTGTAAGTTATTGAGTACAGATTATTTGCTTGCCCCATAATGAATATGATAGTAAATTATTCAACAGGGCTTTTCTTGGACACCAGAATTTGGAGGTATCTGGGAGTAGAGATTTATATAGATAGGATGATGACAGAAGATATTTTCTGCAAGGTACTTGAGCCTTTTCAAAAACTAGCATTTAAACCTAACAGATTTACTACATGTACTACATGTATTCCTGGAAAACAGCTGCTGTGCCACAGAAGTAGATCATGATCCAGAACGCTGAAAGAAAAAAAGAGATTGGAGACCTAATGAAGAAGAAGAATAATTCAAGTAAGTGGTATGACCAGAATATACTACAAGAAACAGATAGGAGTCGAACAGGAACAAACGCCTTCAGAGAGATGTAATCTATTTGCACAGGAACAGATGTTGTTGGGAAATATTGAAAGTTAATCCTGTTTCTGATACTGACTCTGTGTGTGTGTGTGACCTTAAATTAGTCCATCTGTCCTTGTAAAATGTAATAGTAATAATGCTACTACTTAGAAGTGATATTGTGAGAATCAGTCAGCTTATTATAAGCTTGCAATGTAAGAGTACAGTACAGTACAAGAATAGTACAGTACACGTACAAGCTTGTTCTGAGATGACTATGAAAATGCTGAAGGAGAATGATCGTTGTGAGTGGTTTCTGTACAAAAGTGATTGATACCTGGGCAAATAATCTGTAATAAAATCAACCATTTTTTCTTTTCTTTTTGTGAAATGATCACTACTTTCTCAGGGTTGATTTATATTTTAAAGGGATGTCATGGAATCATGGAAAATTAAGGTGGGAAGGAACTTCAGGAGGTCACCTAGTCCAGTGGTTGTCAACCGTTTTTGTACAGGATCTGTTTGTAAACACTGATGGCCAGTCTCGACCCAGTGTCCCTCACTTCTGACCCACTGCCCCTGCCCCCAGGCTCCAGCTCCCCAGTGTGTGGGGCAGGGGTTGGGTGTTTGAAGCATGGGGGAACCCAAACCGCCCCTTGCAGGTTGGAACTCTGATAGTCTGCAAGGAAATAGCCACGGCTTCCCACATTTTTCTCCTTTAATGGAGAATCCAAACTTGTTGATTCATTTTTAAAGTTTGTTCATGACCCTTTCATACATTTTTGTGACACACTTTTGGGTTGTGACCGATGGGTTGAGAAATGCTGATCTAGTCCAACCCCCTGCTCAAAGCAGGACCATCTCCATCTCTGTCATTCCAGCCAGGGCTTTGTTGATCCCGGCCTTAAAAACCTCCAACAATGGAGATTTTCTGATATGTTCCATGGTATAAGGTTCAATTTATAATATTCTGACCTGTAATTATGATGGTATTAAACATAACAGATTGTATAATAATAGATTGTTCCAGAAAAAAAGGTTTAAAGGTCTACATAAATGGAGCTAATAGTACAGAAAAAGGACAAATTCTACTTTTTTGGTGAAATATCTGTAGCGAAACTTCATGTTTTCAAATAATTGCAGATAATTTATAAGCTGCTAGAACAATAAGGTGCAGCCACACATGCTTGCTCCAGAGCAATCTGACTTGACTTCAGGGTATGAGTAGAGCGGATGCATAACATACAAGCTTTACACTAATGTACATCACTCCACTCTGAGTTAAAGTTGCCTCTTGGAAAGAGAAGAGTAGCTGTACACTAGTTTAAATTAACTGGACTGAGGAGCTTGGCATTTGATTGTGGAGGAGGCTCAAAAGCTCTTTTAAGTCTGAGGTGCTAAAACTATCAAGGAAAGGAAAAACTTGTAGCAAGGGCTTAACAGATGAACAGCCATTTAAGAAGGATGTCAGGAAAGTCAGAATATCTTTCAAGAAACAGGGAAAAAAGAACTAATCAGCAAAAAACCCACCAAAAAACCCCTACATTTTGGTGCAAGGAAAAATTGAGATCTGCCAAAATTCATGCTGAGTTAGGTTTTGCAAAGGGTATTAAATAACAACAGTTTCTTCAGCTATATAAATAATAAGAGAATAGAAGAAATCAGTCATGAATTAGAAATGGGGTATAAATAAGGATAATTTAGGTATGAGTCTAACTGAATACTTCACCTACATTTTCAGTAAGTGAGACTGTGATGAATGTTAGGGCAAAGACAAAATAGATAATGTAAATTGAGAGTATGGAGATGGAAATAACCAGCACCAAAGAAGAAATGAAATTCAAAGTTTTGTGTATTCAAATTGGGGTACCTGATAATCTCCAAGCTCGAGCTCAGAAAAATGCAGGTCTGGTAGCAATTTTTTTATAGCTATCAAGGGAGAGGTGATGCTGAAAAAAGACTGAAGAATAACAAGAGTAATACCCGTATTTGAGAAGGGAAACTGTAAGTCTATTAGTTTAACCTCAATAGAATGGCAAAAGTTTAAGCAGATTTTGAAGGAAAGAATAATTAAAGGCACTGAGGTAAATGGAAAATAAGATACAATATAATGTGACTTTACCAGAGGTAGATAGTGCCAGCTTAGTCTGATATAGTCCTACAATAAAATTACCATATTTTCGTTGTCGAGGAGCTCAGGGTATAAATTTGCCATGAATAAGCATAGAATAGAAATTAGAAGGAAGTTCCTAAGCACCGAGACATTCTAGAATGGACGTCGATGATCTGGACCCGATGATCTTCCGAGGTCCCTTCCAGCCCTAATGTCTACAAAATCTATGAATAGTCTTCTGCTCAGAACAGTGATGGCAACCCTCCACCCCCTCCAAAAAAAAAACCCAAACCAACCACATGTTTAGTATGGATATTAAAATGTTTACAAAAAAGTCACTATGTGACATGGTACCTGCAATAGCAGAGGATGCTACTTGAGGACCAAGGCAGTTCTTTCCAGTACTACCTGCTTAACTCCTGACTTTCAGGGGACAGCAGGTAAGCATGGGCACCTCAGTGTCCTGGCCAACCCTGGGAATCCTTCCTCCACCATTCGTAGGGGCTTTGTGTAAGGCAGTGCTTCTCAACCAGGGCGCCACACGCTTCTTTTCAGTGTGTCATGTGGTGCTCTGCAATATTAGCACTGTTATATGCAGAATCATCTACATGATTCACAAGATACATCCAGAGATTTTAAATGTGAATTTAATAGTTCAAAAAAGTTCTGACCTGTTATGGATTTTCTGAATTCTTTGCAACAGAATTATTTTTCTGTAATCAAGAAATGAGTGAAAGTTAAGAGCTGGCATTTTTTTTGGGGGGGGGGGTACGCTGAACCTAAAAATGTTGAGAACCACACTTGTAAGAAGTAGGACAGGGAATGGGATTTTTCAGTTCTTCTTTCAGGCCTGATTGGACAGTTTGGAGGTCACATGGAACCTTTACTGGCAATGAGACTTGCCTCCTATGTGTGCTTTAAGTTGCTCTCTTTCCATACATGACCCACCACCCTAGAAGTGCCTTAGACCCTTTTACGGTTTTATAGTTAGGTTGATGCTCTTTCCTTTGGTTTCTGAGTGTGGCTGATGCTTTTTTTTTCTGGAGTCAAAAGAGAATTTTCTTGCAAATTAGTGTGTCTGGCAGGACAGACACATTTGGCTAGTTTCTCCATGCAGCTCCAGAGTAAGTTTCCAGTGTAGGTTCTTCATGATACCTAGCCCAAAAGTGTTGTTGCAGTCTCAAAGGTTGGCCAGTTATGGCCTAGGTAGACCACACCATTTTTGCAGGGTCTGGGTCAAGACTTTTGTGCCTGGACCCTTTTCTCCCCTATAAGGAGATAGCAGAGAAGGATCTGGCTTGTTACATTCAAATCCTTCCATTGATTTTGTGTGAGGGATATGAGGTTAACCTTCTTGTAAACATTTAGCTTGGCCTTCCTAGTCATGTGTTTGGTGAACCTCTGTAGGTCTATTTTACTGGGTAGTTTATGGAGATCTGGCTAGTAGTCTCTCCTGCTTGATTATATTATACAGTTAATAAAAGTTGTGGCCTTGCTTTAACTATATGCCTATATGAAAGGTCTTATTCACTTCAACGTTTGGGATGTATCGTGATCAAGAGTAGAGTGCTCTTATTTAAAATGCCTAAACTTAGCAAGAGAAATAGAAAGGAGAACAGAGAAGAAGCAATAAATCTGACCTTAAGATGGGACAACTATTTACATCTATACCAAGTGATTCACTACCATTTCCTCTAAGTTTTCAATCTGATCAATTATTGGTTCTTATATCTAATTTAGCATCAAAGGAATTAAACTGCCCCATCAGAGAATGCACAGATGTAAGCACTGATTGGGTAGACATGTTAATTATGGGAATTAATGGAAGGGGAATGTTTAAGAGGGATTTTTTTTTTAAATCTGAAAGCTTCTGATAGACTGAGAGCTAAGAAAGAACACAGTGGGCACATCTACACATGACTCTACATCACTCTACCAACACACTATGGTGATGTAGCATCAGCAGGCAAAAGCTGTGATGCTGCAGCTACATCACTGTAGCAACATGCTCCCTCAGCATAGTGTGCTGCTACAACAACACAGCAGCTAAAAATAACCGTGCACAGCTGGCATGGCACAGTATGGGCCGTTACTGCACCATTATTTAGTACTTCCAGAAGTACAATGTATGGCCATGTGTAGATGCGCCCAGTGTTGACTTGAGCAGGACTAGATACTACCAGTGTATCTATGACGGATTTTCTAAAACAGCTCCCTCCCTATCTTTTTGTTAAAGCTTTGGTCTTTTTCCCAAAAGACCAAAGTCTTTTGGGAAGACTTCTTGGTCAAACTGATATAATGGAACATATACTTGCTGGAGGAGAAATGGTTGGGTTTCCAGTGGAACTTGCCCATTGTGCTGTACTCTAGATGCCCTATAGAGACAAAACTCACTGATTTTGATGGGCTTTGAATCAGCATTTAATTCAGGGAACTGGATCCCTGAGGAGTGGCATGATTGGTTGAAATAAGGAGTTTACTAGTTCTGCACTGTGCCCAATTTTGGCTGAATTAGACGATAGCAAGAAAAAATGCCTCTCCTAAACTGGAGAGTAGTATGAGCAGAATTCTACCCATTAACCAGCACTACGGAAAATTTAGTCCTACCTTATTAATAGTGAAGGGTTGTGCTAAATTTTTTTAAATACTGGTTGATGTGTTCCATAGGTGGAATTTTGCTCTGATTACCTTACACTGCTAACCCATTTTGGGAGCAGTGTTAAGGAAGAACCAGCTGGAAGGAGAACAAGAAAAATAGATTTTTTTTTTTGTTATATGCATTCAATATAAAAATAGGAGTTTTTGCATCCTAGGTAAGCATTTTTATGGTGAAAATTGTTGCTTACTCTGTATGCCAATGCATATACAAAAATCCTGATTTGCATCTGACTATCCAGCCATACATGTTCTCACATATAAAATGGGTATGTATTTGCTCATGTAGAAAAGCTACACCTATATAGAGTATGCCACAATCATTTAGCTGGTTTAGTTTGAAGACAGAAGTCAGGACTCTTCATCAGTGGCTTAGGGTATTGGTATTAGGCCATGCAATACCAACTTCCCTAAATCTTCCATGAAATGTAGAGAAGGTTAGAAGCGATCATCAGCTATTACCAGTTGAATGCTATTTGGAGTCCTAGGTGAAATAAATTGGTTCTAAGTCGAGTTGCTAGTAGCAATATCCATATTTAAAATCCAAAGACTGAAAAAGATTTGAGATTGAATTACTCTCTCACATTAAGACCTGGTCAAACCAGGTCATGGGTAAGGCACATTAATAGGGAAATTTGCACTGCTGTTGCCTCTGCCATAGTTGTAGAGGTTTTCAGGATTGTTGGTGAAGCTCTTTTACAAAAAATAAAAAAATCACATAAGGTTAACCAGAGTAAAGTAATCACAAATTAAGCAAGCGGCACAATAAAGACCGAACCTTCTAATAAACTACAGTATTTATTGCCTGTGTTATTGGATGAGCTGGACATATGTAAGTAATAATCCCATGCAAGGTCACTTTTCTGCAATTTTTTTCTCACTGTTCTCAGAGATGCATTAGAAAAGATTTAGATAATGAGAGCTGGGCATACTTCCAGAAATGAGACATCTTTCTTTTACTACACAACAAAAAAACTATTTTGCTCCTTAGTTTGTTAATTCTTTAATATGCCTTGTAATTTCCTTTTCACCTTTTAAACTGCTCTTTGGGGTATACACTACCTTCATTTTGTGTCTTATTAAATGTTGCTGATGTGTACCAAATAACAGAGTAAAACAGCAACAGTAATAACACTTCAGTTTCATAGTTGCCCTGGAAGGGGTGTGCTGGTAAGAACAATTCATACTATCACTCTACATAAAGTGACCACGTTGCAGTGCTCAATGAGGCAGCAGAACATAAACTACCAAGCCAGTGATTCTCAACCAGCATGCCTTGGCACCCTAAGCTGCCCTGAGATCCATTCAAGTACGCCACACAGTGTTAATACTGTTAGGTGTGCAAACGTGGTGCATAAGATAGAACCTGAGATTTCAAATAAGATTCCATAGCGTTAAAAACATTCTTCCCTGTTGTGATCTTTCTGAGCTCTTTACAGCAGAAGAATTAGTCTATTATTTTTCTGTAGTCTAAATATGAGTGAAAACTAAGAGCTGGCATTTTCCAAGGGGTGCCTTGAGTTGGATGAGTAGTCCTTGAGTCCTAAAAGATTGAGATTAACAGGTTGGAGACTGAGGTCTTCACCCCATTATGGTAATATAAAATGCAACAGAATGGAAAATTAGACCTTGATTTTTTTTAAACCAAAGTGTGTTACAATTTTAATACCGTTGGGCAATGTAGGCATTAGAACACACTATTTTTTCATTTTACAGGACTGATTTTAATATGCCAAATTTGAACATATCATTGTCTTCCAGATACTTAATAAATGCACTGAGGCTCTGGAATTTTAGTCACCTAGTTACATTTCCATGTTGAGTGCCTCCTGGCTGCCACTGGCACAGATATTTTTATTTTTTAATTTATTGCATCATCTTTTGTTTTTCCAACATTTCAGCTTTATTGATTTAAAAAAAATTCTGGTATTTTAACAACCTGATTATTAAACAATTAACAATTATGTTATGAAGATACCGCTAAACTAAGAAATTAGGAGGACTGAGGATAACCACTCTTCCTCTCCACAGTGTTTCCTTTCTTAGAGTACGAATACTACTACCTTAAAATAGACTTAAGCTAAGACAGCATGTAGAGAAACTGGAAGAAAAGGAATGAGTTACAAAAGAAAGTCAGTCAAATGTCAGTACTTCAGGACAGTTGGTATATGTATGGTTTGGTACCAGAATGGATGTATTTTGCAGATCTATTTTGTGGCTGCCTCTTCCTGCATCCCGTATTTACATACTTGCATCCTCCCACTCTTTTTGTTTCCCATTGTCACATGCACTATCCTTAACTTCTTCATCATGTGCTTTGCTGAATTTTTTTTATTATTAATCTGACCTTTTCTATAATCTCTTCCCATCTGCCCCTTTCTTATTTTGCTTCTTCCCCTTCACTGTTTATTTGGTTGCTTCCCATTCCTAATTTCTTCCCTTTTTCCTTTTTCTCCCCCTGGCCCTCTGACATCCTTTTTCCTTCCCCACTAGGCAGTTTTTTCCCTAAATCTGTGAATCCCCTACTGCTCATTCCCTTTTCCCTACTCCTGATTTGTGCCAAGCAGCTAAATGAAAATAACCAGCTGTTAGGAGAGTAGTGGAAGCACTTTGGAGCTGGTTAGTTTCATTCCCAGATTTGTTACTCCACTATGGAATGGGGGAGTGAAATTAACCAGCTGTGAATTGTTTCTACTACTGAGTTTCACAGCTGGTTAATTTAAATTAGCTGCTCTACTCTGTACAAGAGCAGAACAGAAGAGTGCACTGGGCAGAGAAAACTGTTATTCCATTGCACTAGCATGAACTATGAAAGCTTACCCCTGCTATGACGCTTATTATGTTTGTGGTAGTAAATGCTGTAGTTAAGGCTGAAAAGACATTTCCATTTAAACCCCTTAGCTTTGTTCAGGCATAACTTTTTAAAATACTTACCCATAAGCTTAAAACTTCTATTTTCCAAAGGTGACCTTTTTGAGAGAATTTGAGTAACACCAGTTTAGCTGTTAAATTACTGGAGGGTTGCAGAAAACTGTTCCAGCTGTAATGATATTCTAATAGTCGTGCACTATTAGAAATATTAAGTTAATCATTTAATGAAAAAAAATTTGAAAAGTAATTAAGTTCGAGCCACAACATGTGCATGAGCAATGCAAGCATTTGGTGACTCTTGTAAATAGCAACACTGTGGTAGGTACACAATGTTATTTATTAAATGGATGGTAGGTAAAATATTTTGGGAAAACTAAGATTTGGTACTTGCATCCTGAATCAATGATCCCAGGCTGCTAAGAAAAATATAGTGGCATACTGGCCTGCTAGAGTGCCTTCTATCCTGGTGAGTGGTAAAACACCAGGCTTCATATTCTGAGTCTCATCTACACTATTACATGAAAAAAATGTATAGTGTTAATTATACCAAACTTCAATAGCTTCATAAAACTTGAAGGAAAGCTTGTTAGTTCTGGTTGCTTCCCTTTTATAAAGAAGCTGTTTCAGTCCAATTACAATACTGATCTCACACAAGTTCCTGTTCAATAGACGTTAATACCTTTGCATTAGAAATTCAAGACTCATTTACCCTTTCCTTCCTTCAGGAAAAATTATATTGATTACTAACTAATATCATTTGGCCTTGACTCTGAAAACACGCAAGCACAAAAGTACACTTTTATCCATGAACAGTCATCCTAAAACTTACTGGGCTACTAATACGTGTAGAACTGTTGGCAGGTTTGAAACTTTTAAAATAAAGTTACCAAGAAACAAAACCCAGTTGTGAAGGTGAGATTTTCTCTCTTTCATATTTTAAAATGTTTTGATGTTGTTGTTGGTTTGCTTAAATGTAGTTAGCTTGTCATCTCATCAATTTAAATAAGTTTGAAATAGTTTCGGTTACACCTACTCACGAATCCTGCTGCCAATTTCTATGGTTTAAGAATGTATTTTCCTATTGTCTTCATGAAAGTGAAAGACATGTCGAAATAAGGGAAATGAAGGCTCTGATCCTGCAGCTGGATCTGGCTGGGTAGATTCCTGCAGGCTGCGTGATGGCAGAATTGTCCGACTGGCTCTATAGAGGAAATAATGAGCCTGTCCAAAAATTGCTCTCCAGTGCAGACAATAAAATTCATTTTCTTCAGTCTTCCAGTTACAGTAATTTTAAGTGTTACTTTAAATTATAGCAGGTTAAAAAATAAATTCAGACATAACTGCTGTTTTTAAGTGGCTTGTGGCCCTTTCCCATCTAATTAAGTAAAATGCCTGGCTCAGAGTTGGTAATAAAACTCCTTTGTCAGAGGCTGAATATTCTCAATTAACAATTAAAAAATGTTTCATTCCACATTTCTAGGTGCTCCAAAGGGAAATTTCCAATAACAGTGATGATTAGAAAACAAGAATATGGGGGAAGTCAAGTCTAAAGTCTTCAAGTCTGCTCAGATCTGGAAAGCTGCCAAGAGGCATGCCTTGCCCACTCTCTCTATTTTCAAAACCAGAAAGAGGGAGAGAAACCTGCTGAGGGTGTCCCTCGATGCAGAGTTCCTCAAGATGTGTTTCTAGTGGGCTTGAGAACAGCAGTGGGGGATGCCCCCCAGGGGATTTCACTGCCCGACTCCTGGGTTTGATGTGTGCACGGTGTGAGTACGCCCGCTTCTTGGAGGCATTCTTAAGAGCATTAGGAAAGTGGTATAGACTTACCTTTTCTTTGGCCTGAGGCCTAGGATGCAAAGACAGAGTGGCTATTTTTTTTTAAGCAACAAGTGTAGCCTATAGGTTTAAGCAGCGACTTGTACTGGCACAATTTACATCAGTACAGTATTGGTAAGGGCTGGTATTAGTGTAACAACATCCCACTAGTTACATTATTGTCTAATAACCCCAGCACAGATGAGGTCCAACATTTTCTCCACTTAATTATAATGGGCAGCTGTAGTTCCTTCTACACAGGGAGATAATATGTGGCTACCAAGGAAAACAGATTCTTTTTACTACCTCAAGCCAGTGACTATCAAAATCAGGTCAGAAGTAGGGGCGAGAGGAAGAAGCGGAAGTGCAAGAAAGATGCCATCACATGCTTCAATCCCAACCTTACAAACTCCCAAACCGAATGGGCCTAAAGATCCAGCCCAGCACCTGGACAATTCCTGGGCAGTCAGCACCTTGCTTTTTCAGGGACAGCTTAGCACTGGCACAGCCTGAGCAGCACCAGGGGAAAAAAGGAAATAGCCAGTTGTCAGCCAGATTCCAGACTGGACAGGGAGTTGGAAAGAAGGTGTTTCCTTGCTAGCTAAACAGGTTTTCAGCCAGAACAGGATGGGGAGATGGGAAAGCACTTTCCCTGAGCCTGAGAAAGAGCATATGCACCCAAAAGCTTGCAGAAAGAGATATGTATTTTTTTGTGATTTCTTACTTGGTCTAATAAAAGATCTCGCCTCTGAACCAAGAGTCTGCTTTCCTTTCGCCTGGGGGGCAGCACTCACCCCACTCCACACGCAGGGGAGCTAAACTCCACTGCTGAGCAGCCGGCAACCTCTGCTGAGCCTTTACCTCTGACTGGCTGAACTAAGAGACAATCATGGGAAGCTCCTCTCTAGCTTACATCTGCGGCCATACGGCTGAGGGCCAGCAAAACTTGGGGGCCTCTGAACGCTAAGTCTCTGGGCTTGGGCCTGTATGTAGGATGCCTGCCAAAAGACTTTGGAAACATCTGAAGCTCCTGGTTGGGGGCGGTGAATGTTTGCTGGTTGCAGAACTAGTTATTCGCCGGCTGTAGGACCGCTTACGGTTCAAAACTGACTCATGGATTTGGACTTGATCTAGCTGATTTGGCTTCAAACACATTTCTTTAAAAAAAAATAAATCAACCTCCCAAGTCCCGCCCTCTGCCAAGGAAGGTCGTTGGAGCCCTACAGCCGGGCGGCCAACTCCCTGCTCAGCTGGGCGGGTTCGAAGCACCTCTGCCAGCCCCAACCCCAACCCCACCTTCCTCACGTGCAACACAGCACAACACGCGAGACACCACCCAGCTAAAACCCCACCCACGGTGGGGCGGATACTTGTTAAGCACCGCCCCTTGGAAACCTCCCCCTTGGAGGCCACTTGAGTGGGAGGAACCTGCGCTCGTGACCTTTCACCCCACGCCCCTTAGTTACCACGCTACGCGTCACGGCGGGGCTAAACCATTGCCGCGCCAAGAGCCCCGGGCCGTACCACTGGCCCCCAGGAGGTGACAGGGCGCCTGCGGGGCCGCGGGGCCAGCTTGAGGCCGCTGGCGGGACAAGCGCGGCTTGGACGCGCGGGGACGCCGTCTCCTCCCCCCGCCCCCCCGCCCAATGGTTCCGCCCAGCCCCGGCCTTAGTG
>NW_017729033.1:34982597-34988829 GCF_001723915.1 Gavialis gangeticus | reverse complement strand
CGGCGGCCGCATCGCGGGAAGATGGCGGCGGTAGCCCCCGCGCCGTGAGGCGGCCCCGCGCAGGCGGCATGTCGGACTCGGAGGAGGAGAGCCCCGAGCGCCAGCTCAAGCTCGTGCTGCTGGGGGACGGCACGTCCGGCAAGGTCAGTGCCGGGGCGGGCCCCGGGGGCGGAGGCGCCCCGCGCTGGTGCTGGGGCGGGTGAAGCCGGTCCCTCCCGCGGAGGGGACCTGGCGCGGTCGTGGTCCGGCAGCTCCGCGGGGCGGGCTGGGTCGCTGTGCCAGCCCGGGGCTTTGGAGAATTGCTGCGTGCCGGAGCCGGCCCCTGCCCGCCGTGAGCGGAGAGCCCGGCATGGCTGCTAAGCGTCCCTTGGGCGGATCGGGTTGCTTTCCCTCCCGCTTCCCCTAGGTGATGCTGTTCCCAGCTGTGCAGGTTCAGCACTAAACCCTGTGAAAGGTGGCAGGGGTCAGCCATGTCTGGGCACCTCTAAAGACACGCTTCTTTTAGTTCCCTCTCCCGTATTGTCACTTTTATTTTCGGGCTTGTTAATGTTGTGTACGTCTGCCTTCCACAAGACTTTCTCCCTGTGCTTTTCATCCCAGTCGGTGCCCACCTGCAGGATTTTTTTCCTCAGGGTTCCTTTGGTGGGGGAGATGGCAGATGCTTGTTCCCATGTGAAGACCAGAGTTGTTTACTGTCTGTTTCACCCTCCTGACCAGTCTGACTTCGGTCTGTCTTCTAGGAGGCAAGATGATGTGACCCTGCAGACAGGAAGGCAGCAGACTTGCATGAGTCTCTCTTCTGGTCTCATGTCTGGGAGAGGGGGGGTGGGATTTGTGTGGAAATGCTAGCAGCAGAATCAAAGCAAAGCTCCCTAGTTGGCCCATTGCCAGTCCCAGCTCAAGGTAATGCCTTTTTCTGATGCCCAGAAGTGGCCCTTTCTATGTGGTAGGGACAGGTGCTTTATTCCTCTGCACTTTTACTGTTGGGCAATGAGGAGGAGGAGTGAGGAGCAGTATAAACGTAAATGCAATTTTCTCTCACTGTGGGCAACCCATGGAAAAGTATGGCTGGAAGGGACCTTGAATTCATCAAGTCCAGCCCCTGCAGACAGTGTGAAACTGGGATGGATGACACAAGGGACTGTGAACGCACTTTGAGGATAGGAGAGCAATTCAGAAAGATCTTGATATATTGGAAAGCTGGGTTACAGCTAATAGGATAAAGTTCAGTGCTGACAAATGCAAGCTGCTAGACCTCAGGGAGAATAATCAAAGACAAATAGGTAACAATTAGCTGGATGCCAGCACTGTGGAGAAGGATCAAGGAGTCTGGGTAGATCAGGGACTTGGTGCGAGTCTGTAATGTCATGCTGCTGCAAAAAAATAAAACTCCATTTTGGGCTGTTTTTGTTGGAGCATTAGGTATAAGTGATGGGGGATTATCATGTGTGTCTACTCAGTTCTGGTTAGGCTTTATTTAGTGTATTGTGTACAGTTTGGGGGTCCACATTTTAAAAAGCACAGGTGGAAGTTAGGGGTCAGGAGACAAAAATGATTAAGGCTTGGAAGGCAGACCTCATGAGATCAAAAGCCTGCTGAAAAGGTAATTAGGTGGTATAATAGCAGTCTTCAAATATCTGAAGGAGAGCAATTTGTCTCTGCAAAAAAAATAGGTTTAGATTGGACATCAGGAAAGCCTTCACTGTTAGATCAGCAAGGCAGTGAAATTTCCTTCCTTGGAGGTGTTCAAGAACAGGCTGGATAAACATTGGTCAGAGATGATCTAGGAGTTGAGAGCAGTTATCCCTGCCCAGAGATCTCTGTTAAGAGCAGCAGTTGGAAGCTGGAGAGCTGCTTTTCCTAGTGAGTCTATGTGCGATCACAAGAAAGCTGTGCAGGCCCTAGCAGATAGATACTGGAAGAAACCAGGCTCAGTGAAGCAGAGCTCCGCAAGCAGCTTAGTCACAAAAGAAGATTAAAGGAGCTGGGATAAGTGTATGGAGCGGATACAGATAGGGGAGTTCTAGCTGTCTGATTAGAGGGTGTGATGTGTGGAGTTATACTTTTTGTCCTTAGGTTGCAGAACAGAGTGGAGGATGTTTGGTTTTCCCGTGATTCTGGCTGTTACCAGTTGCCTCCTTTGGCTAGGAAATAATTTTCCCCCACCTGTTACTAAAGGTATCCATTTTTTTTTCTTTTGCATTCTTCAGAAGCATTAGGTGTTGGTTGCAGCAGAGGCTGAGCATTTAGACTGGGGTGTGTCAGTGGTTGTGATAGGATGAAAACCCAGAGGTTCCTGGTTAGAGGTCCTGGTCTCCTACTCAGGATCTGACAAGTCGCCAGATCTGGGGTCAGGGAGGAATTTTACACCAGGGTCAGATTGACACAGACTGTGGGGATTTTTGCCTTTCTTTGTAGTGGGGAGCATGGCCCTTTTCCTTGGATTTCACAAACCTATTTTGAGAACGCTTGCAGAAGGGGTGCACCAATTAACATTTTTGGGGTTTTTTTGGCTGATACTGGTGGCCAGTTATTAACCAGCCATATTGGCTGATACCGATCTGATAGCCGATATACTGCCCAGCAACATGGAGAGCAGCATCTGGCCTTTAAGTCTGTGGGGAGGAAGGTGTGAGGGAGATGGAAAGGGCATGGGGGGGCAGATTGAAGTCCCCACGGTGAGGGAGGAGTGGGGCAGGGGTAGGCACTGCCCAGATGGGGCAGGGCAGGGAGTGGGATGAAGCCGTGGGCAGCTTGTCTGGGGGACACAGAAGAGTGGGAAGGGAGGAAGCTTCCTGCTGCTGGGGGACGCATGGGGGCATGTGCCCCCCTGGATTTGTGCACAGGGTGAGAGTGGGCTGCCTGTCAGGGGCTCGAGGCTAGCACAGCCCCTGGCCCTTTCCTGGTGGAGGGGCTGGGTTGGGGCTGCGCTTGGGGCAGGCAGTGGCAGCATTGGGTACAGGGGCTACAGGGAATTTTGAGGTAACTGTAACCCCCCTTCCCCAGTGTTACTGCTGCCTGCCTGCTGCATGCCCAGCCCAGCCCCCCTGCTGAGAAGAGGCCTACGTAACCTCTGGCCCCAAGCTTGCAGCAGGCGACCCACCCTCACCCCATGCACAAATCTGGGGGGCGCATGTTCCCATGCCTCCCCCAGGGGTGTGCAGAGCAGCTGGGACCAGCCCTCCCACCCCTGATATACCTGCCCACCCCAGATGTGCCACCCATGGCTCCATCCTGTGCCCTGCCTCAGACCTATTCCCTCCCCCACCGTGGTGGCCTTAATCAGCACCCCTGCCCCCCCCATGACCCTTCACTCCTTTCACCCCTTCCCCCACACAGACTTACTGGCTGGATGCTGCTCTCCAAGCTGCCTGGCGGCATTCCTGGCCAAGTATATGCTGTGTCTGCACGCATGCACATGGTATGAATCGGTGACATTATTGGCTATGCTGGCCAAAAAAAGCTGATTGACGTTAATGTCTATTTTTATGTGGACAAATATATCAGTGCACATCTACTTTGCAGTAATGGCACACTGACAGACTTTACCTCCTCTGTTACTAGTGGGAGGTTAGGGTGTTCTTTGTGTTTTTGACAGGGCTGTGTAGTTTTAGAAATAGGTTAAACAAGCAGTTGTCTAACCCAGCCCATAGAAGTTTTGTAGCTGGCCAAAAGTGTTAAGGCCTGGGTAGCTGAGTGCAGTGTGGGATAGTTTGGCTGTAGTGGGAAGATCCAGCCTGGGTTGGAAGCATTTGGGGCAAGGTGGCAAGATAGATGGAAGAGGTGAAAGGCAGCAACAATGAGTTGTTGCTGATGTTTTTGGATGAGCTATCAAGAGTGTGGATTTTAATGTCGTCAGGGGAAGAAATAAATGTTGCTAGATGAGGAGATGGAGGAAAGGAGAAGAAAAGAGATGATGATAGAGATGGGAGAGGGACAAAAAGCAAAAGAGAACCAGTTATAAAATGGTGAAAATAAAGAAAAGAAAATATTTGTGAAGGTAAAACAGGAAAATAAAATGCACCACACAAGAAAACATTGTGATAGAAGAGGGCTGGAAGGAATTGAGCAAAATTGAGTAACATAGAATTAATTAGTCAAAAGAAATCAGAAAAGGGAGTGGGGTAGGGAAAGGGTGACTGAATTAGATAAAAATAAACAGTGATGTAATATAGTAAATAACTTATAAAAGGGCTCCGAATGAAGAGGGTAACTGAGCTGAAGAATTAGGTTTGTTGTTGTTTTGTTTTAGTCTTCTCTCCAAATGGTCATTAAAAATCAGTGACTTAAATGTGGATTGGGAAAAAAAAAATGGTATTGCAGTCTGGATACTGGCTTGCATCTTGTTATGCGTGGAATGGTTTGCATTTTCAGAAGTATGGCAGAAGTGGTACTAACGAGAGTTCTACTTTGCTGCTGTTTGGAAAACTGTATGCCCCTGGAGGCAGGTCTAGGAGCTATTCATAAGGAAGGAGGTCCTGAAAAAGCTGGTGGGAGAGGTAGCAGCAGAAATTCCACCCTCGCTCCTTTTTATAGTACTGTGAGGCTGGGGGAAGAAATAACTCTAGAATTCAGAAGATTTCAGCAGTAAGGAGCCATTGTTCCTTCCATCCACATACGGGGCTTGATATGTAGGGTGGAATATGAGCAGGGCCCTAACTGGGAAACGCATAAAATTCTTTTTTCTCAATCTGATGTTGGAACTGGGTTTTTCAACTTTGCATTCCCTCTGGATTCTTTCCCCAAACTCCCTTTTATTTTAAATGACAGATACTGAAAGAAAAGTCCTCCAGTTTCATTGGTTAATGGACTTGCAGACTTCAGTGTTCTGAGGAAGGTGAGCTCTTTACTGACTGGCATGTGACAGTCATCAGCCAAGTCAAGAACTGAAATGTCCTTTTAGCTACAGTACCATATTTTCTCACATAATACACGTTTCCTCCCCCAAAACAGGGGAAATTGTGAGGTGCACATTATATGTGAGAAATGCAGTTTCCCAGGAGTTCAGAAATGTTGTAGATGGGGAGTGGTGGCAGCTTTAATTGCTGTGGCTCTCTGAACAGATCGTGGAGCTATGGTAAGTAACACTGTCTTTGCCAAATATCTGGACCCCTGAGGAGCCCCACTGCCCCGCCCTACCCCACTAGATTGTATTACCCCATGTGGTGGATTGGGCTGGTGCATGAGGTGAGTCCCTGTCTGAATCCAGCTTGGGGGCCCAGACTGGCATGCTGGATTGGGCCCCATGCCTGGCCTTGGATCTGGCATGGTGAATTAAGTTGGTGCATTGTGTTCCACAATTCCCATCTGGCATGCGGAGCTGGTTGCAGGCTGAGCAACAGGCATGGCTTCCACTACTCAGTTACTTGCCCATAGTATAAGGTGACAACTTCTTTATTCATAGTGCTTTTCAGAAACAGTGCCAATATTGTTTTCATTGGCATTCTATGTGTGAGAGCCTTGCTACTCTTCTGGTACTTTGTATTTTTATGCCATCTTTCATTTGAAGATTTCAGAGTGCTCAACAGATATTAATGAAACTTCATTCCACACTATAATACTGTAGTCTCAATTTTGAGCCCTGGGTGTGGGTGTTATCATGCAAGGAGCCATTGGTCAGCCTAAATACAAAAAGTATTTGCATGTAAAATCTTCACTTTTAGGGTTGATGAGTTTTCTTTCAATGAACTTTCTTTCATCGTGGGAAAGCAAATAAATCCAGGTTATAAATGGATAATCTAGTAGAGAGCTATGTTGCTGGGGAAGTGTTACAGGAAGTTCTTACAAAACTGAGCAGAGTGATAGATGAAATTCAGTGGTAATTTACATGGAGAAAAATGCACATGACACAGTAGTCATCTCTGAATTAGGTGTCACTTGGAGAACAGGAGTAGTTATTTCAGAACTATCTGCAATGATTACCAGGTCAATGTGCAGTGGTTTAACAACTGTGAATAAAAGTGAGTAAAATGTTAGGAATTAGGAGAGGAATTAAGAACGTGGTGTGTCCGAATCTTGAATACTGGATGTCATCCCATCTCAAAGAATATACTGGAACCAGAAATGATGCAGAGAAAGGCAACAAAGGTCATCATGGCTGTTAATGATCTGGAAAAAGACACTAGGGAGCTACAGGTAAGCTTTTCACTGTGTCTTATAACTAGGGACTACTGGAATTTGCATTGGAAGTGTGCTACGCAGCGGCTCCTTTTAATCTTGCAGTTTTCCCCAT
>NW_017729033.1:34981483-34982557 GCF_001723915.1 Gavialis gangeticus | reverse complement strand
CTCGCACCTTATTGCCCGGGAGGCAAAAACTGCAGTTTTTAATTTGCTGTGGTTTTTGTCTGCTGCTGCTGATTGGCTCAGGGGCTGCTGCTTGCTGACCAGATGGGAAGAAAAGACTGTGGCATATTTAAATATGCCACTTTTTTTTTCCCCCCCACTGCCATCCAGTTAGCAGCAAGCAGTGGGACTGCTGCAGCCTCTCCTCCAACCAGTGGTAGGGGTGTGCATGGGCGAAATGGCAAGGTTAGAAGAGCTGCTGTGCAGCACACTTCTGGTGCAAATTCCAGTGGACCCTACTTATAACGCAAGATGTATGGAGCACCTCCTGAAATTAGGAGGTTGAAAACAACCTAAAGGAAGTACTCTTTATACAGAATGTATAATTGGCTGGTGGAGTTTATTGCCATAGGATCATGTTGAAGCCAGTAGTATAATTAGGTAAAAATGGATTAGACAAACTTGTATTTAGTAGCCCTTGATGGACCTACCCTTCACAAGTGGCAGGGATATGACCTCAAGCCTACAGTATCTCTAAACCAGTAATTCATAATCTTTTTAGACTCAAGATACCCCTTGGAAAATGACACCTCTTGGTTTTTGCTTGTTTTTTTGACTGAAGGAAAATAGAGCACTTTGTTGTTGTTGTTGCAAGGAACTCGGAAAGACCACAACAGGTCCAAATGGTTTTTAATACAGTGTAGATTCCTATTTGATATCTCTGGGTTTATCTTGTGAATCATGGTTGCAAGGCTAGCATTGCGTGATATCCCGCACACCCTTGAAAGGATTTTGAGGCACTCAGGGTGCTGTGACACCTTGTTTGGGAATCACTGCCTTCAACCTTTGACTGCTGATAACTGGGAGGGCACAACAGGGGATGGATTGCTGTATAAAACAACCACTACTAGCCACTGTCTGAGACGGGGTTAAACAGATATGTGGTCTGACCCAGTACAGCAGTTTTTATATTCTTATATTAACATTTGCTTTGTAAAATATGAATAACAAGAGGACACTTTATAAACTAAACTCTCCCAGTTGTCTGTGTTTGTAAGTTACTCGATAACAGTACAA
>NW_017729033.1:34971411-34976483 GCF_001723915.1 Gavialis gangeticus | reverse complement strand
ATATCCTGGTGAACACATTCCCCCTTTGATTAAAACCTATTTCCCAAAGCAAACGTCCCATGTCTGTCTAAAGGTTATGCTAAATCAGTCTAGTGCATCTAACCTAATTCAGTTACTGTCCCCTGTTTGATCCTCACTACCTCACATTGCATTTTTATATATTTCTCATGCTGTGTTTTTATATTTCATCTGTCTCATCTTTTCCATGGCATTTTGTATTTTATCTTTTATACTTTTAAATCCTTAAGGAATGTACTCCCTGCAGAATGAAGTTACACCCTGGATCATTGTTAAAAACTACACTGAAACTCTAATTGTAACGTGATAAAATCTGCTATATTGGGCTGGTCCCCCTTGAGTGAATGCGTGTATGTATGATGACTAGTAGGTAATTAAATGACAATAGGCACAAACCAAACTCAGGTTAGCTACAGGACTCAAGAACAACAAAAAGTCCTTCTTCAGATATGTGAGAAGTCAGAAAAAGAACAAAAATATCATTGGGCCCCTGCGAGACTCAATAGGGCAACTGATACCCAACACCAAAGAAAGGGCCAATCTCCTAAATGACTTTTTTGCATCAGTTTTTCACCCTCCCAGAAGGATCACACTGTCAGAAAGGACACAAACCATTCCAGGAGCAGGTGACAGCCCAAAATTGATGTGGATCAGGTGAGGAAACATCTTGAGAGACTGGAAAAGAGCCAACATGGTCTCTATCTTCAAGAAAGGGAGAGGAATGACCCAGGGAATTATAGACCAATCAGTCTGACGTCCGTCCCTGGAAAAATCCTGAAAAAAATTGTCAAGGGATCCATCAACATCAGTCTAATGGAAAGCAAGCATCTGAATGCCAGCCAACATGGCTTTGCGACTGGCAGGTCTTGCCTGACCAACCTCATCTCCTTCTATGACCAGTTAACACATGCCCTGGACAAGGAGATGACATGGACATCATATATCTGGATTTCAAGAAAGCCTGTGACCTAGTTCACCATGATGTCCTCATGGTTAAGCTGGGGAACTGTGGCCTTGATCATCATATGGTCCACTGACTAGGCAACTGGCTACAGGGTTGGACCCAAAGAGTACTAGTTGACAGAAGCAAATCAATGTGGTGCAGAGTGACCAGTGGAGTGCTTGGTACTTGGGCCAGTACTCTTTAACATCTTCATTAAAGATCTAGATTGGGAGTCAGATGTGAACTGTTCAAGTTCATGGATGATGCCAGATTATGGGTGAGGGTAGTCACACCGCAGGACAGGCTGGGGATACCGGTCAATTTGAACATGCTCTCAAGGTGGGCCAACCAAAACCTGATGGCCTTCAATGTAGAGAAGTGTAAGGTGCTGCACCTCAGTAGGAAGAACCCTCAACATACTTACAAGCACTAGCACCATGACCGAAAGGGACTTGGGGGTCTTGATTGACCACAAGATGAACGTGAGTCACCAATGTGATGCTGTGGCTGGCAAACCAAGCCAAACTCTGGCATGCCTCCACCAATGCATTTCAAGCAAAACCAGGGAAGTCATCCTCCCACTGTTTACCAGAGCTTCTCAAGGGATAACAAGGTCTAATGGCCATAAACTCCAGGAAGGCCAATGTCCCAGGGAAATAAAAACAGTGGTGCTGGAACGGCCTCCCAAGGCAGGACCCAAGGCAGGGGCAACCCACCCAAGAAAAGAAAGAGCCCTTAGAAGAAGGCACACTTACCTCCCATGAGGAAGGGAGAGCTGTGCTGAGAAGAGCCAACTGTGTGGTTCATCAGCCGCTTTTATTGCTGGCTGACGGTGGTGCCGATGGATGATGTCACAAAAAACCATCACCTGGCAGATTCAAAAGCTGGCGGCAAAGGAACGGCAAGGGAGACAGCAGGGACGCTGGAGGGTGAAGTTACTCCCCGGTCGACGTTCCAGGAAGGTCTGCAGCCCTGGTAGGTGTGGTCCGGAGACTCTCTGAAGGGGTCTCACCCACATTGAAGAGAAGGGACAACGTCGAGGGATAGGAGAGGATCATGGACGTCAGACCCGTGAGTGGGGTGGATGGAAACCCACACCCAGATTCTTTCATTCTTTTCTTTTCTTTTCTTTTCTTTGTCGCACTTTGATTTTGGAGGGACCCAGAGTTGTGACCAAAGAAAGACCCTCCACAGGTCCAGGGTCACAAAGGAAGATCAAAGCAGGATTGATAGGAGCCTCAGAGGAAGGTTGGGCGCTAAGGCAGGGACAATCATATGCCTCTTGACTGTCTGGGATAGGTGATTCGGGGAACAGGCCAATGACCCACCATCCAGCGATCCTGAGGGTTGGCGTATGGCTGGGGTGTAGGGTAGGTGAAGCCCCAAAAAGGTCTCCAGTGGGTAGTAACCAGAACAGTGAGAAACCCCAGGAAGGAGCCTCCCCACTGGAAAAGAGAAGACCAAGTCGTGGCAGGTGAGTGTCAGAGCTTCTCTCAGGGTAGAGCACAACCTAACACCTCAGTTCCTTAGCCAGGTTCGAGTGAATGCTCAAAGGCCACCCAAGAGTGCCTATATGAGGCCAGGCAGAGGCAGCCGATTTAGACTACACATAAAAAAAAAGTTCTTTACAGTCCAAGTGTTCAGAGTCTGGAAAAAACTCCCCCCAGAGATGGTGCAATCACCTACTCTGGACTCTTTCAAAAAACATGTGGATGTATTTCTTGCTGGGGTCACTTGATCCCAGCTGCATTCTTGCCTATGGGGGGGGGGGGGCGGGGGTTGGACTCTATCTCATGAGCTCCCTTCCAGCCCCTAATGTCTATGAAATCTATGAAGTTTTGTTCCATCCTGAGTAAGGGTCTCCCAAGTGTTGAGGCTGATGTTACACCTCTTCATGTTTGCCTTCTGGGTGTTTTTAAAGCAATTTCTTTGCTCTCCACTACTTCACTGACCTTCTCTCAGCTGTGAGAAAAAGATTCTCTTTGGAAGGCAGGAGGCAGGCATGTGAACAACATGACCTGTCCAGCAAAGTTGGTTTTGGATGACCACGGCCTCAGTGCTGTTGGAATTTGTTTCAGCCAAGACGCTGATGATTGTGCATCTATCCTCCCAGCTAATCCAAAGGATTTTACAAAGGCACTGTTGGTGGTATTTTTCCAAGCTCTTGAGATGTCTTCTGTATGTGGTCCAAGTTTCTTAGCCATACAGCAGAGTTGGAATGATAATGGCTCAATAAACCAAGAGGTTCATTTCAGCAAGGATATCATGATTTAAGAAGACTATCTTACTCAGACATCCAAAGGCTGCGCTTGCAGATTTCAAGTAGTGTTGTATTTCTGTGTCAATGCCAACCTTTGATGACAGATGGCTTCCAACATAAGCAAAGTCATCCATGTTCTCTAGCAATTCTCTGTTGATTTCAATAGAGTGGGGGGTTGTTTCTCCATTTGGAGCAGGTTGGTAAAGGACTTGCATTTTCCTGATGTTTAGAGTTAGGCCAATACTCTCGTACACTTCTGAGAATACATTAAGAATGGTTTGGAGGTCCGTTTCAGATTGGGCAATGACAGCATTGTCATCCAATGAAGCTCCATTATGGATGTTGATGTGGTCTTAGTTTTGGACTCCAGTCTGCTGAGGTTGAAGAGCCTTCCGTCCAACCTATACACAATTTCGATTCCAAGTGGGGGCTTTCTGTTGATGAGGTGCATTGTGGTGGAGATGAAGATGGAAAACAAAGTTGGAGCAATGCTCGCTTCACTCCAGTTTTCACCTCAAATGGTTCTGTTTGATTCCCATTGCTCAGAACCCTTGCTGACATGTTGTCACGGAGAAGTCTCAGAACACTGATGAACTTGTTTGAGCAGCCAATTTTGGACAGGATTTTCCATAGGGCTTCATGGTTTACAGAATTGAAGGCTTTAGAGAGGTTGATGAAGGTCAAATAGAGAGGTCAGTTTTGCTCACAACACTTCTCCTAGATTTGACATGCTGTACAGATCATGTCTGCAGTTCCTCGAGATGATCTGAAGCCACTTTGAGATTCTGGAAGAATTTCTTCCGCAAGTGGGAGAAGGTGGTTAGCAAGGATATGGGTGATGACTTTCCCAGCAGTGGCCAACAATGAGCAGCCTCAGTAGTTTCTGCAACCAGCTCTGCCTCCCTTCTTGAAGATAGTAACAATCAAGGCATCCCTTAGATTGGCTGGGATTTCTTCCTTGTTCCATATTTTAAGGATGAGGACATGAAGCTGACACATAAGTTGTTCTCCTCCTCCTCTGAAAATCTCTGCAGGTATTCTGTCAAAACCGGCTGCCTTGTTATTCTTCATTTTCCTGATGGCACTCCCGACCTCTCCCAGGGTAGGCAGCAAACTGAGGTCTTCTCTGATTGATTTTTGCAGAAAGTTGTTGATCTTTTCTTCATCAACAGTTGAGTCATGATTCAGAAGGTCATGGAAATGCTCTTTCCAGCAACCATTGATGGATTTGCTGTCTTTCAGGAGTGTTATTCCATCGTCTGATCTTAGAGGATTAAGGCCTTGAATGCTAGGGCTGTAGATGGCTTTGGTAGCACTGAAGAAGCCATGAGTGTCACAGATATCAGCAAAATGTTGGATTTCTTTTGATTTCTGAATCCACCACTCATTCTTCAGTTCTCTTGTTCTTCTCTGTACCTCTAATTTTGCTTGTTGGTGTGCATTTTTCTTGATGACAGGGTTGATATCACTCTGCCAGGCACAGAAAACTTTCCATTTCCTGTCGATGAGACCTTGAATTTCAGTGTCATTTTCATCAAACCAGTCTTGGTATTTCCTGGTCTTGTATCCTATGGTATTTTCACAGGATTAGAGAACATCTGTCTTGAGTCCCATCCAGTGCTCCTCAACTCCTTCTGGGTGCTCTGTTGATAGTGTCTCATTCAAGAGTTCCTGAAATTACACTACAGAAGGAGTACACTACTTTGGCCCGTGCCTGCAGGGAGTCAGTCAGGAAGGCCAAGGCAGCTCTAGACCTCAGGCTAGCGGCAGGGATTAAGGACAATAAAAAGTCCTTCTTTAGGTTCATTGGGAGCAGAAAGAGGGTGCAGAGTAGCATAGGATCCCTACAGG
>NW_017729033.1:34966128-34966411 GCF_001723915.1 Gavialis gangeticus | reverse complement strand
GGCAGGGGGGCTTAGTGATAGATAGCAGGGACAAGGCAGAGCTCTTCAATGAGTTTTTTTGCCTCAGTCTTCTTAAATAGGAACCTAGACAAACCCTCAATATGTATCACGGATACCAACAAGGGGTACATCAGCCGACCAACCGTCAGTGCCAACACAATAAAAAGACACTTGGAGGGACTGGACATGTTCAAATCACCAGGACCAGAGGGACTCCACCCATGGGTATTGAAAGAATTAGTAAGTGTCATAGCTGAACCACTGGCAAGGATATATGAGCACT
>NW_017729033.1:34950601-34966117 GCF_001723915.1 Gavialis gangeticus | reverse complement strand
AGTTTTTATATTCTTATATTAACATTTGCTTTGTAAAATATGAATAACAAGAGGACACTTTATAAACTAAACTCTCCCAGTTGTCTGTGTTTGTAAGTTACTCGATAACAGTACAAAAATTAAGTATTTCCTGACCTTTACCCAGCAGCTTCCTGTCTTGTGGATTTTTTTTTTGTCTATCTTCCTCTTCCACACCAAAATTCTGACTAGCTGCGTAGGGCAGAATGTGTTCCAGTGGTGATTACTACACACAATTTTACCACCATAAACTGGAAGAGATGGGGTGAAAAGAAGATGCATGATAGTTAATTTGGTAAAATGGGAACCTTGAAGAAAGGCTTTGTTGCCAAAATCTGTGGATGAAATATGTTTTATTGATTTCCAGTGACATTTAGGAATAAAGTCTCATTTTCAAGAGAGACCTGGAAGCCTAACTCAGCTAGATACACTTGAAGTTTTTACTGAATTGGGATTGTGCTCTTAGGGCAGTCTTCCAGTAGTTTCTGTTCTTGGCTTCTGAGTGCCCGTGGAGCAGTTGCAGTGGTGGCCTTAAGGTTGTTGGGGCCCTGGGCAAGAGAGTCATTTGGGGGCCCTTAGAGGCTTAATTTTGATGACCTATAAGCAAGTCAGGCATTTTTTATTTCAGTTTTGCTTGCCCTATCCATGTAACTGTAATGAAAGTATCTTAATACAGTATTGATAATATGAATATTTAGTGTAATTAATTTTTATAAAGTGTGAGGCCCTGGGTGGTCACCCAGTTAGTAAAGGCAAAGGCCACTACTGAGCTGTTGGTGAGGTGCTATGACTGATGCTATCTGGCAGTAACTGTACTTACTCTTTAACTTGCCTGCTAACACAGCAGGGTATGTATGCATGCATGAATGTATGCATGCATGTTGCTGTTTGTTTATGGACTGTTGCCAACATGGGTCATACAATGAGTTGTTGCTTATGTTTTCGGATGAGCTATCAAGTATTTCCCTTTCTTTACTTATTACATTAAAATGTATTCTCATTATATAGGGACCCATCACTCCATCATGCAAACAAAATAACCCCCTGCTCACACCTTTTTGTTTTTTTTTTTAAGTTTATCTGTTTTTAATATTTCTTTTTATGACCTTACTGACGATTTTTAATTCAGCATCTTGGAGCCTTTGGGTCAAAGAAGGGCTACCTTAATGAATGTTATCTAGCATATACATTAAAGCTGAGATTCAGCAGTTTATCCTTATTTAGCAAAACACTTAAGCATCTGCTTAAACTTACACGTATACTTACATGCTTGCCGAATTGGGACCTAAACAGAGTCTTAGCTGTGGAACGCCACAGTTGGTGTTCCACTTGGGTGTTAGTCAAGAAGGGAATGAGGGCCAGGCTTCCTTAGAAAATCCCCTAATCCAAAAACCTCTCCAGATTTATTGATGAAATTCTGGGGGTGGGCAAACCTTAAAGTGACTGAAAAACGGATCCTTTTTCTTGGAAGGTTGGATGATTTTTACGAACCAATTAAACAAAAAAACAACTTATTTTTTACCTTGATCAAAGAATACAGATACTGGCAATATGCTTCATTTAAGCTTTTGCAAGAATGGCTGTAGAAAATAATTTTTAGAATTGGAAGAAGGTCTGGCATTACAGAAAAGCATCATTGAGCATATTTCTCCATTTGTTGATGTGGAGAAACTTGAACTGCTGCTGTTAGTATTCTTGTGGACAAATACTTACTCCATGAATAAATAGAGGACTCCAGTCTCCAAAGCTGGCAATCCAACACCTTTCATGAGCCCTAACACTTGTTTAAAGTATTTAAAAAGAAGTTAGTCAATGATTTTCTGCTATAAATTCCTATAAAGAGAACTTTGCCATGCTGTTGATTATTTGTTGTGATATTTTGCTGGCTGTTGATTGAATGTGTGTTGTTTATTTTTATTAACACCCCTAGAAACATTTAGGGAATATCAGGTGCTGCAGACTGATAAAGTTAATATTTATTGAACCCTTTAAAACAAGAAGGGAATGGTTGCTTATTTAATGTGAATCTAAATTAAGATTCTGTATTTTCTAAAGTCAGATGATATTTTGTTCTGCATATAAGATGCTAGTCATTATTTCATAATAAAAGGAAAAATTGCAAGAAGAGCATCCTACGTGTTTTGCAAAGTAGCATTCAGTTTACAGGAAGAAAAAGGTATAGAGTGCGTTTCTGCAACACTTTTTTTTTATAAGTCTGCCAGTAATATCTGTTTCATATGCAAGTAAAAAAAGGTTATAAAGTGCAAGTATTGAGATTACAAAATTAGTGTTACTGAGTTTTTAGTATTCCAGTCAAAATTTGTGCTAAGCTTTTATTCTGAATATGCACGTAAAATAATAGACAGAGGGAGCAGTTGGAGTGTCCTTAAGACTCATCTTCTGTGGTCCTCAACCTTTCACTGGGAACCCTGAGAGAATACCATTTGTATTGGCCATTTTAAAAAATAGTTTCTTAGTTTTCTATAGGTCTGCGTTCTCTGAAGTAAAAGGAGAGGTTCCTACTATTTTTAATGGATTTTGGTTAAGGTTCTAAAATATTGTTTGCTTTCAAAATACGTATTATTCTGACACTTATCCAAATTTGAATGGGCAATCAAGCAACTTTTTGTATTATTTTTTTTAAACAACTTTATAGCTTTCTGAATAAATATTTTCTTATTCATGTTTGCACCTTGGTTGTCGACTCCCCTGGCTATGACATAAAGGTAACTTTTTATGCATATAGGGTACAAAATTTTAATTTATTTTTTCTACAACAAACTTCTAGTGTCTTTTATTTTTTCCATATTGTATTACATAATAGTATTGCAACTTATGTGTTTTTCCTTACAGGACTATTGTATATTATTTATAGGCATTTAATATTTACTTGATAGTTTCTAATACTGGTTTTTAATTTCAGCACTTTAGTTTTTTCTTTTTTAAGTCTTAATAAACTGAAGGGTTGCTTAGATTCCTTTTTTGCTCATTTTGACTGTCAGTTTTTGGTAGTGGAAGGATTTTTTGAAGCTGTTACCTGATACCTTTTTTTTTTTTTTGGACACATAGGTATAGAAATGTAAAAAAACTTCTGGCATTGCTTTGTTTTCAGATTTGTAGACTTTTTGTTAACAAGACATTTAATAAATGCTTGGCACTCATTTGCAATACAGAGGTGTGCGTGCGTGCATGTAGCACGGCATGAATTTTAATGAAGTCTATTAATCTTTCAAAAGTTGTAAGTATGCATATAGTTGATGTCCTATACTATGGTCTGTGTGTACACATACACTCTATCTTTTTTATTTCTCTTCTTTTCACAAATGCTTTAATGAATATTTTATCTGTTGTGCTAGAAAACAGTTGTATAGCAGACCACACTGTTGTAAATGTAGTTTTGTAAAATCTAATATTTAGGAAAACAATTTCCAGCATAGTGTTTAAGGGTATGAATATGAAAATGTGTGTATACACAGTTTTATATAACCTTTTAATGCATGTACATGTTTGCCAGATAAGTAATATCCTTGAATCCACAGAGAGCCCCAGTAGGTCTGTGGTAGGGGGCAAATGCCTGTTCCCTTAATAACTGCTGTATTCTGACAAGAGCTGGTTATTCTACAAATCAGAACTTGCTTAAAAAAGTATAATTATGGGTAGGAATTGAATCACTTCATTTTTGTGCACTAATAGCATGCAGAAATGGTGTAAAATTCTGGATTTTCAATATTGTAATATTTAAAAAAAAACGTAAAGGAAACGCAACCTTATGGCTTCTTTTTATATACATACCATGCAATTATAATATCTTTTGCTGTATTTTCAGCTGACCAGAATGCTTGTCTGTTTGCTAATACAGACAAGCAATAACTACTATCAGCAGGCATTGATTAGAAAGTTACTTGACTCTTATTTCATAACTCTGCTTTTACGTTGGGCTTGTTGACTTTCATATACCAAATTAATTTGATCTGGTTCTGTTTTCAGACATCCTTAGCCACACGTTTTGCCCAAGAAGCTTTTGGGAAACCGTATAAACAAACTGTAGGATTGGACTTCTTTTTGAAAAGAATAACATTGCCAGGTAAGAGAATAAAGAACCTAACATGGAAAGTGCTGGCAACACTAAGACTTGCAGAGATAAGGTCTTGAAAATGCAGTACATAGAATAAGCTTATATACCGCTTTTCTTGCAGAAAAGATAATTTGTGATTTATTGTATTTCTTAGTATGTAGATACCAAGTGGCAAAGGGTTGTGTATTTATAGGTCTTTTATGAATAACAAATTAAGTTCTACAAAAAGATCCGTTAGCTATACTTTTAAAAATTTCTTTTGATAGACATATACAGAATGTTATTCAAGTGGATACTGTAATTGATCATTTTATTCAAGTGGATAGTGTAATAATGCAAAAGAGTAAATAAAATATAACTTTAAATGAACTACCTACAAACATGTAAGTTTTTTGAAAGATCTATAATTTAAAAAAAAAAAGTATACTGAACTTTGTATTTGTGCTGTGGGGGAGAAGTATAATGTAGCTATGGAATCGCTGTGCTCTAATATGTGAATGCTGTTTTATGCAAGGCAGCATGAAATTGCTGGCATTTAATAGACCACTAAAATTTAGGGTCCCTCGGCACTCATAAAAATACAGTTTGAGCATTCAAGATGTTTCACTTCTGCAAAGAAACTATTTAGATGCCAGTTGCAGCATGCTGCATGGAAAATGCAAAGAAATAATAATAAAAAAGAATGGTTGCTACTTAAAGTTTGCTTCTGAACAATTGGGGGTCTAAACTGAGGCTTTCATTAATTTGTGGTGGTTCAATTTGTAAGCATGATAGTATTTCATTAAAAGCAATTTAGCCTGATGAGCGTAACAAACCAAAGCTGGAGAAAGCATTTTTAAGTACTAAGATTGCAGTTAGTTTTGATAAAGTTGATGCAAGTTCTATCCTTATTATTTTGGTGACATACAAACAGCAAACCTGAAATGAAATATATTTTAGGTCTAAAATGTATGTACTTCTGAACATTACTTTTATTACAGTTGTATTTTGTCAATAATTTTTAAAGTCATGTTTATTTTGTACCCAAGTGAAATAGAATGTAGGACTATAAAAAGATTATTTTGTTCTTTGTTTAATTATTCCACTGTACTCTTCTGTGTCTGGTTTAAGTTCTAAGTCTGTGTACTTATTCTCTATAAAATGGAATGAGAACTATTTTATTGTCCTGTCTGCTCTTCTAGAAATACAAGTATGTAGAAGACTTGCTGCAGCACTTGCAAATGGAATGTGTACACAAATCATGCAGCGTGCATACTGAGAACTTGTATTTTTGCAATTTTTTTTCTAGCTGTTAAGCATACAGAAGCTATTAGTACATTATTGGGATTCTAAATATTCTTGTGGGGTGGAAACTTGGAGAAATATCAACCTCTTGCCCTCCCCCCCATTTATTCTGTTTTGTTCTTTAACTAGTTTGTCATAAAGTAGGAGCCTAAATATAAACACCATCTAGAACATCCAGGATAATGACTGCTTGCCATTTTTTTTCATTTCTTTCTACGTACAATAGAAAAAATTATACTGATTCATGAAGAATAGCATACTGGGAAAGAAACATTTTCCCCACAGTGGTTTGTTTTTTTTTTTTTTATTTGTGTCTATTGATAAATCTGTATCTACGTATTCATACATTTTTAATGGAAGAGGCAGATTTTTTGGAGGCAAGTTTGAAAGTGCAAGAGTAATACTATGGAATGCAGTACCTCAATAAATAGATTATTTTAGTTTCTTAGGTGTTTTTTTTTTAAGAACTAGTTTTGATTTTACAGTATTGTCTGTATTTTAACTAAAAGGTAAATTTTATAGTATTGGACAAAACTTGAGGGATGTGTCAATAGAAAAAGATGCCCTAGCTTCTATTCTGTAGTAGAACAGGTGGTTGATCAATTTTTGCTGTTGCAAAATTTAATTTATTTTATATTTAAATAGAAGTAGATTTTTTCAAAATTTCAAATGATGCAGTTTTAAAACCAAACCTATTTTACTATCCTCATAATATGGGATAAGATTCATTTAAAAAACAACTTGCAACATGGTATTATTGAATAAAATAGAGTACTAGTTTCAGTAGTCTTGGGCTCTAATTTTATCAGTAACTTCACTGTAAAAAGTAGAATCTTTTATCAGTCAACGAAACAAAACAGTAATTTTATACAAATAAGTATTTTTTTTTTATTGGTTTTAATTGTGAACAGTACGACTCTGTGTTTTAAATAGTCACACATTCTCTTTGTGCAGCTTTTTTCAAGGTAATTACTTTCCAAATACTAATCCATTTCAGTATATTTCATGATCCAGTATGCTGTATAGTCTGGATGCAACCACTGTGCAAATTTTATTGCTTAAAATAGTGTATCTGTTAGTCAGAGGTTCTGCTGATAGAGCTTCTTAAGAGCCATAGTCAAAATACTTTCAGGAAGGTTGTGGGTATAGTCCAGTAAACAGGGTTCTACTGTGAAAAGGTTTTTTAAGTCTTTACTACAAGAAGTGGGCAGACTTATGTTTTTAGTTCCATCTTGACTGCAGCACTTTAAGTAAGGTTAACCAATTCACCAAGTATACTTTTACAAGGTCACTGTTGAATTCTCTCAGTGGCTTTACTTCAGACCTTGATACCTGCACTCCTGTTGCTTCATTTACACACTTGTAGCTTCCTACTGCGTGCTATTTTCTACAAAGTAAGGTATACACATGTTTTTCTTATTTACTATTTGTAAACCATATGCAGTTTCTTGGAAATTCTTCAGTCATTACTGCTTACTGGCATACAGATGTTGACGCTTTCATAGAATGCACTACATTTTGAAAGCAATAATGATCAGTTTAATTTTTCCCTCATCTGTATTTAGGTTGTGTTGTGTGGCCCCCCCCCACATACTGCCATTCGTGAGTTAATATATGCTTTCTTTACATGTCAGTTAATAGCAGATTTACATTTCATGCATTTAAGAAGTTATTGCCATAGTTGATGATTCAATTTTAAAGAGTTGAGTGTTTTTTTCACACTGTTCCTCCAAAAAAAAAAAAAGGCCAAGATTAGATGCTATACAATACATAGTCTGGCAAAAATGTATTAAATGGAAGAGGTGGTTATAATTTCTCCATTTATAGATAGCAGGATGAATTTCAGCAACTTGTATAGTTTTAATTAAAGTAAGGAACCACCTTGATGAAGGAAACACGTGGGCTTTATTTTCGGGCGGAAAAAAAAGGATTTTCCTGGGGGTTATTTTGTAGTCAACAGAAGAAAAATAATACTTCACAGTTATGTATTTTAAGGCGAGAAGGGACAAATCGTCTCATTTGATCTCCTATATACAGAGGTCAGATAATTTGACCCAGTTATCCCAGTATTGAGCCTATTATTTTACTCTGTCTTGGGGGGTGGGGAATACAGTTGGAAATGATTTAAAAACGTTTTAGTACAAAATTGTTCATATAAAAACTGTTGTTTTTGAAAGTTATAGTATTTCTAAAATATTTTTCCGTGTATCTGGCGTGAATTAAATGGAAAATTGTCAGGAAAAATCATTCAACCAAGTCAGATGTAGAATGCAGCAGCATGCCTTGTCTGGTGGGCTTTTGAGTATGTTTAGTTTGGTTACCCACTGAAGAAGCAGCATAGTTGCTTTACAGTGCTGATTCACCAGTTTGTCTGTGCCAGATAAGTTATGGAAGACTTAGTCCTGTGCTGTCTGTAGGTACTGCAGATTTATGTTCTAGGCTCTAAAAGAGTCACTAAGCTGGTAAATGCACTATCAGAACAGATATGCTTTTTCTACAAGTGAAAAGTTTAAATTTACTTTGAGTGTTCAGTTTCCTCTGATTGCATTAAAGATTCCATTTATATAATTTTAGAAGGGGATTTCATAAAAGGAGATTCAGTAAATAAAAGGTAAAGTTTCTACATTCTTCTGCATAAATTGAATCTTGCAGAATGTATGTGAAATTCTGGCTACTGACTTTTTTTAAGAACAAGTTAAAGTTTGAACACTTAACCAAAATAAAATGAGGTTGTCATACACATGTATCAGCTGTGCTTTGTAACACAATGCATATCTATTTATACATTTGTAACTTAGTATCTGTAGTAACAAACCAGTGAGATTCGTTTTTCATAACAAGCAGCCTATGCACTCATTTATGGGACTCAGTGCTAATGGTAGTTACTTGTAAATCTTCTGCTCATTGATGGGTGAATGGAAGATATTGTTCAGTAATATAAAATATGTATTTTTTTAAGGTAACAATAGTTTTAAATTTAAGACTGTTTTCATAATCCATAATATTGGGCTGTTTTCCTTCGTCTGATATCAAGTGACTGATTATTTTAAAATGTATTAAACTTGAATTTTGTTACTTAAGGTATCATCAGTTGTATTTTCTTATAGTGTTTTTGTCTAGGTGCAATAATTCACAAGAAGTTATTTTTGTACTTTATAAATACCATGAACCTAAGATGTGTATTTATGTTATTGAAAATTTACATTGATCTTAACTGGGCTAGAATATGGTGCTACTTTGTATTCAGTTTAGCTCTGGCAGTGTTAAACTGACGGCAAAAGATGACAGTCAAAATTCTTAATGCGTTACATAGTTGACATAAATCAGGATGTAGGTGTTTGTTGTCATTTGTCATTATTTGCCTATAGAATGTAGTTCTGCTAAATCATCTGGTTTGGCCGACCACTGAATTTTGGATGTAAGGTACAAGTATTTTAAACTGCATGAATACTAATTTGGCATGCTTGCATAGACAGCAGCAGACTTTTACAGCACAGGAAACTCCCCCTTCTTCCCCCTGTACCCACACTTTTTAAATCTAAAATATAGATTATAAGTTAAAAATTCACATTAAAATTGTTTGGAATTATGAACCAAAAAGGATGGTCTATTAACTGGCTTTGAAAACATTCTCAAAGAGTGAAAATTTGTAAGTAAAGTGAGGTTTGTGGCCAAGTGGTTAGTATTGGGGTTCTTCAGATTTTTTGGAGGAAGAAGTTTTTTTCACTCTGAAAATAGGGTTCTGTTAATAATTCCATGATAATCTAACAATGCATTATAATCCATTAGCTGCCCAGTAGTATTGGGAACAGCACTGACAAAATCGTTATTTGTATGCATTTTCCAGCTTCTAAATATTTTAAGAAAGTTTAATAAGCTTTCCAGGTATAAAATGCATAGTTTAGTTTGATATCACTGGAAATGAAGGACAGTGCAGTTGCTTTCTTGTCAAATCCTTTTGTAAAGCTTATTTTCAAATTGCTTCACTGAAGTATATTTTTAAACTTCACTTAGGGAAATTGCCCTGTGCACAATTCTAGTTCTTTTCCTTCAGTGTCTGTTAACACTGAAATGTTCGTATCTATCTTGTTTTACTGGATCTAATACTTAGAGTTAGGAACCTTTTTAATTTTTTTTTTTTCTTCCAGTTGATATATCCCTCTAGGTATTTTGATGCGTCTAAATATTGTTTGGTATAGAAGGTACTGTTTGTGAAAACTGTTTACTTGTATACTAGTGTTTTATACAAGCTTCTGCTACATCTTGAATATGCTTAAATATAAGTTCTCCAAATAAGTTAGTTAATTTCTGTATTTTTTTTTTTTCTCCCCCAGGAAATGTGAATGTTACTCTTCAATTGTGGGATATAGGTGGGCAAACAATAGGAGGCAAGATGTTGGATAAATATATCTATGGAGCCCAGGTACAGTAAAAATAGTCACTGTAATTCAAGTTATTGTCAGGTTTACTAAAAATTGTTCTCATAATTATATTTTTTTCAGAAAACCATAGATCATAAAAAAAAAAATTAGACATCTGCTTAAAATTAAGTTTTACTTCACTAATGCATGTGAAGTCTTATTTTTGCTATGGTGAAATTTGTTTAAATTGATTGGGGTGGGGAAGGAAAGGTGCTAGTTTGTAGAACCCTAACCAGTCTCCAAAACAGATGCATGTTTCCATGTATTGTAGCGTGTTTGAAAAAAGCAGTCTTAGTAAATAGTATAGGCTATTTGGATATCCACATGGTAGATATAGTGCTTGCTTTGAGAGTAGATGCCCCCTGAGGGGAAAAAGTAGAAGGAGGAAATTAAGAGCAATCCTACACCATTAAGCTCATACATGCCACTGGGGTTATAAGAAGGTAGAAAAAGGAGGCAACCAAGTAGCTGATTTTTGCAGAACTGCTATATAGTGAAAAAATTAAATTTATTCTAAAAGCTAGCTAAGCAACTTAAAATACTGTTGCAGTATATACTTTATTTAGATGTTGTGTGTGTTCATTATTCTGGCACAGTGATATCTGATTGTCTACTACATTCTTTTATTTTTGGCAGTTGCAATAAATACCACGAGCAATAATACCTTTTACCGTATACATTAAAAAGAAAAACATGTGAAATGATTTTACTTTGATTTGTTCCTCTTTACTTCTCACAGCTAATGGAAGAATAGGGTCCTAGGACTTGGGTTACAACTGAATCCCTGCATCACTCTTTTAGACAGAGGATACTTCCAATTAAAGGAGACTCTAGGATGTACAGGGTAAAGGCTGAAACTGTCATCAACTTTACCATTTTGTCACTTTCAAAAATAAAAAATAGTTAAGCTGTCTTTAGACATCAAGCCTGACTCCATGCCACTCAAGTAGTTTTTGTGGTCTTATAACATTCTCCCTTTTAATGAAAATTATTTTTTTCCTCGTGAAAGATCTATTGATCAACAGGAAAGCTGGCTACCTTGAAGCAAGGACTGTTCCCAAAGTGTTGTCAAATGAACTAAGTAAGCAAATGAAAGGAATAAGACTGATAACTTATTTTATTGTTTTCAGGAAAATCTTAGGAATTTTTTCATCACAATAATTTTAAAAAAGTTCACATTGTGATTGTGTATTTCCTGAAAAAGCTGATTGTGTGTTTAAATATTATTAACTATGTCTATTAAATTCTGTCCAAATGGAGAGATACAGAACCCACTTTGTTTTTAAAGCATGTGTTTAGAATTGGATCAAGTAGAATTGGAAAATGTACAGAGGGGCAACCAAAATGTTCAGGGGTGTGAAGCAGTTGCCATAATAGGAGAGACTGAAAAGTCTAGCACTCCAGTTTGGAAAGAAGAGGGGTGGGGGGTATGATGGAGGCCTATAAAACTGAGTAGTCTGGACAAAGTAAACACGGAACTATTGTTCACCAAGTCCCAGAGTACTAGAACTAGGGGACACCTGTTAAAGTTAGCAGGAGATAGGTTTAAAACAAAAAAAAAAGTACTTTGTACAACATGCAAGTAGTTTGTGGGATTTTTTACCACAGGAGGTGGTAGAGGCAGATAGTGCAGCCAGATTCAAAAAGGGACTAAACAAATTAATGCATGGTAGAACTGTTAATAGATGTTGAACAGAACAATTACAGATGCTTCTTTTAGCATCTCTAAACCAATAATGGTGGGTGCCAGGGAGGGTAATGGTGGGTAGATCACTCTAAATGCATCTGAGTCAATGTTCTTCCTCTAAAGTATCCACTTCTGCCACTGTTTGAGGTAGGATACCAGTCTAGATGGACCATTGATCTGACCCACTATAGCACTTATTCTTTTTTCAGCTTTCTTATAAACTAGTGGCAGTTGTCTCACCTCTCCAAGTATTGTACAGATTACTCCAACTTGTATATGACTTGTTTTTTCCCATGGGTTGTTCAGGCTACTTCTTTTTTTTAGCATCGATTCTGAGTCTCCACTGAAGGATGAATGAAACAGCACCAAAAGAAGCCTTATTCTTTCTTTCTAGATTGCATGAGCTTGAAAGCATGGCTGAACAGAAAATAAATTGAGATAAAATAGGTCGTCTCAGGGAGATTGGAGGAGAGAGAGCTATTCATTTTAAATGCATAACGGCATCTAAAGAAAGGGAATAGGTAGGCACAACAAATCCTTGTATGCACTTGCTGTCCATCTCACAGTACCCATGTGAAATTGTTGGGAGGGTTAAGCCTTATTATCAATAACAATTGTAAGGTCTTCTTTTAATATTAGACCCAACATTTTTTCTTTTCCTTAGAAAAACAGTCATACTAGCATGAAGGATTGAAATGTAGGAATCTGTGATGTCCAAAAGTCAATTGTTTTAAGTATTCAAATAGAAATTCTGTAACCTGACCTGTTGCTCTTTTAATTGGAATTGTCTTATTTTGGTGTTAGGTAATATGTTAACACATTCCATGTTTTTTATTTTTATTTTTGTAAAGCTTCAAACCTGGAAGTATTTTCTTTAGAAATGAAACAGTTTCATGCATGTCAAATATTTGGTCATGGTAATTTGCATATATTAAATACAGATTCTGAAGCAAAAATCCTATAATGAATTATCACTCCCAGACTTACTCTCTTGAAATCAAAACTTCAGGATGCTATTTACTTAAATACATTTGTAAATCTACATCTAAGTGCCTCAGTACAGAAGTAGGAGCTTAGTGGGATTTACAAAAACATGTAATCAGGTTATGCCCTTAATTCCAATAGAAGGTTGATGGGGGTTTTGGCTTCAAAGGCTGTGGATGACACACACATGGAGAGGTGAAGCGCATGGCGAAGATCCTGTATCCCATTGTAGTTTTGCTGTATACAAGTAAACATACTGTACATTTGAAAGCATGGGAAATCAGTAGGCTCTACTGAAAGATACGGTTTTGAAAGAGTGACAGATTTTTCACTAATTTGTCCAGGCATAGATTTGCCACTATTGTAATGGAACTAAACAACTTCTGAGGCTGTCATGTGCTGACAGCTTGACTTGCCATGAGTTAACTAACCAGTTTGTAGGCCTATGGCTTAAGGCAGATGAACAAGTTACTGCAAGGAAGTGGGGTATGAATTGTCTGTAAGTTCAGTAAGTGCCTGTGTCCACACTTCTCTCACTGTAAATGTGAGGCAGCTTACAGCACTTCTATTAAGGGGTAGGCTGCCTCACACTAACTATGGAGTAAGAGTAACCTTATGGGAAGTTACAGTGCATTGCATACTCCACAGTAAGTTCACAAGCTTGTTTTACCTCACAGTAGTTCGTGTGCCAATGTTTCCAACTGCTTTAAACACTTCTGGGAATGGCAGTATAGGTGCTGTCACCTGAGTGTTCTACCTAGGTTTCTCCTAATTATTCCTGCGGAGAAGGGTCAGCCTATCCGTACATAATGGCACTTTTTCCCCTCTTTCTCAAATGCCAAAAGTGGTAGACAGATCTACAGTGGGGATTTACCTAGGTATGCTCCTTTGGCATTTTGGTTGCCCCTCTATACATTTTCCAATTCTGCTTGATCCAATTCTAAATACATGCTTTAAAAACAAAGTGGGTTCTGTATCTCTATCCATTTGGACAGAATTTAATAGAAATAGTTAATATTTAAACACACAATCAGCTTTTTTAGGTGTGAAATAAATGTGGTTGCACATTGCATAAATATCAGAATAGGCAGCATTACCCAGAGCACCTGTCTGAAGCCAGACCACTGGACAGCCAGGCAGGGAAGACATCTTAAGGAGGGGAGCAAGTCAAAGCAGAGATTGGACAGTGCTCTAGAAAAGATGGGGTCCTAAGTTCTAGCTTGAGCCTCTGGTTACAGTGGGGTTGAAAGTATCCTAATGGTATTGGTCCAATTTAATCCAGTGACTTAAATTCAAAGTGCCATGGACCAGCTTCAGGAGGAGGGCTAAAGAGTGCCTTAACTAGTGTCTAGCCCTTGATCTAGTGATTTAGAGCATTTTTCTGAGAAGCAAGTTCAGATCTCTGAGGGGACCCTAGAGCACAAGTCTTCTGCTTCTTGGATAAATGCTCTAAATGTTAGGTTAAAAAAATGGGTTGGCCATCCTCCTTCTCTTCCTCCTCCTCTATTGTTTTACTTTTAGCAGGTATGCACACAGAGCAGTCCTGTTCTGCCACACTCATAGAATCCAAACTGTGAATAAATGTCAAAAACAGCTGTGTAAGTGTTACTTAGTTGCATTAAGATAAAGTAAGATTTATCCCTAAGTTTCTGAGAGTGTGCAAAAAGCTGTAGTTTTGGGTGTAAAGCAGATGGTGCTGTTTGTCACCTGTGTAGCTGATTATTAAGAACTGATAATTTACTTGTTCCATTGTACACAATAGGAAGCCTTCCCAAGGAACATAGACATGGAAGACTCTGACCCTGCAACTTACTGCATGTGAATGTCTGCTGTGGTTGTGCTGTCTTGTGTAAAGTTGGATGGACTCCATGTGAATGCAGGGAATGCCACTGTAGTATCGGAGCAAATGGCAGATACTGATACAGTATGAACTGTAGAAATCATTTCAAACTGCTTTCCACTCCCATAATTTTAGGCCACAATTTAGTTTGATTACATTATCAGGCAGTTGATTCTGCTCATACCTTTTGAGGCAGGAAATCCATACAAAGTCCAGATGCAACAGAAAAATGCTGTATGAAGCACTCTTCCCTTTGAGTAAGAACTGAATTGACTCTAGGGTAGAGCTTCATGCTGTGCTACTGTGGGAGGTACTATCTTTTGACTGGGGCAGCTGCTGATGTCTTGTCCCATGTTTTACAGTGGTAGTGAAACCCTGGTGTTCCAGTCAAATTCCAGTGTGAATTCTCATTTCCCATGTGGTTTCAGTTGGCAAAGTTGTAATTTGCTCCCTCCTGAAACTGTTGTTTTTTGTTTTGTTTTTTTAAAATGTTGCTGGCCTAGAATGGTGTGTTGACCTCATTTCAGTGGTGGCTGAAATGATAATAGTGGTTAGAGCTTTGGGATTTTTCTGTTTGAAAGATACTAAGTAAACATCATTTAAGCATGCAGATGGAGACATCCCTTATGATCTAACTTTACAAATTTATTTAATATGTTTAATGTATTATTCTTATGACTGCTGGTATAAAGAACTTAATATGTGTTTAAGTGCCTCCGGGGGAGGCACACCTGGGCCAAGGGTTAGCGAGGATTTAGTTAGGGAGCTTCTGGAGGGGCTGGATGTATTCAAGTCAGCCGGTCTGGATGATCTCCACCCTAGAGTTCTAAAGGAACTGGCTGAGGTCATTGGAGGACCCCTGGCACGGCTTTACGAGCACTTGTGGTGCTCTGGAGTGGTGCCGGAGGACTGGAAGAGGGCCAACGTGGTTCCCATCTTCAAAAAAGGAAGGAAGGAGGACCTGGGAAACTATAGGCCAGTTAGTCTTACCTCGATCCTAGGCAAGCCGTTCAAGAAAGTTATTCTGGCACGCATCCAGGAGGGGCCAGCAGGGGACTGCATGCTTAGGGGCAACCAACACGGGTTCATCAGTGGCAGGTCCTGTCAGACCAACCTGGTGGCCTTTTACGATCAGATCACCAGATCATTAGATGCAGGGGTAGCAGTGGACATAGTCTTCCTGGACTTCCGGAAGGCTTTTGACACT
>NW_017729033.1:34942150-34950364 GCF_001723915.1 Gavialis gangeticus | reverse complement strand
TTTAAGAGGAGGTTAGATGAACACCTTGCTGGGGTCGTTTGACCCCAGTACTCTTTCCTGCCATGGCAGGGGGTCGGACTAGATGATCTGCTCAGGTCCCTTCCGACCCTGGAAACTATGAAATATACCTATATTAACAATAGGAAGATATAATAAGAAATTAACAACCTAAATATATTATTTTCATCATCTTTTATTACGTTAGATCAGGGGTCAGCAGTGGAGGCTGGAATGATCTAGTTTGGGTGAGAGGTGGCTAGGCATTAGGATCTGGCTGCTGCTGTCGCTTTATCCCATTGCTCAGCTGTGGTCTGGTGCAGGGCAGAGCTCCTCCTCTGTTGGAAATACAGGTGGTTCAGGAAGAGAACTCCCTCCCCCTCTTGCTCCAACCCTCCCAGCTGCTCCAGAGGCCAGAGGTTGCCTGCCCTGGCATTAGATGGTTGTCTGCTCTTTTTTACTGATGAGGTAAACAGTCTCATTCCCAGAGAACATCATTGCTAAGTATTGGTAATCTCTTATTAGTCCCATCAGAGAGGCAAATGATTAAGCAAGCAAGGAAAATAAAGTGCCTTCTCAGTAAAGATGGACTAACTTGCTGCATATTCAGCAGAAGATAGGGCAGGGTGGCACCTAAGAGCTGTGGTTCTCAACTTTGTTAGACTTAGCACCCCTCAGAAAATATCAGTTCTTAGTTTTTGCTTTCACTTTTGACTACAGAAAAATAAGAGGGTAATTCTTCTGTACCAAAGAACTGAGAAAGACCACAGTGGGTTAGAAAGTTTGTGACACTGTGAATTTGTTTGAAATCTCTGGGTTTATCTTGTGACTCATACTTGCACGCATAGTAGTGCTAACATTATCTGGGACCTGGTGAAACCCTTGAAAGAATCTCAGGGCTCCCTGATTGAGAGTCACTGTTCTACAATAGTTGTTTCAGAGAGCTGTAGGAGCTTTTGTAGGCAGTAACCTACCTTTCATATCTGTAAAATTCTGAAGAAAAACTTCTGATTACGGAGTTATGTTCATTCTGCAACTAGAAGAGTGGTGTAGTATTTCATGAACACACAACATTTTAAAATTTAAATTTTAAATCAACTTCTTTGTAGTCAGGTCAGTCATTGGACAGAGTCAGAACAGGATAAGCATTGAGAATAAAAACAATAAGTATGAAACTTAATTTTTTTTAATGTTATTAAATAAACACATTTATACTAGACACTTGTCATTTACTATTCTTGTGAAATCTATAATTACAGTTTGGATATTTATAATGTAGCTGTATTTCAGACCCGCTTCTAGTTTTCAGCTGGGATTGCTGTCTCTGTTTGCATTACCTGCACCTTGGATTGTATTAATGGTTGCAAATCAAGGGATGTCGTTCTTTTGCTCTATTCAGCACTGGTTAACCCTTACCTGGAACACTGTGTCCATTTTTGGGCCCACACTTCAAGAAGGATGTGGATGGTTTGGAAGCAGCCTAGCACAGACAACAGAAAATGACTTGGGATCTAGGAGGCAAGACTTACGAGGAAAGCTGAAAAAATGGGTGTTATTTAGCTTGGAGAAGAGAAGGCTGAGGAGGGATTTGGTAACAATCTTCAAATACCTGAAAGGCAATTACAGAGAAGAGGGAGATGGGCTTTTCTCTGTGGCTGTTGGGGACAGGACTAGGAACAGTGGCCTCAAACTGCAGCAGTGTAAATCCAGCTTATTGATTAGGACAAACTTTGTCTATGAGGGTGGTCAAGAATTGGAACCAGGCTAGCTAGATAAATTGTGAAATCTCCATCTGTGGAGAGCACTTTTTACCACCAGGTTGGACAGACATTTGGCCAGGAAGGTTTAGTCGGGGGAGATCCTGTTTCCAGCAGAGACTTGACCAGCTGATCTTGTCAGTTCGTATCCCGTCCTACACTCTTAGGATCTCTACTCTAAGCATCCTTTAGAGCTAGTACATGCTACTTCAGTTGGCTTGTTGACAGAATAAGAGTGCTGGAAACCAGACCTTGTCTAGAGACTAACAAATCATTTCTATAATACGCTTGTGTCAACCTCGGTAGGCACTGAGTACGTCTCTGCTCCCTGGGACGGGCCCCCCAACTTCCCTGCCATGTCTTAATGGAATTATAACGGAAAAGGAGGGGTTCAGTGGTATTCTAAGCCTGAACCCAGAGATGGGGTACTCACTGCCTTGTCATGGTTGGTCCTGAGGCTCCGCCTCCCCTACAGTCCGTCCACTCAACTGTAAGTGTTGTTGTGATGCTGTGCCAGCCTGTGGTCCCGGCTTCCCTTCTACAGTTGAGGGACCCAACCTCTTTGGTTTCTGTTCACAGTACAGGCTCATGGTTGCAGCCTTCCCCTCACTGCAGATCCTCAATTCTGCTTGATCCGAGCACAAGGTTTGTGCTTATGGTGCCCTCCGCAGGCTTGGGTGGGCCAGACCCTGCCCGTGTCCTAGAGTTGGTGACTGACTCCAAGCTTGCTCTTGTGGAGCTTGGGATTGACAAGCCTTGCCTGGCTCTCCAACACTGCCTTTGCCTGCTCACTTCAGGGCAGTTTGTAATTATTGCTCGGCTGGGTCACAGCCCAGCAAGCTCGGCTTCTCACCTCTGTCGGCATCTGCTGGCGTTTTTAAATGGCCTGCAGCTGCAGCCATTAGCCAGCCACTGCTGAACTTTATTGACAGCTGCTTAAAAAGCTGGTGCAGGACCAGGTCGCACAACCCACCTGCTGAACCGGTCTGCTTCTCTGGCAAGTTTTCTGCAGTGCCGGGGTCCTGGGATTTACCTCCCAGAGTGGGGTTTGTCCCTGGTGCTTCCGGTCCTTGGGAGTGGCTCACCGCCACAGACCTCCCCCTTTAAGCTGCTTTGTGATGTCATGACATCTTGCTGATCGTCTGTTGCCAGCTGGTGGTGTTCCTCGTGTGTTCGCCTCGCTTCCTTGATGGAGTTGTCCCGATTTAATAGATCTAGAAAGAAAGTCAGGCACGAGGTTTTTTTTTTTTTTGCCAGGTTGGTGCACCATTGTGAATTTAACGGTTGTAGGGCTAACACCCAGTGGGTTATCCACGTGTTGTCTGTGTGAGACCTCATTAACCATTGTAATGGGGCATGGTCCATCACTACTAAAAGTTCCTGGCCCAGTAGATGGTATGTAAAATACTCTTATCACCCAACAAATTGCCAAGCACTCTTTCTCTATGGTTGCATACCTGATCTCAACTGCATTCAGCTTACAGCTAGTGAACACCATGGGATGTTCTTTTCCTTCCCGCCGTTGAAGCAGCACTGCTCCCAGTGTGCTGTTGGATGCATTGGTTTGGAAGATAAAAGATGCTGTGAAATCAGGGGTATGTACCACTACTTCCCTACTCATTGCCTCCTTTAGTTTCTCAAAGCTTTCAGCCATTTCAGGAGTCCATTGTGATGCCTTTGCAGATTTTCCTTGCAGGGTTGCTGCTAGCTCCAAAGTGCGGTATGAATCTCCTATAATAGTTGATGTATCTCCCATAATTGCCGTCAGTTCTGTGGTTCTTGGAAGCGATGTATTGCTTCAGCTTCGTCTTTCAGGGTTCTGATCCTTCCTCGCCCTGCACAGAATCCCAAGTATTTAGTCTTATGACTGGTGAGTTTGCAATTCTTGGGGTTAGCTGTCATCCTAGCAGCTCTTGGCTCTCCTATGATGGCTTTCAGGGCCTGGAGGCATTGAGGCCAGTCTGTTGTGAAAATGACTACATCGTCAATATAAGTGGCCGGATAAGCCGCACGCGACGCTAGTAGTAAATCCATCAGCCTTTGAAAAGTGGCTTCAGCCCCATTAAGCCCGAATGGCATCCATAGGAATTCGAATAAACACCAGGGTGTTCCAAAGGAGGTCTTGGTACAATCCAGTGTGTTCATTGGAATTTGCCAGTATCCCTTGGCTAAGTCTGTGGTGGATATGAACCTCACTTCCCCTATCCTCTCCAGGAGGTGGGCAACATGAAGCATGGGGAATGCGTTAAACGTTGCCAACTCATTTAGCTTTTGATAGCTGATGAGCAATTGGAGCATCCCATCAGACTTGTTGACAGTTACTGTGGGGCTGTGCCAGGGACTTTGTGGTGGGCAGATGATACCTTGCTTTTGCATCTTGTCTATTTTTTGATGGACTTTTTCTTGTAGCTGTTAGGGTGTGGGTCACCACCTTTCTTGGACTAGCACCCTGGGTGTAGTCCTAATCTTGTGCTCTACTCCTCTAGCCTGGTCTGTGCAGGGATTTGGGGGGAACTGCATCTCAAGCTGTGGACAAGCAAAACTCATGTCCTGCTGAGGCCATGACGCCTGCCAGCTGTGGAGGAGATAGGTGCAGGGGGGTTCTGGGGCCCTGGATCCCTAGCTGCTGACGGACAAAACTCGTGCCATGGGTGCTTGTGGGACTGATGTCTTTGTCTTGGGACAGTTGATTGTCTGTATTGATTCTTTCCTCTCCTTACCCTGATTTTGTAGGTGCTAAGTGATGGCAGTTAACTGGCTACATTAGCTAAGTCCTGTGTATTGAGCTGGTCCCTGAGTGAATCATGATTTGGTAACTGGTAACACAGTAGCTTAGCAGCCAGGCCTGCAGTAATGTCTCCCACGCCCCGACACAGAGAGAGTCAGTCCCACAAGCACTCATGGCATGAGTTTTGTCTGTCAGCAGCTAGGGGTGCAGGGCCCCAGAACTCCCCTGCACCGATTTCCTCGACAGCTGACGGGTATCATGGCCACAGCTGGAGCCACCATCCCTGCAGCTGTCATCCTGCTGCGCCTTAACACGCACACTGTCACCCATGGTACGAGTTTCACTTGTCCACAGCTTGAGGTGCAGTTCCCCGCAAACCCCTGTGCTGTTCTTCTTGAAGCTTGGTAGGCTTCATGCTCTTTGCAGAGTCTACCAGCCCTGAAAATTTCATCCAAATCAGACAAAAAACAACAAAGCTTATAGATATTTTATTGTTTCCCCATTATACCCTATGGCTGGATCTCCGAGGCAACTTCGAACCACTTCGGAAGCTCCGAACTGCTTTGGGAAGCCTAATGAGGCCAGCACTTCGACCTGGACATGCTGCTTCAGACCCCAAAGCGTCCGAAGCTTCTCTGGATCTGAACCTCTGTCTGAAGCCTCGCACAGCCCTAGTAGCAAGCATGACTAATGCCATATCTCCTGGTTGGAATACTCGCTGCTTTGCCCCACAATCATACTGGGCCCTCTGCCGCTCCCGTGACTCCAGTAGATTTTGGGTAGCGATCTCTTGTGCTCTCTAGTCATTCCTGTAATTCCTGCCAGTAACTTTTGGCTGTGACCCTGGGTCCCACTGGTCTCTTCCATTCTTCCCCAATCATATGCAGCAACCGTCTCGGGTTGTGCCCGTACACGAGTTGAAACAGTGAGAATTGAGTCGATTCTTGTGGCGCATCACATAGCGCAAACAACAGTGGTGTTAGCACAGTGTCCCACTTATGTGGGTCCTCCTGTGCGCACCTCTGGAGCATCCTCTTGATTGTTCCATTTAGCTTCTCTACCAGCCCATTGGACTGCGGGTGGTGGACAGGTGTCTTCAAGTGAATAATGCCTAAGATATTACATAGGGCCTTCATCATTCCCAACATAAAATTGGTTCCCTGGTTGGTGAGGATCTTGTGAGGTATCTCTACCTGGGCAATCCATTTTAGCAACTCTTCTGCTACCTAAGTGGGCTGTAATGGATCTGAGTGGCACTGCTTCTGGGAATCACGTGGCATAGTCCACCAGGACCAGTATGTATTGGTGTCCTGCATAAGACTTTGGTAGGGGCCCTACGTTATCCAATGCCACCCATGAGAAGGGAGTCTCAATTACCGGCACTGGCTGTAGAGGGGCCTTAGGTGGCCTCCACTCTTGAGCTCTTTTGGCATTCAGGGCACGCCATACCCCACTGCCCTACATCATCCTGTAGGTGCGGCCAGAAGAAGTTGTGGGCAATTCGTGCTTTCATCTTACTATGCCCTGGGTTGCCCCACAATGGGGTGTCGTGCACCAACAGCCAGATCTGTCGCTGGAATGGGCTCAGTACCACTAATTGATACTTCTCAGCCCCGAGCCCTTGTCCCCTCTGTACCTGATAGAGAAGACCCCCGCTTTACCTCATGGCCCTTTTCTGGGGTCCTCATCCACCAATCGGTGTAGCTTGGGATCCTCTTGCTGGGCCCACCAGAACTGAGCTGCACTGGCCGCTCATTCCCAGTTTATGCATGTCCCCTCATCTCTTCCCTGTTGGGTGTTCATCTGTCCGGCCCAGCCCTTGCCTTTCCTCAGGCGTTTCCTCTCTTCCTCCACTGCTCTCACCTTCTCCAAAACTGTATATATGGGGTCCTACTCCTAGCCTATAATCACTTTGCAGGCCAGTGACGGGGCCAGTCCAACCTTCAGCTTGCCCTGGAACTCCATCACCCCGAAAGACAAGTAGCAGCACTCAAAGTGCATTTTCCCTCCCCAGGATGCATGTCATAGTGAGGGGGCTGGTTCTCTTCATAACGGCCTTTGGTGCTAAGTCAGTGTGGAGCAGGGATTGCAAACGCCTAGTGTTCAAGGTCACTCAGACCACTTGGTCTCCAATCCATGTCGTCACCACCGGACGTTCCCATCCACCCTCCTGTGACGCAGACCCATAGCTGTGGTTCATGGGTTCTCTCTGCTCTGTGTCCCTGAGCCTGTCCCTCAGCGGGGGGGCAGGTGTTGGCACATGGCTTAATTCACTTGGGCCCAATCCACGCTCCCTGGAGACATGACTGACCATGCCACAGCAGTAGCATACTATGCCTCTCCCCATCCCTTTCTGAGGGCTCATCTTCTCCTCTTCCTGTATGGGGTTGATGACTGGGGACTGTAAACCCTGACCGTGGCTGTGCCCATTCTCTGAGACGGAGAATGCTTCCACTAGGCAGAGTGCCTCTTCGCAGTTCTGTGGCTGGTGCTGTCTTACCCATGTCTGCATCTCATCCTCCAAATCCCACAGGAATTGTTCCAGTAGGACTTGGTCTATCACTCCCTCCTCATTGAATCTGTTCGCCAGAAGCCATTTATTCAGGGCATCCCTCAAATATTGCATGAGGCTTTGGGGCCTCTTAACCTGTTCCGCCTTTCGTGCCCTAAAGGCTTGCCTGTAGCGCTTGGGTGAGATTTTTAGCCTGTACAGGATGGTGGCTTTCACTGTCATAATTATGGGTTTCCTCCCATGACAGGGCTCAATATGCTGCCTGGGCCTTGTCAATGACTAGGGTCCCCAGCTGGTGAGCCCATTGTGAGCGATGAAGCCTGATCTGTATAGCTGTTCACTTGAACGCCTTTGTATAAGCTTCTGGGTCATCATCCGGGGCATCTTAAACAGGGACGTGTTAGGTTGCATCCATTCCTTTTGGTGTGCCCCTTGTCTCTGCTGCATCTCAAGCACTTGTCCTATTGCCTGAATGGCCTGGGTAAGGACCTCTGCATGGCGGCCTTCCCCAGGTTGGGATCGCTGATCCTCTGTTGAGGAAATTCCTGGCCAATGCACCACCATCACGACATCGGTAGGCACCATGAGTACCTGTATTCTCCCTGGGATGGGCCCCCCCAACTCGCATGCCACGTCTTGATGGAATTGTAACTGAAAAGGAAGGGTTCAGTGGTGTTCTAAGCCCAAGCCTGGAGACGGGGTACTTGCTGCCTTGTCGCAGTTGGTCCTGGGGGCTCCACCTCCCCTACACCTCAAAGAGCAGGGCTGGCCCCACCTCTCCACTCTGTAGCCCGAGCAGGGGTGGGAACGTGGCCAGATGCATCCCAGCGTGGCCCTATTAAGGCAAAGAGGGCAGGGAGGGTGTAAATTCTTTCCTCCTTCCCCTCCCCCCCCATTACAGCTGAGGTCTGCTTGTCTTCAGGCAAGTAGTGGAGGCTGTGGCTGGCCAGGGCTGGCAGACCCCAGCTGCAGTTCCTGGGGGCAAAAGGGAAAGAGGGAAGAATTAATCCTTTCCCTGCCCCTTCACTGTAACCCCACTGGGCATGGTGGGGGAAGTGGCAGCAGCCTTTGACAGGATGCCTAGGAAGGGGTTTATTTCCAGCCTCCCTTTCCTGTCCTACTGGCAAGGACTTCAGCCATCCTAGCATGGCCCCCTAAAGGCTTAGGGGGCATGGAGGGGATTAATTCTGCCCCCCATACCCCCACCAGGGGACCACAGC
>NW_017729033.1:34940104-34941998 GCF_001723915.1 Gavialis gangeticus | reverse complement strand
CCTGGTCTAAGCAGCTTCGTGGCAGGGCCAGGCCAGGCTGTGGTGGCAGGGCCCTTCTCAGTGGCTGCAGCTCAGTGATAGGGAAGCTGAGCCCTGTTAGTAAGAGCAGTCTGGCCTGGTGGTCATGGGCAGTGGCTGGCCTGGCAGCAGGCTAGCCAGGCTGGCTTGGAGGTGCTGCAGGGACTCGTGTGTCTGCAGGCTTGTGTAAGAATAAATCTTGTTCCATTTACAGCCTCTTTAAATCCTCACATTCCAATTCCTGATATTCAGAAATGTAAAAGTAAATCACTATGTACCTGCAGTTTATCTCATATTTTCATGTATAAAATTACCCTAAAGGATGGGTGGAATATGTATGAGGAGGTTGGGAATGTGTTAAGGGGCAAATGATCGAAGACTTGCAAGTGGATTGGTGAAAGTCAGTGCAAGGTATCGGATGCAATGAGTGTGGTAAAGGAGAAAAATGTATTTCCAGGGAAGGAGGTCACGTAAAGCAGAAGCTAGTTTTTTAAGGATGTTGATGGGATGCATTTGTAGGGGAGGAATGATGGTATGGGATTCTTGGAATAATTTTTTCAGAGGTGGACACTATGGTAAGAACAGGAACTGTAGAAGCAGATTGTGGGTGTGAGCTGGGGATATGGGATACAGAAATAGCTGGAGAAAAAGTATTAATAACTGAGAAAAGAGTAAAGAGCTCATTGTGGAATCCGTAGAGGAGATGAAATGGAAGAGAGTGAGTAAAAATCTGTAGGGAAATTAGGGACATCAGTAGGTTTTTTTGTTTTTGTTTTTTATTAGTATCTGTCCTACGTATTTTGTACTGGCAGCCTAATCTAAAACCCACTGTAAATGGAGAGAATTCGGTAGGCTGCGCAGGTTCTGGAGGAGTCCTTTAGTTTGTCCTGAAGTTAAGTTGACAGTACTTACTGGCTCATCTTCTGCAACAGTAAAAGAGTGGAGCTGGCTTTTTACCTCAGGGGAGCATGAAAGAACCAGGCAGACTTTGGGGAAAAACTATGAAACTAGAAATTAATTAGTAAGATGCACAGCAATCTTTCTACATCTTAGCTCTTGCAGGACTAACTTTCAGCTTGAAAAGCTGAATTTTTTTTTGAGATGATATTTTAAAAGAAATATAACTATTGGACAGTGACATTGTAATATAACCAATATACAGTTTTCTTTTTGCTAATTTACTGTTGTGTCTTTAATTGTAATGCAGCTAATAGCAGAGCTATATATTTTTTTCAAAACTGCAGTATTTGTTTCATATATACATTTTTTTAGTGGAGTTCAATGTACTATATTATTACTGTGTAATGTGATGATTACATATGAAATTTAATTATAGATAATGATCTCTCAGCTTGATGAATATCCAAAATAAATTTAATGTTAATTAAATGTAAATAACATTAGTGAATATTTTTTCAATTAATGCAACATTTCCAATATATCTCTTCCTTATCAGGGTATCCTCTTGGTATATGATATTACCAATTATCAGAGCTTTGAAAATTTAGAAGACTGGTATAATGTGGTAAAGAAAGTGAATGAAGAATCAGAAACACAGCCACTTGTGGCCTTGGTAGGCAATAAAAGTAAGTTGTTAATACTAAAATAATAAATACACTGAAGTGCTCTGAAATAATAGAGTGAAATAAGGCCTATTACGTTGTTCTGCTCTAATTAAATGTTTTGTTTTGTGTATTAAGCTTTAATTTGGTTCTACATAGCAGCAGTAGTGACAATGCTTTCTCTGTTCGCTGGGAATGAATTTAATAAAATAAATTTGTGTTTTAAAAACATGATATCAAGTCCAAAGAATACAGTTGGTAAGATTTCTATTAGGTGTCTTATGTGCCATCTGTAATTTTGATTTAAGTTGCCT
>NW_017729033.1:34927482-34935104 GCF_001723915.1 Gavialis gangeticus | reverse complement strand
TAGGTGTCTTATGTGCCATCTGTAATTTTGATTTAAGTTGCCTTTTTTCCATGAATCTGCTGTTTTGTATTTGTCCTTAACTCTTTTCTTGATCATCAGAATGTGACCTGATACTTTTTTCAGTTGTTATCATCCAAGTACCTTAAGAAACTGCATCCATATTCTTCCCTCACTAGAACAAATCACTAGATCAGTCTTAAATTTCTCACTTCCACTTTTATGAGCCTTCCAGAAATACCCTGGCTAGAAAAACAAGACCCAATCTCACCCTTACACTGTTCCAATTGGATTCAAAAGTTAAAAGTTATTCCAAGAGTCTAAAAACAAATGATGGGGGGAGGGGGGCAGTTCTGTCACCTTTTATTAATAGTAACATATTTGTTTTAACAACCCAAAAGGTCAAAATAATTTTTGTGCATTTCTCAAATGATTTGAAAAGTTGTCAAGACCTAGCTCAGGGTGGGGGTCAGGAATAATTCAGAAAGGTAATATTTTGAAATTAGTTACAGGGAACAGAAAATAAAGTGATACTTTCCCTTTGGAACTATTCATTCTAATATTGCTCCCACAATACAACCTGTTTTAATGGCAATCCTAAAAGGATCCTACCACTCCATCCCTCCCTGTTTTCCTCCCCATGCCCCCCCACCAATTAACACAGACTCTCAGGGCTCTTGTGTGTATATATAAGTAGCACTTCTGAATGTGTAACACAGACTCTGTAGCACCACTAGCCAGTACTGTATTTACTCAGATCCAAGATGACCTTGAATTCAAGATGACTTCCCATCAAGAATTAGATTTTTAGACAGGGAAAATTTTATAAATCTACTAGCCAGGTGTCCATCAGGAATGATGGGGGGGAGGGGGTAGGTGAGGATGCAGTGCCACCACCCTGTGTTGCTGCCGCCTTCAAGGAGCGAGGGGGGGAAGCTTGCCCCTTTGCCCCCCTTGGCCAGCACCCTGCACTGCTGCCATCTCCAGGGAGCAGGGCTGGGTTGGGGTAAGGCCAGCTGGCCTTGTCCCTGCTTCTGCGTCCCCTCCGTTGCTGTGGTTATGGCAGCATGCTGCCGCTGCCGCCTCCTGTCCAGAACGCTGTTGGAGCATTCTGATTGGTTGTTTCAGTAACCAGAGTGCTCCAAGGATGTTAGGGACAGACAGACAGATGGACTAAGCCCTTTATAATTTCCATGCCTAGAATTTAATTATTGGGGGAGGTAACCTTTAAATTTGTTCCCCTCACAGTTGTTGCAGGAAAACAGAGGAAGGCAGAGACAAGGGGACAGGCAGGGGGAAAACAAATTGGAAAGCAGGCATTCTCTCTCTCTTATCCTTTGCCCCCTAGTGACTACTCTTTGACCACTTATCTCCCCTTTCTGCTGCTTTCCTCACTGATCTAGGCACAGGTCAAGCCCCAAAGGTGCTCTTGTGCCATGCTGCAGGGAGGAGCTATGCTGGGAGCCTGGCTTTCCAGGCACAAGTTTCTCCTTTCCTGCCCTGTCTCCCCTATTGCTGAGCCTGCTCAGGGGGAAGGAAGAATCTTTGCCTTCAGAGCTCTTCTCCCTGCATAGTTACTTCTTGCAGCATAGGGCAGGAATGGCTAGAGCTCTCCTGTCTGCTGCAGCTAAGAATCATAGAAAATTAGGGTTGGAAGGGACCTCAGGGGATCATCTAGTCCAACTCCCTGCTCAAAAGAGGTCCACCTCCAACTAGATCATCCCAGCCAAGGCTTTGTCTAACTGGGTCTTAAAAACCTCCACGGACAGCAATTCCATAATCTCTCTGGGTAACCTGTTTCAGTACTTTACTACCCTCCTTATGAAAAAGTTTTCCTTATCTAACCTAAACTTCCCCTGCTGCAGCTGGAGACCGTTGCTCCTTGTTCTGTTGTTTGACACTACTGAGAATAATCTAACTCCATCCTCTTTGAAAACTGTTATTAAATCCCCCCTCAGTTTTCTCTTCTCCAGACTAAATAAGCCCAGTTCCCTCAGCCTCTCCTCATAAGTCATGTCTCTCAGCCCCCTAACCATTTTCATTGCTCTTCACAGTACTGTCTCCAGTTTATCTACATCCTTTCTGTAGCAGCAGGCCTAAAACTGGACACAGTACTCCAGATATGGCCTCACCAGTGCAGATCACTTCCCTCAATCTGCTGGCAACGCTCCTACTAATTCAGCTCAGTGTGTTGTTAACCTTTTTAGCAACAAGGGCACACTGTCGGCTCATATTCAGTTTGTTATCCAGTGTAACCCCCAGGTCCTTCTCTGCAGAGCTGCTGCTTAACTAGTCAGTCCCCAGCCTGTATCAGTGCATGGGATTGTTGCATCCTAAGTGCAGGACTTTGCACTTGTCCTTATTGAACCTCATGAATTTTCTTTTGGTCCAATCCTCCAATTTGTCAATGTCTGTGAATCCTAACCCTACACTCTAGTGTATCTACTAGAGACTTACTGCTCCAGCTGACAGCTTTGGGGAGCTGCTGTACAGGGAAGCCTGGCTGGTGGAGACCACAGCAGCAGTGTCCAGGTTTCTCTTTTCCCTGCCAGTGAGCAAGGGAGGGGATCTAGGCAGGGAGCAGAGCTGAAAGCAGAAATCTGCATGCTACTGATGCTGTCTGTGTCCCACCTGAGCTCTCTGCACAGCACTTGCCACAGCTCCCAGCTGGAGTGGAATGATACTTGCTTCTAAGACAAGGCTTTGTTTTCCCTGTGATGATGGGTGGGGGGACCTTGGCTTGGAATTGAGTACATGAGGTAATATTCTGTATTATTGTATTGAAATATAAATCAGTGAAAAAAAATCATTATGTTTTACCTACAAATTTGCTGGAGAGACATTATCATATATTAGAAAAAATCAAACCTTGATTTTGTTGTTTCAGTTCAGAGTTTCTCATTTTCTGTGAAGAAGGGACCAAATTTGGGCCAGTTTTTTTTCTCAGTTACATATGTGCAACCCCACTAAATTGCTGGGATGAAGGGAGAATTTGGTTTTGTAGGTCTCTGCATTTCTGCATAGGAAACTACTGGTACTGACCAAGTAAGGGGTCTGTAGTTCACAAATATGTCAAGTGTATGAGTGGTGTACTTTTCTTTTGTTTGCTGAGCTCCTGCTTCTGTGTTCCATGGCTAGGTGAAGTAGGATAACATTTTGTAGTCAAAAGAATCGATGCATACAGTTCTGATACAGAAATTTCTAGCTTGGCATCTCTTCAGAGGGCAGGAACAAGGAATGCTACATTGCTGAAGGCTTTTGTATTGGAGAACCTTATTTGTATGAGAACCCAGCAAGAATGGAACACTTGGAAATTCATTGCAGTTTCAAACATTGTAACAGGAAAAGAAAAATCAAAGGAGTATCCCATCTTAACATTTGTCTTCTGCCCTGAGTGTGGTTTACTGAACATATGCTTCTATTTTGTCACAAACAGATAACAGAATCATTGCTCATAGAAGAAGCATGGTTTTGATTCTTGCACATTGCAGGTTAATACCACTAACAACTGTCAAGTGTTTCCAGATGAATGTGCTCCACTTAGAATGGTTCAGCCTCTCTCTTCAGTAGCTGATGATTCTCAGCTCCTCAACATGTTGTCCTGTGTGGAAAATATAGATCCACATATTTAGGTCTAAAATGGCCAACTGTGATACTTGCAGTTTGACTTTCCGTATAAAGCAGGCCAAAGAACCTTGCCTAATAACTTTTTTGTCTCAAGCTCCAGTTTGAGTTGTAGCATATCTATTCGGAGGATATTCTGATAAATTGATTTAACAGCAAATAATGGAGAATCCACCATTTCCCTGGGTAAGTTGTAACAATGGTTAATTATTCTCACTGCTAAAAAAAATCCATAAAAATGCTGAATACCCAGTCCTTTTTTGGTGCTTTTGAAATCAGGTAACTGTTTAGTTGAATCACTGTGATTTTTTGGGAGCCTAACTTTAGCTAACTATTTCAGAAATTGTGATGTGGGTTTAAAAAGTGCCACTGACTTAAATATTTTCATCTTCTTTGTCTTCAATTTCTGTTTGCCACGTTTCACACATACTCCTTGGTTCCTTTACAAATAGAATTAATATTTCTGGATATTAGTTTAATGCACTTGTATGGAATTAAAGCGAGAGAATATTTTTGATTTAGTTAATATTTTAATTGTGGGGGAAAAATCTTGAAAGTTGATTTCTTTAAAACTCTACATTTTACCTCCTTCACCTTGAAATTGCATACAAATTTTTTTGGGGGGGGGGGTGTACAACAATATACTTGCACCATGTTTTGAACTCTGGTAGTTGAAAATATCTTTTTATATGCAAAAGTTATCTTCAAGTAATAAAGTGAATTGTGGCTGTGTATATAACTCCTTGTAATTGCACTTATTTTTCACTGCGTTTGTCTCGGTTACTTTTCACACTACTTTCTCTGTGACAGCTACTTGTGTTTTGGGATCTTGTTGCATACAACTGTAAATTCTCAAGCAAATCTCTTTGTAATAGCTGTAAATCCTGTTTGAGCCGGTCTTTCGTGGAGGTAGGTTTCCAAACTCTAAACTGATATGATTGCTCAGTCTGTGAATAGTTGGTATGTCCACTGGGCGCACAACATCACTTTTATTACAATGTAGAAAAACAGCATAATGGAGGGCTAAAGAAAATGATATAAGATAACCTATTTATATGCTGAGCTGAAAAAAATCCTTTATTCACTTGGCCCTAATTATAAAGAAAATATGTCTTTTTAATTGCATCTTTCATTTTAAAGCTTTTTATTCCTTAAGGACCAAATTTTCAAGTATGAAGACCAGAGGTGACTTGAGCAGGATGCAGGGCCTGGGGGAAATCAGCCCATGCAGGGCCCCGACCCTGCTCCAATCCCATGGGCCCTGGACCCCCAGCATCGGTAAGGGGGGGTGGGGGATAGCGAGTGGCTGGACACAGAGCCGCTGCTCTGCCTGGCTCTGCGGGGCCTCCCAAAGCATGGGGCCTGGGACAGTTGCCCTGATTTGCCGCACACCCCCCTACCCTGGGATGGCCCTGATGAAGGCTTAAATTATGCCAGCCCAACAAAACCTGCATTTTTGTGCAAAATCCAGTCTGTTGACTACATGATGATGGAGGGAGTCTAATCTAGCTGAACTGTTTCTAGTTAGAATGGATTTTTTTTCATGTCCCCCATGCCCCTTTCTTCCTTCTGCCCTTTTTATGGTTTCAGTTGTCAGTGCATTTTGCTTTAGAAGTTGTTTTGCCCTTAGTTGGGGGGGGGGGGCTTGTAAACAACTATTATGGGTGTGTCTGTCTACTATGTTGTATGCATCTTTCATGCAGTATATATTTTATGAGTTTGGTTGCCATGTCCATACTACCATGTTAGCTACTCGGCTGTTTTCCATCTGCTTTTCATCAACCTTTGGAGGTTACTCAAACAATGTTTATGTTCCTCTCTCCTTTCATAGTAGTCAGATGAGTGGAAGACCAATATTTCTCAAGTTCTAGATCTAGTTTTCTTGGAGCCGTCAGTAGATTTCTTTAAACAGATTGTGTTCTTCTCCTTCGTATAAATATGCTCACTATTGTCAACTGGCAGGTTTTGAACATTTAGTCGGAAACATTTTTCTGTTACTTTAAAAAAGGAGGAAAAGCATGATATATTTTATTAAGTAAAAATGGCAAATTTTATGGGCTCAGCAATATGTTTCAGAATAGTCGATTAGAATTAAATAGCATTCCTCTATCATAGTAGAACATTTTCTGTAAATACCTGAACAAAGAATTTTCCTCTCAAAATGTAACTAGTTGGAGTCTTGCAGAATAAAATTCTGTAAACCAACAAGAATAAATTCCATAATTCAGTGTATTGTTCATTTTGCTATAGGATGCTATATAATGAGAGAACTTGCATTTAACAGTTTGATTTTTAATGTAAAAAAAGATCTTCCTCTTTCACCATTTGTGCTGTAGACTGGTGCACAAAGAAAACTTGATACAATATTTATGAAACCTGGAAAGGGTTCTCTGTTAGCCTCTCAGAACTGAAGGATGTTGTTCTGTTTTTATCCTCTGTGCTCTGATTTTCTTGAATGTCCTGAATGTGAATTCTAACTTGTGTTTTCAGCTAGGATATTGTTTTTTAAACTCTGTATTCTTAATCCATTTATTCTTTAAGAACAAAGATGAAAACTTTCCTCCTCTTCTTGAAGAACTTTTCAGCTCTGATTTAAAATGCAAATTCTGCTCCTTGCAGCAACTTGATTCCTGGCTTGTTATGGTGAAATTGTTGTAACTTTGGGTTTAATTTTCTTTTGTGACTTGTCTTGAAACAGCATCCAGTATTCTGTCATTTGGTTGAAGAGTCTTAATGTGGTTTGCATTGTACTAGAGCATTTGCAACAGTGCAAGTGTATGTTGTCCTCTTTTAATTATGCATTTGATGCTTTAGCTTTTTATCAACAAAATTTTATAATATGCAGCACATTCTTTGTAAAAGAAGAATTAATTATTCAAGAAGCTGGAAAACAGGAAGAAGCCCCAGTGTTCCATTTACTGACTGCTAGTGAGAGTGTTAGTGCTTGAGGATGTATCTGGAGCTTTCAAGAAATCTGGGTTTCCTTGCAGGATCAGTTGGGAATACGGTGAAACATGTCTAAGATGGAACTTGTAGGAGCTGGAAACCTGCTTAAGCCAGAACATTTATATTGTCCTGACATGTCTAATTTGGGAATGTAAATGTATTTTAGTTTGTGTGAGCTGGAAACTTTCTAAAGTGGAAATGGAAAGGAAATATGGGAAGGTTTCTGGCTTTTCAGGTTCCTGCCCAAATGGCTTTCACTGTCCTGCAGGGCACTCTGTGGCAATGGGGATAGGGCAGCCATGGTGCTAAACTACCCCCCACCCCCACTTTCACCTGGACAGCCCTTGCCACCCAAGTGTGTCTGGCATGCAGCCCTGATCCCTGGCTGCTGGGGCATCCTTTAATGTTGCTGGCATGCAGGCAGCCTGGGATTAGGAATAGGCTTCCTAGTCCTGGTGTGCTCATGTGCCTGGGACACTTTTAAAAGGGTATCACAGCAGCTTGGGACTAGGAAGTACCAGTTTCCCTGCCCAGGCAGCCTGTGGCAACAGCGTGGCATCCCTGTCCTTCTTGCTTCCTGGTCCCCATAGTCTTTCTGGTTGCATGTAGCAACAGGAATAGGATAGCCTGCAAGCTCTTGCAGGGGGCCTGGTTTGGCAAGCTCTGTGCAAGTGGCAGCAGTTAATTGGGGGACACAGACTCCCCCCCTCCCTTCCCATTAGCTGCTGCTGCTGCTTCTTTCAGTGAGCCCCTCACTCTTGCCACCCAACTGAGGCTGTTCCTGGGTGTCCTGCAGTGGCGGGGGGGGGGGGGGGGGCAGTGAGTAGAGCTGTCTCCCTTACCCCACAAGAGCCAGGGCTGTTCCTCATTGTCCTGTGGGGGAAACTCTTGTTGCTGTTTCCTGCCCTGCAAGGACGTGCTGTTCCCTGTAGACCAACAATTTGCCAGTGTCCTAGCTGTAGGCATTAGGTTTCCCACCTGAGCTCTAGCAGTCTGGGCAGCACAAATAATAAGCATATAGTGAAATATAAGTGTAATTACAAGGAGTTGTACAC
>NW_017729033.1:34909948-34922482 GCF_001723915.1 Gavialis gangeticus | reverse complement strand
GGGGGGCCTGCAGTGGCGGGGGGTGGGGGGTGGGCAGTGAGTAGAGCTGTCTCCCTTACCCCACAAGAGCCAGGGCTGTTCCTCATTGTCCTGTGGGGGAAACTCTTGTTGCTGTTTCCTGCCCTGCAAGGACGTGCTGTTCCCTGTAGACCAACAATTTGCCAGTGTCCTAGCTGTAGGCATTAGGTTTCCCACCTGAGCTCTAGCAGTCTGGGCAGCACAAATAATAAGCATATAGTGAAATATAAGTGTAATTACAAGGAGTTGTACACTACCACAGTTCACTGTATTGACTAACTTCTGCATGTAAAAAGATATTTTCAACTACCACCCTGATGACATTGCTCCCCCCACCAGTCCCACTGATTGGGCCAGGATCATCTCTGTCCAAGCCATCCTGGGTAGGGTTTGGATAGGGATGATCTTGCCTTATGCCGGGGGTTGAACTAGATGACCTGGGCCCACATCTCCACAAGCAGTTTGCGGTGCCTCAAAGCCTTTTGAGGTGCTGCAATATGCATGTGGCACATGTTAATCTGTTCACCATACTGCATATGTTATCTGGAAATTCTTCAGAGGGGAGTGGTGCTAGCATTCTCTTGCCCCCAAATTTCCAGGTCCTGGGGAAGCCCTGTGAGCTGGATGACATGGTGCTGCAGGCTGAGTCTGACCCATGGACTGGGGGCTGAGCACTCCTGCTCTAGAGTGTTTGCAGTACCACCCATTTGACATCACCTGAAAATTTGCTAGGTCTGTATTCAATCCCATCCTCCAGATAATTAATGAAGATTTGAAACAGTACTGGATGTAGGACAGACCCCTTGGAAATCCTTTGCAATACCTCCTCCCAATTAGATATCATGTCATTAACTGAGTATTATGAGACAGCCAATTATATATTACTTTTGCAGTACTTTCATCTAGGTCAGAGGTAGCCAGCCTATGGTATGCATGCCACAAGTGGTACATGTCACACAGAGGCAGCCTGTGGCAGACTGGGGAGTGGATAGGCTATAACAACAGATAGAGCAAGGGACAGAAGAGAGCAGCACATCAAGTAAGGAGAAGAATGCAGAATAGCAGGTTGGCTGCTCTACTTTGTTCCCCACCCTGTGCTTCTACCTAATCCGGCCGGGTAAGGGGATGGGACTGGTAGTTGGCAGGTGTGTGGGGCCAATTTGTAATATGCCTGCCAAATAGATCAGCCCCCAAAGTGATCTAAGGTATGTGCAGGCATTGCAAGTAGGTTGATCAACCCTACTTAAATCAGTCTAAGTGCCTAAATGTACATATGTTCAGGGATCAGGTTCTGGATCAGGTCCCTGGAATGTCTGCATGTGACCCTATACTATTTCTTTATCCTACTAATGAAAATGTCATGGGGAATAGTGTCAAAAGTCTTGTTTTAAATGAAGGTATATTGCATCATCAACTGCTCTCCTGACACCCACAGAGGCTATCACTTTGTCTTGGAGCTCAGGTTAGTCAGACATGACTTGTTTTTGATAAATCTCTGGTGGTTCTTGATCACCTTGTGCCTCTCCAGGTATTTAGACAAAGATTCCTTGATGACCTACTCCATGATCTTTCCAGGTATTGAGGTCAGACTGACTTCTCTGTAATACTCTGGATCCTCTTCCTTTTCTTTCTCAAAGATGGGTACTATTTCCTTCCCCCCCAGCCCTCTTTTTCTTCCTAGTCATCCAAGACCTTATCTGACCTCCACCAATTACCAGTGATGATAGCCAAAGGACCTGGAAACTACCTCTGCCAGTTCCTTCAGTATTCTAGGATGCATCCCTTCCAGCCTTGTGGAGATGAAAACACTCATTTTAGTAATCCCCAACTTGTTCTTCTACTATTTTCTGCTGCTTGTCTCCCCTGTTCTAGCTGCCAGCTGTGCTTGGCATTTTATAGTTTACCTTGTGTGTGAAGACTGAATTGAAAAAAATGGTGTTGCATTCTTCAGCCTTCTCTGAGTTGAGACTTACACTTGAGTTGGTTTTCCTCTGAGCATCCTATGAGTACGTCAGGAGGGTTTTTTTTTGTTGCACTTCTGTCTCTTGTTAGTTGCATCTTAGTTTGTGCCTGGATTTCCTGATTTTTCCTCCTTTTGTCCATGTAATACTCTTATGCCCTCCTTATTAACATGGCCCAGTTTTTCCATTTTCTGCAAGAGTCCTTTTTTCTGTGTTTCATCTCATTGAAGAGTTCACTGTTTAGCCAGGTTGGTGTCTTGCCGCACTTCCTATTCTTTCTCCTGTAGGCCCCACTTGCACCCTAAATATGGCCCCATATTACTTCAACACAAGTCAGGTTGTCAAAAACAGATTGGGTAACTTGTTCATTTGTTTGTTTACATCAGTAGTATGGTTGTCAAAGAGTTTAGGGATATGTTGAGAACTTGATGATTGAGATGTGATGATTTTTGCCTCCAGGCTGGAATGTAAAAATGTTACCTGGGAATCGAGTGGCACCCTAGTCAAAGTTGTCATCAAATCTAAAATGGTCTATGTTCCTAGTTATGCAATTGGCATAATTAAAGCTCAGCACCTTTCACAGTCTTGTGCATCTCCTATGTGCAGGTTAACGAATTTGTTTCTCCTTGAACTTCCTTTTAATAATCCGAATTATTTCAATTTCCTACTGCAAGGATCAAAATCCAGTAAAAATTTGCCTTTAGAATCTTTTTTGGTGTGGCTGGGGTTTTTGGAGTTTTTTGGTCTTCTTGTTTATGCATATTTTGCATAGCTAATCTTTAAAGAATGGTTAACAACTGCTTTCAATCTTTGGTTTAAGCAATGACTAACTACAATGTTTGCCTAACTAATACAGGATTACTACATCCAGAAGGAGCCATGTAATAAGGAAACTTTAAAATTCAGGAGTCTTTCTCTTCTCTTCTCTACCTTACCTTGAGGGTGCTATTTGGTAATTCCAGCTGACTTTCTGAGGAGTTGGGGATCTCTCCTAAGTTCTTGAGGGTTTTCTCCTCTCCTCTTCTGAGCTATTGATATCTCCTCAGGACTGGTGAAACAAGGAGCCTTCCCTGCAAATTAGACCTTTGGGAGCAGAAGGGGGGAAAAACAGAATAATTTGAGACCCATCCCTCTCCTTTCTTGAGCATAAGTGGCCTTCTCTCTCTTAGGGCACCTATACACGTGCAGGGAGGCTGCTCCCACGCACAGTAATTACTGCATGTCAGGGCAGAATTGATTAATTGAGTCTGCTGGAGCATGGTAGTTACTGTGCTCCAGCAGACTCCAGCATCACCTGTATCAGCATCCCCGTGCTGAAAAATGGCGGCAGGGGTGCTACAAGCTTTAGTGAAAACACCCCCATCACCATTTTTCAGAGCAGGGATGCTGAAACATGTTATGCTCTGGGCACTTTAATTAGAGTGGTTCTCAAAGCCACTTTAATTAAAGTGCCCTCCCCCTGCACTCCCGGAGCAAGTTTATGAATGTCCTTGGCTTCCTGCTTTTGTTTTTTCTGTCTGTCTTCCTAGTTTACTTCCCCTACATCCTTCCACAGTGGGTCTTGTCTCACTCCTTCGGACTGGACTGGGACTGAAAGTCCAAATAAAGACTGACTAGCTAAAATCCCACCCAAGTTGGCTGCCTGTATTCACATTTTTAAATCCATTTGCTCAAACTAGGGTTGGGTATTTGACCAGTCAGATAAAGTTCAGTCAATGGACCAGTAAAACAGTTAAAAATTGTGGAAAAAGAAAAAAGAAAAGCCAGTAGGTCCAAATAATACACAGAAAAAAACATTTTTTTTTTCATTAAATGGGTGAAAAACAATTTAAAAAATATTTTTCTGTCAAGAAAACTTCAAAAAAAAGTAGATTTTTGTAAAATTGATATGATATTTGATCATTAAAAAATATGCAGTCAATTGACAATATTTGACTGGTCAATTGACCAAGCTTGCCAAATGTAGTTCAAACATAGCGGCTCTGTTGCCTTTTATCTGTGCATTTTCAGTGAGCAACTAATTGAAATTTGACTTGGAATTTGTCTTTATAGTTAGAATTTCACATTCTTCACAGACTTATTAATAAAAGAAAATGAAATACTGGATTTTACATTTGTCACTGTCAGCTATGAAAGCTAAACAGCTTTATTAAAGGATGTGTAGTAATAGTAAAAGTATATAACTTTCTTGGTATTTCAGTTGACTTCAACAGCTTTAGCAGAGCTTTGCTCCCTTATATTTTGCCACATAATACGTAATTTGCATCAGACAATGATGTAAGCCCTATTTTTTAGAAAAAGTTTAAGAAACAAAAGTGGTAAAAGTCTCACTTTAGACTTTTACAAAAGTATGCTATTAGGTATTTCTATAAATTAAGATACAGTTTTAAAGCCAATAACCTACATTTTTTGCTGTTGGGATCTTTGACTCGTTAAACCTGTGCATCGGCTTAGTAAGCAAATTCACAATGGGTCATCTTGTCAGTGTGTATCGGAGATTCTGTCGTGTTTTGACTACTGATTCAGTTTTTAACTTTTGATTAGTTCTTATATAGTTTTCTTCTGCATTTGATCTAGAAGCAGATTCCCAGTGTCAAGCCAGTATTCTTAGTGGATATATTTTAAACAAAAATTAACCCAGGTTGCATGGAAGCCTACACTCCTTTGATTTATAGCTGCCTAGATGGTCCCAGGGCAGTGGTTATCTCTAACTTATATTGGGTGTAGGAATTATCAGGCACCAAAGTACATTGGATGAATGATTTCTGCTCTTGGAGATATTAACCAGATCCTCTCCCCAATAAAGACTAATAACTCAGATTTTTAAACAGTCTTCATGACAGATGGGGGGCATAAAGGAGAGAGCATCAACACTAATTAAGAATGTTGACTATATGTTCACCTTAGCTGTGATTGATTGATCTAGGAGTACTATCTCTGTGCAGGAAGTGATGTGCTGTTATATTGTGAAGATTAAAGGTTACTTTTTAGTGTGCCCTTCAACTTGCATTCATGTAAAACACAATTTTTTTACCTATCTTATCTGACTGCACAAACATTTCCCAGCCCACATGTGAATGTTTGGCTTTACTTTGCACTCATGTGAATCTTGCCAGTAGGAGGTCTTGTCCAATTTGCTTCAGACCCTGATACTGCCTCAGTTTCCCTATTTCCCCAGTTAAACTTCACATGAGTTGGGGATTCTCAGTTATGCTCATGCGGCCTACTTTCTCTAGCTCTTCCATCAGGAAACAAAGGGAGTTGCTATGTGGAGTAGTTCACAAAACTTTCTAAACTCATGGTTTCTGTTTTAGATTTGGTGCCTATTCATATGGTTCAATCATGTGACTCCTAGTTGCATACAGATCTGAGCCCCCTTAAAATACTAGTCTGCGCTGTGATGGAGTCAGTCTGCCATCTTTTTTGTGTCTATCTAGAACACTGTTTTTTAATATGTACAGAAAATACTTATCCCAACCCTCTGCTTAGGATAGAAAATTGCACGTAGCCTGTAAATTATTTTTGTTTTTCCAGTGATGAGTTTGGTCCCATCACTAAAACAATACTTAAGTCAATGAAAGAGATAAATGACAAGTGGAAATAACCTTGTATGTGAGGTGATAAAATATTTGCATTCTGCATTGCATTAGGGACATGGGCAAATTGAAATTACATTTCAGATCATAGAGTTTTTTACTTAACTGCAAGGATGTCTCTACAGAAGAGAGCTAAGCAAATGGCAAATTATTGGAAAGTTGAGGGCAGTGTGTTTTGCAATTCTGATGTGTTCTATGGGCTGTGAAATAGAAACATACATTCAGGAAGATCCTCTCCCTACAATACATCTCAAAGAGTCTGGACATGTACAGGAATGATGATCAGGTGTTGGACCTAGTCTCTACACATTTATCTGTTTGGATAAGTGCCTCTATCTGGCTCTTTTGTTTTACATATAGTGCCTATTCAGAATCCTTCTTGAATTCAGATGTGAAGTGAAGAGCCAGAGTGGAGATCGTTCAGTAGGTTAAACAAAAATTTAAGTTTTCTTGTGGTCTCTCTCCAAATCACTAGTTGCCCTGGAGTTTGATTGCAGGAACCATGAGTTTTGGCAGTGGCCTGTGCCTATGGAGGCCCATAGTACCAATAGTACCAAGTAATAGGGCAGCATGAGGAAACTTCCTCTAAGTACGGTAGCAAGAAACTGCTGTAACTGATTATTACTTTTATGGGCAATGCCTGTCAAACCCAGAGCCACTTCCTGTGCTCAGTGGGGGCAGAAAGGATAGTCTATGGCATGCCTACTTTTTGGCTGACTAGGACCTGTACTGTACCTGATTACACCTAAGTTTTCTTTTCATTTAGAATTTGAGAGAGAGTATAAAGTTTAAAGAGCAGTTTAAAAAACTAGACTTTTTAAAGTCCCATTGATAAATTAGTACTGTGTTAATGAATAAAACTTTCTTTTTTCCCCCAGTTAAAATCTTGATTTTTGTGCTGTTTAAATTTTGCACATATGTCATGCCTGCAACAGAGAATAGAAATTAGGTAGCTATGTCCAAAAAATAACAAAATTGTTACTGTATCTGAACACTCAGAAACTGCTGTGGTGAGCATTACAGAAATGCCAGTAAATTACTAGCTTTTAGTAACAGTTGTTTATATTTTTGTGAGCATCTGTGAAGATACCTTTTAAAAATCACAAATAGTAATAAATCATTTAAATACAAAGGATAAAACAGCATGGGCATCCTGTTTTTATAATAATAGACAAATGAAACGCTGAGAGATCTTGTGCTATTTCCAAGGATTTGTCTGAAGTTTATTTAGCAGTGTAGACATACGTCTAATGAAAAGAGATGCTGCATAAACCATAGTTCAGGCTGAATGTGCTTCTGTTTTTGGTTTAGGTAGAAATGTTTTTTCTGGCTGCGTCCTTCATACTTAGGTCTTCTTACAACAAATGGAAAGCCCTTAATTGTACCTAAGGGAATAGTTAATCTACAGTGGACATATGGTGGACAAAAGCTGAGTCTAGTAAATGAAATAAAATTATAAACAGAAAACGTGTGAATGTCTGCACAGTCTGACAGTGATGGGAGATATTGCGCTGAGTGTAGCTTATTTAAAGTTACTTTGTAATTCTTTTATATTAGTGTGTTAATATAAGTTAATGCAGTTTAAAATAGATCTGCATAACTTAAAAATAAAAGTTACAAAAGTTTTATTTGGTTAATAAAACATGAACAGTTTTTTGCAAAGGTAAAATCTTTGTACCCCTTTCACCTCTTTACCATATGACAAATATATTTTGATGCCATCAGGGGGATGGGACTTGCATTTTCGAAAGTTGCAGCATTTTGATTGGGTGCAGTTAATCAGCATTAACCCCGAACCGCTCTTGGTCTTTATGGATTCAAGCATTATATGTGGTTGCACTGCTCCAGCAAAAGGTTAAGTATTAATGGAAAATGTTCACAGCTCTTTTACTCAAAGAAAACATGTTACTTGTAAGTTTTCTTTTGATTTTTAGTTTTACAGTTACATTGAATGTCTTCATTCATTTAGCCATCCATAAAGCAAATATTGTTGCACATGCAGTGGATAATAAGTCTTTTTAGGACTACTTGTGTGGTATGTCACAGATCATTAACTGCAAGTAACCACCTGACTTGAGGGAAGTCTGGAAGCATCATTACAGTGAAATAAGCTTTTATTTCTGTATCACTGCAGCACATTGATTTGTAGGAATGTCCCCCATTAGCTACTGTGGAAATATAGTCTCATATATTACCATTGAAGGAAGCTGATGATAGAGAATAACCAATGTTCAGGTGTGAAAAGGACATTAATATCAGACTGTAGGACAAAGTAGGAGAAAAGAAAAGTAAGTACTATTATTGTAGCAATGATTTTATTCAAGGACTAGATACTGGTCAGTAAATAAATATTTTTGGAATTATTTGTTAATCAGTGCTGAACATCAAGACTAATAAAATATAGTAGGAACTTAGTACAAAGTTGACTTTACTGCAACTTCATCTGATCTGTTTACACTTAATGAATGTTTACTACTCTGCGGTGGGCAGAGGGTAGGAAGGAGTAAGGATCTCCTGCTCAGCAGGGAAAGTTTAAAGTTTTTTTTATTTTAGATTTGACTAGATTTTTTTTTTAAAAGCCAAAAACTTTGAGATCCTGTGATTTATTTCATCCCATCATAGACTCAAATGAACGTAACTGATAGCAGGTTGGGACACTGAAACATAAGTTCATATTTTATGGCCATGTTGACCTTGTGGAAGATAACATTAAAGAAACACCTCTGCAAGCTATCTTGATGTACTTCCCTACTGTTTTAGTAAATAATTGGCCTCAACCTCTATCTCACATTGCATCTTTTCATTGGTAAACAACATAATGTCATTGTAACCAGGGGGAGGAGTCCCTGCGGACTTGAAGAGAGATTCCACCCCCCTGTTTTACAGCAGTCTGCCCTTGCACTTCTCTGTCACGCTTTGATGTAAATGGATTTCTAAATGTGAGAGGCTGCCCTAATTTGCGGCTCTGATGTACTGGGTCAGTTACATGGCTCCGAGCCATCCCTACATCCATGTCCCATGCCTTGCAGATGATATCCAATTCCACATGGCACTTTCCCAGCCCCTTACTGGGCTGTATTCGGCCTCTGGCCCACTCAGGCCCCAGGCCCCTCCCACTGGGCCACACTTGGACCTCTCATTGAGCCACACTTCATGCTTTGTAGGCTTCAGGTCCCTCCCAGTGGACCTTGGCCTCTCTGGGCCTTTTACCTCTCAGGCCTCAGAACTTTCCTGGTGGATTTTGGCCCCAAGCCCTTACCCTCCACAGGGTGACCCACGAGGCAGTGGAGGATGAGGCTTTCTAGCACCCCATACTCGCCTTTCACTGGGGAGGCACAGGTGTGGCATTTCCTGGGGGCTGCCCCACCACAGGTAGTCCCACCACACCAACCAACCCCAGCAGGGTGCAGTTTCAGGTCTTACCCAGGACCAAGAAGAACCTCCATTCTCATAGTTCCTCCACTAACCTCCACGTGTTACAGGATCTGCAGTCCTCAGGCTAGGCACTGTTACTCCTCCAGCTCTCCAGTCGTAACTGCTGGACTTGCTCCCAGGGTCTGGGCTTATACTCTGCCTACCCAGCCCTCTTCCAGTCAGGTGACTACCTAATTGGGCCTGAACCCACCTGCCAGCTGCTCCACAGCCTGTGATGTTCTTAAAGTGGCAGGCACAATTAGTGCACTGCCACAGTTATTCATTAGGAGAGTATTTATTTTTCTCTCCATCTGTATCTTTCCCCAGTGGTTAAAATATTTTTTAAAATAATAATTTGTTTTGAGGAAAAGCAAATATTTTACAGTAACTCTTTTTAGGTTTTTTTAACTGTTCTAGAAATTGCTTTCTTTTCACTATTAACAATTGCTATAAAAATGCATATAAAGAGCAAATAACAGCTAAAGTTTTAGCTTTTTGGTACATACAGATCCAGCTTCATGTGGGCCCTTCTTTTGCTGCAGAGGTACACAGTGAAGGGTTTTTTTTATGCTCGATTCTTTTTATTTTTTCATTGAAAGTCAAAATGATAGACAATTTTACTACAACTAGATCCTTTTGATGCACCAAGATAACACATCACATTCAGCACATTATGCTTACCCTCAAAATATGATTATAAGTGTTTTGCTAAATTTGGGTCCTTGGCAGTGGTTCTGTTGACCTAGCGAGACAGTTCTAAGGTTGGCTTCGCTGGATGGGACTTCAATGCCCACCTGACTTTTCCATGGGATTCTACTTTCAGTTTAGGTGACAACTGTGTGGTCCCTTCTCTCTGGCGTGTTTATTCCATACATCAGAATGAGAGAAAACATAAGTGGTGATGTTCTTCTATGCACTTCTCACTTGTGGAAGAAAAGCAGAATGCTGCTAAATGCATAGCACAGATCTTCATAAAATGATTATCCTTTTCCTGGCTCAGCATCTCATGGAAACAAATGACTTGGTTCATGCCTCTCTTGTCAGGATCTTGGGCATCTCTGAGGCTTTTTTCAGCTGTCTTTTTAAGAGGAGCTGAGGTTCTACAGTTCACAAAGTGATTTTTTTCAAATGCCAGTTTATTGAACCTCTCCTAGTCTGGGCCAGTTTGATCTCTGGTATAAAGCAAGTGAGGAAGGGTATTTGATATCTAATAAAACAGAAGAAAGTAACATCTGTGCAAGTGTATAACTGCTATTTAAAAAAACAACACCTTTTTTCTATTCAAATGTCATTGTCATATACTTGTTTAAAGTTCTGTTTCCAAATAAATGCGAATATATTAACAGTTTCAGTTTCACTGTATAAGGTCACATTGCCTCATTTAGGTCAAAATTATGTTGGGATACAATGATTTATGCTTTTTGGACCCCTGTACAAGGATGAAAATATATATAGTCCTTGGCAGACTGTCCTGGCTATGAGGACTAGCCACCCTCCCCTTTTCATTTTGCATCAGCTTTAAGAAGAGGTGATTGGTTGGTCATAGCTCACTCATACAACACATGCCTTTAATTGTTCAGCAGTGTGCTGTGAATGAGTTAGATCAACATTTGCTCCTGGTTAAGCAGGTGTAAATTTAGGATATATCTAGTGAGTTGCCCCAGAGTCGGATTGTAGTAATTATGAACAGAATCTGGACCAGAATCTTCATTTGGTTTCCTGCCCCCCGCCCCCCTTCTTTTTTTCTCATATCAAATATGTATCCTTTGTTGCTTACTGAGCATCATGGAATATGGGTATCATTCAATCTGAGACTTTAGTAATCCAGTTATAGTATCAGAGGACTTAACTAGAGATTGTTGTCTAATGAATGGGGCGGGGGAAGAAATAGGTAACATTTAGTACTTTCTGAGGTGAAATTTGTTTACTACTTAAATTTATATACTCATTAATTATTTTGTGGTGTAGTAGCAGTTAGAAGCACCAACCATGATTGTTGTCCTGTCATGCTAAGTCCTGTACAAAAACAGAGTAAGAAGCCATTCCTTTCTCAGAAGGTATTACAGTCTGAATGAGACCTGAAAGATATAAGAGTAGAGGCACACATGATGGTAAAGTGACCTGCACCAGGGCTTTCCAACTTCTGCCTCACTGGGGACCACACACAGAATGGGCTGAAGACCTGGGACTGCATGCTGCGGGCACCACCCTTTGCCACACTTGCAACCCAGGTAACTCCCCTTCTACCCCTGTGTCCTTCCCCTTGTCGGGTGTGCAGCCGCCCCCCCCGCCAGTCTCCACACCATACACATAGCCATGTCCCCTCATCTCTCCTTCCTGGCCACACACTGCATGGGCAGACTGCCTCTCTTGCAGCTCCTGCAAACACCCACACCCCCTCCCAGTCACTTTGGCAGCCTTGCTCCCTCCCCTGCCATACATACAGCCTATGCAGCCTGGCCCTCTCTCACTGCAGCACACCTGCTTTTTCTGACCCTAAAACTAGTAGGAACCAGAAGCTGAAGGAAAGAGGAGAATCTGGAAGACTATAGCTGCTGTCCCCAAAACAGTGGCCAGAATGGTGGCCAGGTAGGAGTCCATAGGCTGCATTTGGCCCTTGGGCCACCAGTTGGACAGTCCTGACTTGCACCAAATGGCTTGTCCAAAAAAAAGGAAAGAAAAAGTGAACTCCAATTGTAATGCCTCTGACAGTGCATCCGAAATCAACTATGTCCTTCAGTCTCAGTGGTAACATATACTTTGACATTCTTTTAACCTAATTTTTGTGTATAACATATATAAATTTATGTTCAGGTAAAGTAATTTCATAGGTAAGAGTAAGATGTTCCCTTCTGATTCTAACAGTTATACAGTAAAAGCTCTTAATTCAGAATAATTATTCCATTATCTTAAACGTGCAGAAGAAAGTTCTCTGAAATTACTAACCTACTATCTTTTGCCGCCTTCCCTGCTGCAATACATGGGAGTTTTTAGTCAAACTCCCAAATGGGGCCATTTACAAAGTGTTTTTCTCTGTGGAAAATGTTGATGACTTGGTGAAAAATCTAAAAACAAAATGCTTCATGTACTTGATTCCAAGACCAGATTTTTTTTCCCCACATTCAACATAGGGAAAGGGAAGCCTTATCTTAGAACTGAGTAACAAGTTAAAAATATGGTACCTTCAGTCAGCCTGGATTCTCTTGCTGCTCCCCAGCTCTGTGCAGATTCCTTCTCTACTCCCTGACTCAGCATGGCCAAGTCAGGCCCTTCTTTCTGGCTCTCTGCTGGGACCTACCCTGCTCTGTGAGGGACCCAGCATGGAGGATCTAGCAGTGCAACTTATAGCAGGAGGGAGGAGGGCATGGTGGGGGAACAACAAATGGCTGGGTCAGGAAGCAGGGGGGCAAGTTCTAAGCAACAGGCATAGGAAAACTGAGTTGGGGGGAAGACGCTGGGGGGGAAGGTGCAGTTGTAGGGGGAACAAGGGTCCAGGGTCAATCTGCCTACCTCTGCAGCTACTTGCCTGCCCAATCCTTTCCCCC
>NW_017729033.1:34904341-34909671 GCF_001723915.1 Gavialis gangeticus | reverse complement strand
CCCCCCCCCCCCTCCCCGCCCTCCCCCCCCCCCAGGGGGTGGGGGGGGGGGGGGGGTGGAGATTAATTTAAGGCAATCCTCCAATAATTAGATTCCATACATAGAAAGCTTTTTGTAATTTTCCATGTTAGAATCTTAATTTTAAGGGTCATCTTGGATTTGGGTAAATACAGTATGTTGATTTGGCTATAGGTCGTCGTCTCACAAGAATTGTAGCTTTCTGTGTTCCCTTCCTTGCTGTATCCTTGGCTCCCTAATTAAAGTATATGTTCAGTGATGCAGAATAGTTTATTCTTGGTTAGGGGAGGTTGGTGCATCCTTAGAATTCCTGATGAGTATTTGTTAAGGTAAGGGAGAAGTGGTGGATATTGTATACCTTGACTTCCAAAAAGCCTTTGATTTGGTATCCCACAATATTCTTGTGAGAAAATTGGAAGATAGTAGGCTTAACTGCGACACTTAAGTGGGTATGAAGTTGGCTGTGGGGTAGGACTTGGAGAATCCTAATGAATGGATCTGTGTTGCCTTGGCAAGAAAGTGGGCAGTGGTGTCCCACAGTGGTCGGTGCTTGGTCCTGTACTTTTTCAGCATCTTCATCAATGATTTGGATGAGGTGGTGAGGAGCTCACTGGCCAAGTTTGCAGATGATACCAAGTTATGGGGAAGCATGGTCACGCTTGAAGGCCACAGATGCAGGCAGATCTAGACAGCAAGTTGGGCGAGTCAGGACCAGATGAAGTTCAACGTCGAGAAATGTAAAGTGCTCCACCTGGGGATGAACAATCCCCTGCAATCCTGCAGGCTTGGGAATGACAACCTGACCAGCACTATGAATCAAAGAGACCTGGGGGTAATAGTAGACCACAGCATGAATATGAGCTGGCAATGTGACTCTGTTGCCAGCAGGGCAAATAATACTCTAGCATGTATCAATTGATGCATCTCCAGCAAGACCAAGGAGGTGATTCTTCGGCTCTACATAGCACCGGTGAGACCCCAACTGGAGTATTGCATCCAGTTCTGGATGCAGCACTTTAACAAGGATGTGGTACAACTTCAGAGAGCCTAAAGAAGGGCCACCTGTATGACTAGAGGCTTGCATGGCAAAGCATATGAAGAAAGGCTGAGGGACTTGGGACTTGGTGGTAACGCATAGGGGGTGCACGGAGGGCACGTGCACCCCCTGAGAGCACTGGTGGACCCCATGACAGGCTGTGCTCCCCACTTAGGTGACAGGTGGGGGGCAGGCAGGAGCACTGGTCCCCCCTGTGAGAGCACTGACCAGGGAGTGGGAGTGCCGGATGAAGCACCAGGGCTGCTTCTGGGAGTTGCTGTGGCCACTTCCTGGTCAGTGAGATTGGCTGCAGGGGGGCCCCCCCCCCCCCCCCGGTTGCTGACTGGTTGCTGGGTGGGAGGCACGAGCTCCACCTTACTAAGGTGGCACCAGTTCCTCATGCTGGGACTCTCAGCCTTCTCTTTTTCAAGCTGTAGAGGGGACTTAGTAGAACTTTACTGGTACATCAGGGGCTCAGTAAACCCTGTTCACCAGGGTGCCTGGATAGTCATCTTGTTGGGGTCACATGACCCTAGTTGTCTTTCCTGCCTGGTGTGCGGGCCTGGACCCAATGATTTTCCAAGGTCCCTTCCAGCCTCATCATCTATAAGTCTAGGCAGATGTAGTCCAGCTGAGAAACCTGTTCCAGAAAGGAGAATGGGGATCATTTCCCATAAGGCACTATTTCTGATTCAAATATTTCTGTTTTCAATCAAAAACTGTGCGCCTTCAGTTTTTCCATGAAAATATAGATACTTCCTGCCAAAAGTTTTGTTTGCTCAAAAAAACAATTTTCAGTTTCTGAAAAACAGTTTTGACAGGCAATTTTAGATTTACTCTAGACTTTTATATCATCCTCTAGACTCAGCCAGCAGGCAGTGTTTGCCATAAAAACATTAAAATTTTCATCTGTTCTTCCATTTGAAAAATAGTGTCATGGTTAATGATATTGGAATCAAAATATCTTTGACTCACTAACAACATTGCGTAAAAAAAAAAAAATCAACATATTTTAAGTTTATTAGTAAAAGTATTGCATCAAGTATTAAGTATTGACAAGAATGTTAATAAAGCATTATTTAATACAGTGGTTCTCAACTTTTTTGGACCTTGAGGCACCGCTTGTTGGACTCGATGAACCTTTCCATAACTGTTGTGAAGTAAATGGCACTCAATTTAAAAAACTGACTTTTGTATATTACAGTGCTTACATCCTTGTAGAGGGTCCAGGCAGTGGGGGCGGAGCTTCAGCCAGGTAAGGACAAGCCTGAGCCTGTGCTTGTCTGCTTAGCTCCTCACACCTCAAAGCACCATTCAGAGGATCTGGCATGGCAGGGTGCACTGATACCCTCCTTGACAATCATCTATTTAATAAATGGTTGTAGTGCTGTAGATGTGTTTCCAGAAGTGCTACTTTTTGGGGTCCACAGAGGTTTTCATTTAAGCTATCATTACACATTAGAGGTGCACCGGTATAGTAGTTGCCTATCGGATCAGCACCGAGAAAAGGGAAATTTACATTATTGCCTTTGGCTTTTTTTGGCTGTTGTAGCTTATTAATGTTCTATGATATTTTTGCCTTCTGGCCGGGGCCCCCCTGGGTCCCTCTCACCTGTGGGGCCAGGGCCTGCAGACACTTGGGTTTCCTCCCATGAGCTGGGGTGACTCCAGATGCACCCCCATCCCCTCACTGGCCGGCTGGACTGGGTTGGAGCAGAGCAGCTGTTGCAGTGTCTGGGGTGCTGGTGCTGCACAGCATGGACCGCAGGCCGGGGCCGGGGATTGTAAAAGGTACTGAATGCTGCAGACGTGACTGGGGCAGGTGGAGCTGAGCTGCCCACCCCAGCCTGGCCCAGTGTGACTAAACCTTCAGTGCTTGGTGTTCTGTGCAGCAGGGGCTGGGGCAAATCCTGACAGGGACTGAGGCAGTTTTTTTTCCCCCTCTCTCCCAACTGTCAGCTGCTTATGCTCTGGGTCCTCCTGGGAGCACAGCAGCATGTAGAAATGCAGCCCCTCCTGGGGTGCACAGCAGCAGCCAAATCTCATGTGCTCCATGTCTGGCTGTGCCTGCCACCATTGGGGGCAGAGGGGGGTAAGGGGAGGGGCAGAAGCTGCAGGGGGACAAACAACTGCTGTGGGTCTGACTCTGGTCCTAAGCCCAGGCTGGGGCCAGAGTGGGAACTACAACAGCTGCCTGCCTGCCTCCCTCCCCCCTGAATCTGAGAAGAGGAGCTCTTCCTCCCTTTATGTGCACTGGGGGGGTGCTTGTTTTGCATCAAAGGCACTGGGATAGGCACTGCCTCATGGGGGACAAGGCCCCTCACAGCTACACCCCTCCAAGCTGAGCTCTGACTGCCATGGCCCAGTGCTGGTGCTCAAACCCCTCTCATGGCCAGGCAGGATGAGGACTCTGAAGGAGAGGGGATAAGGCAGCAATTCCCCTGCACCCCCCCTCCCTTTCCCAGGTCATGCATATGCTGCCACCTCACAGAGCTCGGGTGAGGTTGTCCCCCCAAACTGGCAGCAGCTGTCAGAAGCTGCCCCCTCCCTCAGCCACTCTGCCCTGGGTAGCCACTCTCTCCTGTGTGCAGCAGGGTCCTTCTCCTGGCCCCTCAGCCCACCTGGGTCCTGTTCTTCCCAGGGCTGGGTCCATTCAGTCCTGTGGCCCTGCCCTGGGCAGAGGGAGGGGGAGCGTAGAGCCTGGACCAGAGACCACCCAGCCCTGGGTAGCCAGGCAGGTTCAGGCAGCTGCCCCCAGGCTGGGATTGAAGGGCAGGGGCTGAAGGGCTCTGCACAGCCAGTCATAGGCACGAGCACTTTTACATGTGCCCTGGGAGTGGGGGCGGGAGTGGGGTGGCAGTGCTTTAGAGTGGATCTGAGAGTCACTAATTGGAGTGCCACCATGTCTCCTGTATCAGTGTCCCTACACTTAGAAATGGTGCTAAATATACTAAATATTGGTTATCAGATCAATATCAGCTGATATGGCTGGTTAATAATTGACTAGCAATATTGGCCAAGAAAATCTTTATCGGTGCACCCCTATTGCATGTGCTGTCAAATGATACTTTAGAACTTTTTCATTCCATCCTTCATTTCACTAGTTGTAATTTTACTAAAGAAAAGTGAAAAGTTATGAGAATTCTTTGAAAAAACAAGTTTTCACTTCTAAGAGAACCTATAATTTGAACTCCTGCATGTTCAGACATTTCACTAATTGTTTCTTACTGCTTCAGTTGTAATGAACTGAGAGTTTAGAAAGCTGAAGATTTTTTAAAGGAAATTGAATGTACCAAAGAATGTAAGGAGAGTTCAACATTGCAAGTTATATTCATATTACCAAATTACTAAATTTCTCATGCTGTCCATCAGTACTTAAATGCCAGGGTAAGAGAGAACTTTCTGAAATGTTGCAACTTTTAATTTGAGCACAGTCAGGTTAGTTTTCAGAGGACTTGAATAGTTATTGGTGTAGTTGCACAGTTCAAATGGTCGATCACTAGGGCAATAATGTTGGTTTCTGAGCACAGCCAGTACTTTCTCCAGCTGCTTTATAGTGATATCTTGAAGCTTAAAATGTAATCTGTAAGAGTAAGCCACAAAAGCCACTCTATATTAAAGCAGACTCTGACAGTAAATTGCAATTGAACAGCTGGCAATACTACTGAAGTAATATACTTACTTATTAAAAAAACTAAATAGGAGAATTATATTAAAAAAGGGAGGAATATGTTCTACAGACCAGTGAATATAGTTTAAAACCTGGGAAGTGCTCTAGATTAAAGGGTCCAATTTATGAACATCTGTTCTGGCAGTTTCTGTGAGATTCTCATGTTCTTTACAATAAAAGTGTGAAACATTTTTTTTTTCTCCTGTACTAATCATGTTTTTCTGCAGTTCATAAAATTCTTATTCAACCTTATGGAAGTAGGCCTTTCTGTTTTGCACACTTGCTAGAGTAATTGCTCTACTAGTCACTAAAGAGCAAGTGCTATAGCAACATCACAATCCCAATACAGTTGTCTTCACTTGTTCCAAAAAGTCTTATTAGTATCCAAAGCAATGACTGAACACTGATTTCTTTTTTTCTTCCTTTCGCATGGTTAAACTTAAAACAAAGCCCTGAAATAATAATGGTAGCAGGTCATTGGAGAGTAAAAGGAACAGATTAATTGTTTATATAATCACACTGTTCTTTGAAATGGAACATATTTATAAATAGACATTAGGGGCTGGGAGGGACCTTGTGAGATTGAGTCCAGCCCCCCCCCCCCCC
>NW_017729033.1:34903743-34904144 GCF_001723915.1 Gavialis gangeticus | reverse complement strand
TAGGTAGGATGTCAACTGGGATCAAGTGACCCCAGCAAGAAAAATATCCATATGTTTTTGAAAGAGTCCACAGTAGGTGCTTGCACCACCTCTGGGGGCAGTCTGTTACAGACTCGCCCTGTAAAGAGCATTTTTTCTTATGTCTAGTCTAAATCGACCTTCCTGGAGTTTATGGCCGTTAGCCCTTGTTATCATGTGGGGAGCTCTGGTCAACAGCTGTTCTCCCAGGTCCTGATGTACCCCTTGTGGCGGGTGCAGAGATCCCACCTCAGGAACACAGCTGGGTATTCGTATCCCTCTGCTGTTTCCACCATGTGAGGCGGGCCAGTAGGGGGTGCTCCTGCGTTGAGCCACCCACCTCCCTGCGCCCGACCACCTTCCAGGCTCCGAATGCCTCCCTA
>NW_017729033.1:34889067-34898743 GCF_001723915.1 Gavialis gangeticus | reverse complement strand
GCAGAGGGAGCAGGTTTCCCCCTCCCTCAGGAATGCAGCCAGCTCCAGTTCCCTAAAGAGACAGGCTGAGGGTGTGGTCCCCTGTGTGCTGGGCCCACCCTAATTGAATGGTCACAGCACAGAGATTTAAATCACAGTGTCACAGGGCAGAGATTTTTGGGGAGAAACCAAGGTGGCTTTCTGCCACACCCCTCTTGTAGGCTGCTACCAAATCCCCCCTGAGCCTTCTCTTTTCCAGACTGAAGAGTCCCAAGTCCCTCATCCTCTCCTGGATGCAGTACTTCAGCTGTGGTCTCACCAGCGCCGAGGAAAGCGGGAGGATGACATCCCTGGTTTTGCTTGAGATGCGTCGGTGGATGCACACCAGAGTTTGACTTGGCTTGCCAGCCACAGCGTTGCATTGGTGGCTCATATTCATCTTGTGGTCAGCCAAGACCCCCAAGTTTCTTTCGGTCGTGGTGCTAGCAAGCGTAGCACTGCTGAGCCTGTAAGTATGTTGGAGGTTCTTCCTACCAAGGTGCAGCACCTTACAATTCTCTACATTGAAGACCATCAGGCTTTGGTTAGCCCACCTTGACAGCATGTCCAAGTTGGCCTGTATCATCAGCCTGTCCTGTAGTGTGACCACCTTCCCCCATAATTTGGTGTCATCCGCAAACTTTGCCAGTTTGCATCTGACTCTCGAATCCAGATCATTAATGAAGATGTTAAAGTGTACTGACCCAAGTACCAAGCCCTGAGGGACTCCACTGGTCACCCTGCACCACACTGATTTGCTCTCATCATCTAGTACTCTTTGGGTCCGACCCTGTAGCCAGTTACCTAGCCATCGGACCGTAAGATGATCAAGGCCACAGTTCCCCAGTTTAACCATGAGGACATCATGGGGAACTAGGTTAAAGGCTTTCTTGAAATGCAGATATGACATCCAAGTCATCTCCCTTTTCCAGGGCACGTGTTACCTGGTCATAGAAGGCAATGAGGTTGGTCAGGCAAGACCTGACAGTCACAAAGCCATGCTGGCTGGCATTCAGGTGCATGCCTTCCGTTAGTCTGGTGTTGATGGATCCCTTGACAGTTTTCTCCAGGATTTTTCCAGGGATGGATGTCAGACTGATTTGATCTATAATTCCCTGGGTCATTCCTTCTCCCTTTCTTGAAGATAGGGACCACGTTGGCTCTTTTCTAGTCTTCTGGGACCTTGCCTGAGCACCACGAGTTTTCAGATATCTTTGCCAAGGGGGATGCGATGATGTCTGTTTGCCAACTCCCTGAAGACTTTCAGGTACATTCCATTTGGGCCTGTGGACTTGTGAATGTTCAGTTTCTCAAGGTGTTCCCTCACCTGGTCCATATCAATTTAGGGCCCATCACCCCCTCCCATGATGGATTGTGTCCTTTCTGACAATGTGATACCCTTGGGAGGGTGAAAAACGAATGCAAAAAAGTCATTTAGGAGATTGGCTCTTTCTCGGGTGTCAGATTTCAGTTGTGCCATTAGATCTTGTAGGGGCCCAATGTTATCTTTTGTTCTTTTTTCAACTTCCCACATACCTGAAGAAGGACTTTTTGTTGTCCTTGATTCCCGTAGCTAGCCTGAGTTCAGTTTGTGCCTTGGCTTTTCTGGACCATGCCCTACAGGTGCAGATGAGTGCTGAGTAGCCCTCTTTGGTGATGCTTCTCATTTTCCAACTGGTGTAGGCTTCTCTTTTGAGCTTTTTCATTAGATGCAATAGTTCCTTGTTCAGCCAAGGGGGCTTCTTTGTCCAATGACTACATTTCTTGCAAGATGGAATGGCTTTCCCCTGTGCTTCAAGGATTGTTTTTTGAGAGATGACCATTTCTTGTGTACTCCCTTTTCAAGGAGGGTATGGCCTCTAATTGCCTGACTGACCAAATCTCTGAGTTTGCAAAAATCAGCTTTCCCAAAGTTAAGGATTTCTGTTTTACTGTGGAGTTTGCCTGCTCTTCAGTGAACTAAGAAGGTGACCAGTTCATGGTCACTGTCACAAAGCTTCCCCTCAATCCTCACATTGCTCACCAGGTCCTCCCCTTTGGCCAGTACCAGATCAAGCAATTCCTTTCCCTAGTTGACCCATAGACCTCCTGCGTTAGGTAGAGTTCATCAATGCAAGCGAGAAAGCTACGTGCCTGTCAGATTCGACCGTGTCCTTATGTCAAGAGATGTAAGGGAAGTTGAAGTCCCCCATGACGATCATGCATTGGGAGCGCATGGCCTCGACCAGTTCCCTATTGAATTCCCAATCTAGTTCTTCCTTCTATTTTTTTTCTAAAACGTTTGGTACTCTCTATGCTTTAATTTACACAAGAATGCCTATTAATGTTTCATTCCTGTTGGTAAATTATTGTATCTTCAGGTAGTGGGATGTTTGTTTTGTTTAATTTCCATATATAACTCATGTCTACATTAAAGAGATTTTTACCCCTGTTCATCTTTATTCTAGTATTCAAGGGCAGACAGTGCCTTGATGCATCAGTGATGTGGAGTCTTGATGGAGATATCTATCTATCTCTATATATTGATATAGAGAGAGAGATATCCTTGTCAGGTGACCACAGTGGTTCACCTGACAGACCAAAAGAGACTTGACAGTTAAAATATTTTAGTCCTTTTGCAAAGTTCACACTGTACACTCACATGCCCATACACCCATCACCATTTTAGTGCTTTCACTTATGGTCATATTCATTGTCATCGTTGCCATCATCATCGCTGTCCTCATCCTTGTTCTCCTCGTTCTCTTTAGAGGGTTTTCTTCTGAAAATGTATGCCAGTTCCCTCTCCATCAGGTAGAGTACAGGATGAGCATGGTAGAAATAATGGCTGTCCTACTATTGCCCTAGAATTGGTGTATGACCAATTAAAAAAATTTAGACTTATACAAGTCAGTGGGACTGGATGATCTTCATCCAAGGGTGCTGAAGGAGCTGGCCAAAGTCATTGCGGAACCCCTGGAGAAACTCTTCCACAACTTGTGGCACTCTGGAGAAGTCCATGAGGACTGGAAGAGAGCCAACATTGTGCCCATCCACAAGAAGGGCAGGAGGGAGGACCCTAGGTAACTATAGGCCAATCAGCCTAACTTCCATTCTAGGGAAAAACTTAAAAAAGGTCATCAAGGAGTCTCTTTGTGATAAGCTTGCAGAAGGTAAGGTTCTGAATGACAGCCAGCATAGCTTCATCACAGGCAGGTCTTGTCTTACCAACCTCATCTCCTTCTATGACCAGGTAACTTGTCACCTGGACACCAGAGAGCAGGTTGACATTGTATACTTAGACTTCTAAAAGGCCTTTGATCTAGTATCCCACGATGTCCTTGCGAGAAAATTGGGGGATTGTGGGCTTAATTGACACAGTCAGGTGGGTGAGAAAATGGCTGCAGGATAGGACCCAAAGAGTTGTAATAAACGGATCTGTGTCACCATGGTGAGAAGTGGGCAGTGGTGTCCCAAAGAGGTCAGTACGTGGAGTACTTTTCAACATCTTTATTAATGATTTGGATGTGGGAATGAAGAGCTCACTGGCCAAGTTCAGGGACGACACCAAGTTATGGGGAAGCTTGGTCATGCTTGAAGATAGGTTACAGATACAGGCAGATCTAGACAGGCTGGCAAGTTTTTGCTAAGTCGGGACCAGAAGAAGTTAACGTAGAGAAATGTAAAACGAACAATCCCCTGTGCACCTACAGGCTTGGCAATGCCAACCTGACCAGCACTCCGAATGAAAGAGACCTGGGGGGGGTAATAATAGACCACTGCATGAATATGAGGCAGCAGTGTGATGCTGTAGCTAGTAGCGTAAATAATACTCTGGCATGCATCAATTGATGCATCTCCAGCAAAATGAAGGTGATTCTTCCACTCTGGTCAGCCTTGGTGAGACCGTAGCTGGAGTATTGTGTCCAGTTCTGGGCACCGCACTTTAACAAGGATGTGGACAAGCTTGAGAGAGTCCAAGAAAAGAGCCACCCATAAGATCAGTCTTACATGGCAAGCCATATGAGGAAAGGCTAAGGGATCTGGGACTCTTAAGCCTGAGGAAAAGAGGGCTGAGAGGGGACCTGGTAGCAGCTTACATCAAGGGCTTGGTGAGCAACTGTTCACCAGGGCACCTGAGGGGAAAACTAAGAGTAATGGCCACAAACTCCTGGAAGACCGATTCTGGCTCAACATTAGGAAAAACTTCCTCGACTGTAGGGTCCGAGTGCCTGTCTGTGAGCAGGTTCCTGGCTTTCCACAGGGCATACCTGAAGCAGAAGATGAACTGGTCGAAGCGGGCTGTTGGGGCCACTTGATGTTTAGTCAAGTGCCCGTGAAGGACCGCTTCCCTGGTCAGGGTTCTGAAAGCTGTTACCACCAGGAAGAGTGCGTGTGTTTTCTTCCAAGCTGCTCTGGCATATGGGCAGTCTCAGAAGAGGTTGTCAGTTCCCTTGCTTCTGGCTGCCACCAGCAGGTTGGCCTTGGGCAGTTCAGTGGGCCTCTCTGCCCTGCACTGTTTTTTCCATGCTCGTACAGGGAGTGCCTTTCCCTGTACCTTTAACCAAGGTAATGTATTGTTAACCTCCCACTTTCACTTCCAGTGGGAAGATCTTGGCTTTATGCCAGTTTTACAGAAATGGGAGGCTTGCTTCTGTGGCCACGTGGCTGAGGGCAAGTAAAACTCTGGGGCATCTGAACCCCAAGCTCCTGGGCCTGGGCCTGCATATAGGATGCCCGCCAAAGGTTTTGGAAGCATCTGAGGCCACAGGTGGGGGTGGAGGATGTTTGCCAGTAGTAGGGCCACATGTGGTTCTTGAGTGACTCACGGATTTGGAATTGATATGGATTATTTGACTTGGGACATGAAAAATTTCCTTTAAAAAATAAAATAAAAATTATATGCAAGTACAAAAGTGCTGCTTGAAAGTGGGTTTATGGAGTACCTTTGCTAAAACTTGCAGCAGTTTGAAAAAGTAAAACATACCAATTTTGGATTAACTAAATCTATGGATAGCTGTAGTAATTTGCCTATGTGGTGAATTATGTTTATTTCAAGGTCAGTACTTTCAAATTTGTCTGTCACGTTTCTGTGCACTCAGGGAAAGCAGGGTCTGACCTTGAGGGGGAGAGGAAGGGACCTCCCACCCCTAGATTTGTTTTCCCCACTGTAGCAGCAGGAGGTGGAAAAAATCAAGGCAGACCTCCAGTAATCAGGTTCTATACTTAAGAAATTTATAACTAGGGATCTCTGTAAATCACGGAAGAAGTGCCATGCGCAGCAGCTCCTCTAATTTTTTTTTAAATTTCTCTGCTTGACCTCCCCCCAGCCCTGACTGGCAGGGCCCTGTCAGCTGGGCCATTTGCCGTTGTTTGCCACAGAAGTGAAAACCATGTTTTTAAATATGCCACTGTTTTTGTCTCCTTGCTGGTCAGCAGCAAGAGGCAGGGCCACTAGGGCCCTTCTGCCAATCAGCAGTGAGGAGGCAAAAACTGCGGCATATCTGAGACCATGGCTTTTGCCATAGGTACCAGCTTTGTTTTTTACCGGTGGGTGCAAAACCCCCACAAAAAACCCAGCGCTTTTAACTTGGCACATTTTCGTGCAAAGTCCTGCATATACCCAGAAGAGGCAGCATGTTACTTATGCCCAGCTCTGCAACATCTGTAAAGATTGGGTGCTTTAGTGGTGCTTTTTTGGCACTTTTATCAAATAGCTCAGGGGTTTTTAACCTTTTTTAAGGAGTGTGCCCCTTCTGGTGGCTACTCTTCCTGGACTGTGCCCCCTGGATGAGTGGGGCGGGGGGGGAGGTCCCCTGGCTGCCAGTTGATGAGTGGGGGAGAGGGGAAGGGTCCCCGGCAGCAGGTTGACAAACAGGGCTGGGGGGTCACCTGGTGGCCAGTCGATTGTGGGTGGGGGAGGAGCAGCCACTGTACACTTCCTGCTACTTCTGCACACTTCCTAACTACCTTCACTTTGCGACACTGCCACATACCCTGGGACCTTCCCAAGTACCCCCAGTTGATAACCCCTGTAATAGCCGATTGAATCAGCTTAATCTAAAAGCACCAAAAAGCCCCACTGAAGCACACTATCCTTACAGATGCTGCAGAGCTGGGTAGAAGTAAAATAGTAATGTGCTGCTGCTTGTGGTAAAGCGTGGTGGGTTTTTTTCTTTTAACATCTGCAAGCACTTGTGTGGGTGCTGACCACCCACTAACTTGTTTTGGTGGGTACATGCTCCAAAGCGCCAGTGGAGTCAGCGCCTATGGTTTTTCCTTCCCCAGTGATCATCGGTAAATGGCCCAGCTGGTGGGGCTTCTCACCAATCGGGGTCGGAGGGGGGTGGTAAAATGAAAAAAATTAAAGTAGCTGCTGTGGGGGAGCATTTCGTCTGTTATTTATGGAGGTCTCTAATTATAAGGACTTCTATACATATTTTACATATAGAATCTAATTATTGGGTTATCTTCTATTCAGGGTCATCTTAGATTTGAGTACCTACGGCAGGCGGCAGAGGCAATGATGTGGTGTGACCTGAAGAGAGACATCACAGCTAAAAAATCTTTCAAGAACAGAACCCAGCAGTCTGAAAACTCTAGTGAAACTTTGGCTTTAGTCCCTCCTCTTTTATTTAGTCCCTGCTCCTTTTGGCAGTTATGTGGCTTCCTGCATTTGTAGGGCATCAGTGGAAGACGTTTCTGTGAGGAGTGATTTTGTTAGATGTGATATGCAGAGATTCGAAAATGTAATTTATATTCATCTAGATATAACTGGTTACTCTTAGGCTGCCTTGTAAACAAAGCATTGAAGCAGACAAGGAACTAAATCTGTGAGATCCATTTAAACCTCTAACTAGTTATATATAATAACAAGAATATTTGTCTTGAATATTTGAGTATCAGTCTTTTAACAAGAATATTTTAGCCAATGCTACTTTTAAAATACAGTTTTATTCTACTACTAAATATGACATGTCATAAGTCATCCGTCTTTGTTAAAGGCATTTGTAAGGGAACAGGGGTTGATGCTGGAGGGTTCTGTATGGACTGGAGCCTCTGGGATACCAGGCCTCAGTTAGATAAGTAATCTTGCTTTTCTCTCCTCACCTTTGACTGTCTCCCCCTTGGAACTCTATTTACCCCTTTATGTATTTGGTTGTAACTTTCTCAATACCTTCATACCTTGCTCTCTCTGCTAGCCATTGAACTTAAGCTTATCTTACTTCTTGTCATTATTTTTCCTATCCAAGCCTTTGAGATTGAACTCATAATGTTATTGACTTTAGTTTCCCTCAAATTTTCAGGGAAAACTGGTTCAGCAGCCCAATGTGGACTGCAGACTTTTTTGTTCTTACTTTGTTGTAAGGATCATACATGTGTTTTGGGAAGTGTGGGTTGCTCTGCATGTGCACTTATTTTAGTACATTAGACCTTTTATAAGGAGTTTAGCACTTTCTCTGGATGAATTAACTTGATGGATGAGCCATTATGGTCTTTTGGTTTAAATAATATATTCACTAGGAAGGATTTCCTTTGGAACTGCTATAGTCTACTGGGTAAATAATCCTTGTGACTTAATGTAGAACTTCCTTCATAATCCTATGAAATTCAGGCTATTAAATGCTCTTTTTTATTTTTCTTTCTTAAATGCATTAGTAGCAAAGATTCCTTAAGTACCTTGAGGACATACAGAACTAACATTGTCACTAGTTGCTTTCATTTTTTATTTGTACCCAGAAGACACCAGGAGAAATTTTAATTTGGCCAAATCATAATTAATTTGACTTCATGTTTTAGATAATATTTGTGAAAAAGTTGCACAGAGTTAACTTCCCATCAACTAGAATAAAAGAGCTGCATGGTATGTATTTAGTTTTATGGAGCTTTTTGTGTGTTACTGAACCTCACTTCTTGTTCTGGACTACTTTCCTCTGGCATCAGCATAGCTGCATCGCCCATTTCTGTGGCCCTTGTAACCTCTGATTTTTAATTAAGAAAAAAAAAATAGATGCTGTTCAAAGCTTCCAGTTCAGTGTGAGAAATGAAATCTAGCCCAGGCATGTGTGACCAGCTGTTTCAAGCCAGAAGCAAAGCAGTACTTATAAAGGTGGTGGGGACAGGTTTAAAACTTTTTAAAATGAAGCTGCTGTTTGGCAATAGTTCTTCATTTTGTCAGCTGCTTTTAACAGTTAGTCTATGGTTTATAGAAGCACAAGCAGTCAGGCCAGGGGAGGTACCTTGCCATGTCTCTAACATTTTATAAAATTTCTCTTTGAATCTGGGGAAATTGCTTGTTAGATATATACAGGAAGTTGGAAGGGTCAAGTTCTGCCAATGGCCACCCATCATATGGGCATATCTACATCCACCTTATCTACTCCTTACTTTGGAGGAAGGTGAAAGTCCCAAGGCCCTGATGACAAGCCACGGGGGAGAAAATTCCTCCCTCACACCTTACTTTGTTCACATTCTAATCCTGTTCATAATTTGCATAGTTAACTCTGTTTCCCCCCAGAAACTGCTGGTTTTTAAATAAACGTAGGGTTTTTTGTTGATTAAACAAGATTTAACAAATATCTCTGAATGGGAGATGGGAGGAAAATTATAACATGGGGAATAATGTTAATAAATGCAGTGCTTCAGAATGGTTCTTGCCCAGTCCAAATCCTGTGTATTTCTGTTCTGAGTGGACTAAATTGTGGCTCATTTTGCAAGGTGTACATGGGAAGAAGGGTGCAGTAAGTCACTTTTCCCTAGCTGTGGGCAGCTTGTTCAGGAAGCAGAGCCGTCTCTGTGGAGACATTTGATGGAGAAAGAATGAGGAATAGGTAGAGCCTTTGCAAGATCTCCCCAGTGCTCTTTTCTTCACAACTGGGCTGGTCCATTAGGGAATATGTACCAACCCAGGTACAGGCACCGTACTATACAATGTACCTCTTCCCTTCCCTGCCCCAAAGCAGAGGGGGAAACAAAAAGAGACATTGTACTTCTTGGTTTTTTTGCTTCTGGGGCACAGGAGTGCTCTGCCCCCTGTTTGAGGTTCTTGGGAAAACTGCAATGCAACTTTTAGTGTTCTTGCAAGTGGGTGAAGTATCTTTTTAACACTAGCACAATACAGATTACCTTTCTAGTGCTGGCATTCATAGGCCTAGGATTTTAAAAAGGGGGATGTGGAGCAGTGAATGGGATAGCAGTGGTGATGGACAGGTTCCTTCTTCCTGCACCTCCTGGGCTAGCAGGAAACAGCTGGGAGAGAGAGAGCGGTTAGAAATTGGAGGGGAGTGGAAGTGTCATTGAGTATGGAGGGGAAGAGGAGGTACAAAGTTGGGGGATTCTTATCTACTTTGGGGACCTCTTTCTAAGTCTTTGGCTGCTGCTCCCACAGCATACTGCAGAAAGGGTGTGTGAACTTGCCACCACACCACCTCTGGATCCACACTGGACAGACATTTGGCTTGGTGTTTATCTGCTTAGTTATGCAGCTGTATTGAGCACTTGTTTCTATGCTTTATTGATCTGGCTTCAGCATTTTTATTGGCTCAACATCAGAGTTGCATGGAGAATCAAAAGTGGTCAGACCAGACCATTACCTACTGCCAGCATCTGGAAAGGGTCCAGGGTGTAAGGTTAACAGCAGAGGAACTCTTATCCATTGCCTTGCTGGCACCACCTCGGG
>NW_017729033.1:34882484-34888766 GCF_001723915.1 Gavialis gangeticus | reverse complement strand
TTTTTTTTTTTTTTTTTTTTTTTCCCCCCCCAAACAATTTGTACCTCCACTTTGGCTTTTGCATATGCTCCTGCTGAGTTTGTGTGGGGCCAGAGCATGCACGGTAAGTTAGTGGATTCCAGCCTTACCAGCATCATGAGGACTGCTGCCAGATGCCTTATGCTAATTCCAGTTGATTACTTACCAGTCCACTCAGGTATTCCTTCTCCTGACATCCAGAGACCGCTGCTACCCTGGCCCAAGATTCGGACTATTCTTTGCACTCCAGCCTAGTAGCTGAAAGCCAGAAAACCAACTTTGGCCTGAAGTCTCGGAACCTGTTCTCCACTCAGGCCAATAAGCTCATTGAATCTGCAGATGGCGTGTCACCTATGGCATGGACTTCCCATCGGTAAAGAAGGCAATATACTGCACAAGAATTGTGGCTAAAGAACTTCATCCCCAACACCGACTTCTACCCCTCCGGATGGCAGCTGCCCTGCAGGCCCTGGACTGCTCTTTAACTATTTCAGAATGGGCACTGGACAGTTTAAGACAAGCATGGACTCTTGGGACTTCTCCAGTGACACTGGCTGCAGTCGTGGTGCTCAAGCTTAGACAGCCAACCACATGATCTATGAATACCCTTTCGGCCCTCTTTTGGGTGTCCAAGATCTTATCGACATTGGCCATTCTACCTGTTGCTGTCTTTCTGGCCCTATGCTTCTGACATATGAGTGTGGCGACACTCGCTTCATCATCATCAGTGGTCAGTGTATTGTGAAGCTTCATTGTGTTTCTAGTATGCAGCATATAGTTCTAAAACATATCACAGCAAGCTATGGAAACTGAACTAGGGACTATGATGAATTATTAGTAACTGTGTTTGTAGTCCTATATTATTCTGTCTGTCTGTCTAAAGATATGTGGACTCCATTTCCTTAACAAATAAAAGAATTTGTCAACACCTATAAGATGTAACGTCTCTAGAGGAATATGAGACAAATGCAGTAAACAAAGCACACAGGTAAGTACAGGCATACCTCGGAGATATTGTGGGTTCGGTTCCAGACCCCCGCAATAAAGCGAATATCGCAATAAAGCGAGTCGCGCAAATTTTTTGGTTTCCCAGTGCATATAAAAGTTATGTTTACACTATACTGTAGTTTATTAAGTGTGCAATAGCATTATGTCTAAAAAAACAATGTACATACCTTAATTAAAAAAATACTTTATTGCTAAAAAATGCTAACCATCATCTGAGCCTTCAGCGAGTTGTAATCTTTTTGCTGGTGGAGGGTCTTGCCTCAATTTGTAAAAAAAACGCAGTATCTGCGAAGCGCAATAAAACGAGGTATGCCTGTAATTTACTTTGGTCCATAATGACTCCCTCTAATTCCAGCTTCTAAAATTCTTTAAAGACTCTGTCCATGCTGGAATTACTTTTGTGTATATTTTACATAATTAAATGAAGTTATAGTGCCCTAATAATACTATATCATCTACATTGTATACGTTTAAAGGTACCTTTTGAAAACCTAAGTAATAATTGAATATATGGGCAAGTTAAGTGAGTTTTGCCTCTCCTGACTTGCTATTAGATTGCTCTTAAGATTTACAGATATTATGGAAGGGACCCATAAAGAACTTGGTAATTTCCGCATCAGGCCAGTTCTATTTGAGTTATAGGATATCCTTTAGATAGACATTTGGTCTTATATGTTCTTCTAGTGGTTGATTACCCTCTGTGCTGGAAATGTGCACCTTATTTCTAAGCTGAGTTTGTGTAGCTTTTACTTCCAATCACTGGATCTTATTATGCTTTTTATAGCTAAATTTAAAGAACTGTTAGTATTGAAATTTTTTCCTAATAGGCCGCATAGCTCACAATCAGTTAACCTGCTACCATTTTTAGACAAGCTAACTAGATCAAACATCTAATGTGTTGAATTAGTACTGCTTTCAGTAGCTTCCTTGTTCCTTTTACTTTCTGTTTCCTTTGCTATAAAAGCAAGAGATGTTTTCCCACCCTTGCTAGCTCGTAAATAGTGTTAAGCATAGATCTCACAGAAGTGGACCTCGGTAGAAGAGAAGGCTCTTTTGCTGCAGCAGTTCTTACTGTTAGGCTGGAGACTAGGTTTTTGTAAAGCTGAAGTAAGAAATGAAGTACATCAGGAAAGAGTGGCAGAAGAAAAAGTAGTTCAGACTCTCACCTGATAAAAATTGGTATGACTCCATTTAAGGCACAAGTGCAGGGTTCTTGGGCTTCCTTGACCACGTGTAGTTTCAGGCTGCCATGGTGCCTGAAACCCAGCCCTCTTACTGAATGGATAACTACACATATAATATTGAGATGTCAGTTATCTACAGAGACTGGGGCAGGAAATGGATCTGCTGGTACAGACTATTATGTTGGCTAGGTTCTATTCCATCTCTGAAAGGAAAATGAGGCCTGGTGTTTTGGGGCTGTTTAGTATATAACAGGGATGGGCAAAATATGGCCCGTGGGCCAGGTATGGCCCACAAGGCCATTCTGTCTGGCCCACAGGGCCCCTAAAAAATTTAGAAAATTAATATTTCTCTGCCCTTGGTTCCTGTAAAAAAAAAAAAAAAGAAAAAAAGACAGGAACCAAAGGCAGTAGGACCCAGAGGAAGCCTGGTGGGCTCCCACAACAGCAGGGCCCCCTGACCCGCTCCCCCAGCCAGATGCCCCAGCAGGGGCTTCTGGCCTGGGACCACATGGATGCCCCATGCTGGAACCACAGGTAAGGGGGAAGGGCAGGGGAGGACCCCTGCTGGGGAAGGAGCCTGGGGAAATGTGGCCCTGCTCCTTCCTGGCACGGAGGAAAGCAGCCATTCCCTGCCCCGTTGCTGGCGCTCCCTGCTGCAGCTGCTCACAACCTACGCGGGGCTCTCTGGAGTAGGCATAGGCAGCCGCAGCCGGGCTGCAAGCGGCTACAGTGTGGGGCACTGGGCAGGTGAGGGACTGCTTTTTCTCCACTGTGCTCAGCACCACCTTGTAACCCACGCCCGCTGCCAGCCTGGGCTCTGCGCTGGCTCCGGGTTCGCCCATTGGGGCTGCGCATGGTGACGGCAGCTGTGGCCCCCTCTGCTTGCTGTGGTGGGCAGTGTTTGCCACCGCTGCCTCTGTGCTGCCCAGTGTGCGAGCAAGCTCTGGGCGGGCAGCAGCAGCCAACACTTCCTGGCACAGCAAGCAGGGGGGGCCACCGCTGCTGCCGCCGTGCGCAGCTCCAACGGGTGAGCCCGGAGCCAGCTCAGGGCCCAGGTTGGCAGCGGGGACGGGTTACAAGCTGGTGCTGAGCACGGGGGGAGGGGGGGAAACGGCCCCTCACTCACCCTGTGCTGCAGCCACTTGCAGCCTGCATGGGCCTGCCTGTGCCTGCTCCAGACAGCCCCGCGTGGGCTGTGAGCAGCTGCAGCAGGGAGCGCCGGCCATGGGGTGGTGAGGAGCCGCTTTTTTTTTTTTGCACTCAGCACCAGCTGCTTCCCTGCCGGTGAGCACAGGGTCAGGGCTGTGTGCTGCCCCCCACCTGTATCGCGGGGCTGGAGGGCACTGGGAGTGAGCAGGTGTGGGAGCCAGCGGGAGCATGGGGTCCGCGTCAGTGTCCTGGAGCCAGCGCTGGCGGGGCTCAGAGGAGGGTGGCAGGAGTGCAGGGGTTCCAGCCAGCAGGGGCTCTGTGGAGCCAGGCCAGCTCCCCCCTCTCCCTGCTGGTGCATCCCAGCCCAGCTTCACAAACCCCTGCCAGCCTGTGACCTGCTCTGGGCCTACTGGTGCTGGCCCTGAGACATTGGTCCCAAATTGGTGACCAGGGGGTGGGCCACCTGTCAAGGGGCAGGGCTACCCATGCAGCCCTCAACAGCCTGCCCAAACTGGGTAAGTGGCCCTCTGCCCAAAATAATTGCACACCCCTGGTATATAATATAAAAAATTTGTATTTCTACCTCTTTTGTATGTTGCTTACCTTCTAATGTTTGACTAAATCTCTGATTTGACTCATTTAACTTCTTTTCACTTGGATTGCTTTTCTTTTTTTGGTGTGTTGACAAACTGATCAATAAAGCAAAAGTTTATATGGAATTTACTTAACATCTGAAATTTGGCTATTGAAATTTTTTTAAGTGTGTGTATGTGCATACACACACTGTAGAAGAGCTGTTTGCGCTTATTCTTGGCAGATAAGTTGCTTGTATTCTTTGTCAGCCTATCTATATTTTCAGATTCATTTGTTGACCTCTTGATAGAGAACTAGTCTTAGGAATTGAATTGTACAGAAGAAACTAAGGAGGTTGCAAGAAAAAAAATTTCACTATGCAGACTTTAGTTAAAATTTGCATACAGTTTTTTAATACAGATAAGTAATTAAAGACAGAATGTGGCTGTGTGTGTAAGAAGCCATATATTTACCGTAGTTCAGTTTTAGTACTTTTTACTCTATAGCCAGTCAGAATTTGTTACAGTTTTTACTGAACCGTATTTACTGTTAAAGTGGAGTAGCTCTGGCTGAATTTTTTTTTTTTTTTGGCCTGGTAATAATTGGTTACAAAAACTTTAAAACATCAGGAAAAACTGGGTTCTCATAAACTAGGATTTGGTTCACATGGAACAGTTAAGCGGTAACAAATAGGTCAGTAACTGAAGAAATGCAAATAGATATGTGCCAATCTTGCTTCAAAACTGCAGAAATGTTTGGAAGAAACTGAAGTGATGTTTGAAATGGCTTAATGCGGAAGGTTTATTATAATAACAATAATACTGCTTTGGCCTGATCTTTGAACATTTATGGCTTGTTTTTATACCCTAGAGAATGATTTTAATGTTCATTTGTAATTATTTGTTGTGGGAGAGGTCCTGGAGAGGTATGTAGGAGAAATGCTAAGTATCTCCTGCTCTTTATTACATCTGTTGGAGGCAACAAAAGGAATGAGCCAAGGAAAGCCCAAAGACCTGACCTAGGTTGGGTCTCACAGGAGCAAGTAATTTAGACCACTGGAAAAAACCTCTACACTCCAGAAAGCAGCCAATTTTTTTGCAGGGCTATTCAAAATGAGATCAAGAAAAGGACACCTGTCAAAGCAGTCTTAGAGTTGCAGGTCAACGCAACGGCAGCCACTGAGAAGGCTGGACTTGGATCCTTTGAATGTCCTGACTTGCTGACTAGCAAGGCTGAATGAAACACTTGCCTGTATGTGCCTCAGTTTCCCCTTTTATGAACTGTGGATGATGATACAGTACTTTATCTTTCTTTGTAGATTTTGTTGACATCTAGGGATAAAAGCTGATATGTGCATTAAATCTTGTTTATAAGAAAATATTCATATGAACAGTACATTGCGGAGAAATATATTACTGAGAGACTTGTTCGTAGTGCATTAGTTTCAGGTGGACATATATTAAACGAATATGTAAAAATAAACCCTCTTGCTTTGTATCATACCAGGTCTGAATTTGATACTTTTAAGTATAGTTGCTCTGTATATTTTATTTGGCTTACACGGCACAGATACTTTGTGAGATGTTTTACACTGTGGTATAGCAAGAGCTGCAAACCTATGAATAGGGACCTACCTAATTTATGGGGACTGCCCTGCAACTTCATGGACAGAATGCAGGCCTGGGCAGGCATTTTGTGAGTGAAGCATGGTGGGCCCTCCATGCCTCAGGTGGGGACGGTGGTGGCCCTGAGCCTTGCTGCTGGTTGGCTATGGAGGCTGCCTGTCATGGGGCCCCGCCCCATTGGCACTGATTGGCTGTGATGGCGGTCTGGCATGCAGCCCTGCTGCCAATTGGTGGAGGGTGCAAGGCCACATGACAGGCAGCCCTCACAGCCAATCAGCAGCAAGGGGCAGGCAGGCATCCCTTGCCGGCAGCCCTTTGAGTGGGCAACTTTGTCCTTTCTCCTTTCTCACTCTGACAAGGTGCTGTAGTGCTCAGTAAATTTCCCCCCTCTCCCCCCCCCCCCCATTGGTTTTTGTGGGCATTGACTGGATTTCTCAGAATCTGTGAAACAGTGAATTTGGTAGATCCCAACCTATGAAACCTGTTTCTCCTCTTCCTCAGCCAACTGCTAAACACATTGGGTGCACCTCCATTTAGACCAGGAACAATGGCTTATACCTCGGGGTGCCAACAGTGGAGATCAATGAGGAAGAAGCCTGAGAAAGTTAGTTGTCTCATCTGTTGTAGAGATAAGGGAGGGGAAAATTGTGGCTACTTCCCAATGTGAGGCTATAGTTAACATACGAAAGGTGACATTAAAAGCCAGGAACCCCCCCCCCCCCCCC
>NW_017729033.1:34873477-34882381 GCF_001723915.1 Gavialis gangeticus | reverse complement strand
ACCCCCCCCCCCCCCATCTTTAACATCAACCCTACATACCTAGTGCAACTGAATCAGAGTGACCTAGAACAAAATCTCCAGTTCGCAGTGGGCAAAGTAGGGACGACTCTCTCTTATTGCAGGACAGTGCCCTCATATCCACCCCCATCTCCTACATACAGAAATCCAGGATCTTGTTCTCAGCCATTTTGATCCCTGTTCCTGAGCCAGGAACCTTTTGGCTCCAAAACCTTTATTTAAAAATGGACAGTCTAGCTCAGTTCATTATATTTACAGTCTATTTTTAGTCCAGAAGTATTTAATCATTAATCTTAAAGATTTAATTTTTCATATTAATAGTGAGATTATTCTGAATCTGAATAAATCAGTCTTGAACTTCGAGGGGGAAATCTTGACCCTACTGGAGTTAAAAATGTTCTGCTGTTCTGCAATTAGAGGAAAGATTTCACTGCTAGACATTTAAGAGTTGAAGTTAGTGGTCTGGGCTATTATAAGGCAGCTATCTCTGCATTGTTAAGTTAGATCCTGAGCTGTAACAGTATATAAAATAGAGAAAATGTAACATTTATTTATTCAGGTTCCCTACAAGTTTATGCATTTTTATAATAAACTTAGTAACACTCACTGCTCTGTTATATTTAACTAGCAGTACACATCCCTGTTCATTTGGCAGATGAGATCGATTTATTATTTTAGATGCATCCAAATCAGAAAATATGAGAGATGTTGTAAGAGGAACTGAATCATCCTTGGCTCACAGATGTATTAGACTAGCACCATCTTCTGAATACTTGGTACATTACAGTTTTTGTTTTTAAGCATAACAGATTGGATAGAAAAATACTCAATTTGGAGTTTCACTCAAGTTCTTACCATATTTTTCATATAGGTTGTGCTGAGTTTATTTTAAAAAGTTGCATATATCAGTTTTTATACTGGTTTTATTTATTTATTCTACATTTTTGTCATTATTTTATTTGCATGGCAAAGCAGGTTCTAATTTAAATTTTTACAAACAAGGAAATTTACTTTCTGTAGCAGCACATCTATCAGTGTTCACAGCAGATTAACCAAGCCAATTTGAATAACTCATCTATTTGTTTTTGTAATACTTGTACTAATATTTTCTAGTAGTTTTAAAGACAAGATTCTGATAATTTTTCGAGTAGCAAGTTGAGTTTCAAGCTACATAGTGCTGTTATTTAAATAGGGAGACAGCACAAATCAAATTGTGAGAGCAGCTATGAAGTGTATTGACTCCAGAGAAAAAACGCTGTTTTACTGAAATCGTTTCCTGGAATAAAACACTTGCTTCTTTTAAATAGGCTCATTTAGATTAGATGGGAGAGAATGCAATACAGCTGTCCTAAGTTTAGATGCTTACTTGTAATTTTTTTAAATTGAATTTTTATAAAGAAAAATGTTTTGTTTCAGTGAACATGTGGATCTAAAATTTTGAACTAACATATCGTTAAGTTTGGGAAGTCTGACCCAAATGCTCTTGTACTGGTTCTTTCACTTAAAACAACTGTGTTATTTCTGCGTTTGTGAAAAGTTGAGTCTTGTAAAACAGACACATTCCATTATTCACAAAGAAAAGTTTGGAAAAAAAACTGAGGAAGTATCATGCAAATGGAATTAGAGAATTACACAATATTTGTTACCCATTTTCCTTGTATTGCATCTTGATTAGGTTGCATTACCTGAGTTAAGTAATATGCTATTTGAAATAATACGCTATCTGTTTGATAGATTTACCAGATGGCATCTGGTAAATTATTGCATTTCCTCCTTTGGTTTAGTGCAACTAAGGACAGGACTCAACCTTACATTTTATAGGGTGTGTTGCTGAGTATTTTAGATTAGCCCTTTTGACATGGCACAGAAGGGTAGAATTTATCTACATAGAACTTCATGCTTTGCTAATGTTGGTGAAACTGTGTCATTTTCATGAATCTATAAATCCAATAAAAAGAGTTTTCTTCCTCTTTCTCTATTACAGGCCATGGATTGTAATCTATTCAGTTATTAAATTTAAAGCTTTTATTTCAAACAGCATTATATGCATCATTTAACTTCTTTTTTGTTGCAGGTTGTTTAGATACAATGATGTTTGAGTCCAGAAGTAAGAGCTTTAATAAGCAATTGCGTACAATTGTCTTTGGTCAGGTGTTAATCCAAGAAATTACTGTCAGCATTGTTACTGGATTGTGTTGTGGCTGAGAGATTGACCAAGAAGAAGAAAATATTTTATGAAGCATAGGTCAGCGGACAGGAACTCAGAATATCTGAGTCCAACTCATAGTTCAGTGAGAGACTTCTTATATGACGTTTGGCCTTGTATCTCATTTTTTTTCCAATAGAGTTAGTACCTACCTGCCTTACAGAGGTATTGTAGAGAAAGAATCCAGTAATAATTGCGAGATGATAAGAGCTGGAAACATAGCTGGATATCTAGATGGGTAACAGTAGAAAGAGAACGGCCATCTTCCCACAGTGGGTCCATCTATAAAAGGCATATTAGGGCATCAGTGTAGAACAGGGTTGTCAAATATATGGTCTGCAGGCCAGGGCTGGCCCACTGATAGCCGAGTGAACTACTGCTAGTTGAGCGGTATGACCAGAATTTGAGGTCTTTAGACCCTGATGGACATGACCATTGGTGGCAGCTCCTGCACTGTTGCCTGGATGCAGCCTGCTGCTGTGAAGCCTAAGCCCCACACTGCCACATGCACCATGCCACAGCAAGTCCCAAGCCAGAGCCCCATGCCACTGAGCTGGAGACCCATGCCACTGCATGCCTGTTGCTCCATGCTGCTATCTGGCAAGAGCCCCACAGACCTGCCCCCAACTCCCTGCTGATGCCTGGCTAGAGTCCATTGCTGACACCTAAATGCAGTCCTGCGCCACTGCCTGCCCCCAGACCTGTACTGCCTCGTGAACACAGCTTCAGTTGTTGCTGATCCCTCAGATCTGGCCTGGGAAGAGCCCCTGCAGTCTGGATCTGGCCTGGGACCCAGGATGCATTTGACAACCCCAGTGTAAAGGAAAGTTCTTCAGCACTGCTGCCTTTGCTGTATGTATGCTCTAGCTACAGAACTTCATGGCCCTTACTGGGAGTGAATAATAGCCTTAGAACACATAGTTACATGGGGACACTTAAGGAAGTTAAGACAAGTCTACTTAAGACGTGAAGTTGAAGTACATTTAAGCCTGTGTTGATTGCATTCAGAAATAAAATAGCTGTAGTTTGCTTTAGCTGAAAGCAGTCCACTCATTTTTTAATGAGAGCATCTTTATGGAGGTTAACACGTCTAATTCATTTCTCTTAATTTACTTGAGTGTCTCTGTATGTAAATGTGGCTTTGGAGTATGTCTGGACTGCAAACTGTAATATAATACAGAAATACCAATGCCATCTTTAAACTTTAAATAAGATAGCTTGAGTATTGGAGCTAGTTTGGAAACAACATGGAGCTTTGTGTGGAGTAATATATTTTGGGAACTGGAGAGAACAAGTCAGTAGATTTTAATCTTTAACTCTAACCACCTTCTGTCTTACTCTATCCCTTCCAAAAAAATGAAGGAAACAGTTGTTTTTATGGTACATGTAAAATTAAGACTTACTGCAATGCAACACACTTGATACGTTTGATTAATGCTCTTTCTTTGAAAAGCATTCTTGTTTCTTAAAGTACCTCTATTAGAATAGATTCCTAACAGGAATAACAATTAAAGATACATCTGACATGAAAGCAAAACAAAACACAGAATGGATCAAGTTCAGATTGTCTGTGTAGTCTTAGTCTGCTTAGTTGAACACTCTATGGTGTCTGCAAAAAGATTTTGCCAAGAATGTATCAAAAATGAAACGAGGGAAATGTCCAATCAAGAGAAAATATTGTACAGTATTTGTTTTAGGTTTTTTACATCTTTCTAATTTTCAAAACAAACTTTTATATATGCTATTTTTTTCTTTAAATTTCTTTTGCATGTTTTCCTCCTTTAAAAATGCTAAACTGGTGGGATTTGCAAGGGATATTATAACTTACTTCTCCAAAACTTATCTCCAGAGTAGCAAACATCTAACACATACTGAAGCATCTTGTGTAGCATCCAAGCTTAGCACAATGATGCAATTGCTATCAGTTCTTACTATTTGACTGTATATGTAGATGATTTAAAAACCTAGTAGAAGTGCATTTTTCAGTGCTGACTTGCATGTTTTTTAACAACAAGAAAGAAAGAACAAATGTTTTTGTTGTAGACTTACTGAAGATAAAATGATGGATTTCTTTACGTGCTCAGTATTTACTGTATTTTTCTGTTTGTTAGAAACTTGTTCCATTATGTTTAGCTTTTGCTATTTCATGTCCTAGAACCACTAGACGTATCGTACAAACATGTGCACGTATGCTTACAAGCTGATGTTAGCATGCTCTTACTTTATCTGAAAAGCCTTACCTAACCCTTAGCATCTCTTTGAAGATAACTTCGTTTTCCAGCAAGAGTAATCTTTGTAGTTATATTTTGTATGTGACTGTCATGGCTAGGGGATTTACAAACAAAAGGTAGTATACATATCTCTCCTCTCATCCCAGACACCTCTTTGCAGCTCCAGTATTGGAACTTTTCTAGTTTTAGAGGAGTCAGGACTGGATTGGAAACTTTCTACCTTATTCCTCTCTTGGCATGAATTTTCTAGTAGTTTGCCAGAATCTGGCCCTTTTGGTTTAAAAAGATTTAAAATGATAAAATACACCTTCATAATGCTTTTTTTTCTTGAATTATTCTAACTCGTATTTTTTTTATATATCTATGCTGTTCTGTAGAGGAGGAAGCTTTAATATATGTTGTTTGTTAGAGGCTCTTTCAAGCTATCAGTTTTGCATCTTATAAATACTTTCTAGACATTTTCATGCTTTTTTAGGAAATGAGTGTAAAACAATGTCTATTCTAAAACACCAGAGCACTAGCTATTATTACTCTGCCTTAACAATTCTTCTAATCCGGCATTTGATTTGTTACTATGTCCTTGTAAAGAAGCATCGGCACTAGAGTGTACATGACAGTGAGAAAGTAAACACATGCTTGCAATCAAATTAATGTATTTCATCTGTCTTCAACTAATAACAATCTGTCATGCTATCTATCCAAGAAGGGGCATAAACAGTTTATTTTGTGTTTGGAATAACTTCCTGGAGGTAGTTAATGTGACGTGTAGTTTGTCTGACATGAGTATAACCAGATCAACACTCTAGATGTTTTCTCGATAACCTAAAAATTACTGAGAAAATCTGTACTGGAACTATATTTATATTTCATTTTCAGCTTCCTTATGTCAGTGGTGGCATATTTGCAGGACTTCACTGAAAGAATGTTTTTTTTTCTTGTCATTTGAAACAGTTTTAGTGTGAGAAAAGGATTGCAAGTATTAATAAAATATATTAAGTGTACAGAAGTTGCAGTTTGTACTGTGTACCTTCTGAAGGAGGGTGGACTATATTTACAGTAACATAAATCAAATTGTTTTTTCAAAAGTAATGTTTGCATATGTTTATGGTTTATAGTATAAAGGAGGGATGATCTAATGCATACCGAAAAAATGCAACTAGCTAGTGCCTATAACTTACATTTTCATCTTTGTTTTATTGAAGCTTGTCAAATAATTACTACTTTTTCACTGCAACCAAAGCCTTTCCTTCAATTAGAAGGTAAGAGTATACTTACCTGAATGTTTATAAAATAGAAATTCTAACTGGCTCATCCCAATATTTTTAAAAAAAATGGAGGACTCATTAACAGCTCTATGACTTTATTGCACAACAGTAAAGCACAGGAAAATTACTTGGGTAAGGGAAAGCTGTAGATTTAATTTGGTGGCCTAAGAAGGATTCTGTCTGGTTTGGACTATGGGCCCTGCCAGTCCACACCTTCGTAAAATATTTTCTAACCCTATTAAACAGGTGTAGTAAATCCTGGTGCCTAGTATTCAAGCACTTCCATTATTCCTCTTCATCCCCTGTTGTCATCTCATCCCAAGCACAAAATGAAACGGACCTTGAACTTTTGAGATTAAACTAAAGTGACTGGTTCATTGAACTCTGTTTTTTCATACAAAGTGGACTGAAAAGATGGTTCATGGAATTATTGTGCAATCAGATGCTTAAGTTTGATTTCTGGAGAAAAAGGCTATGGTGTTCCTATAGTAAGAAAATAAGATAAAGACAAACGTCTATACTGCCCCTTTATTATGACCCTGGAGTATTTTTAGAAGAGAAAATATGTACATAATTTTAAGCACATGTAAATCAAATTAATAAATTATTAGAGCATTTTACTTGTCATGTCTGTGTGGGCTAATCATGATAGCTCATTATTTAAACATTATGTAATTTTATAACTTGTATGAACAGCTGCAAATACTTTGCAGAAAGATATTTCATTTTCCACAACATACTATATAAAAGAATATATATTTGAATGCTATAGAATACTATGCATGTTTACTCATAGCTTGAAAACTAACCTAAATTCTACTTAAGCATAACATTGTTAAAATGTCCATATTGAATTTCTAAAAGCTAATTAACCCATTTTTTTAATCAAATAATATCAATTGATTAGGAAAAGTTAATTATAAATAAGAGAATTAACCACTAATGACAGATTCTCTCAAAATGTAGTTGCAATTGTACATTTTAAAATCTTAAGAGTACTTGACTCAGCCTAGGGAAGTCATTTGAGGAAGCTCTTGCATTCTATCTTTAATGTATCCATGTATATAGTTTTAAAAATAATGACACCTTTTTGGGTGATTGTTATATTATATAGAAATAGGTTTGGGTCAGATTCTAATCTCTGTGACAGTGGTGCTGTCTAGATTAGATGCATTTTATGCAGGTCCAAGGTAAGCTCTAGCAAAGTATTAAGCACAGTTAGTGGTCTTGCCTGTTCTGTGCTATATCTGCTCTCCTCTTCTTTTGCTGCCCAGTGTAAGCATAATGCTTATTCCCTTAGCCTCTCTGAGCTCTCTTTCTGCTCTTTTACTGTTTTGAGACAACTGCAGGGGAAAAATTCATATACAGAAATGAAATCTATTGTGTCCGTTATCCAGAAAACTGCTGTTCTTTGGCATTTCATATTCATTTATAAAGGGTTGCTGACAGCTATATAGTGGAGGACCGTATAGGGGTCTTTGGACATTATTCCAGGATAAGTGAACTTCTTTTGGCATAGAACCATGTAAAAGTAGTAAAACAAAAGAATTGTACATAACTTGCTCAGTTGCTCATTATCTTCATGCACTTGACAAATGATTATCTCTATATTTCACAGTGTACATTATTTTACTTATTGCCTGATTTATATTTTTGGCACTTAATAGTCTTTCAAGGTAGTTGCATCTGTAGGTAAACACGTTTTATTTCTAAGTCTTATTTTTTGAGGCAGGTTTATTTTCTGTTGGGAGTTGGTGTAAGGCTTTTATTTGTTGAACTTAACCTTTGGTAAATTAGCAAGTCTAGTGCCAATCTGTGTTATCAGAATCAATGAGCTAGACCAGGTCTGTCCACCTGGCAGATTGATTTGCAGCCACAGTTCCTCCCTCATTGCTCTGTCTGCAACAGCAGCCAGAATCTCTGGGTTTCCCCTCCATCCTCTAGCTTTTAGTTTCTACCTGATCATGGGTGGCAGGATGGTGTAGCATGGCCGGGGTGCTGAAACTGAGCCGAGGGCAATGTGGGGTGGGTGTGCAGTGCAGTGCAGTGGAGTGCAGAAGTGAGGCGGGAGAGGTCCATGTGGTATAGAATCATAGAAAATTAGGGTTTGAAGGGACCTCAGGAGGTCATCTAGTCCAACCCCCTGCTTAAAGCAGGACCAGCCCCAACCAGACCGTCCCAGCAAAAGCTTTGTCTAGCCAGGTCTTGAAAATCTCCAAGGATGGACATTCCCCCACTCCTCTGGGTAACCTGTTCCAGTGTTGTACTACCCTCCTAGTGAGAAAATTCTTCCTAATACCTAACCTAAACTTCCATTGCTGCAACTTGACACCATTGGTCTTTGTTTTGTCATCTGCCACCACTGAAAATAGTCTAGCCTCAGGGGTTTTCAACCTTTTTTGAGCAGTGTACCCCCAGCAGTTAGTGGAGGGGTTGGAGGGGGGGTAGCAACATCTGGTTGTGGAGCAGGAGGGAGAGGTCCGCATGCAAGCTTCTCCCCCCGTGTACGGCTGGCTGGGCGGCGCCTGTTCGGCCTGCAAAGGAGTGCTGCTGCCCTTGCTCTGCCCCAGTCCTGCTCCTATGAGGCAGCAGCACAGGGTGGCAGCACTCTATCCCTGCCTGCCTGTCCACATGTACCCCCTGGGACCTTTCAAAGTACCCCCAGGAATATGGGTACCCCCCACTGACAACCCTTGGTCTAGCTCCATCCTCTTTTGAATCCCCCTTCAGGTATTTGAAGGCTGCTATTAAATCCGCTGTCTCCTCTTCTCTAGACTAAATGAGCTCAGTTCACTCAGCCTCTCCTCAGAAATAATGTTCTCCAGCCCCCTCACCATTTTTGTTGCCCCACACTGGACTCTCTCCAATTTGCCCACATCCTTTCTGTAGTGAGGTCCCCAAAACTGAATACAGTACTCCAGTTGTGCCCTTGCCAATGCTGAATAGAGTGGAATAATCACTTCCCTGCTGGCAACAGTTCTACTACTGCAGCCTGGTATGCCATTAGCCTTCTTGGCAACAAGGGCACACTGCTGGCTTGTATTCAGTTTATTGTCTGCTGTAATCCCCAGGTCCTTTTTTGCAGAGCTGCTGCCCAGCCAGGCAGCCCCCAGCTTGTACTGGTGCATGCGATTTGTTCCCTCCTAAGTGCAGAGCTTTGCACTGGTCCTTGTTGAACCTCATG
>NW_017729033.1:34853692-34868477 GCF_001723915.1 Gavialis gangeticus | reverse complement strand
AGCTTTGCACTGGTCCTTGTTGAAGCTCATGAGATTTCTTTTGGCCCAGTGCTCCAATTTGTCTAGGTCACTCTGAATCCTAGCCCTACCCTCCAGCGTATCTACTAATCCCCCCAGCTTGGTGTCATCTGCACACTTGCTGAGGGTGCATTCTGTCATTGGTTCTCAACGTTTTTTGTACCAGGACCCATTTGTAAACATCAATGGCCAGTCCTAACCCACAGCTCCGTGGCCCTGCTGATGCCACTCACTCCCAAGCCACAGCCCTCTGGCCCTGCCAATGCCCCTCATTCCTGACCCACCCCCCCTACAGCCCTGCCAGTGTCCCTCACTCCCAAGCCACTGTACCCTGGCCCTGCTGGTGCCCTCACTCCTAGTCCACAGTCCCTTGCCTCCACAGGCCATGCTGATGCCCTGTACTCCCACCCCACACCCCCCTACCCGCACCCCCAGCTCCACCAGATGGAGGCCTCCAGCTGCTCCTGTCCTGCTTGGGCTGGAGAGCAGTGGCTGCTGTGAATCTAGCCCCAGCATAGGCTGGAGAGAGGAGGAGAATGCCAGCCGTGTGCATGTGCGCACATACACATGCATGTCCACCTACCCCAGTCATCCCAAGCAGCTCCTTGCAGGCTGGAATGATGCCAGCCTGCTAGGGAAAACCCATGCTTTCGCATGTTTTTCTGGGACTTGCTTGCAACCCTTTCAAATATTCTTGCGACTCATGGGTTGAGAAACACTGCTCTGCCATCTTCAAGATCATTGATGAAGATACTGAACAAAACTAGCCCCAAGACTGACCCCTGAGGCACTCTACTTTATACCAAGTGCACCTAGACATTGAGCCATTGATTACTACCCTCTGAACCTGATGTTACAGCCAGTTTTCTATCCATTTTACAGTATACTTATCCAGCCTGTATTTCCTTAGCTTTCCTATGAGATTGTTGTGTTAGACCACATCAAAAGCCTTGCTAAAATTAAAGTATGCTATATCTGCTAGCCACACCACATCCACGGAACCAGTCATCTGATCATAGAAGGCAATCAGGTTGGTCAGGCATGACTTGCCCTTGGTGAATCCATGTGGACTGTTCCTAATGACCTTCCTCTCCAAATGCTTAGAAATGGATTCTTTGAGGATCTGCTCTATGATTTTTCTAGGGACTGAGGTGAGGCTGACTGGTCTGTAGTTCCCTGGATCTTCCTTTTTTCCCTTTTTTTAAATATGGGCACTATGTTTTCTTTTTTCCAATCATCTGGGACCTCTCCTAATAGCCAAGTATTTGCAAAGATGATGACCAGTGGCTCTGCAATCACATCATCTAACTCCTTCAGCATCCTCAGGTGCATCCTACTTAGCCCCATGGACTTGTACACATCCAGCATTTCTAAATAGTCCCTAACCTGTTTGTTCACCACTGTCGACTGCTCACCTCCCCAAATCATGCTGCACAGTGTAGTAGCCTAGGAGCTGACTTTGCCTGTGAAGACTGAGGTGAAAAAGGCATTGAGCATTTCAGGCTCTTCTGCATCCTCTGTCATGAGGTTGCCTCTGCCATTCAGTAAGGGACCCACACTTTCCCTTATCTTTATCTTGCCACTGACATACTTGTAGAAATCCTTCTGGTTACCCTTCACATCCCTTGCTAGCTGCAACTCCAGTTGTGCTTTGGCCTTCCTGACTTTAGCCCTGCATGCCTGAGCAGTTCTCTTATACTCTGCCCTAGTTGTTTGTCCAAGTTTCCACCTCTTATAAGCTTTCTTTTTGTGATTTTAGTTTTCTGAAGAATTCCCTGCTAAGCCAAGCTGGTCTTGTCATATTTGCTAGTCTTGTGCATCAGGATGGTTTTTCCTACTTGCCCAGTAAAGATTCTTTAAAGCACAGCCAGCTGTTCTGGACTCCTCTCCCTCAGCCTGGTTTCTGAGGAGATCCTACCCATGAGTTCCCTGAGCGAGTCAAACTCTACTTTTCTGAAGTCCAGGGTCCTTACTCTGCTGCTTTCCATCCTTCCTTTCCTCAGGATCCTGAATTCAATCATCTAATGGTTACTGCTGCCCAAGTTGCTATCTACTAGTACGTTCCTCACAAATTCTTCCCTGTTTGTGAGCATCAGGTCAAGAAGAGCACATCCCCAAGTTGGCTGCTTCAGCACTTGCACCATGAAGTTGTCCCCAACACTCTCCAAAAAATTCCCGGACTGCCTGTGCACTGCTATATTGCCTTCTCAGCAGATGTCAGGGTGATTGATGTCTCCCATGAGAACCAGAGTCTGGAATTGGGAAACTTCTGCTAGTTGTTTGAAGACAGCCTCATCCACCACTTCCTCCTAGTCTGGTGGTTTATAGCAGACACACAGCACAACATCAACCTTGGTGCTCTCTCCTTTGACCCTAACCCAGAGACTTTCAACAAGCCAGTCTCTGATTTCATACTGGACCTCTGAGCAATCAGATGACTCTCTTACATCAAGTGTAACTCCTCCTCCTCTTCTCCCCTGAACAGTTCATACCCATCCGTGACAGTGCTCCAGGCATGCAAGCTATCCCACCAAGTCTCTGTTACTCCAGTCACAGCATATTTCTATGACTGCGAGAACTTCCAATTTTTCCTGCTTGTTTCCCAGGCTTCGTGAATTTGTGTACAGGCACCTAAGGTAACTAGTTGATTGGCCTGATTCTCAGGAGGAATGAGCACACCTCCCTGTTGCCCTTCCTGCTTGCTCTTTTTCCAGGTCACCCACTTCCCTCAGGGCTTTGGTCTCCATCCCCTAGAAAACCTAGTTTAAAGCCCTCCTCCTCCACTGATGGGGCTCCTGCAAAGATCACTTTTCTATTACATCATTCCACTTGCTTCCCTTTATCGCATCAAGCACTAGCCAGTTATGTTCACTTCTGAAGCCTTTATGGCTTGTCTCCAGCCTATCATAGCATCAGTAGGTTGATTTCTACTATTGACAGGTCTTCATCACCCATTGTGTGTTTTTTCATCTGCTTGTTGCCAATGCAGGGAGAGCCCAGGACTGGGATCCCCCTTTGCTAGCAATATGGTGCCATTGGATCTAATGTACGATCCCATAATCGCGCATCCTGCTATGCATGTGTAGCCTGGCAGGTGGTACGATTGTGTGGCTCACTTGCTAGATACAGTTCCTGTTTTACATGCACTTTGTAGAGGTGATCTAAGACTCCTAAGCACTATAAGAAGATAAGCAGCATCAGTCCAATTCAAAACTTTCTCAGTAAACTTCCAAAGAGAATATGACTCTTGCAGGAAGTGGTATTGGTAATTCAGAGGGGTGATTCTGAATTAAGGAAGTATTGGAAATTCATAATTAATCAGTTGTTCTGTGTTGTTAGTATTTCCTTTTCTGCCCATTAACCCAGCTTCAAGAGGAAGCTGCCTTCGCCTTTTCTCTAGCATAACGTTTAGGGTACTCTTCCAGGATGTAGGAAATAAGACTTTGTACCTCAAGTGGAGGGATTTTACTCCAGATCTTTCACTTTCTGGGCGAATGCTCTAACCACAAAGAGATTATGCAACAGGTGGATAATGATCACCACCACTGCTCGGTTTGTCATCTACCCTTAGGAAGGGACTAGACCATTGGTGATGCGTAGGGGGTGCACACGGGTGCATGTGCACCTCCTGGAAACCCAGCCGCAAAACCAGAAGTGGCTTCTGGTTTTGCTGCTGGCTTGATGATCAACTGCTGGGGGACCCCCCCCCCACCTGTTGGGGATCTGGTGTCCCCCAAAGACCAGTCTGTCATGGAGTAGATGCTCTAGCTCTCATGTGGACAAAGGCATCTAATGTGCAACCTTGAACCAGGTGTTTATGTGCTGAAGAGGGGAAGGAGTCTTTAAACCTCTGGTTTCCCCACTTCCACCATCCCAGCCATCTGCATTCCCAGGCACCCAGTGTGGGCAAGGCAAGGAAGTGAGCCCTACTTACCAGCACCTAGTGAGCCACTATGGTTTTTGCCATATTGTGTTTCATACAGCAACTGGAAATGTGGAATGACCATCTGTTCTAATTTGTCCATCTTTTGGCATTTTTATCATTTTTGTTAACTTGTATTGCTGTTGCATCTAAGGCCCCAAGCAATGGGTGATGACCCTATTGTCCTGGACACTAAACACAAACAACAAAAATACTATACAGTTTTCAGAAAGCTGACAATTGAAATCAGATAGATTTTGGTAGGCAGTGTGGTGCTGGTGCAGTAAAAAAAGCATACAAGTGGCGCTGTGAGCATCATTTCCACTGTTTTTATTTTAAGAAAGTATTTTAATTAATTGGCCTATCTCTATGCTATGTAGGGGCAAGCAACTTTATTTTAATCTAGGTACTCCCTAAATTAGGAAACAGCTGGGACTTTGCAGTAATGTGTTTTAATATGGCTAAGGCATTTTCTCCCATCTTGTTAATCAGCAACTTTGTGAGAATTTGTTTTTAATGACAACATTTAAAACACACTTAAATGTAAGTACTTTATTCCATGTTTAAATGGGCTTGTTCCTTCTTCATTCTCCCATTGTACAATAACTAAAGTTGCCAGTTGATTCAGTCAAAGTTGGCACCCTAGAAATTGCTGTTTCAGAATTTTGCAGCTTTTTTGTTGTTATTATTCAGGAGTGCCTTCATGCAGATGAAGTGATTTGCATTATTGACCTGTTATTTTGGTTTCTACGCTGTACCACAATGACTGGAAACGGTCTGTACAGTGAATTAGTGAAGTCTAATTTCTATAGAAATCAATGACTGTCATAAATTCTCAACTTGTTTATGGAATCAAAGCACTTGAAGTAATTTTATGTAATTTGTATTTTTTTTTTTTTAATGGAACAGTCATATTTCATCCATATATTTTTAACTGATAGGCATAGGCTGCGACAGAATATGAACAAATAATTCATCCTGCCTAAGGTCTAATGATCAGAGTGAAATATATAATTAAATGAATTATTTTGAAATTAACATTTTATAGTTTTAAGAATCTGTTCTTTTCTTAGAATAACTATTCACTCTGAATGAAACAAATAAAATGATGTCCATCTTTCCCTACCTGCTCTGCACTAACTTTTTTTCATTGCTTGCACTTTCTAGGTTTTTTTGCTGCCTGGATTAATTTAATCCTCACATTGGTGGATGATAGGTTCATGAAATATACAAAAAATTTCAGTGTCAGAGAGAAAGAGATGGATGAAGACTTGTAGATCTGATATACAAGGATAATCTGTTCTTAATTGGGGTTTATTGAGGGTTCCTAAACATCAGAATGTATGGCCTTTTTTGAATATTTGATACTACAAAATAGCTTTGAATGTATATCCAATGGCAAGATCAGGATTGCTATGGTACACTTATCCATATTGCTGGCAGCTTTCTCAAACCAACAGTTTTCCACTTGCAAGGCAAATGGAAAATACAACAAGCACCCTTGATGTATGAGGGAGATAAAGATTTGCAATAGCATGATTTTGGTTTTCCAGGCTTCTGGCACAACAGTCAAATGTAGAAATGTTTAAATATGTGCTCAGGAAATGATGAGGTATACTAAACTTATTACTGGATATCCTGCTTTGAAAATATTGGAATCTCTAATGCATCTTCATTTCTGGATTTTGCATAAGAAACGAGACAGTGTCTGCTAAAGGACTTTAAAAAAAAAAGAATAATAATAGTCCTGTTACATAGTGAAAAACGGAAGTAGTAAAGTTGTTATAGCTAAATTACTTGCGTTGCTTTAACTCTTGCTCAGGTTGTCCTATTACTCATCTCCCTACAGGCACTGCTTTCCAGTTTGTTCTTTCTGTTACAGTCATGCAGGTGAATCCCATTGTTTCTTTTACCCATTTCCATACCTTCTTCATCTTCTGCACAGATTTTACTAAACTGTGACACAGATTATATTTGCTCACTGTTTTGTGTTAGGGTTAGAGGTGCCTAGTATCTAAATCTTCACATTATGCAGGACTTATGTTAGAGGTACATAACCCAGTTATGACCTTTCTCTAAGGTTTTATTGACTTTCTCAAACTTTCAACAGGGAATTTAAGGTGTTGGTGAAGTAGAACTATACGTGTACTTAAGTTACTCATCTCTTAAAAAACGTTATGGGTCAGGTCCTTTAAGCCCTTACCCAGCAGCTTAAATTCCTTGCTGAAACTAAGGACTTAAACAGATATACAGTTTCTCCTGAATAACTAGGAATGAAATCACTCCCAGAAGAGTTTATCCTGTGAGAGCAAATGTCTGTACATGCCGTAAGTGAAAACCAATGCTGAATTGTGGCATGAATGATGTTGGCCGTGGCTTACCTGAAGGAACATGGAGTAATGGTCTCAAGTTGCAGCAAGGGAAGTTTAGATTGGATATTAGGAAAAACTTTCTCACTAGGAGAGTGGTGAAACGCTGCAACAGGTTACCCAGAGAGGTGGTGGAGTCTCCCTCCTTGCAGTTTTTTATGGCCTGGCTTGACAAAGCCCTGGCTGGAATGATCTAGTTGAGGATAGTCCTGCTTTGAGCAGGGGGTTGGGCCAGATGGCCTCCCAGCGTCCCTTCCAACCCTAACTTTCTATGATTATATCTCCTGGATAATTATCATAATACCATGTAGTTGTGGAACTGCTTGAACTGATTGTTTCTTAGTTTAAAATGGAGAAAGGGTAGCTACCAGGTATTTTTGGGAAGGCCTCTGGATTTTGGAATTCTTTTATTTATTCTAAGCATGTTGGAATGCTCCTGTATTCCCTGATGTTTTTTTCTGGGAGCGAGGTCAAGGGTGTTCTGGTGTCACTTGTTGGGTATTGTTGCTGGTGGAATCTTTACTATAATGTTGGCATATTGTTCTGTTAGGAGAGCTGTTATGTTAAATGGCATCAGCAGCAGTGTCCTTTGCTCTAAAAAATTTTTTGCTTGTGCATTCATTATTTGTACAGGTGTCGAGAGTTTGGATATGCACTTTTTAATAAATTTAAAGAAATATAATAAAATAAAATTAGAGTCTGGGTTTGAGGCCCTTCTAAAGCTTGTCCCATTAATGTTGAATAAAAAAATAATTCTTCCCCTCAAACAGTTCTCCAGCATGTTGTTTTTTTTCCAGCCTCACATTAAACCTAATATGTGAAGACTAAAAATAATTTAACATAGAAAGTATTCTGTGTTTTCTGCTTAAAAGACAACTTGGCTCAAACCACTCCTTGTAATAGATGTTATTTTCAAGAGCAAAAAATCAAGTAACTGCTACATTAGGTGTCTGGTTTTTTTTTAAATGGTCATTGAATTAAGTTGGAGCTTAGTAACTGTATTTGTTCCTATTATTTTTGTTAAATAAGTATTCTAGCTTCAATATTATGAAAAAGCAGTACTATAAACATTAGTGTTAATAGCTTAGTATTTTAGTCTTCCACAAATTAATGCCTGTGGTAGCTGGACGATTTTAGGCCTGTTCTTGTAAACAAGGCCTCACTGATGTGTAAGGAACAGCAACATGTGGCAAAAAGCTCCACATTAACCAAGGTAAGCAGTATAAATGGTGTATAGGAATCCCCTGTTAGACCAAAAATCTCCTAGAGAAAATCTCCAGAGCCTACAAATTAAAGACCTCCAATATCATTTTTAAATAAAGCCTTTTATGTAGTATGAGAACATTTTTTCAGCTGATAATCAAATGACACTATTATGCAGACTTACTAGATTTGCAAATTTACAAGTTTTTACAAGTCAGTTGGGTCCCTTCCTCAGGAAATCAGTTTAAGTTTTTTTTTCCTGTATTGACTCAAAGAGCCTAGTTGTCCTTAAATCCTTGTGAATATATTTGCCTTATAATTTGACGGCATTGAGTCAACACCCTTATAGGCACTGTAATGCAATAAAAAGAGAAACTGTTCAATATAGCTTCCAGTTACCTTAGGATCAGATTTGGAGAAATTGGAATGTACACAATAAAACCTGTACAAGACTTGAGTTCCATGTTGTGTTTTAAGCAATGAGCGCTTTTCAATGAAACATATTGTTTAAAACCTTTGCCTGATTTCTAATGGGCATAAAATGGTAAAAATGAAAGTAATGCATATCGCTCTTAAAATATGCATTTTACATTTTTAATAACACTTTTGATGAAATTTAGCTTTGTGGAACTGAAAAATCTGATTGAAAATAATGGAATGTCAGTATTGATTTAGTGCACTTCTAGTGGTTGTTTTAATGTAATGGATACTTCTGCTGCACTGTTCTGTATTAAAATTCTTTAAAACACATTCTTTTTTTAACTTGGAAAAACTACATAGAGGCAGACATATTCTGTAAAGTTTTTACTCTTATTTTGTAGCAGCATTTGAATAATAATAGAATCTTCCAAGTGCAAGTTTTTGCAAGCAGAATGTTGGAGCTTGGTTCTTCCCTCAGGCTCCCCCATATGGCTCCTAGAGAGTCAGTCAGAGCTGCACATGTGTATCTGTAGTGGAACAGTCTTAATTTTTCAATTTCATTTATTGCATTTGACAGATCAGTGTTTGTTGTAATTTATGTTGGGTGCATAAAAACACATTTTATATAATGGGTTATTTTTCATTTAGCAGGTAATTATAAAAGCTCAAGGTTGTCATTCATATATTTGTGTGAAAGGTAAAGATTGTATCTATTGTAAGCATTTTAAATTAATAGCTGTTTAGACAGGTATCTAAATTTTAATGGGATCCATTATAGTAATTTCTCCATTTCTTTGAACCTTCTTACAGTTGATTTGGAGCATATGCGAACAGTGAAAGCTGACAAACAGCAACGATTTTGCCAGGAAAATGGTTTCAGTAGCCATTTTGTGTCAGCCAAGACAGGCGATTCTGTAAGTAAGACAAGTATAATTTTTTTAAATTATAGGGTATGATGTAGTAGTTTTACCGTCTCCAAATATCAGGTCATTAATGAATTTCAGTTACTGAAGTCCACACGTGCCTAGATTTTTTTGGTGTAATATATTAAAACTGTTCTGTTAATTACTGTGAAATCTCATGTAGTTTGAAATAAATTATTGACTTTAATCTGTGAAGAGTTTAAGATCTGGCTCCCTTTTATACTGTCTCTTCCTCTGTAAACCAGCTGATTTCTCTCTGCTGATAATCTCTTAGTAAATAAGCTTGAGGTCACATTATCTGAATTTTCAGTAGAGGGTCCCCAGCCAAGAGGCATGCTCCCCCTGGTGGTCCATTTAAAGTTGAACTTACTGATCTTCAGGTCTTGATGCAAAGCACATTTTTAGTCAATGAATCATAATGGAAGTATGGCTGGTTGAGTGATACAGAAATACATTCTGGTTTCATTGACTACAGTAGGCAAAGTAAATTTATGTGCTTTTGTCACATATCTTTGTCAGTGGGCATGCAAAAACATTTAAATAAATGTCACATTTCACTAAATTAGTAAATTTTGTATTGCATTTAGTGTATAATTTTGTATCTATCTATATGATTGAATAACAGAAAATATTTTGTCATGTATGTTTTAAAATACTTGTCCAGAGGGCATAAAATAATATGCCACTATTAATTTCATATCCACTACCACTTGCTGATGAATGGATGCCATAAATTAATTTAAAAGGTTTATAAACAGTATTATGTGATGTTTGTCAGTGTTCTTATTATAATGCAAGTTATCAAGGGTTTTATGTTTGGCCATAGACCCTGGTCACATCTACACACCCATCGACACACAAAAAAGCTTCATGTTTCAGATATTTTTTAAATATATATATGGACTCTTTGCCCAAACATGTTAAAAAAATGTCTGAAACATGAAGCTTTTTGTGTGTAGATCCTTGTTCATATTCTATATGGTATACTCATGCTATAATTCATTCTTTTTCAGATAGGTAATGATTCCTTTTGGAGTTGATGTGATGCACTATATCAGTGATAAGCAAATTAACAGTTTAAAAAAATTATATTGTTAAACATTTTTGATAGAACCTTCATACTTGTCACTGAACTACGAATTATAGGAGTTAATTATGCATTTTAATTGACATCTCAAACATGTAAGAAAACTTGAACATAAAAGAATACATTACCTTGTTATATGTGCAAGTATCTGCTCTTAAGCGACAGTATTAAAGCTTTCACTCCGCTCTTAACTCTTCTTCCTAGTGAGTGTATCTAAGCTAGACTAGGTCAGTTTTAAACATCTTAGGGTTAGTGCAACTACAGACTGTCTGAAACAACTAATTCTTTTGGTAGGGTCCAGTAATGCACCATAGAATCACAGGAAAGCAGGGCTTGAAGAACATCAGTAGATCATCTGGTCAAAGTTTTATGTATGGTTAAAACTGAGCTAATTGGCTTTGACTCTTTCAGTCAGTGTAGAGCTAGACTATCTGAAATATTGTAATAAATATTCTTGCTACTGCCCAACAGTATATGATTAAATCATAACATAAAGGGCTGGAAGGTATCTCAGGAGGTCATCTACTCCAGCATACTGCTGAAGGCAGGATCATCTTTGTCTAAACCATCCCAGACAAATGCTTGTCTAACCTGCACTTTAAACTTTTAATTACAAAGATTCTGCAACCTTGCTACCTAATCTCTTCCAGTGCTTAACCACCCTTTTAGTTAGTCTGTTCTTCCTGTTACCTAACCTAAATTTTCCTTGTTGCAGTTTAAGCCCACTCATTATTTTACCTGTCCTGAGTGGACATAGAGAATAATTGATCACCATCCTCTTTATAACAAACCTTTTTGTTTATGAAGGCTGTTAACTTGTTATCAACTCCTTCCTTAGTCTTCTCTTCCATAGAGTTAGTAATCACAGCTCTTTCAGTCTTTCTTTATATATATCATATTTTCTAGCTCTCTAATCCTTTTTATTCCTCTCCTCTGGACTCTTTTCAATTTGTCCACATGTTTCTTCAAAGGTGGTACCCAAAAGTAGACACACTGCTCAAAGTGAGGCCTTACCAAAGCTGACTAGATTGGAAGAATGTAAGTTTCATCCTCTATGTTGCAAAATGGACTCCTTTGGCCTGATGTCTCCCAAAACCCAATTATTTAGGGATCTGTATTAGAGCTGTGGGTAGATCTTCAGAGGGGGAGTAGTTTAGGCCACTGTGGGCGCATCTACACATGCAATTAATGGACCTGAATAAACTCCAGTGCCGTTTGTGCCAGTTTATCTCCTGGGTGCAGCATTTACACGCGTGCCTGGGATCGCAGTACATTCAGCTGGGGTGGCACAGCCCCAGGTGGCAAGGGACCTGGGGGGTGTCAGTCTGCCGCCTGGGGCTGCTCCCTCCCAACAAAAAGTGCAGTAGAGGGGCTGGCCTGAGCATAAAGGTGCTACAGTATGGGGCTAGCTGGTAGGCAGTCTCTGCACTGTAGCGCCCTTGTGTCCCAGCCAGCCTGGTCACTGTCTACATATGCCTTGAGGCACATTAATGTACTCTGCTGCAGGATAGTACTTATATTTGGGAGTACTATCCTTTGAAGTTAATTAGTTTACTCTGGCCTAATAGAGCTGCACATGGAGATGCTGATGTTTTAATGCGGAGCTAATTAGTCTGCTTTGGAGTCAACATGTCATGTAGATGTGCCCTGTTGGTATGAATACTGTGCAGATATGCAAAATTTCTTGAACTGGCTCAGCATGGCTACTATGGATGCTATTGTTTGTTGTATTCTAACTAGTTCTGTGCATAATGTGGACTCAGCCCAAATATCTGACTAGAAGGCAAACTTTTTTTCTTTGTTACAGGGGTTTTATTTCTCTATTACCTATTTTTGTTTACTGCCCCAGTTCTGATTCAGGGACTGGCTACCCCATGCCATAGATGCTTCTTAACCAGGTGTTTGTTAACCAGATAATGGCATTTCTTAAAACACTTTATGAATTTAAGATGTAGTCTTCCAAACATTTTGGCTTATGCTTATTTTTAAATGTTGACTACTCATATGCATTAGTGCTTGCAAAATGTAGATACTAAAACCTGTTGTCCTGTAGTTCAGAAACTTGTCTCAGTGGCACAATGCACTGGTAAAATATACTTCAAGTGAACTTTTGTGAATAACCTTGTTCATTTACCAGATGAAGTTATTTTCAGATTAGTTTTGCACAGGCCAATTTTTACATATTTACATATTGTTTACAGTTCGGGAAAGGCTTGATGTATTAAAAACTACTTTGAGCATGTCTGTTTTTAATCATTTAAATTGATTTTTTTTTTGTAGGTCTTTCTGTGCTTTCAGAGAATTGCTGCTGAAATCCTTGGCATCAAATTAAACAAAGCAGAAATGGAACAATCACAGGTGATTGTCCTGATATATTGCTTTTTCATAGATGTTTTGCTTACTGTTAAAACAGTCTAAATATAAGCAGATAATAAATTTTCCTTCAAAGTGAGCTAAATCTCATGTGTTGATTCAGTTGTGTGTTTTTACAACCTCTCCTGTGTATTTATTCCTCATAATTCCATAATTAGAAAAGGTAAAATTGCAGAATTTGTGCCATGATAAATTAGGGGAAAATTAATTGAAGAGCTTTATCTTTCTTTGGAATTAAATTGAGCTGTAACATATAAATTGGAACATACATGTGTGCATATCTATATATCCCCTAGGTTAGTGTAAGTATATACTTCACACTAATGAATGAAAACTGTTTAGAAGCACCAGCAATATTTAAAAAGTCAATCTTCTAAGTAAAATACTCTGGTTTTTCATATTCAGGTGTTTAAACATTTTCAGTTCAGGTTGTATATTCAAAAGGGCTTGTGTGTGAAATCCAAAAAGCTTTTACACAACTGCTTTCATAAATTCTTAAAAATAAGGGTTGTAATACACGGGTAACCTTTACAATATCCTGACTTTGGAACAGTAATGCATGTTTTTTAAGTGTTATTGTAATACCAAAATAGACCTATGTCAACTGTTTAAAATTCTGGATGGTTGATTGGGATTAATGTATAGCAGTAATCCAAATAAGCCCCAAATTTAAGTGAAACCCATTCATGTACAGCTTGCTCTTTAGTTTGCTAAAATACATAATAAATATATAATATAAAATAAGGGTTTCTGTAAAGCAACATATAAAATTTATGTTGAAGAGGTTAGCTAGAAAACTTTATTTTAAATATCAGAAGGGCAAAATATAGTTTATAATACACACTGAAAAAGCCAAGCAGAAGATCCATTAAAAACTGAATTTGTATTATGCATGCAAGTAGAAAAGATTAGTAGAGTATCCTTCTGGTATTTTTCATTAAGACACTTTCTATTTTCTTTCATTGCAGAATGTGTGGAGATAGTTTATTACACTGAAAATCAGTTGTTTTCAAATTTTCTTGGCATTTGTCTCTAATGTTATTGGGACTCTGCCCTGGTCTCAGATCTTCAAAGTGTCAAAAAGAACACTCTCAAATCCTCAAAAAAAATTATCAGAAAGACATTTTGTGAGAGGGAAAATTGTAATTGTCCTAGTTACACAATGGAAAATGACCACTGATACTGGTTGAGAGCCAGCATCTTCCAGAAGCATAGTTTCATAGTGCTAAGGGTCAGAAGGAACCTAAACAGATCATCAGGTCTGACCCCCTGTTCTAGGCAGGAACAAGTGCTGGGGTCATAACACCCCAGCCAAATATCTATCCTGCTGCCTCTTGAAGACCCCCAAGGTAGGAAAGAGCACCACCTCCCTTGGGAGCCCATTCCAGAGCCTGGCAGCCCTAACTGAAAAGTAATGCCTCCTGATGTCCAGACTGAACCTTCTCTCTAACAATTTGTGGCCGTTATTCCTAGTAACCCCTGGTGGTGCCTGAGGGAACAGAGCCTCCCCCAATTTCCACTGGTCCCCCCCCAGTGAGTTTGTAAATGGCCACCAGATCCCCTTTCAGCCTTGTTTGGAACTAGAGATGGGACTAGGCTCTTCCAAGAAAGAAAGATGTTGTGACTATAGATTGGGTCAGGGACTTGGGAGAAGTGAGATTTGTTTTGTATATCACAAATTTCTTGTCCAAAACCAAACAAGTCACTTAATATTCACTGCGTCAGTTCTTCAGTTACTACATGCCTTATTTCACAGCACCGCTTATGAAAATACATGTGAGGCAGAGAGCAGTGCCATATGGCTCACAAGGCCTCTGCAACTGACCCATAGAAATGGAGGACTTTCCTTGTGCCCATACTCATGCTGGGGCTGAACAGAGGAGCTGTGCTAGGGTTGAGAAACTTCCAGCTGTTATCGTTCCACCACTGCTTCTCCCCACCCCTCCCAACCTTCCCCAGGGCTGTGGCATCGATGCAGCTTCCAGCAGGTGGACAACTGGGGGGCTCTGATTTAAGTTAAACCAGGAATAGGTCTGGGACAGACATTGCATAAAGCAGTTTGCCCCAAATCAGTTAAGTCTGATGATACTACCTTCAGCCAGGTTTATCTCAAAACAGTTTCAGCCATTTTCAAACTGGTTTATATGCACTGAATATCTGTTCTGTTACAGGTTTAAACCAGTTTCTGATCAGTTAAACTGGTTGATGTGTAATGTCTGTCCCTAGCCCATCTGCCCAGTCTCAACACAACTACCCATTGACAGGAAGTTGTGTTTGCGCCTCAGATGTGGGGGGTGGAAATGGGAGGGGGGCATGTGCCCCACGCTGAGATTGGCCTTCGCCAACCAGGGAGTGGGGGGCAATGGCCAGTGCCCTTCCTGAGAATGTGGGGGCACCAAGAGAAGTGCTGGTGGCACTTCTGGGTTTGCCACTGACATTTCCAGTTTGCCCCACCCCCAGTTTGAACAGC
>NW_017729033.1:34851653-34853446 GCF_001723915.1 Gavialis gangeticus | reverse complement strand
TCCCCCCCCCCCAAGGTGGCCAGACCAAGTCCAGACGGTCAGTGCTTTGATGATTGTAGTTTCTGCCGAAGAGCAACAGATAAGAACGGCTACTGACTGCCTAAAGCCTCAGCAAGGGTGTATTTCTGTGAGGGTGAGGTCCCTTAGCCTTTCTCCACCAAGGAGTACCCACAAGGCATAGTTACTTACATATGTACATAAGGATGCTTACTGAGTCCTGTTATTAAAAGCAGGAGAGTGGAACAGCTGTTTTAGTATCTTTCTGTCTCTCAGAAGAAAGCAGATTTTTTTTTTTAAATGTACTATGTCTAGTCTGTGTAATAACTTTAAGATCCAATAATAGAGGTCACATAAACCCCAAATGTGAAAAATCTGTGTGTGAGGAACTTGCACCAAAATAGTATAATGAGAAATAATGTAATTGGAAACGTGTTCTATTATTAACATATCTCTTCAAGATTGCTAGTTACTTACTATTGTGAATGTTGGTATCTTTTACAGAAACTGTTTTCAACTCTCTTCATTTTATACATGAGAATCACAGCTTTCATTTAAAAAGGTCCTTAAACCTTGTGCTTGCAAAGAAAACCTGGGAAATGTGACTTGAGAGAAGTTAGAGGATAAGTAACAACAATCCCAAATGAATTATTTAGTTCAGACTTTTAATTTTTTGAACACTTGGAGTTGGCGATTCTGCAAAAACACTTGTGATGAGGGCAGTTGTTCTTGGCCACATTAAAGCCAAGAGCAAAATTTCTATTAATTTAATCTTTTCTGAAGTCTGTTCTTGCACCAAAACTGCCTCCTTATCTAACTGTGAAGATACCTGCATGTGATTGGAAAAGAGAGTATATTTTAAGGTGAAATTCCAAAACAAGAGCACTTCATTTTTTTTAAACTTTTCAGCCCTCTAATTTTTCACTCATTTAAATCACAAGGGTCCTTTGAAATGTAGGAAATGGCTCTTTAACTAATAAAATGTTTTTCTTTTAATTTTTTTTACTTGCAATTGTAGTATAAAAATTGCATGGGGTACAATTTGTTTCTTGGCATTGGCAAGGGTTAGCATTTTTGTAAGGGATATAGATTTTCACTTTAATTAAATGCCAATTGAGCAAATTCGAGCTAGTGTCAGTCCTGTACAATAAAGTGTTTGGCAATTAAATAAGTTGTGAAATTCAGAGCACCTGCACTAAATAAGGAAACTTGAGGCTCTGCTACTTGGCAGAAGCTTATTATCAGATTTGATAGTGGTAGTATCAAAATGGATCATGTTTATGCAAAAGGAGTGAATCTAGTAGTAAAATTATTGCAGTGGTGTTTTTCTCTTTCCTTTACTGAAATTCTTTTAGAAAATCCAAGTCATTTATGTTAATCAGTCTCCTGCCACAAAGTGACTTAAACATGGGTCACTAACCTAGCTGTGTTTACATGATGGGATTTAAACCAACATTTGGGGGAACAATTAATTGCTTATTGATTGCAAGGTTTCTTTTCCTTGGCTTTAGGGTGGATGTTGGTATGAAGAAATTAAGTCTGGTGAGGTCAGATAACACTGTTTAATGCTGAACCCCTACAGTGCTTTACATGGGATTTGGCAACCTTTCCCTTGATAACATTGGGTCTGAAGTTTACTAAATCATGACTGTTGTCTACCAGATAAGATAATATGAAGTTGATCAATTAAACCTTTAGCAGAGTACATAACCAGGTAATAAATCTAGATCTTGTACCTCCCAGTTCAATTACTATTGCTTGTATAACATATAATCTTTATTTACAAAGGTTATCTT
>NW_017729033.1:34844552-34846653 GCF_001723915.1 Gavialis gangeticus | reverse complement strand
TAAGTCTGGTGAGGTCAGATAACACTGTTTAATGCTGAACCCCTACAGTGCTTTACATGGGATTTGGCAACCTTTCCCTTGATAACATTGGGTCTGAAGTTTACTAAATCATGACTGTTGTCTACCAGATAAGATAATATGAAGTTGATCAATTAAACCTTTAGCAGAGTACATAACCAGGTAATAAATCTAGATCTTGTACCTCCCAGTTCAATTACTATTGCTTGTATAACATATAATCTTTATTTACAAAGGTTATCTTCAGCAAGCAGTGTTTGTATATACTTATCACCTATATTAAATAGTGTTTCGTATGTATGTATGTATGCATGTATGTTTTTATCCCCCTCAACTGTATATCATTTGTAACTGGAAAATATTTTGAATTTTAAAAAAGAAATAATATAATGATAAGAATTATATAAGAAATGCAGTGGATTTGGTCCATACAGTTTCCATAGCAAATTTTTTCTTTGGTATTGCCTTTCTGGGTTTTTTGAACACATTTATATTATTTTTATCCTTTTAGCAAAAACATTGCATATTATACTGAAATATTTCATTGGGGTTTTTTTAAAAAGGGAAGTTGAGATGATTTTTGGTTTTGTTTTTATTAAAGGTAAATATTTGGCAAAGAATTTTCAAGGCAATTGCTTAATATGTATTTCATGTCATTAGATGTTTACCATAAAATTCAAATATACTTTTTCTAAGTCTCCTTTTGCAAAGTATAAGTGCCAGTCATTTCACTGAAAAAACACTTTTTCAGGATTTACAAATGGCTAAGAAAATTTTGCATGCACAACAAACTTACAAACTCAGAGCATCTGGATATGAGGCTTGTGTTAACTTTATTATTTTGGACCAATAATGATACTACAGTAATTATATAGTGAACATGATCCATGGGTGGCTTTAGTACTATTGTAGGTAGAGAGAAGACAGATCTACAAACATTGAATTATACACAAAGAAAGAAAGTTTTTCATCTTTTTCTCCTTTTTAGTTCTCTTTCTTTTTCATCCTGCCACTACTACTACTTCATATATTTTTATTGGTACCTCTTGTTGATTAGTTTCACATTGGTTTTTAGAAAACTCATAATTGATAGAACTAAGAACCAAGTCTTGACTCCAGCTATGTAACTATCTACTACATATATTTCTCTTTAGCAGGGGGGCTAGAAACATACTTCTTGTTCAACTGGTTTGCTTTTGTGCTATCACTTGTCATTCCTTCTTTTTCAACTATTGCTGTCTGTTCATTTTCTTCTTTTCTTTTGTTTCTCATTCTCCTTGCTTTCTGTCTGTTATACTGATTCGTGGTTGACAGCATGTTGTCAGGGCAGAAATAGTGAAGTATCATGAAGATTACCAACAGAACACTACCAACTGTCAAAGTAAAGTCTGTTCAGTGCAGTAATCCAAGTATTACGGTAAAAAAGATGCATTTTTTAAAGTTATGTTGCTTTCCTATGTTGTAGTGATTATGACACTGAATATCACTCTAAATGCATAGTACATTTCATAAATATTATAATAGTATGTTACATATCAATTCAGAACTGTTACAAAAATTGAATTTCCAACACTGAATGTTAAAAGTCCACCTGACTGAATGGGCCATTGAGTTAACACAGCATGCAAGGGAGTGGTGTACCTATTATCATTAGCCTTCTTTCTGTCTTAGCTTGAATGACAAACTGCCATTTACAGTTGGGTCAACTGGGGACAGCCTATTCGATGAGTTAAGAGCTGGACTTGAATTTATGCATCCAGAACTGTAGCAAGATGGCTTACCAGGATGGACAGTTATTTGGGGTAGAGAGCCACTTGGAGTTTTGGTCAACTGTCATGAGCCAGGTCAGCACCACCCCCACATCTTCCCCAGTCCTGCAGCAGCTCACCAAACTGTCAAGTGGCTCTACCCCAGAGCCCGACCCCACGCTATCACTACCTGGCGATCCTGGGATCTCCGTGGAGATCGACACAGGCAGGGCTCGCTCATTTGGGTGAGGGCCATGGGGAGTGGCATCCAGGAGTGGGATGGACAGGGGCTGGAGCAGGGCCAGGGATGGGATCAAGATCATGGGGCAGTGACG
>NW_017729033.1:34838077-34844541 GCF_001723915.1 Gavialis gangeticus | reverse complement strand
CAGGGCCAGGGATGGGATCAAGATCATGGGGCAGTGACGGGGCGGGACCAGGGCCTGGAGCAGAGCCACAATCTACTCCCTGTATATCTATCCCTGCTCGTAGAAATGGCACCCATTGCAGGTGCCAGCTCAGCCCCAGGCATTGGCCCCATGCTGTTATGGCCCCGTGATCCTGATCCCAACCCTGGTCTCATCCACCCTTCCTGTTCCCAAACACCACTCCACACCTGCACACAGCTCCACCCTCTCCATCCAGCCGAGCACACTTTGCCAACATAGGTCCCGGGCTGGTCTCCCTGAAGACTCTTCCCACCCACTCTGTCCAGTGCCCCCAGCAATGGGTGCAGGGGAGATGGGCAAGGGTGCCTGGACAGTGGGGCCAGGTCCTGTGGGAGTGGCAGAGACTGACAGTGGCAGCCGGAGGAAGCTGCTGATGCGGGCAGTGTGAGGAAGTGAGTCTGGCTACCGTGCTGGCCCAACCCCACAGTGTGCCCAGGGACAGTGGAACCAGATGCACATGCCATGGCCAGGGCTGCCCCCATACCTGGGCCTGCAAGGCCAAGGGACCCACCATGGGCCAGATTTAAAATTCCTTGGTGGGCTGGATCTAGCCTGCAGGCCATATTTTGCCCACCCTTGGCTTAACTGCTCTGTCGCTACACCCATATTAATAATATAATATTGCATACAAATGTTTTGACAAGACATTTAAAAGCTGGGTAGTCAAAATAGTACATAGTTGGCTCATTTGGTCACTGAATGGTTCCAGATATGGAAATAAGTGGTCTCCCTTTGCTACCAAACTTTGAAAATCTATTCCTCTTGCATATGTGTTCTAACTGGCTAAAATAGCGGTCAATAGTAATATCAAGAAATATCACAGACCAGTTAGAATGGGACGCTGCTCAAAGGTTACTGTTTTAGGTACAGTTTAAGTATATTTTAATGTACAAATATATAGAATCTATTCTTTATAGAATTTCTTTTGCAAAGATATTGTGATGGGGCTCTCAGCCAGTAACACATTCTATTTAGGAAACTTGCGATTATAGAATAGAAGTATCTTTGAGCTTCAAATAAACAGTGTAACAAACACATGTTTGCAGTACATCATATGGGGAGATGCAATTTGTGCACACTTGGTGTTTATATTCCTTCATTTTGGTCTTTAAGCATTTTGCTTAACAAGTCTTGATGCATGAAACCAGGGAAAGAATACTACACAATATATCTGTTTCACTGATTTATTCTTTGTTAGTACTAACATACATGTTGGTAAAATATCTGTCTTCTAGGAAAGGAGACATTCATTAAGGAAATTGCCATGTTCAGTGTTTTAGCAGCACTTCAAACACAGTTTGCTTCTCATATCTTGATAATCATTGTGTTCTCTTTTATGACAGCGGGTGGTGAAGGCAGATATTGTCAACTACAGTCAGGAGCCTGTGACAAGAACTGTTAACCCTCCTAGAAGCTCAATGTGTGCAATTCAGTGAACATATTTTCCTTTGTATTGATACCTTTGGCAGTCCTTCCAGCCTTGCACAGGCTGAGGGCTTGCCAGGAACTTTGTTTTAACAGTGGCCATCGCTGTAGTGCAGTTAGAGGTTTCAAAAACTTGCTACACCATTGTGTGTTGAAAAGCAGCAGGCAGTTTCTTTGACTGGCAAAGATTCAAATGTTGGACCACACACTTTGAAAAATTAAGATCTCTGTTTCTCTGAATTATTCCAATGAAGCAGTATAACTATGTACAAACATGTTCTCCATTTGACTGATGTTGCAGTAAAATTTGAATTAGAATACCTGTATTCAAAATAGTTTTAACAACTTTTCTGCTGAAAGGTTCCTTGCCAAAGCATTTTGTTGTCTTTTCTGTGATCTGAATTGATGCTCAACAAAATGTAACTTGGAGAAACTATTGTCAGATTAACATTTTGAGCCAGTAATACATTTTATCTAGGAATAATTTGGAAAGTGTTCCATTGTTTATATATAGTGCAAAAATGTATAAACTGTATCTATTAAGCAACAATGCTTGAAATAAATCTGTAATATGAAAATATTTGCAATTCTGCGTCTCAATTTGTTCCCATTGCTGTTTGAAGGGTACTAGTATCGAATGTGCATTTTATTACTATATCAATATCCTTTCTTATGTTAGACTAAATGCATGTATGCTTTCATGAATATATATATATAAGCTTCAATCAGCAGTTTGGTCTGTTGATGATGACTGATGTATTCAGCACACATTAGGAAGTGTTGATTGATCAATTTAAGATCAGTCATTTTCAGCTGGTTAGTAACCCTCAATAATGTTACACTCTTTGATAGGATGCATTGGGTTTGGAAAACACTTTTTTTTTCTTTCCCTGCTACCCAATTTCAGTGGAACTTCTGGTTTGTTCAGAGTAAGAGGTGAACAGAAAGTTAAGCCATTCAATCCTGTCCTGTCTGTGATTAGCACATTTATTCTCTCTACTTTTGAACAGCTTATATTTTTAGAGAGTGTTTCTTCAGTTATACAGTGATCTCTGGGCATATCTGAATGGGGAACCCAAAGTGGAGTGTGTGGACAAATGTATATTTCAGCCACTCTAAAGAGAGGGAAAGAGGGGCTGTTGTTTGGAAGCACACAGCAGCTGTTACAGTGTAACTTTAGATTTGCCTAATCCCATAGAAATCAAGCAAGCTAAATAGCCCTAACTCTGACACAGAGTTAAAGTTGGAATACTTCTGCTGAACTTCTGTATCCATACAGAATCACGAAGATATAAAAGTTACAGTGTAACACCTGATTTTGCTTACATTATCCCTTGATAGCAACACAATTGTTACACCTGTCTGTACCCAGGACACAGAGCTGTTATCTTCCACAGCCTTTCCAAGTGCAATGAAGACTGAAAAGGTTAGTGCAAGGATATACTACTAATGTTCCAGGAAGGGCAAGATGAGAAGGGAGTTGAGAGAGGTCACAGAGAGAGGAGGGAAATGAGAAAAATGACAGTTCCAGACTTTTGCAAGGCTGAGTATGAGAACCTGCTTTCCTTTCAGCTACTGTACCTTTGTTGATCCAATGCGTACTGAAATTCCAAGGGAGAATTGCAAGTGTGCTACCATCAGGTATTTCCTTCAGCGTTTTTGGGTATGTTCCAGATCCCAATCAACTCCAAGAACATACATTACACTCTTTCTGCTTTAGGTTGCTGGAAACCAGTCTATACCAGTGGTTTTCAACACGTGGTCCATGGACCCCTAGGGGCCCACAGACTGTCTAAGGGGTCTGTAAAAAATGATTATGATCAATCAAAGGTATGTGAATTCCCACACTTACAATTCAAAGGGGTCTGCACCTCCATTCAACATTTCCACGTCTCCACTCGTAATCTTTTACGGGTGAATGAAAAAATGTTGAAAACCGTTAGTCCATACTTAATAGAAGTTTAGAGCGCATAGACTGCCTTAAAAATGGCAGATCCCAGTCTAAGATAGACCTGGATTGACGTAGTGTCAGCTTAACCAACTTAAGTTAAATCAGCTTATTGAACTTCAGTACAGATCACCTCCTGACTCAAGATCACTGTTTGCCAGCATCCCAGGGGCCTTGGGGCTTCCCCACACTAGCCGTCCCTCACAGAGAGACAAACCAGCACTTGCTGGGTGCTCTAGACTGTCACTCTTGAACCAGCACAGACACAGGCAGGTGGGGGAAAGGAGGGACTTGCAGTGGGCACTGGGGACATGAGCACTCCATACAAGCAAGGATTGGGCCCTGCTGCCTAGTGCGAGCCTCTTGGTTTGACCAGTGCATCTTGCCAGTTGCCACTGGTGCTGAACTCTGGCAAGATATGCCAGGCAGCCTGGGAGGCTTACATTAGGCAGCAGGGACCTGAATGCTCCACAGAAGGGAAGGATCAGACCCAGCTGCCCCGTGGAAGCCTCCCAGGCTTCCCGTTGTGTCTTGCTGGCAGCTGTTGGTGCCAAGCTCTGGCAAGATATGCTGGGCAGCCCTGGAAACTTGTGCCAGGCAGCGGGGACATGAGCGCTCCATAGAAGGAAGGCTCGCTCCTGATCCTTCCTTCAGTGGAGCTGGGCCACCCCTGATTAGCTACCAGGCACATGCCTCCAATCCCCGGTTGTCACCACAGACCCCCCCTCTATACCTAGCCCTAAGCTTCCAGGAGAGTCCCAGAGAGGGTCACCATGGCATGCCCCCCACTACTGCCACTGGGGCACTCCTGGAAGTGCTGGGCTGGATGCAGGGAAGGGTCCACAGGGACGATGGAGTTTGGAGGCATGTGCCTGACAGCAAATTAGGGAGTGGCCCCCGCCTCTGGCCTTGGCAAGTGCAGGCATCTGCCGGCTCCCTGCAGTGCATGGCTTCCATCCAATCTCTGCATCTTAGAGAAACCTCCGTAGATTGGAGTGCTTCTGCCTCGGGCTTTTTGAACATCTGTACTTAGCCCCAGAGGCTTGAGGTGAATTTGCAGCCTACCTGGTCGCTGGTGCTTCATTTTAGTTTATCAGTTTTGTCATGTTTTGCTGCTGCTGCCCATCTGTAAAGTTTATAATATAAAGTGGCTGCTTCATATTCCTACGTTTTGAACACTGCTCCCCTCACCCTGCAGTTTGGCTGTCTTTGGCATGACTCCCCCTTCATTTTCAATAGCAAATGGGCAGCAACCAAATATGGTAAAAGGGCTGTGTGACCCCAGCTGTCTTGGCTCCCTGACTAAATCCAAGTATGAGAATTTCTAAGAAGAGATGAAGGTGAGTAGTCTTTGTGTGCAGTAACAATTCAGGAAATACAGGTGTTGGAAAGTAATTTTGTCTCTGCCTCCTGCTAGTGTTCTTTGACTGCTCAGCTACAACGGTTGTGTGAGGGCCATAGATGCACATAGGTAGGTAATCTTTCACTGACTTTAAATGTTTAGACAAGTCTTGCATGCAACCCTGCACAGCAGGTGATCCTGAGCTATGATTGATCTGAATGATTCTGTTAGCACACAGCAGCAGCAAGAGTTTAGTTTTGGTGATACTAGAAGAAATCTGAGAATGAGACCCTGCCTTCCTCTAAGCTACTGTACCTTGCTTCATGTGAGATGATCCAATAATCATGGAAGCTGATAGAAAGACTCCCACGGATTTCAGTTGGAGGTGGATTGAATCCATGAAAATGAATTATTTTTGATACACATAATGTTTCCTAAATGTTGTAAGAGCAATGACTATCTCTAAACTGAAAGTTTATTATCTGGTTAGGGACCTGTTGGTAAAATCCTGGCACCACTGAAGTTGCCATCTAAACATAGACAGACTTTTTTGGGTTTAAGAGATGCTATTTTTTGTTGTTAATTAGCAAATTTTACAAAGTTCTCTCTCTCCCTTCAAAGATGATATAAGAACAATTTGTAGACCCAGAATAAAAACTTGCCCCTTCAGTTGTTGCAGTTAGGGCTGAGAGAACCTCTCCTCCGCTCTGTTCCTCTTTTTTCCTTCTTGCTCTGTCCTGTCCTTTTGCTCCATGCTGCCAGAAAGGATTTAATTCCCCTCCCCTTTCTCCTCACTCCTTCATCTTCCCATCACCAGGAAAAATCCATTTCTCCTTGCTTCTTAATCGCAGCTATTGGATGCCTACACAGTCAGGTGGGTTGCAAATTGGCTACAGGGCCGCACACAGAGAGTGGTAGTGGATGGGTCATTTTCGACCTGGAGTGATGTGGGCAGTGGGGTCCCCCAGGGCTCAGTCCTCTGGACCGCACTGTTCAACATCTTCATCAGTGATTTGGACAAGAGGGTGAAAAGCACTTTGTTCAAATTCGCAGATGACACTAAGATGTGGGGAGAAGTGAGCACGCTAGAAGGGGGAGGGACAGGTTACAACTAGATCTGGACAGGTTACAGATGTGGGTGGATGAGAATAGGATGGGATTCAATACTGACAAGTGCAAGGTGATGCACCTAGGCGAAGAGAACCAGCAGCATACCTATAGGCTGGGAAACTCCCTTCTCATCAGCACAAAGGCAGAAAGGGATTTTGGAGTCGTCATTGATTCAAAGATGAACATGAGCCGCCAACTTTGGGACGTGATCAGTAGGGCTAACCACACCTTGTCATGCATCCACAGATGCATCACGAGCAGGTCCAAGGAGGTGATACTCCCCCTCTATGTGGCACTGGTCAGGCCGCAGTTGGAGTACTGTGTCCAGTTCTGGGCGCTGCACTTCAGGAGGGATGTGGGACTAACTATAGGCCAGTTAGTCTTACCTCGATCCTAGGCAAGCTGTTTGAGAAAATTATTCTGGCACACATCCAGGGGGGGCCAGCAAGGGACTGCATGCTTAGGGGCAACCAACACGGGTTCATCAGTGGCAGGTCCTGTCATACCAACCTGGTGGCCTTTTACGATCAGATCACCAGATCATTAGATGCAGGGGTAGCAGTGGACATAGTCTTCCTG
>NW_017729033.1:34833755-34837969 GCF_001723915.1 Gavialis gangeticus | reverse complement strand
GGTCAGGGCGGCTAGGGTCTGGAACCAACTTCCAAGAGAAGTGGTGCAGGCTCCTACCTTGGGGGGTTTTAAGAGGAGGTTAGATGAACACCTTGCTGGGGTCGTTTGACCCCAGTACTCTTTCCTGCCATGGCAGGGGGTCGGACTAGATGATCTGCTCAGGTCCCTTCTGACCCTAGAATCTATGAAACTATGTGGACAGCATTGAGAGGGTCCAGAGGAGGGCCACTCGCATGATCGGGGGCAGCAGGGCAGGCCTTATGAGGAGTGGCTACGGGGCCTGAACCTGTTCAGCTTTCACAAGAGAAAGCTGAGAGGGGATCTAGTGGTCATCTATAAACTTACCAGGGGGGACCAGTGGGGAATGGGAGAGGCCCTGTTCCCCCGAGCACTACCAGGAGTAACTAGGAATAACGGCCACAAGTTGATTGAGAGTAGGGTCAGGAGGCACTACTTCACAGTCAGGGTGGCTAGGATCTGGAACCAACTTCCAAGGGAAGTGGTGCTTGCTTCTGCCTTGGGCAGTGGGGGGAGAGATGGGGGGGGTCTTCAAAAGGAGGCTAGATAATCACCTTGTGGGGGGTCATTTGATCCCAGCACTCTTTCCTGTCTTTCATGGCAGGGGGTTGGACTTGATGATCTGCTCAGGTCCCTTCCAGCCCTACCAACTATGAAACTATTTGACCTTGTAGATAAAGAAAATAAAGCACTATATTTTTCCCTATTAAAACTGAATCTTGTTTTTCCTTTTACCAGTTGTCAGTCAGTGTTGTGCTTCCGGACTGATGCTGACAAATACTTGTAGTACAGTAACACTTTGGGGCCTAGCCATGGCTCAGGGCCCAAGTGTGCGGGGTGCTGTATAAGCACAGAACAAAGAGAGCATTTACTGAAGACCTTAAAATCCCATACAGTTTTCATGTTACAATTTCAGTCAATGTGGAACTGCTTGAATTAATCAGTTTCATTAACATTGTACATGATCTGATCATTGTTGCAAAATCACTGTCTAGTTCTACAGGGTTACTTGACTTCCCTCTATAAAGTTCTTGGCCTAACTGAATAGGGGAAAGGTGGAAAAACAAGAAAGCAAGCAACAATTTTGACTTTGGATAAGCAACCACCCAACCAGAATTTGTGGAAAATTCCAGGGCAACAACCAACTTCCAACCTCCAGTTGAACAGCTGTTTTATCAAGGCTGGGAACTGAGTCCCAAGAGGCTACATTGTTACAAGGATTCTTTGAAGAGTTTGGAAAGGCAGTTGTGATTGTGTTATTCTTGATGAGGGGTACAGAAAAAAGGTAGAGAAGGGTCTTATGAGAAAGTCTGAAAGCAGTTGGGGTGAACCAAGGAGGGGACGTGGCCACATTCCCTTCAGCTGGGCAGCACATGCTCAGTGAGCTTTCTGTGCTAATCAGTTTGTCAGTGCAGCTCCTGGCCTAAGCCACCGTTTCGGTTCCCCAGGGTTAAATGCTACTGCTGCTTTCCTCCCTTTTCCCCTGTCTTTCCCCCTGCTGACAAATTTGGTTGGGGACCAGACCAGGGAGGGAGCACTGACACTGGTGATTACCCTTTGGCTTCCAAAGTTGTGCCAAAAGAGTGGCTCCAGCGAGGAGCAATGCTGACGAGGCGATGAGCTTGAAGAGCTAGCTGTGCATAGGTCTCACAGCTGAAGCGGGGGTGTAGTTATACCCTCTACACCCTGCCTAGATCTGTCCTGGGGGTCTCTGGCTTCCAAAGAATGGGAATCTACAAGGAAAGATGGCTAAGCATGTAGGCTGTTTATCTTTGAACTACTTCGGTTCTAAGTAACATGGTATCTTGCTTTAAGAATAGGGTGACCATGTGTCCCAGTTTGCCCAGGGCAGTCCTGGATTTCAAAGGCTGGTCCTGGTCAGTTGACGAAAATTAAACTAGCATCCCAGAACGGCAGGGTTGCAGGGCACGGTCTGGTGGGGCGGTGGAAAGGCATGGTGCACCAGGCAGCTCTGCCTCCCGGCTAGTCTGCACCTGTGCGCCTGCCTGCCTGCAGCAGCACTCCTGACTTGAGGTGGGGCAGTGAGCCAGATGTCCCAGTTTTCCTTATGGCCACCCTATTTAAGAAGGATGCCCGGTGAGAGATATCACTAGTATACCTCATGAAAGAAACTGCAGGTACTAATCCAAGTCAGGCCTGCTGAGGCTGAAGACTGATAAAGAGAGGTAGAGAGGGCTGCACCTTAGGGCCTGCTTTAAGCATAGGAGAACTGTGTGATTGCTTCAGAAGAGGCTGCAGCTACAGGCTAGAGGAGGGGGTCCTCTCAAAGATTCAGAGGAGTCAGATGTATTGTTAAATAGCATCTGTAAACCCATTAACAACATTCCCTAATTTGGCCTTTGTCTTTGGGAAGTGATGCTGGTGCACATAAAGGTGTCAATTCAAACTAGTGAAATGATCTGTGTGAAATTTTTATTAAAAATTAATACTTTGGGGTTGAGCTTAAAGACCTTCCCAAGCAACATAAAAAATGCACTCCATTCTTTTACTAAAATAAGAATATCCACATGGGAGATGGTAATAATATCGTTTTATTGGGATAACCCTTAATCTTTTCCCATGTAGACAAAGCCTCAGAATGTGTAGTTACTCCATTTTTTTTATCATTCTTCCCTTTTCAGCATCTCTTCAGCTTTTGAAGTCAGTCCATCTGTCTGTCTGCTGAACTACCCCCACCTTTTTACACATGCATTTTTAAAACTCTCCTCTTTCTCTGGGAGAGTCAAGCTCAGCCTCTTCCAGCACTTGGAGGTGGTGACTTAGAAAGATTTCTTCTTCCTTTTGCTGGTAACTGCTGACTTCAAATCTTACTGTCCTGGGGAGCATAAAGTTTAGCATGGTCCTTCAATGTGATGTTTCCTCGCTAGTGGATCTGTATGGAAACAGTTTACCCATCTAGTGAAAATCTTTTAAATTTTGAAACATTTTTCTATTCTGTGTTGGGATGAAACTGAGACCTTTCAATATTTTTTCATGGAAAATGAGCAAATAGGACACGGGAATAGTCAGCAGCCCATTGGTTTGGGAAGGGTTTCAAACTCATTTAACCCCAGATCCAGACTGTGGGGCCTCTTGCAGACCAGACAGTTTACCTCCAGGTCTGGCACTGGCTTCTCACCACAGCTGCCACAAGCAAAGGAATTAACAGTGTAGCTGCCAAGCCACTGTGTCGGTGACAGCAGTCAAGGAGTTGGTCCTTACTAGAAAAAATACCAGAAGTCATTCTCTAGGAAAAATAAAGTTATACGACTATAGCAAATATAAACCATTGTCAGGCTTTATTTTAAAGGGTATGTCTTGTTAGAGCCTCATTCTAAGGCTTCACACCAGTGGTTCTGATTTGAATGCCTCAATTTCTGCTGCAGAAAATAACCACTCTTTATTCTGATCCCACTGCTTCAGCAGCAGAATGCTGCTCCTTGGCTAATAGTGCAGATACAGCAGCTCTGGCAGCCATGCTAAGAAGCCCCATGGGTTGGATCTAGAGGTGGGTCCATGCTCTAACTTTAACTTCCTTGCTGTTGACTGGTAGCTGCAGTGAGAAGCCCCTGGGCCAGGTGACCCTCTCTATGGCCTGGATCCTGCCCATGGGTCGTATGTTTGACAGTTTGGGGCTAAGGCCTGACTTTGACACATGAGACTGAGATTCAAGTAACTTTGATATTCCTGCACATAAACACGCTTAACAGCATCAGTCAAATGAGGTTGGCCAGGGACATGGACTCCTCAGTTGTTTAAGGCTGTTACAGTGGGTAGTGCAGAAGTGCTACGTGCAGGAGCAACGCCGATGAATCCCTTGCTCAGGGATGCTGCATGTGTTCATACTCAGGCAAAAACAGGGAACTGGGAGGTATTGGAAGATTCACAGTTTAAACTGTCTGCCATAGAAGTGGTAACAAGACACTTGAAGGCGGTATGTGACATAGAATCATAGAATCAATGAGTCAGAAGGGACCTAGACAGATCATCGAGTCCGACCCACTACCATGGGCAGGAAGAAGCACTGGGGGTGGCAGGGGTCACAAGACCCCAGCCAGGTGCCTATCCAGTCTCCTCTTGAAGATCTCGAGGGAAGGTGAGAGCACCACCTCTCTGGGAAGCCTGTTCCAGGCTCTGGCCACCCTTACCATGAAGTAGTTTTTCCTAATATCTAACCTAAACCTATATTCCCTCAG
>NW_017729033.1:34815938-34828755 GCF_001723915.1 Gavialis gangeticus | reverse complement strand
TCCCTCAGCTTGTGGCCATTGTTCCCAGTGACTCCAAGGGGGCCCTGGTGAACAGGCTTTCCCTGAGTCCCTGCTGCTGGCCCCTGATAAGGTTGTAGGCAGCCACAAGATCCCCCCTCAGTCTCCTCTTGCGGAGACTGAAGAGATTCAGGTCCCTCAGCCTCTCCTCAAAGGGCTGGCCATGGAGGCCCTCAACCATGCGAGTGGCCTCCTCTGGACCCTCTCCAGGTTCTCCACGTCCTTCTTGAAGTGCGGCGCCCAGAACTGGACACAGTACTCCAGCTGCGGCCTGACCAGTGCCGCATAGAGGGGGAGCAAGACCTCTCTGGACCTGTTAGTGATGCCCCGTTGATGCATGACAGGGTGCAGTTGGCTGTGCCTATTGCTTCATCACATTGGCGACTCATATTCATCCTGGAGTCAATCCTGACTCCAAGATCCCTCTCTGCCTCTGTGCTGCCGAGAGGGTCAGCCCCTAACCTATAACCATAATGCTGGTTCCCTCTCCCCAGATGCAGCATCCTGCACTTGTCCTTGTTGAACCGCATCCTGTTCAGATCCACCCACTTCTCTAAGGTGCTCTGTTGAAAATCTTAGATTATCCATGCAGTTTCAGAATAGAGGATATGCCTAACCCATTTTGCTGTGAACAAGGAGTTGAGAATAAAAACAGGATACCTTCTTTACCTTAAATTGAAGCATTCAACTTGGAACAACTAGTGTGAAGCTTCAGGATGAGGCTCTAACAATAAGTATCCTTTAAAATAAAACCTGATCATGGTTTAAATTTCTTGTAAGGCTTTAACTGTATTTTTTCTAGAGAATGATTTCTGGTAATTTTTCTAGTAAAATCAATAATTGATTTAGCTCATACATTTAGAAAAGCCTATGACATGAATGATAGGATAAATGAAAATGTTATAGGACAAGCTATGGATAGAAGTCTGCCCTACATCACTGGGTCCCATGTTTTGCCTCCCTTTTGTAGGACTCTCTTACCACAACTTTGGTCTCTCGCCTCCTTTTTGTACTTCCTTCCCATCGATCCATTTTGATATCTGTTTGTTTCCCAGTTTTGTACCTCCTTTACCTTTTAGTTTTCTAAAATGTTCCCATTAATTCATCCATGGGAGCATGTGCATTATTTACTTAACCTGTGCATCTCTGGTGCTTTCTGTGCCCCGCTCCCTTCCTTAGGTTGCCCCTCTTAACCTCTTCATATTTGTCTTTATTGTGTACTGACTCCCACTCTCCTCTGTCTCCCCCCAGTCCAGCAATCCCATTTAGATCCATTACCTGTCCACATTTTAATCCTTACAAATGAGCTTTGCTCTTTTCACTCAGCCCTGGGACCCCACCCTGAGCCTGCAGATTCCAGCTGCAGTCTAAATCCTTAGCTGTGGTAGCTGCCTTTGAAGTCCTGTAGCAGCTGCTGTTAAGGATTCTGGGGTGTATTTGCAATCTTTATGGCATGGGTTGAACAAGGCTGAACAGAAAGGTCAAAAATAATTCTTGAAGATTAAAGGACACAGAGAGAGGAACTGGGGGTGGATGCAGCTCTCTGAGGAAGCCAGGCCTAACTGGAGTCGGAGGGAATATATAAAAGCAAATCTTTTGGGAGAGGTGGGTGTTGGTGAAATCTGCTGGCATCTACCATGCACTCAGTCTCCATCTGTAAGTGCCTGTCATGTACGGTTGTTCACCATGATTCACATACATTGGAGATTAAAAGCAATCCCTGGACTTCCCTGAGAGGCCAAAAAAATCTCTTGCAAGGAGGGAACAGGGTGTAGGAAACATCATTAAAAGTAAATAATGAATAGTAACTTCTGCTAAACTGAAGTCCCAGGTCAGAAAAGGACTTAAGTACATGCTCAGTTTCCATTGACATCAGTGGGACTCAAGCATGTGCTTCCCTGAATTGGGGCGTATTCCTGAATACAGGCCAGACTAAGGGGAAAATATGCCTAGGCTCCACTCTTACACTGATTCGCAGTGGTAAAAGGGATTTGCCTGATCAGAGCTCAGGGCAGGGTAGGGCTTTATAGTGTAACTGGTATTTTTCTTAATAACTAATTTAAAATCACTGAGTTCAGTTTTCTCACAAGTTAGTCTCACAATGGCACAGAAACCAATAAACTTACATGCCTCACTGCTTATATTTTAACACACCACTGTTTCTTTTTAAAATACTCAAAGAGTGATTTAAAATTTACAGCTTCTTTTGTTTTGCAATGTAAAAATTTTGTTGGGGCCAAATTTTGTCTTTTTCATAAACAAACTGTTAAAAACCGGTCCCTCATGATAGACTGTTATGAGTTCCAGAACCCTGATGAGTTCATAATCTCCAGTCTGAATATATTGTTCTTTGACAGTTCATAAAAGTTATGAAAACACATTTTTTAAAAAAACAAAATGACTAAATTTATATTCATAGTTTTAAAGGAAATATAGAGGTCATTTTTTAAAAAAAACAATTTTAATGAAGTGCATTTTGAAGGTGCTTTTGAGAATCCCTCTATATATGAAACCAATACCTAAATAATTCTAAGACACTGACTCTGATGGCCTTGGCTGGTGCTTGTCAAAGGAAATGAGTATTGCATTAGCCCTCAAAAACATAGTTGAGATTATCTACATACAGATGGACAATTTCACCTAAATACAGATGGACTAACTGTAGCCATTATTTTACTCAACAACTCAGCACTGAATTCAGTTTTATCATTTAATGATAACAGTTTAAATGCTTGTTCTGTGTAGTTGGCATTCTTTTTTGATAATTATGTCAACTATAAAAAGCTATAGTAGATTCTTCTTTACTTATATAACTTAACATTAACACAATCTCCAGAAAGATGTTTTATTTGACTAAAAGAAACCATATTTTTTCATCTATTGTACATTACTTTTTACATAGTAAGATACATAGTTTAGAGAAGTGGCTGTCAACCAGAGGTACGCGTACCCCTGGGGGTACTTGAGAAGGCCCTAGGAGGTACATGTGAGTGGGTGGGGGTGGAGTGCCACCATGCACCACCCTGCACTGCCTCACAGGTACCATCCGCCTGGCCAGACGTGAGGGTCAGGGGAAGTTTGCACACAGCGGCTGTTGCCACTCTGCGTCCAGCCATGTGCCACCCACATGCCACCCCTCCCCCACTCAGTGCCTGGGGGTATACTGCTCTGCATCTGGCCACCTGGGGGTACAATGATCGAAAAAGGTTGAAAACCTTTATATTATAGTTGGTATTATAGTATATATTATAGCTGGTATTATAGTAGACATTATTTCATTTCTACCTTCAGTTTCCTCAGTCCTGTGAGATTAAAAAAGAGCATGAGGATCTTTAGAGGACCCTGACAAGGCTATGAGGTTCGATGATGGTGATGATCAGGGGTCCTTGTTTTCAATGGAAAAAAAGCAAAAATCTCTGAAAAGAAATCATAAAAATCTGCATTTTTCTGTGAGTAAAATGAAACGTAGGGACTTACCAAAATAGTGGTAGAAGTGCGAAGTGCATAGGGTGGTTGTGGCTTTATTCTTGTTCTTCTTGTTGAAACCCCCTCCTGCACTGCTGATTGGCTGTGGGGTCCTAGTGGCCCCTGACCTCACCTCGGGTTGGTGAGTGGTAAAAAATGCATTTCTGTCGTGGTTTTGGTCTCTTGCTGATCAGTGGTGAGGTCTGGGGCTGCTGGGGGCTCATGGCCAATTGGAAGTAGGGGTAGGGTTCAAAAAGGCAAATTCCATGGTTTTCCATGTTTTTCCATGTGCAATGGATTTCAAGGAAGCCTGGTGGTGATTATTATTTAGATTTAGATATCCTGCACCTTCCAAAAAGTCTCAGACCAACAACCCACATGATAAGAAGTAATAACAGATTCCACCCCATCCTACCCAATCCAGCTTCCCTACCTATTACCCAATAGGGCAAGCCCTCTGTCCCAACATGGCATGTAAATTCACTGTCAACAACAGCAAGGTAATACTCATTGGGAGGAATCCATACGCATGCCTCATCTCTAAATTAACTGTAGCCAGTTAGGAAAAACAAACAGACGTAGGTGTCATGGGCAACAGAAGAGCTTTTGGAACTGGCCATTGTCTTGAAACGACTTCAAAGCAGTCGGACTACTGCTCTGATCCAGTGTGCAAGTTCTGTACCTCATGCAACTCTCTCCCTACCCTGCCCCATCAAAATAAGTCTCTGGATACCTAATGAGACCAGTATTTCACTGTTCAACTGATCTACCTTAAGGTAATTAGTCCTTTCTACTAACCAGTGCGAATTTTCTAGCAGCTTACTTCTTAGTTAACTTATCATAAGAAAATTAAGCTTTTTAAGTATTTGGATGAAGGTCTTGTAGATGATCCTATTAGATCTCTATAGTGATGTTCTATATTGAAAGTATATATTCAAGCTTGTTGGGATTAATCATTTTCTGTGTTTGTTTTCCCTCAATCCAATCATTCTCAGTCTAACAAAATGGGGTTTTGTGGTATCTATACTGCATAAAAAGAGTGTACACTTAGTTGGTTAGAATATCAAATTGGTAGAATATTGCTAAAGAGGAAAATCCAAAGTGTATCCACATTTGTAAGGGGAGTAATCACATACCTGTTAAGAGATTAAAACCCCAATCCAGCTATTTCCTTCTAGGACACAAGTTTGTACTCTGATTTTGGGTACAGTGAATAAAATGTGATTAGAATTTAGTTTAATAACATTTTGTTTGCAGAATACACACACTGGACACAAAAAACCTTTTTATAAAAGGTTGCTTTCCAGATACCTTATGGCTCTAATTTAACTTGTGGATCTAATTTAACTTGCAAATTCGGTAGTTTGATCTTCCCCAAATAGAAGATAGTGAAGCTCCTGAGTTCCATGGGCGGCTTTCTATTTTCAACTTCCCATAGAGAGCAGACTGTTCAGCCAATTTAACTTTTTTTTCTAACCCACTTCATCTTCGTTCATTTTGGCACTGATGGGACTTTTAAACTGGAAGAATTCCAGCTAGCTAATTGGCTGTCTGCCTCATTTTGGGGAGGGGGTGATGTCAAGTACTGAAATAATCAACTGATTGAAAGCAATCTTGTTTCAAAGGTCTGTCAGAACCAAACCTAAGAAGGTACCAATTCAGATTTGTTTTGCAGGTAACCACTAGACAGAGTTCCCTATCCTAGTGGACAAACACTTGAGAAGAATATAGATTTGAGGTCAAGAGCTGATGTTTACTCAAAGACCACATTTAAAGTACTGAATTCTAGAGGAAATAGTTAGGAATCCAGAATCTGTTTTTTCTCCCCCTCTCCCCACTCCCCTGCCCAACTTTAAAGCTATTTTCCCCCAAAGACAAACTTGGCAACTGATACGTTTTATAAAAAAAAAATAATTTTACTCCCCTTTTAAAAAAATAATTTTAATTATTATGCACTTGTTCAAGAATATTCTTCTTCTTTTTTTTTTTTTTTTGAGTGGGCTAAACTTTGCTTTCAGCTCTATGATTTCCTATTGAGTTAGGCATATGTGCTCCATGTATATTGATATTATCAAGTGTTTTGACTCATGATCTACTTGTTACTTTTTCTCTGCTTTCTGTATTTCCTATTGTTTTCGTTACTTACTGGAATTACCGGTGCTTGTAAAAATTGATCCCCACGTCGGCCCAAAACATCACTGTGGCCCACTCTTGATGTCCTCTCACACACAGCAGTGTCAAGGATCACAGTATGTATATTAAGAAAAATTACAGTGAGCTTCCATAACTAAACTAGACCATGCAGTAAAGGTTTGAGGCATATCATTAGTCCTGAAAAAGCAAACATTGCATTAAATTAGAAAGGGGTGAATATTTTAGTCCATCCTTATCCAGCAAAGCACTTAACTATGTGCTTAATTTTGAACATATGTTTAAGTTCTACTTAAGCACATACTTACATGCTTTGCTGACTCAGGAAAGTTGTCCCCCTTGAAAGCAATGCAAGTCTTACTATTGACTTTGAGTCCAATGTTCTGCTCAGAGACTTAGGACTAGATCTTAGAACTATTTCCCACTGTGAAGGAAATAACTTAAAACCACACCCAAGTTAAAAAGAGAATGTCAGAGAGACATATATACAGGAAATATTTTGTCTTTTCCCTGGAGTAGTATATAATCCTAAATGATATAGAAATTGCTAATGTTGAATTTGCAGCATACTTCACTTGTATGACTTGTATGGTCATAAAGTGTGCTTGACATTAGGGTGGGTCACTATTTTTGGAACACACATTCAAACTTGTAATGAAGCAGAAACAGAGAAAAGAATCTGTGGAGCCAGTTGGTATAGCCTGAGCTGGTGGAGCATTGAATACCAGACTGATAGTACAGCAAAACATATCAAACTCTCATTTGTATTGTCTGGATCAGAGCTCTGACATGGAGGATAAACAAGAGCTGGTTCTTCTTGCTGGGATTCAGGGAGGTATTTGATCACCATCTAGGAAAAAATGAAGTGTGATTTCTGGATATATTCCAGTATTTGTCAAAGAATGGTGAGGCAATGTTTAACTGCTTAATGGAAACTTTAGAGAAATGTTGACATCCCACTCATCAATCCAATTGCTTTTTTATCTCCCCACTGTCTTGGAAAGAGAGTAAAGTGTAAACCAACGTTTGGCACAAATGGGCTGCCTGTGCCATTTAACAGCAATTTGCATGTAATTGGTAACAATTGTACAGACAACCCATTTATAAAAATGAGTGAGCTCACAACACGGCACCAACTAGGGGGAACCTAAAGGTCTCCCCCAAGAATCCCTGTAGTAAGGAAGGAAGTGGAAGCTTTTAACCTTCACCTATTTTTCTCATCCACAAATTCATAGGTGCAAAACCAGTTTGGACCAAACTATTCATACTCCCTCAAGAAGAAATCTACTTGATTTGGTATTATTTAAGCTTTAATCTGTTTTAAAGCATTCTAAAAGATTGCTCAGAAGTCTCCCCCCCATGTAATTCTTAATAATCCTTCAATTTTTATATTGGTATAAAACCTTCAACAGTCAACCTTAAATCTGTTTCCATATAATTATGAGTAACTGAACCAAGAGGACATGGAACTAGGCCTTATACCAATGCTTTAGATTAAACCCAGTACTGAAAATGAAGTTCTGCATGGGGTCCTCTCTTGATATCCATCTAGATTCTCCCTTCACTTGGGTATAAATGTGAAGTATCTCAATGAGCTGCAGTGATATAACTGAGAATAGAAGCATCCTCAGTATCATGGATGAGACATAAAATGTGGGACTTGTTGGCCCAGTGTAGCTTTGTAAATGTGCAAATAGGCTCTGCTCCTTTCACTGCCCAGGCTACAAACATGGCCTGTGTCACTCCATTTGGAGGTATTGTTCCTGTGTGGGAAAGTCCAAATAGCAGTAAATCTGGTTGTCAGCAACAGCAGTGTTCCCTCCCAGTTGAGGATGATCACTCCCATGTGTCAAGTAAAGAGGTGTAGAGGAATCTGCCGATGGCTACGAAGGCCAATCCTAGAGCCATAGACTCGCTGGCAGATGCCACAAATGGTGGTTAAAGAGAGGGTTGAACCCATTTCTCGGTCTTGTTTTCTTTCCTTCCATTTCTGTCGCTCTTCTTCCTCCTGGCTGAGACAGGTTTCCTCCAAGTAAGATGCATCTTCTTGCACACGGTGTCACCATGTAGCTCTGTCCCAGGCTGGTTTTTCCCAATTTGTGATGTCAATTTCACACTTCTTAATGTTTGCCTTTAGGGTGTTCTTGAAGTGTTTCCTCTGGCCCCCTTATGTCCTTTGTCTGTGGCTGAGTTGGGAGCACAGCAGTTATTCTGGTACACTTCCATCAGGCATGCACACACATTGCCCCGTCCACCACAGCTGATGTTGAATAGTCCATGCTTCTGTGTGGGTGGTGTTAGCATTGGTAAGGACACTGGCATTTGTGTGATGATCTTCCCACATCATGCCAAAGATCTTCTGGAGGTAGCACTGAATGTATCACTCCATTTGGAGATGCTGTTCCTGTGTGGAAAAGTCCAAATAGCAATAGGTCTGTCTGTAGCTTGCTCACGTATAATAGATTCCTAATGGCTCAAGCACAGATATAGGAAGGTGGTATGGCCACAGTGGCAATTCACAGCTGGCAGGGGACATTTAATGGATAGTGGTTTCCAAGCAGTCCTCACCTGGCCCTAAACTGTCATCACTGTCAGTGTGCCAGAACTGGCACCTCTGGCAGGCAAGTGAAAGACATATGCCCACATCCTTATCTTTCAATAAGTATTTGTTAATAGCCAAAAAAGAACTTACTGCTGTGGCACTATCAGGCAGCCACGGTCCTGGCACCATTTTTGCTGCCACTAAACAAAATGTTATCTTTATTAGTCAACTGCATGGACCATGCTCTGCTTTAGCAACCAGTGTAAATCTGTAGCCAATAAAGTTATTCTGTGCTTACATCAGTTGTTTCCACTAATATGCCAGTTTTGTACAAGTTTCTGCTTGAGGGACCTGGTCAGTGGAGAGGAAAAAGTTGCATTATCAATAAAGTGGATCCAGTTTGTGTGGAAGAATAATGAAGTCTAGCCATCAAAAGGAAAAGTCTTTTTTTTAGCAGAAAAGGTTGGTATGTGTAATTCCCCTGTTAAAAATCAGCTTTTCTTCAAATGAGTAGCTGTTGTCAAAGTTGGCATTTTACACCCACTCCCCAAGACAAGAGCAACAAGTCCAAATTAGTGATTAGTTTAAATAGAGTTCTTGGGAGAGTCCCTGGAAACATTCCTGGTGGTTATTGCTCAGGTAAGAAGCATGAATCCTAGCTGGGCCATTCTAACACATCGCATGTCATCTGTTACTGTTGCTTGCTCTGATATGAACCAGAAAGATGGGGTACAGACAGTGGGGAAGAGGAATGAAATGCTCCATCAAAACAAATGAAGATGAAAGGTATGTCATTTGATACTGGAAGTGAACAACTCTTCATGAGCAAAATGAAAGAAAAAGCAGGAGCAAAAATAAATTTTAAAGGTTTTATTTGCCCATTTTTTCATGCTGGTTTTTAAATAAGCAGTGTGTGCAAAGTGTGAGAAACCATTTTCAAAGTCCATGCAGAAACATGTGTATCACATACAAACCACTTTACCCAAGTCCAGGGCTATGTGAGGCTGGGCAGGAAAATGGCAGTGGATCAGCCGTTGTTAAATGAGCTGCTGGTTCTGCAAGTGATGGATAAAACGGTCCAACCTCCTTGTCACATTGATGGTACAAGGCAGCTACTCATGAGCAGACTCTATCCCCCAGAGCCCAGTGACTTTCTCTGGATCTCCCCATTACTCAGACAGAGTGTACTTGCAGGGCAGGGTGTGCAGCTACGTAAATGCTAATCCTGTTTTCAAATCATGCAGATAGGTGTTTTCTTTGAGAATCTAGGCTGGAATAATAGAAATGAGGGCAAGTTATGCAAAAACAATATATATGCAGTCTAACTCTAGAATAGCTGCGCTGTTTGGGAGGTAGCCAGAGGCACTAACCCAAACCTGATTAAATGTCCTTTCAGATTTTGGTCTTAATAAGTGGGATGTGCATTCTGGATCAGCGGGAAGACTGGAGCTGGACACCAACATAAGAGGCACTGCAATATTTAAGACTAATAAAGTAAGTCATGCATATTTGCCATCATGAATAAGCAGCTTATTTAGAAAAAAATGTTTGTGTCTATAAAATGGTAGAATTATGTTTGATTACAGCAACCTTAGGGTCTGCAAAGACCCCAGGGTCATTAATTGCCTCAGCCATGGATATAAATCCTCTTTGTCAAATTCAGCACATGTAAACTAAGCTCTCAGTGGTGCTGCAGAGGGCTATAATCAAGTGAGGCTGTTAGAAGCATCGGTGTTTTTGCTGGACTTAAACAAAACCACAGCTACATGCCATATAATTTTGGATCCCCAACTGAGAATTTAATGTGCAAAGAAATCAAAAAAGGTAAAGATATTAATATATGTGCTGATCTTGTGTTTTGAAGCTTGTGTATTATATTTCTCTTCTGGATAAGAGAGCTGGCGAAGAGCCAGCAGCCTTGTTGAATGTTTAACATTAAAGATCTGTTCATGAGCAGAAATGGATCTGAACCAGAACACTGGATCTGATTCTTATCCAGCTCTGAGGATGCTTGAGTCCAGATTCTTACCTCAGCTGGCCCCAGGGCATCTCAGCTTATAAGAGTCATAGTAGTTGAACAGAACCTAATAGAATGGCTCGTGGGTCATGAATAGGGCTGCCATGCACAATGATCACCCTCTCTCTCTTTCTCTCTCTCTCTAATATATAGTAAATTTATAAACACACACACACTCTATGTTATAATCGTAAATATAATGGCCATTTTGATTATCCCTATACATACTGTGGCCTATTAATGACTTTGGCAAAGCGCTGGTATGTTGCAACGGTTTGCTAACTTCTTTTTTGCAAAATAGTCACTACCATTAGCCATTTGAGTTTAGGGTTTAATATCCGCATTTTTAGAATTATGCAGAATTGGACCCGGCAGATCAGCGTTCCAGATATAAAGGGATCTAAATGACTGTGATCACTCTAAACATATAGGATTTCTTGAGCATGTGTTTTAAGTTTAGAAGAAGAAAAATAGCCTTTCAGGACTTTACTCAGGGGATGCAAGTTCAGCCCCAGACTTCCTGTATGTACAAGTCACTTAACCTGTCTTTGCCTGGGGACACCAGTTGTGAGAAGGATTGTAGTAGTTCCTTACTTGACCGGACTATTATGAAGACAACAATTCAATAACGTGTGTGCAGTACTCCCTATTCCCAGGCTTGCTTATGCATTTTATCCAATTACTCTTTAATGAAAAATGCGTAAGCAGCGCTGGGACCAGAACCCAAGGCTTCCCCCATCCCAGGGGAGTGCCTTAAGTCTTGGGCTACAAAAGTCTGCTTCCTTTGCCTTACTCTTTCTGGCTTCATGGATCTTGAACTGTTTCCTACATTAAGCCGCATGGTTTGGAAGTTCTCCTGGGAAGTGGGAAATGTGAATTTTAATCCCCACAGGTTGAGGAAGGCTGGGTCTCTCATTTCCTGAACAAGTGCTCTAACCACTCATCATTGGCTCGGGAAACCATGGAGATTGCGCTTTTGGTAGGTTACTGGTTACTGTCACAATTTCTTGAATGGCTGAGTCTGAGGCATGACAGGCAGACCCTCTGGCAAGATGCACATACAAACTCAGTTGAGTTTGCATTGGCATACCAAGTAGCATTTTGTCTTGCTTGCCTCTGGCGCCTCTTCTCCAGCTCATCATCAGGCATCCTGGTTTTCCCTGTTTAAAAATTGCAAATTCTCTGGTTAAAAACCCCCAAATCCATGTTTTTCTGTGATTAAAGTGAAACACCACTATATATCTCGGTATCAGTTGAAACACAAGGTTTTATTGATATATTTACAATTGTAAAGCAATTTAGAAGCCTACTAGTGCCTCAACCAGTATAATAAAATAAATTGTAAATACCTATAAATGTTGGTGTTTGATTTTGGCTTTTTTATCATGGAAAAATCAGAGCTCCTCCTGCCCCCTTTGCTCACCGGGATGCAGGTCCATCTGTGGCTGTCCCCTCCCCCAGCAAATGCTTTGTGGGGTGGAGCAGCTCTGAAATGCCAGTGCCCTAATTCTACTGCACATTAGAGTTTTTTCATGCCACACTAATGTGCAGTAGAATTAGTCTGCTGTGCCATTTGTGTCTTGTGTAGACATGTCCACTGTGAGGTAAATATGAGGACAAGGGCAGTTATCACAGAGCAGCTGAGATGTGGTAAGCCTCCAACCCCTTTTAGTTATCTGCATGCCACAGCACTCTGAATAAGAGATGTACTTTGTTTTGGGAAGGGAGAATAAAAGAAAAAAAAAAGTTTTTCCTTAAAAAAAATGTTTGGGGGGTGGTGCGTACTTGCTATTGCAGGAGCTCATCCTAGGGGTGGAGGCTCCAGCCATGTGACCTGCAGGAGGCGCAGGGTCCTCTCATGCGCCTCATTTCCCATGTCTGCGTGGAAGATGGTGCTACTTCCATACACCCATAGCTGCAACTTAATTGTATGTAAGCCCACGCTGTAACTGCCATAATTCAGAGGATTAAACTAGTAGATATTAGCTCAGGGCTGGGCAAAATACAGCCCATGAGCTGGATCCAACCTGCCAATTGATTGCATCTGGCCCACCGCTTCCTTTGTGGTACTCCAGATGAGGCCAAGTCCCACCTGCTCCTACCTGGGGCAGCCCATGTTGTGATTACACCTGCACCTTACCCATGCCTGCCAATGGCACCCCCTTGGCCCTGGCCTCAGGCCCCAGTCAGCATGCTCAGCTTCCTGGCACAATGAACAGCCTGGTGGCCAAATGGGTGGAAGGTGGTCAAGAGCTGGAGCCCCACATGCTGAGACAGGAGCCATCTAGCTGCAGCTTTCTCCCTGCCTGGCTCAACACGTGTCCCCCATGGCCACTGCCACTTCCTCACACTACGCACTGCCCAGAGTAGTACAGCAAGAGCAGGAGGAGAAGGTATGGGGAGCTGAGCAGTATCTGGGCAGCTGCAGCTGGAGTAGCCCCTCTAGGAAGCTGTGTACACTAGCCAGGGCTGGGCCTAGGGCTGGGGTGGTCATTAGTGGGCATGGGTGGGAGCACAGCATGGGCTACCCTGGGTGGGGGCAGGTGGGGCTTGGCCCCATGCAGAGCACCATGAGGGCAGCCAAGGGTTAGATGTTTTTGTGGGATTTACTCAAGGGGGACTGT
>NW_017729033.1:34814508-34815783 GCF_001723915.1 Gavialis gangeticus | reverse complement strand
ATCTCCTGGGCAAGCTCTTCTGCACATGCCTCACTCCCCACCCCAGCCAGTTCTATGTACACCACTCAAAACAACGTGAATAAGGATAACATTATTTTTTTTAAATAAAATGAAAATATATTTTAATAGATGTTTGATTTTTTCATGTACAATTTGTTTTTTTATCTATGATTTGTTAAGATGGTATCTTCTGGAAGATTTTGTGTGTGCAGCCCTTGACAACTCACCAAAATTCGTTAAGTGGCCCACCAACCAAAATAATCACCCACGCCTATGTTAGCTGCATAGGATGATGAGGGGGAATGAGGTTGGGGTGTGGGTCCTGCCCCAGATCCATACAGACTGAGCTTCCAGCCCCAGAGGAAATCGGTATGTTTGTTAAGATGGTATCTTAACATAAGACATTGACCCCAATTTTCCATCACTAATTTTTTGGGAAACGGTATGTGTGATAGATAAACAAATATGGTAACTTACAATTAGTTTATTTTTCCATACCCTCGTTGCTAGATAGTATGGTTTGGATAACTTGTACGGGTACCCAAGTTTTGAAAATGTGTCTCTTTTTCAACCAGTCACTTGCAATCACTCAGTCTTTTCCTTTCTAAAATCCCATCTCTCTACTTTACAATGAACCTCATTCAGTTCATAAAAGATTATTATTTTTAGGTTTTAAATGATCTGTCTCTCTTCCGAACACTTGTAGGGACGTGTTGAAACAACATGGGAAAAGAGAAAGAAAAGTAACACGGCTGCCCTTTTAGCCAGTCTGAATGCTGCTCTAGAGGAATACTTAACATTCTTCTCTGCCTCTTCAACATTTTTTGTTCATGAAAGGACCAGTTGCTAATTTAAAAATACCTGGCTTTTCTTTTTTCCTTTCTTCTGATGGTGAATAAATGGTTTGTAGGAGGGGAGTTCAGTTTAATGCAAAGATGTCTATTAATTAGAAGCTTTCTCTTATAGTTCCTTCCCTGATCAGAAGACTTTTATCCAGAAGAAAAATTTGCACCTGGTAAGTGCATGCAGTTTTATTAAAGCCCATAGAATTGCACCCACATATGCCATGTTTTAAGTTGGCTGGTGTCCGAAATTAGAACCCCATTCAGTTCTTTTAAGAGAGACAGATTCTCTCTCTCACACTCACACTCACACTCACACACAGCCATTCACCAAAGTTAGTACAAACAAAATGGGACCCTTTGAAAGCAGAGGATGTTGGACAAAGAGGTGGATGGATGGCTTGCTTGCTTATTGGTACAGTGGCAGGTTGTT
>NW_017729033.1:34804351-34809508 GCF_001723915.1 Gavialis gangeticus | reverse complement strand
TGCCATGTTTTAAGTTGGCTGGTGTCCGAAATTAGAACCCCATTCAGTTCTTTTAAGAGAGACAGATTCTCTCTCTCACACTCACACTCACACTCACACACAGCCATTCACCAAAGTTAGTACAAACAAAATGGGACCCTTTGAAAGCAGAGGATGTTGGACAAAGAGGTGGATGGATGGCTTGCTTGCTTATTGGTACAGTGGCAGGTTGTTTATGGTGTCTTTTCTTTACGGTTTCAGAGACATACATTTGAATTTTGCTCTTGAATCTTGCTCAAGTCCAGAGCGAGGACACTGAGAAAGGTGTCCCTCAATGACTCGGCTCTAAATGGGTACCTAGGATTTTGGGATGTGGAGTTAAGAGTTGGTTAGATGAGAATACAGCGTCCAGGAGTTTCAACCTCTCCCTAATGGATGAGGAAAGTTGGGACTCCATGACTTGGAGGTTTGACAGCATCTTTCTAACCAGCCCTGGTGGTCTCCAAAGCACTTTACAAATTATCAACAAATTGTACAGCAACTCCTTGCTTTTTGCTGAAATATGGCCACTTCAGAGGTTGTGGACAACAGTCAAGCCAATGCCCAGCGAGTAATATGAATATTGTTTCATATTGTATAACATTGATTTCATTCAGCAAGTCTTGTGGATAGGGCTGTAAGGTTTTAAAATGGGGATGAGAAGCCTTAGGGCTCTTTCCCTGGCTCTTCTACTTCTTTGCTATTACAGCATGGGTTGCCCCTCTCTGAGCCTCTGTTTCCTCATGTCCACCTTTTGTCTGTTTTGCCTGTTTAGACTGGAATGGCTTTGGGGCTGGAACTGTCCCACAACTAGAACAACGGGGCCAAATTGTAGCTGGAGCTTCTTGTTACTACTGTAATATAAATAATTATTAATAGTTAACAATTAATATTATTACTGTAATGTAAGTAATGAAATACAAATTGTTCATTGCTTGGTCCTGTATTTAGCTACTAGTTATGACTGATTAATCAATCATTCACTTGAAAATGGAATTTTCTTTCCACATGACTTCTGAGATTCTGGTCATTCCCCATTTGTTTTGCCTGATAGTCCATAGCAGAGTGTACTTCCCTTTTTGGCTGCAATACCTTAACACCACTGAGAAAATTAACTGGAGCAAGAGTGAAGAGCATGTGATGGTTCTAAATTAAATATTGCCTTAAGACTAAGTTGGTAAGGCCTTCAAAACAGCCTTCCATTGTTAATAAATAACAGCTCTTTCAAGGACTAGTGGCTTCTTTATGTTGTTATACAGCACTTAATTTTCTACTTAATACAGTTCGGAGATGGAATTCATAAAAAGTTGGACTCTTGCCCTAGATTACTAATTGGTTGCCGTTTGCACTAGCAAAATCATTGACCTTTCAATTTGTAATTTATAAGAGAGTCTTACATATGATAATACTTTAAATTATTTTTTACTTCAGCTTTTATCTAGACCAGCTGAATAAATGTTCTAAAAAGCCACTGGGATTTAACAAAGATGAAGTAAACCCAGGCCTGTTATTTTGTTGTCAACATACTATTAGGGGAAAAATTAATTTAAGACATTTCTTAAAGTTGTATGTATAAGTTATCTGTTTGAGATCTAGTCTTAAGGAGTACTTCCTATGAGGGCTGAGCATTTTCATTTCTGTTGAAGTCAATGGGAGCTAATCTTGCTCTCACCAGTTTTTAGGATGAATTCCTTTTGTAATAATGTTTTAGAAAAGGGGAACATGGTGACAAAACATAACTAATAATTTGACCTGTGAAGCCTAGAACTTTTCTTAATTGTGCTTCACACCTTTAATAGTTTTTCTCTTATTTGAGACTGGAAAAGCTCAACATTAAAACATTCAAATCCAAAACTTGTGTGCTGTCTTAACACCTTATACATTTGGAGGAATCCTGTGCTATAGTTAAATGAAACTGTCTAGAAACCAATCATGCAAAAATGTACTCACATGCTAAACTTCAGTAGTTTTTTAAGTATTGCCATTAAAATCAGTAGAAACACCTCTGGTAGCACAAATAAAAATATGTGAACACACTTATAAAGAAACTTAACTTTACTTGTAGAAATATCCCAAGGATGACTTCTACTCACACGAGGAAAGTTTGAGTGCATACTTGTTTGCAGGATTATGGCCAAATTGATTTCTGAAAAAATAAGCCCAGAAATATGCATAAGCAACCCCTTTAGCTACAGGCATCTTCCCATAAACTTGCAATATCTCCACTGATTTGCCCTTTTTGTGCGGGAGTGACTCTACAGGTTACAATGAGGTCACATTAAAGTTTGTTAACAAGTGGTAAGTGTTCTCTAGGTCTAGGTGTCTTAAAGTTATGTTACTTCGGCAAGGATTATCTTTGACCTGTGCTACCCAGCTCAAGTTAAATTAACTTCTGTCTGTTCACCTGAGATAAAAGTATAAACAAGCAGTCCTCCAGTATCCCTGGAGGCACTGCTTCCAGAAGGACTAGCTATCATTCAGGACTCTACAGCTCTAAACTGACAGCTGGGAACAACCAGGCAAAAGGTGAATGGGGACGGGAGACAAGGGGATCCAAGAGGCAGTGGAAGGCTTAAATCACCCCTTCTGCCACTCATTGGCCCTCAGATCACCTTTCAACCCTTACTTAGCCTTTCCATTCTCAGATCACCCCCTGCCACCCCAGTCCTCTCTGCCCCCATCAATAGCTCCCTTTACCTCTGATCACCCTCTTACCCTTCAAATTGCTCCCCACCCCTTGAATCACCCACTTTGTCCCCATTGGCTGCCCCATGAATAATGCATGCCCCCAGAGGCTGGGGGGGAACAGCGACTGCCCATAGGTGGTAGCGGCGGTGGAGTTGTGGTGGTGGGGTGGCAAGCGCTGACAGGAGGTCAGCAACTACCCACAGATGCTGCTGGCAGTGTTGGCCAGCGGCAATCGGTGACTGCCCACAGACGCAGTCAGTGGTTTTGGCAGTGGGGGGCAGTGGTGGTGAGCGGTGACCCCCCCGCCACCAGCAGTATCTGCAACACTTTTTTCAGGAAGTGCACTGCCAATCTCAGGCGGTGCATGTACACCCACGTGCACCCCCTACGCATCACCAATGGGCTGTCCACATCTCTTTCCCCTCTTCAGTTAGTTCTTTCACCCATGGATCATTGTTTTGCCACCCTGGTCAGTCCAAGAGCAGTGGTAGCAGTGGGGGAGATGGGATTCACCCTCCCTGCCTGCTCCCAGGCTCCCTACAGCCTGTGCTGCCCTTATGTGCCTGGATCCAGCCTTCATCAGGCCCTGGGAGAAGGGAAAGGTCAGGGGGTGAGAAAGTGAGGAGTTGCCAGGCAGCTGTATGGCCTAGCAGGAGCTGGATCTGGGTGTGCGAGTACAATGTGGGGCACAGAGAGCCTAGGAGCTAGCAAGGAGGAGAAGCCTCTGCTGCTGTACTGCCAATCTTGAGCTGATCAGGTCTGCAATCAAAGGGTGGAAGCGCTGATCAGGGGGGCAATTCAGGGGGAGGAGGGGATGATTAGGGTGGTAATTAGGAGGTGTATAAGTGATCTGGGGACTGATGAGGGTAGAGGTGGTGATTCAGGGGGCAGGAGGGTGATTTGGGGACCTATGGGGGACAGAGCAGGCAATTGGGGATGATGGGGTTGGAGGGGATGACTGGGGGGGCTTGGGGGCAATCCAAGTAGTGTAGGAGGCCCCTTCTCCCCACCACATGCATAGACTGTAGCTAGGCATCCAGTGAGTGGGCAGACATGTTGCAGACCTGGCAGCTCCTGGCCACAGCCCTGCTTGCCAGCCCTCTAGCAGCAGGTCTGAACAGTGCCTGTTAGAGAGGGATTAACCCTTAATGTGCAATGGCTCACCAGATGTGCTTTACTTTAAACACTGTCTAACATGCCTTAGCATTAGCATGTGCTAATTGTAATGTTCAATCTCACCTTTAGAATGTTTTACTGGGGACTGGACCTTAAAATATTGCAGAGTCAAGTGGCTATAACGCTAAAGTGGCCATTTATATGAGTTCCTCCAGCTCTTCCTTTTCTGGGAGATAAGTCATTTTGACCACTTATGTTTTTTTTCCATTTTCAGAATCTTGTTCTTTAGGAGATGGTAAAGTTTTACAAAAGTTTTGGGTGTTTGGTACTTCTTTTTCACAGGGTGGCCCAACATGTTAACATCTTGTTTTCAGTTGCTAATAACTTGGCCAAATTTCAGTTGTTTGGGCTGAAATTTTCCTTGTTGGGTGTCTGCCTGAGCTTGAATTTTTTTAAAGACAGTGCCAGCCAACTGACAGATAGTGAGAGAGTGATTACAGAAGAATGAATTCCCCTCATACTCTGATTTGGATTGGAAGCTAATTGAAAACCTGTATATGACAAGGAGACCAGAACCAGAGGCACTGGTGGGAACGGAGAGGGTGAATGCCTTCCTAGAAGTGTTGTGAAAATTAATGAATGCTTGAAGCACTCAAGTACTATGAGAATTTTAGAAAAGGCCAGGAGGGAACTAATAATTCTGTTTTCATAGCAGGATTTTTAATATTGTGTGGTAAATAGTGCATGGGCCACATACTGGACAATGAGGGGAAAAAGGAATTGAGTAGCTGAATGTCCAGCAAGGGATGAATTTTAGGGGTGAGGAGGAGAGTATTTGATCATGTAATTAAAGCCTGGATTATAATACATACTCGAATGGGGGCTGAATTAACAATGCAGATAATGTTAATTCTGGCATTTCCTCAGTTCTGGAGTGTTTGACTTTGCAATCTTAACATTTGTTTAATATAGTTTATTATATTAATATAGTGTAAACTATCCTAGATGGAGGTCTAGATAACAATACAGTATACAGAACACAATATACAAACAATACAGTATAGAGCAGCCTCTAACCACATTAGCCTGCATCGTACCAGGCTTTTAAGAAAGCACTATTTCTTTGTCCCTTCAAGTATACCCTATGTTTGTTATCCATGAACAAATTATGTTTACTGAATGTATCAATTTTTCCTAACCACTAAAAACAATCCATATACTGTATAGTCCAGGGGTAGGCAATGTTTTTTGGCCGGAGTGCAGAAAAACACCACGTTGCCTACCTTGGAAGGTGCTGAAGTGTCAGAATGCCAGAAAAACAAAATGAGGGCAGGG
>NW_017729033.1:34804115-34804340 GCF_001723915.1 Gavialis gangeticus | reverse complement strand
GCAGGGGGTACATGGCAGGATACCCTGTTCCCTCCCGCCCTGCTGCCCCTTGCCCCCCACCCAAAGCCCCTGCTCTCAAGCCCTGCTGCCCCTGCCCCCCAGCCCTGATGCCCCATTCCCCAGCCCTACTGCTCCCTGTCCCCCAACCAAAGCCCCTGCCCCCCAGCCTGGCGACTGCACGGGCACCTTGGGGCGGGCTGCACTGCCCTGCTGTCTGCCCCGAGG
>NW_017729033.1:34795094-34799115 GCF_001723915.1 Gavialis gangeticus | reverse complement strand
GGGGTAGGCAATGTTTTTTGGCCGGAGTGCAGAAAAACACCACGTTGCCTACCTTGGAAGGTGCTGAAGTGTCAGAATGCCAGAAAAACAAAATGAGGGCAGGGGGTACATGGCAGGATACCCTGTTCCCTCCCGCCCTGCTGCCCCTTGCCCCCCACCCAAAGCCCCTGCTCTCAAGCCCTGCTGCCCCTGCCCCCCAGCCCTGATGCCCCATTCCCCAGCCCTACTGCTCCCTGTCCCCCAACCAAAGCCCCTGCCCCCCAGCCTGGCGACTGCACGGGCACCTTGGGGCGGGCTGCACTGCCCTGCTGTCTGCCCCGAGGTGCGTGTGCAGTCACTGCCAGCATGGAGCTGATGCCAGAGCTGTAGAGCCCAGTGCAGCTGTTTGCAGCCTGCTTGTTGCAGCTGCCCAGAGCCCAGGCTGGCTACAAACAGCTGCGCCAGGCTCCAGAACCTGCTATCACCTCTGTGCTGGGAGAGGGGGAAAGGCCAGGCTGCACTGCCTCAGGCCCCTCCCCCACACCTGCTCTGACGCATGGGTGCACAGTGCTGGTACGGAGCTGATGCTGGAGCCTGGAGCCCAGCACAGCTGTTTGGAGCCCCCCCTGCTGGGAGCAGCCTGGGCTCTGTTGCTGGCAGCAGCTACCCAGAGCTGGGGCTAGCCCAGGCCTGCTGACCAAAATGGCTTCACGTGCCATGCTCAGCACATGTGCCGGGGGTTGCTGACCCCTGGTGTAGTCCTTAACCTGTGAAGAATTTCTTCTTAAGCTGATTGCCATAAGCGTTCACCATTTGTTATCATTGCCATAGAACTGATCACCCAAGTTCTGTGCCATTCTTTTTATTCCCTAACTGGAAAACTTAAACTTTAAGCATGTGCAGTTCCAATTTTTGTTTGCACCGTGTGAAACACGACATTTTTTGTTATGGCTATTTGGAAAACACTATTTTCTGTGAGCGTTCTCACAAATGTTATTCATGTTGCTTTCCCCACACAAGGCAAATAAAGTGCTGTTCACACAAATTGTGAAATATAATGCCTTGATCCTATTAAAACTCGCATGTGTTGACTTGAAACCTGTGAGTAGTCCCATTGGTTTTACTGGAGAAATGATAAGCACATATGTAAGTATTGCAGGACAAGGCCTAAATTAATAAACATGGCTGTGAATACCATCACAATGAATCAGCAGAAGAAATGATTGGCAAGAGAATAACATTTGCAAATATGTTTTTTGCCACATTTGCCCAGGCTGGAAAAATTAACCACTCTGATTATCTGACAAGCAAGTAAAGCTGTCTGTGGTCAGCAGCATTTGTGCTTGGAATTAGTTAGTCATCACAGACTGGAAGGCAAAAAATTAAAATACTATCTTGAAATGCCAAAAATAACTTCAGAGAAAAAAATAGTAATATTCTTCTTTTTCTCTGAGGGTTCCTAGCCCCTCCTCACCTGGTATTAATTTGATTTGATTTTAATTTAAATAATCTTTTAAACATCATTGGCTTCAGGACTTTGTGGCATTAGAGTGAAAGTTCTGGTTTCCACATTGGCAGTCCCTTTGAAGTTGGCACAGGGCTCAGAGAGCAATAGAGTTTTTTTTTTTTTTGATCTGAGCCAATTTAAATGTCTTAGAATATTGGCTCCAATAAGCACAAGAAGTTTTCAAGTGCTTTGGAGCAGTTCTCTTGTCTCCTGAGCCTCATATTGGCTTTAAAGGGGCTATATTTGATTGCAGGGACAGACGGAATCATACTATTAACAGAGGAATTTCCCAAATGAAATCCTCACTCCTACCTAGTCCCACACATTGCATTAAGGTCACTAGAAAACTCCTATTGACTTCTGTGGGACCAGCACAGTGCCCAGACAGAATTCATATTTCATATCTAGTAAGCCAGGCTTGCTTCCCAGCTGGTTGCTTTTTTCCCATGGTAGTTTAGGAAGGGATAGGAGGGTGTAGGCACAAGTTACTATGAAATGAGCTAGGATGTGCACCTATAGTGACTTTATATTAACTGACTGTGGACTCACGCTCCCACCTTGGAAAATGTGAAGTAGTTTACCCCACTTTCAATGAAATATCCTTATGGGCTTATACTGCTTCTGGTTCAGGAGCTAGCAGGCCCAGAACTAGTATGGTATATGTCTTATCACAGAACTGCCTTCTACATAAAGACATACCCAGAATCCTACTATTTAGCATGTGTACACATTGCCCTATATCACTGCAGTAATGCACCATGTCACCATACAGTGTGCTATGGGAACATAGTGATCACATGACTGTACATGTGATTGGCAGCTACTTCACCATAGTGGCACACTCCCCCATTTTAGAAGCAAAATCTAACCATGCGTTGTGCTGTAGCAGGCTGTAGTGGCCCTGTAGCGGACAGGGCTGTAGCAATGTTGCTCTACAGTGACATGTAGACGTGCCCATAATAAACAGTAATTATCTGTATGTATGTATGGATCAAATCTAAATAGGGCATTTTTTATTATGGATATATGGAAAATGCTTTTTCTATGAGCATTCTTACAAACATTACTTATGTTCATAATTCATGTTAGTGTAACAGACTGCCAATGTGGGCTCACCAGATTGGCCTGAGATACTTACCCTGGGCTAGAAACAGTGCCGGTCAACTCTGAGCGACCCCAAGGGTGGAGCAGGGGAGCCCTGCCTTGTGGGAAAGGAGAAGCCAATTGAAAGAAGGGGTTTTCAATCCCCTCATTCGCATGGAAGGGGGATGGCTGGGGTTGTGGGCCAGCCACCCTGAGCCCTGGTTGGCCGGTTTGCAAGCCAGGGAAGGACTGCCGGAGGGGATAAAATCAGCAGCTGAACTGGCATGTGGGGCTGTTGACAGTGACTTCGGGGAATGACGCAGGAGGCCCAAGAAGAGCTGGGATGAGCTGACCCAGCAGAGGGAGCACAGAGACCCCTCTGAAGAGCCTCGAAGGCCCTGGAAGAAGAAGGCAGCAACAGTCGGCCGTGCCTCCAGGCCTGCAGTAGAGAGGGAGCCGCAGCCAGGGCTTGGGGCAAAGAGCTGGTGCCCCAAGGCCCCATTGCAGTGTGCTGGATGTGCCGGGCATCCTGGAGGCTAGGGGGGGCAGTTGGCCCCCCACTCCACTGCGGAGAAGAAGCAGTGGCCAGGAGCACAGGCGGCATCCTTATCCAGAGCAGAAAGCTGGGTCAGTGAGTTGAGGAAACCCCTTACCTTCCCTGGGGAAGCAGGACAGCAGCAGGCAAGGCACTGGGATCTTGAGGAGTGGTAGAGCGCCAGGGTGAGGGTCCCTGGGAGCTCGGGGTGCAGGCCAGCGCTCAGAGAGGGATCGGTGAGCCGTGAGGCATGTGGGGCACCTGACCAGTCATCTGGAGCAGGAGTTTAGGACAGTGATCCCTGGGAGCTCACTGTGCTGCTGACCCTCTGCCATTGACTGCCCCAGAGGGGCTCCATCTTGTTCCTTATTCTGCAGCTGATTGTCATCGGATGGAGTCCCTGAGCTTTGCGCTTGGGTCATGCTGATTGCTGCAGGAGCCTACTCTGTTGCTTGTTGCTTGCCTTTTTGGTTGCCACAGAAGGTCACCCTTCAGCCTCTTTGCAGGGTTGGGGTTTGATACAATTTGACTGCTGCAGATCAGAAGAGCTTACACTGTTGCAGCCTGTCACTTATTGGGAAGCCTGTGGGAGCTGCTGGGATCGAGCACCTTGCCTCCTTGCTGTAGCATCCCAGCAGTGGCTGAAAGCTGCCAGTTCCCCTGCCTGTGGTTCTTGAGTCAAGGGCTGACTAATGCATTCTGGTTTGTTTTGTGATTCTGGTTATGCCATTTAAGTTGACTGGTAAATAACCTTTCCTGTTGTTCTTGTTTTGTACATAAAGTGTAAATAGTTAAATCAGTTAAGTGTTAGACTTTCTTGGGACCGTGGACTGCTCTGTGGGGAGCAGGGAACATCTGGAAAGTAAATAGGTGCTGGCCGGAAGCCCTGCCCCACTCTTACCACACCATCCCTGACA
>NW_017729033.1:34784640-34790094 GCF_001723915.1 Gavialis gangeticus | reverse complement strand
TAATCTAAACCTACTCTCTAATAATTTGTGTCCATTGTTCCTTGTCATGCCGGGGGCGCTAGGGGAAACAGTGTCTCCCCTAAATCCTTCTGATCCCCCCTAGTGAGTTTATAGATAGTCACCAGGTCCACCCTCAGCCTTCTCTTGTGAAGGCTGAACAGGTTTAGGTCCCGCAGCCTTTTATTGTAGGGTCTGCCCTGTAGTCCCCGGATCATGCAGGTGGCCCTCCTCTGGACCCTTTCAATGTTGTTCACATCCCTCCTGAAGTGCAGCGCATAGAACTGGACGCAGTACTCCAGCTGTGGCCTGACCAGTATTGCATAGAGGGGGAGGATCACCTCCTTGGCCCTACTTGAGATGCACCTGTGGATGCACGACAAGGTCCGGTTAGCCCTGCCAACCGTGACCTCACATTGTCAGCCCATGTTCATCTTGGAGTCAGTAATGACTCCAAGATCCCTTTCTGCCTCCGTGCTTTCAAGAAGGGAGACACTGGGCAGGGGTGGCAACTACTGGGCTGCCACCCGGGTTACATTAGTAATTCACGATAATTCATGAGAGCAATTGCAAAAGTCCTACATGCAAAATGATGATCCTGAAAATATATTCTCCATTACTGCCTAAACTTGGTAGGTACCTCAGTTTTCACCAGCAAAGTTCTGTGGAAAGGTACCTAAAGTCAGCTTTTAGGTCTGCTCAGCACACCAAAGTATGGTCCATACTGGCTGGCTGGTGCCTATCTCGCACCTACACCCGACCAGAATTTTCAGGCTAGAAGTTACTCCATCCATCTTGCTTGAGAAGTATGACCTGTTAGATAGTCTCAGGTCATGCCTAGCAGATGGAGCTCCAAGGAGAACTTGCTACAGTGTGGGAAACTGAGCATCCTGCCTCCCACCAGGATACTCCATAGCCTGGAGATTGAAGGACTTGGGGTGGTCGGAAATCAGAATTTGACTCTTCTTAGGCAGAGAGACTTGACACCAAGTTTCCCATATCCTGGTTGACACTAACCACTGACCTGTTAAATATAAGGGACATGGAAAATTACCACCACTCCTCTGGTCATGTTTTGACTGACTGCACCTTGATTTTTTTGGAAAGGAGGGCATAGGGGTCTAACTACAGGAGGAAGAGATTAAGGGCTATGAATGCCAAAAAGATAGAGGTGCCTCCCTGAATCCCAGAGTAATGCATCTAAGTGTGGAGAGGGACAGGATTTAAGACATTTAAAATGGTTATTATGTTTTTGCTTGACTGGTGTGAGTATGGGTCTTTGCTCAGTGTGCTAGGTTTTGTAGAGCTCATTTAGAGATGTCTAATGCTTTCTATCACCAATGCAGGTGCCTAATTCAGGGCTGCTAAGTCTGCTTAGTGATGAGACATCTAAACATTTGGTGCAGTGCTAAGCCTTGAATCCCTAGGTGACAAAATCTCTCCTGGGCCCAGTGCAGATAATGGGGCTCCCTTATCTGGAGACTGGTTCTACACGGATTCAGACTCAGCAGAGATTAGGACAATTTGTAGGCTGGTTTTCCATAAAATGGGGACTCCAGAAATGCAGCACGTATCAGATAACCTTGTAGCCTGTGCCAACATTGAGGCTGTAGGGAGGGAGGCCCAAAAACTGGCTACTGCGGCTCTCTGCTTACTGAAGGCCTGTCTCATCCAAGGAGATCCTCTGGTGGAGGAAGCCTGACAACTTGAAGTTTCCCTTGTGCCTTAGGCAAGAGAGTCTGCGTCTAAATGTTAAATTATCACAAGAGATTTCACACCTGTCACTTAGGCTTATTTTCTAGTGTTGTTCTGCCTAAAGGCGCAGGGGAAAAGGGCAAGTTTTCTTATAGAGACATTTGTCTGAACTGGAACTTACAACAAAAATGTGTAGTACATGTTTTGTATCACTCAGCCTTCATTTTGCTTCTCTTACCCCTTCTCCACCCCTTATTGGTATTTTGTCCATTTGAGTTTTTAGACCACACCCATCACTGGCATCCAAGTGTTAATAAATCTGTGTTGTACATTTAGTAGTGTAGGTACAAGATCTGTGTGCCTTGCATTTTATATATGAACTTTTTGGTTGTATTTTTGGTAGAGCAGGAAAGATTAGGTTGATGAAGAGGGCTTACATGTTGTACTGAAGTTCTCAGATCTGTGCCAGCTCTGATCTAAGCTGAAGCCTCATTAGCCATATCTTCTTGTCTGTAAAGCACCAAGCACCCTTCTGTGCTTTCTCAACAATAATATTGCTTCTACACAGCAATTCTTGTTATCACTATAAAACCCTTTTGACAGTTTTTCCCACGGTAATGGAAAATACGTCATCATGGAATCGGTTTAGTCTCTTTTTTTAAATTAAAGAGGCAATGTAGTAATGTTGTAAATTAACTATAATGTCTGCTTTTTGGGAAACCCCAAGCATCTCTGCAGCAATGTTAATGAGCCTAGAAGTATAGGAGAATAGCAAAATACAGTTTTTTACATGAATAAAATAAATTGATTGAATAAGGTTTATGTTTCCTTAACCCAGCTTTTCTTTATTATGGATAAGGACTGTGCATCATTAATATTCTATATGCAGTAGTTTTATGAGAAAGAGGTACTATTACAGTCATAGGACGTATAATTTCTTTGCCTGACTTTGTGAAACAATATTAACTTCTCAGGCTACTGCCTAAAAGAAAACATGTCACTGTTGATTTATAGCCTTTGGTCAAATGCTCACATAGAGTTTGATCCATCTGTTAGAATGTACAAATTTTTAGAAAGATTAATTGGAGCATGTAAATTACATCTTGTTGAGGTTTTTTCTTGTCTACCCGTCTAACTGTCAAACAGATAATTACACTGATTAAAATTGTCAAAGAAAAGGAATACTAACCAGATGTATGATTAAACATATTGTCCTGGCATAACAATTAAAAGCTTCATCTGAGGCACAATGTAAGGAAGTATTGAATTTATTATGTGTGATAAGGTGGAGATGGGATGATTTAAACCGCACATGACATTTTACACAAATCAACTTATTTATCTTAATTTGAAATGTATGTAACAATTACAGGCAGTCCTTGACTTACGGCATTTGAAGTTACAACGTTTCACACTTACAATGTTTATAAATTGGCACCCTGTTTCATCTTTTCTGACATCAGTTTCGACTTTATGATGCTTGATTTGACGCGACGCCACACCAGCAAACAAGTTTGCTGCATCACCCTTCTTCCTGGAGAACATTTGTCCAAATTTCCTTAGACACTTTCTTTAAGAAAGCAGATAAAACTACAGAAAAACCTGCAGCCAAGACTCCTGAGAAGACTCCAGCCAAGAGCCCTTCAAAAAGTCCAGCAAACTCACCTCAAAGAAGTCCTTCCAAATCAATATGCTAGCCATTTACAATATAAATACATTAATGTAGCTATATTACTCATCTATAATTGATTGAGTACAAAATTCTGGGTTTTTTTTTAATGAAAATAGGGTGTTGGGCCTTGGTTCAGGAACCAATCACCCATTTATAACATTGTTTCCTATGGGAAAATCAGTTCTGAGTTGCAACATTTTGACTTAAGACGCGGTTTTCAGGAACCAATTGTGTCATTAGTCCGCGTTCTGCCTGTATCCAGAAAAGTTTCATGCTTTCTTTACGCTTCTCCCAGTTTACATAGTAACTGAGAGGTTTGACTAGAAACTTGCCGTACTGCTTTCATAATGGCTGGTTTAAATGTGACGGGTCAATCCAAGTTGTTTTAGCCATGACCTTATCCCTAAGGCTGAACCTGTGGCAAAGACTATTGTACTCAGTGGTATCACAGTAACTACTTATGTCAGATTTACAATTCATTCCATATCTATTTAGATCCTAATTTTGCTCTTCTCTTTTATGTTGTTTAGCTTCCTTGGTTTCTAACTGAAAGATACAAACATCAAAATACCTGCTTTGATTCAGTTCCACAGTCCACCTAGCCCACAGTCTTGATTCTGACTATTGCAATTAGGCTGCAGTAGGCTGAGATGGGATAATTTGCTCCCATGTAGGTCTCAGCCTGATCTATAATTATTAGGGATTGACTTAAGGCCTGAAGCATGAAGTCATCCTTTCTGTACTAACTTCACTACAATGATACTCCATCCCTTCACTGTAACAGTAGTTTTTGTGAGATGCAGATTATTTTGTAGACCTTAATGGCTGCAGCACAACCTTTATGGTAATGAATTCAGTCCTGGAATTCCAAGTTAATTTTAAATACTTAAATATTGGGATGCTTAATTTTGCCAGGTACAAGGGAACTACCTGTATTTACATACTGCATTCACCTTTTCTAATTGGAAATTGGGATGCATATCTTAAATGAGGAAACTGATTCAGAAAGATGTGCTTAAAAGGAAAAATCCCTTTTCCTCTCCATTCTGCTTTCCTCAAACAAAGTGTGTCTAATTTTGGGATGTGTGGTATATGAAAACTATAGTATTACATGAATACATTAAAAATTCAGGATGAGAGTGCACATAGAGATCAAGAGCCAGGACTATAATATGCAGGTAGCTGGAGTCAGATCTCTCACCAGTTAAATTGAGTGTTTTTGCATCTTTGACTTAAATGTGAGAATAATGTCTAGAGCCACTGTGATTGCATGTTATAAATAGTGGAATGAGCCAATAATTCCATCAATGGTAGGAGTCCATATTGACTAGTGAGGCAGCATGTAAGGAGTTATACAGCATAGTCACATTTCCTGCAGAACAGGAAAGTAATGAAATATTTTTAAATTAGAGCAGTTAATCTTGACTGTACTATCCAATCTACTTTATTAATACATACAAATACAAAAAAGAAAGGTGATGGTCATAATTGGAAACAATTCTTTTTTTCAGTGAACATTAACTGTAGACTTTAACATGATTAAAATAAAATAAAAAAATCTCATTTTTAGGATCCCAGACAGGGCAGAGAATAATGTTATAATAGCTGGACAAGCAAGTACTAATAGCACAAGCCCTGATTTTACAAACACTTAACTTGAGTACTGTGAGTAGTTCTACTGATTTCAGTGAGACTAATAGTAATAAAGTTAAGCAAATACTTAAATGTTTTGACCATATTTACTAGTCCTTATGATGTGCTTTTTTAGTTAGATAACATATAGGAAATGAAAATAATGTAAAATCTTTTTCTTAAGAGATGGTTCTCATTGTATAAACTCTAGATATCAAAGATGCACTTGAAATATTTGCCTATATAATTTCTGATCTACCATTAGTGTAATTTAACTTATCTCCAGTTTTTCTGTTATTCAGTTGCCCATCAATAGGGACCACTGTAATTTAGGTTTCAGGGGATTTCAGGGGAAAACCTGAAATGTAGTGTTTCCCCTGAAGTCCCAGAACACTGATTTGTCTGGAAATGGTCAGAAACCATGGGGGAGAGGGATGGTGGGGTAAAATATTAAAAAA
>NW_017729033.1:34757687-34784567 GCF_001723915.1 Gavialis gangeticus | reverse complement strand
GCCCAAAAAACTTATTTTTTTGGAAAAGGTCAGAAACCATGGGGGGGAGGGATGGGGGGGTAAAAAATTAAAAAAAAAAAAAAAAAAAAAGCCAACCAAAAAAAACCTTACCTGAAGCATGGTGAAGAAAGGCAACAGAGCCCTAGAAACACTGCCCCATGGGTGCCTATACATGTGCAGTGAGGCTGCACTGATGTGCTGTAATTACAGTGCATTGGAGCAGACTTGCTTAACTGAGTCTGCTGGAGTGTGGTAATTACTGCGTTCCAGTAAAATCCAGCATCACATGTATCAGCGTCCCTGTACTGAAAAATGGTGGTGGGGGCACTTTAATTAACACTCTTTTGACAAACTTTAGTTAAAATGCCCCCACCACTATTTTTCAGTGCAGGGATGCCGATACACTGGGTGCTTTAATTAGAGTGGCTCTCAGAGTGGCAGGAGGTGGGAGAGAGCCACTGGCCAGGGCTGTGCTCCGAGTGGGTCCACAACTGGCTCTCCACCGCCTCCCGCCACCTCCTGCTGCCAGGCTCAGCTCTGTGGGGCTGCAGAGCTTCCAGCTGCCAGGCTGTGCTCACCAGGGCTGCACTCCGAGTGGCTCCACCAGCCCTGTAGAGCTCAGTCGGGTGGCAGGAGGTGAAGGGAGAGCCAGTGCTGGAGTCGCTTGGCGTGCACCAGTGACTGGTGGCAGTGGGAGGTGGGGGAGAGCCACTGGACAGGGCTGTGCTCTGAGTGGTTCTGCCACTGGCCCTCCTGCCACCTCCTGCCACTGGGCTGAGCTCCATGGGGCTGGCGGAGCTGCTTGGAGTGCAGCCCAGCAGCGGGTGGCAGGGAGAGCCAGGGCTGCACTTTGAGTGGCTTCACCAGCCCCATGGAGCTCAACCTGCCCTCCCAGTACTGCCAGACTCCTCCTGCACATGGGATTATAGGAGGCAGCTGCTGCTTCTGCTGCTGCCTGGGGCCAGTGACAGCACCAGTCTTCCTGTCACTGGGTGTGGGCTGCACCCAGCACTGGTCCCAGGTGGCAGCGACAGCCTCCTGTCATCCCAAGTGCAGATCTGGAAGCCTGCACTCCTGGGAGGAGTCCGGCACAACCCCACAGCCCTCCTGGGGTGCAGGCCCTTGGATCTGCATGTGGGATGACAGGAGGCTGCCGGCAAGTGACACAAGGTTTGCTTGTCAGTACCTTGAGGTGCAGTTTTCCAGAAGCCCTTGCACCCACCTCCTTAAAATGTGGCAGGCTTCATGCCCTCAGAAGGGACTACCATTCCTGCCATTTTTATCCAAATCAGGCGTAAAATGACAAAGTTATAGGCATTTTTATGATTTCCCATTATAGTCTATGGGTGAAATGTCAGAACGCGTTGAAACAGTGAAACAGTTTCAACGAAACGGAGCAGTGCTTCAAAACGAAATGAAATCATGAAACAAAACATTGTCCCTTTGAAATGGCAAAACAGAAGTCAAAATGAAACAGTGCTGTTTCACACAGCCCTAATAGCTGTTATTAGATAGAGGACAGAATGCAATAGCAACAAGTTCATGGTATTTTCCTGTTTGGACATATTTATAACTTCACGGCTAAGTTAAAAGTAGATTTATTTATTCTTATTGAGTAATTCCTTGTGGATATCTTGGAAGCTGTTTGCCTTGAGGAGAGATTTATTTATGTATAGAATGATAATACTTATTTTGGGACTGATTAAAATGTAGATAACTGACTCCAAAGACCATAATCCCTAAATCCCTCTTTTATATAATGTTAGATTTTTATTTTGGAAGTTCAATAAACTAGAAATTATCATTTGTGTCATGACTGAGCATTGGGAATGGGAAGTTGTATTGCACCAAGTTACAGTTTCCAGTTATTGTTGAATGAATAACTCCTGAATGATGAATTGCTCACATGTTATTTCTGGATAGAAGATCAGAAGGATTAGAGTCTTTTTGTTATAGTAAAACTTGAGAAATGCTCCACTTCTAATAAAAGAGTCAATATAAGTAGATGATTTCAATGTGCTTAGAAGTCCATGTAGGACAAATTAGTTAGTTTTAGTCCTGTCTATCATAAAGAAAGTTAAAGGACAAAAGAATGATAAGGCAGAAATTGGCACTCTTTAGTGAAACTGAGACGACCCTTCCTTGCTTATACTTTTCTAAGTCCTTTTATTAATCTGACAGCTCAACAAAGGTTATTGGCTCCTTTTACTTTTAAAAGAGTTCAGGTGATCTTAGTCCAACAGCTGGGTGTTTTTTACAGCTAACATCTGGCTATCATTGTGGTATGCATTCTTGTGTGTTTTGTTTTATGCCAACAGTGCCTTAGAGCTACTACAGGGCCAAAGTTTATTTTGGCTGAATAGTCAGCTATTTAGAAAATATACAATTATTTAAAGCCCTTAGCCTTCCCCACAATTAGATAGGTTGCAGAGATGTGTTGATAGCTAGACTGTAAAGGTAAAACCCTAGGGCACTTGAACACATGATGATGTCACGATGTACACATGATGAAAATGTCACTTTGTGTGGCTTAATGGTGTCACACATTACATATGCACCAATTTGAAGGGTTTTAGATGAGTTTGCATCTAAACTACATCATCAGGATGTAGTTTAGTTTGCAACAATGTGTTATAGTTATTAGTCAGCTCATCTCCCCGGCTGCAGGAGAGGTGGGCAAGCTCCACAGAAAAAAAGGATTGGGCCCCTTGCCACTTCTGCCTTTAGCAGGCGTCTGTTGAAGGCAGAAGTGGCAAGGGGCCCAATCCTTTTTTTTTCTTTTTCAAGTGGAGCCTGCCCATGGCAAGCACCCAGCCTGATCCAAGTCTAGCTCTTCCCTGGTGGTGGTGGTAGGGCACTGCAGAGGGAAGGATGGGGGTCCCCCACAGTTCAGGGGCTGCTCAGCCTGCTGGCAGCTTGCCCCCCAGCCATGGGCAGGCTCTGCTGAAAAAGGAAAAAAAAGGATCAGGCCCCTCGCCGTAACCAGGACAGAAAAATAAACCCAAAAATTGAAATGGTGGGTTTCAATTAAAAACCCAGCATTTTGGTTTAGCGGTCATAGAGAATTAAACCCCTGTCATGTATACAAGTGCCCCTAGATGTGATTGCTGTTCTCAAGTTGGGTAAATCAGTGCATCTTTAATGTTCATCATAATGGGTTATTGCAGCAGGTCAGTTCCAAATATTTCGTGTAGCCGAGGGCAAATATTACATACAATTAGTCTTGAAGAATCAAATCTCACTTAGTTTCAGATGAACACTTGCATATGTAAACTGTTGTAAATAAACTGAAAAGATTTTTAATGAGTCTGTTTCAGCAATTGAAAATCATTTAGAGGCATTTTTGATGGTCCTTATTAAACATTTATTTGAAGTTTGTGATACACTTGGATGAATCCTTTGACTTCAGCAGGGTTCTGGGTGGACATTGCCTGTTTACCAGTTATTGCAGGATTTAGGGCCTATGTGTTTGATTTTTGAAGTGTTGGGTGGCTGGTAGGACTGTGCAAAGCTTTGGTCTCTGATTTGATTCGGCCCGATTCAGTGGTCGAATCTCTGAATCTGAATTGAACCAGAGGACCCTTTAATCTCACTGAATCAAATTGGAACCATCCAAATTGGTTTGGAAAGATTTGGACATTCAGACATAGACACAGCTTTAAATGTTTTTTCTACATACGTCTAGGTAGCAGGCAGCTCATTAATGCTGTGATGCTGGGCCACATGGAGTGTCCCACAGAAGCATGGGGGGCTCCCCAGCATGCTCAGCAGCAGACCCAGAACTGGACCAGAAGCACTTCTAGTCCACTTCTGAGTCTGCTGCGTAGCACACGGAGGGGAGGAGGGGCACATCCCACTCGGCTCAGTGACTGGCGCTTCCTGGATCTGGGAGAGGCACCCAGGTTGCACCTGCAGCCTATCACTGAGCTGAGGTGTCATGGTGGTGGGGGACCTGCGCACTCCCTGGCGGACCTGGAAGTGGACTGGAAGTACTTCCAGTCCACTTCCTGGTTCACTGCCAAGCATATGGAGGCCCCTCCACGCTCCTGTGGGATGCTCCATCTGCCCCAGCATTGCAGCATTCACAAGCTGTGCTGCTATCTCAAGACATGTAGAAAAAACATTTAAAGCTGTGTCTATGTCCAGATTGCTGATTCTCTGAATCAGCATCACATTTTCAGACTTGGATTCAGCCAAATTGAATTGGGGATAGTGATACGAATCAACAAATTGAATCACTTCCCTTGATTCAGGCCGAATCTGAATCAAATAAGGCCTGCTTCACATGCCCCTACTGGCTGGGTAGATGTTTCATCTGAGTGGTGGGGCCTAGTGCATCTACCAAAACATGAGGGTCAGCAAGGTTTCTAAACAACTGTCTGTTAATATACATTTCAAATGTAACAGCTTCTGAAAGTTGCAACTTTCTTGCTTTTGTAGTAAGCAAAATATTAATGATAATTTGTAACTTCCACCAATGAACAGACAGACTTGTGTAAGCATAACAACTGAATTCTCACCTTAGATATGATTCTTGAAGGAGAAGATTAAGGCAAAAAGATGTTGGCGGGTCACTGAGAGGAAATAATGACAATTTATTTGGCAGAAATTTGTATTTTTAAAACCTGAGTGACTATAATGGCTGGCACATTCTATCATTGGTAATCCAGAAGGGAATAATAATTCCAACACTGTGATAAATTCCATACAAGACAAAATGCAGACAAATCTCCCTGGTCGTTGGCATCAAAAGACTGAAGAAGATGCAAATAAGATCACAATGGAAGAATAAATCCTGAGAAATACATTGCGGGAGAATAAGGAGAACACAATACTGAGAGTGACATTGTTGCCATTCATTATTAATGCTATTTTGTTCCTTGTTCAAGAAGTGCTACAAGCAGTAACCTGGTTTTTATTTCAGCATTACAAGCTGCAGTAATATGTTAGCCGTTCTACTACAGCTTTATACTAATTTCCATGGAAGACTAACCATTTCTGGGTACAATCTGGGACAGAAAAATACTTTTTGTTACTATGCACAAGTTCATAGCCAATCAGTCATAGTTTTGGGACATGTGACTCTTTAAGGGGTTTTACAAACATTTGTTGAGAGTTGCTCTGAGTATATATTAGAGAGGAAGGAACTGCAACTGGGAGGTAGGAGTGGTAAATAGAGATGACAGTAAAAGAATGAGGTGAAAACTGTGATGTGGATAAGGAGTTGCTATGAATGTAACAGTAAGGGTCCCTCTACACATGCAGATAGAGGGGTGATGGGATCTAATGTGTGATCCACACAATCGTGCTGCCTGCCATGCCACATGTGGCACTCTCCCTTATTGTGGTCCCCAGCTCCCCCTGCACAGCCTCCTGTGGCTGCAAGCCCTACAGTGGACAGGGCTTAGTTTGGTTCACAGTGGGGGCAGCATTCCCCACACTACCCCCACTGCAAGCCCTGCAGCCAACATGGGGGTTTGTGAGGTGCCCTGCGCCCTTGCAGCAGAAGCAGCATTCCCTGCACCATCCCTACTGTGAGCCCTGCCACCTCACAAGACTTGCAGCAGGGGCAGTATTCTCCCCTCTGCTGCCACTGCGAGCCCTGCACCTCCTGAGACTCATAGTGGGGCAACATTCCTCCCACTGCCATCTCTGTGAGCCCCACAGCTGACAACGTGGCCATTACTGTGAGCCTTGTCAGCTGCAGGGCTCGCACTGGATGGTGCACCCCTGGGGCTGGCAGCCCCTTAGTTGTTGGGGCTCCCAGACACTGGTGAGCACTTGGCCACATGTTCAATTAATGAAGTGACTGGGACAAACTAAAAAGCTATTACACACTTTTTGTGGAATACCTTTTCTAGCTTCTTGCTTGTTTTATTAAGCCACAAATTGGTTGAACATGTAGCTGGACCACAACTTAGGTGTAATGCATAGAGGGGGCCTGTGGAGATAAAGTACTCATTTGTTAGGAAAGTAATGGACTTGGTATCTGTATTAGAGAGACTGGAAAGGAAATAGATGGGAGGAGTGAGTGATACAGTGTATTGTATTGTGCAGCTTTCAGAGTTGTTAATCTGTCTCTTGAATAACTATTTAGAAGTTATTTAAAATATATACAGTTATCTCAGGATTTAGAGTGTGATAATATGGAAGAAAAGAAAGAAGGACCTATCTGCTGAGTCGGCACAAGGTGGTGGAGCAGTGGTGAAAACCAGTGCTGGGGGAAAATACAAGAGCTGGGGAAACACCAGCGCAGGTGTGGTTGTGCTTTATAAGCATGTGCTGCCAGCACTTAAAGGGCTGGAACCCCATGCCAGAGTTAAAAGAAGCCTGACCTGAAGAGACCAGGGAACTGGAAGTGATGTCTGGAAGCCACAGGAGGGCTGAATTATGGAAGGCAGCCAGCTGGCAGCAAACCCACTGAGGTGGCTCAGAGGAGCCAAACATCTTACCCCCAGCTTGGTCCTGGCTACTGGGGATGGAAGATTGGGATTTGACTGAGGACGCTGAACCTAAAAAAGAAGATAGAGAAGAACTGTAAGTACAGTAGACTGAGGCGGTTCACGGGGCACGGTTCTTACTGTGAACTCTAAAATACAAAGGGGTTTTTGCAAGGCAAGGATTGGGGTGGCCCAACTCCAGGCTAGAGGACTGTGAAGAGGGACCAAATCCCAGAGTGATATTTGAGTTCCGTATTGTTTTTACTTTACGTTAACTACCTCAGAAGGCATAATAAGAAAGCATAGCCTATATGCCCAGAACATCTTTTGGAGATCTCCAAGTCTGGCATAAGGTGGGGTGTAGGGGAGGTGGAGCTGCAGAAGATAGTGCCAGGGCTGGTTAAGAACAGCATCCACAGGGAATAAGACCTCCTCCCAAATTGCACAGAAGACAAAGTCATGGCAGGAGAGAGTGGTTGCCCTTATCCCAGTAGCAGTGGCCCGATGCTAGAAGCAAGCAGTCCATTTGTAAAGGAACTGAGATGGGAAAAGGCCCCATGGACACATTAAGATGTGCCTCATAGGATAGGCATGGGCGCTTCCACACAGATCTTTAAGATTTGGGAAGTGGAAGCTGCCTTTGAGCTTACACAATCATTTATTCCTTGCATTGTAACATCTTACTTAGATTTTTAGCTTTTTGGGGCAGGGACTGTCTTTTGATATGTCTTTACAGTGGGTAGCACAAGGGGGCCATGATCTTAGGATGCTGCTGTGCATAGATGAGGGATTTTTTATTATCAAAACTGGTGGCAAATAAGGCTTCAGCTATTTAGCTAATGGCCATTATTTTTTTCTCTCCCTTGCCCTCCCTGGGTCTCATTTGCTACTTTTCTAGAGATACAAATGACAATTGTAGAGCTGCTGGCACACAGCACTAGAGCTGCCATCATAGAGAAATTGCAGGTGTTGTTGTTAAGGATTCTCCCCGCTAACTGCCTTGAAGACTATCAGTACATTTTGTTGCTAACACTTTACCCAGTGCTTAAAAGGGTGCTATTTATGGGGTCATTTATGAACTTTGTGATTCTATTGAAAAACACACTAGTTTACCTTGCCTACAATATAATGTAAGCAAGTCATTTCTTCAGTGATATATGTGATAATAGACTACTTCCTAAAGATTCATTCCTAAGCTTTGCATGCTCCCCAGTGGGAACTTTGGAGGGAAGTGATTGATTTTGCATTTCTTGATAAAATGCAAAATTGCCATGGCAGTTTTTGTAGAGCTACTCTCTAGGCAACATTGATAAAAGCTAAAATTTCCCTTTCAGATCAGCGTGGGAGGTCTCAACTCCGGTATTAGGCTTTCCCTTGACATTAACCAAAGATCTGCCCATGTATGGGAAGCAAGCTGTATCAGAGTTTAAACCCAACATGCACATGTAATACTAGAATTTTGCCTAAAGCATCTGCATTATCATGGCAGGCTTAAGATAAAAGTTATTTTCGTATTTGGAGTGCAGCTGTGGGAATATCTGACCTAAGGCTCAATTGCTAGCAGGGACATCCAGTATCATCATCTAGTGGTGTAAAGTTTCAGGCACAGAGGTTCTACACTTGTAAGAAGTCTTTGCTGCTGCAGACACAATGGAAGAACTTTTAACCCCTTTGGCTGATTTTTCTTTTCCCTGAGGGTAGAGATTCCAGATGCTAAGCCTATAAGATGTTCATCTTCATTTTACATTATAAAGGAGACTGATGCCAACCCTATATGGTTACGAATTATAGGCATTCCTTCTTAGCTGCTCTTTGCCATGACGCCTTCAAAAACTTGACAACAATTAGGCAGTTGGTACATTAAGACTGCTGTCTGTCATACTGACCTACTTTATTTCTCTGTTTACTTGTACTCCTTCTTCTGTCTTCCTGTATCCTACTGCTGTCCCCTGTCTTATGCTTACACTGCATATCCTTTGGGGGCAGATATTGACTTTTTTATTCTAGTGAAGGGGGTTCTGGGCCATCACTTGTGTTACTTGACACTGTTGCAATATAACCAATAGCAACACTTTCCAATAATTGTTATCTTTGGCTCTCAGGTTACTTAAATTTGCTCCTATGAGGGACCTCATTGATGTCAACGGAATTACTCTGACGCTTAATTTTAAGTTTAAATAATAATATTTATATTACCATCATGTCTATGAGCCCCAATCTGGGACTAAGACCTTGTTATGTTGTACAAAGGGGCCATGCAAAGACAGGACAAAAAGAGTGTCCTTGTCCCAAAGAATTTGGTTTAAGAGAACTGTTTCCAGGATCTGGGCTGAACTTCATATAAGTGACACTCACATTATTTTGTCTGCGGCTCAGCTTTGCTATTTTACAGCCACTGTGCAGGATTTATATTAGCTGGTAGAGACTGCTTCAAAAATGACTATATTCATTAACAGTCCCAGATGAAGTTTTAATTCAATCAGCTGTAGGAGCTCTCTCAACAGCAGACACTTTCTCCTCAGTGGGGTGCAGTCCTGGAGCAATGACTCAGTATTCCAAATACTCCACCGTTTCTTGTAAAAACATACTGTGTAGTTTGAAAATATAACCTAGTCCCCATATCTCTGTAAACAGGTTGACACCTTCTCCCAAGCATTTAAATTGGGGAAGGGAAAACTTGTTTTGTCTAATTTTAAGCCCACTCTGATACTGTGGGTTTCAAAGTCCAGCTCAAGCTTGCATGTTCCTAGGTTCATGTTTCATTTTAGAGACTGTGGTAAAGGGTGAGAGAGAAAAACCCTATGAAAATATAAAGTGAAGAAGGGAGCAGAGTGTTTCTGTGTCTAGAAAAACAAATACAGAGATTGTGAGGAATAAAGAAGCAGGTCTAGGGAAGGAGAGAAATTCATATGAAAAAAAGATACTGTCTGTAACATACAGGCCAGTCACTGTGGTGGCTTAGCTTGTGACAAAGTTTGGGAAGTGGGATTCTCTACTGGAATATAGCAGTTTTCAGCTGAAGTAGAAATTAAACAAAGATGAGGCCTGCATGATCTCTATTATATGAGGAGAAGAAAAAAACTGGTGGAAACTCAAACTTCCACTTCTGAGAACCTCAAAATCCACCTCAAACATTTCCATGCCCTTCACAAGCCAGGTTCATCCATTTGCTACCTAAGATCTTTGAGCTAGAGTAAAAAATTTTTGTTGTTCATAGCCATATTTCTGCTTCAGCCATGACTAAACTCTGCATGAATATTTAGTAGTTTGTATTCTATCAGCAAATTGAACAGTTGCACAGATATAGAGACATTAAAAAAGACAGTTGGAAAAAAACCCAAAACCCAAAACCACACAACTCACTGTATACTCTGGTCTACTCTTTAGGAAAAAAAAGAAATGCCTTTAAGAAGCTTTATACATGCTGTATATAAAGCTTTATATAGCTTTATATATGTCCCTTGTAGAATGTGATCTACTAAATCTAAGGGGCTGACCACTGAAGGCAGGAAGATTACTTCTTCTCCCACCAATCTCTTGTTACCTCTTAACATATTCATTGCACCATTTTCCTGCTTTCAGGCTCCATCCAAATTCAAATTCACTGCAAGAAAGAGAAAGGAAAGTTCTTGAAAAGAGGGTCGTACAATTCAGGAATTGGTGCTTAAGTGAACCCACATCTGAAGAGACTCTTTCCTCTAGGTAATTCCTTCCTCCAGACTTCAATGTCACATCTCTGTTGTTCTCAAAAGACCAAGGAGTCAAGCTTACAGAATGATAGTGGTACTTTATTCAGAGAGCAGTGCTCAGCCTACTCTTTTGCTGTTCCCTGTTGTTTCCTCCTGCAATCCTCAGCAAATGTAACAACTTACACATAGCACTCTTAAAGTTATCCACACATCTTCCCCCTTTACATGTAGCATATACCCATGTAATAGTAACACTGGAAGTTTAGTTTGACCCATAGTTAAAGCACATTTTAACAGGTCTCTATTAGCCTTTGTGCTGGCTTTTTAGCCCTAAGTGATTGTCTCAGTTTCTTTGCATTCTCAATCCTTATTGGTTTAGCTCTTGTTTGGTTTCCTTCTTCAGATGTCTCAACGTCTGTGTCATTTTCAATCTCCTCTGTCCTTTCTTGTTGCTTTGATGTTATCTCTGTTTCCTTTGGTGAATCTTATGTTGATGCTTTTTCTTTTCTCTCCTTGACAAGCTATAAGTGTCGTCTGTTCCTTCTTAACACCTGTCCTTCCAGTGTGACTACTTTATAGGATCTGGGAGCTACTGGATGAGAAACTAGTGCTTTTTGTTTCCATGTTCATCCATCTGAAACAAGCACCATATCTTTGTTGTGCAGTTGTGGTAACTCCCTGGAATCTTTGTCATAGTACCATTTTTGTTTGAGTTTGCTCAATTTTTAAGATGTTTTCACATCTTGCTTTTCATTTGGTTGAGCATCATCTACAAGCTTTGGCAGCCTGGTTTTGAATTTCCTGTTAAACAGCATTTCTGCTGAGGACAATCCATGTTTCCTGGGTATTACCCTGTAATTTAAGTGTGACAGGTAAACAGTGGTGTGAAATAGTAGCTTTTTTCAACAATTTCTTCACTATTTGCACTCCATTTTCCACCAGACCATTGGATTGTGGGTATTTAGGACTTGAAGTATTGTGACAGAATCCACATTTGTTTGCAAACTCTTTAAACTCAAGACAGTTGAATTGAGATCCATTGTTCTCACAATTTGTGGAATCCCATGTCTAGCAAAAATTGATTTGATGTGAGTTATAACACGGTTTGCTGTGTTTTTGAGCAATGCAATTTCAGGATACTGAGAATAATAATCCAGCACTAATACGTAATTTTTTTCTGCGTGCATGAATAAGTCAATGCCCACTTGATTTTACACAGCTAGGGGCTCCTCTGTAACCATCATGGGCTCCTTTATTTATGCTAATCTGTACTTTAGATACATTGTACAAGCCTTTACAGCATCGTGTATGTAATTATTTGTGTTGTGCCAATATAGAACGTCCCTTGCTCTCCTTTTGCATTTTTCAACGCCTAGATGCCTCTCATGTATTCTGTTTAACATGTATTTCTTTAGCACTGCTAAAGAGCCTTTGAACAAAATGCCATCCAGTACTGACAGCTCTTCCTTGAACTGAGAGTAGGGGATAAGCATATGTTTCCCATGCCAAGTAGTACAAATAGCTGTTATCACTTTTTGCAATGTGATGTCCTGAGCAGTAGCTACTGCAGTTAATGTCCATCTGTGGCAAGAATCGCTTTTTAAATTAGATTAGCATGTTCTATGTTTGAGTCTGGAATTCTGTCTTTTTCTGTTGTGTCATATTCTCTGGACAATATATCTGCAAAAAGTTGATGTTTTTCTGGTGTGCACTGTCTGTCTAGATCATACATTTGTAGTTGAAAGAAAAGTCTCTGTAATGTGAGTGGCATGTCTGATAACCCTTTCTTTGCTATAGTTACCAAAGGTTTATGATTTGTTTTAGCTATCACAAGGTTCCCATAGATGAATATTAAGGGTGTGCGAAGTGGGCTGTATTCGAGTCAGATTTGGCCTGATTCAAGGGACAGTGATTCAATTAGCTGATTCGGATCACTATCCCGATTCAATTCGCCTGAATCTGAATATGAAGATTCAATTCTGATTTGGAGAACCAGCGATTTGGCCATAGGCACAGCTTTATATGTTTTTTCTACATACCTTGAGGTACCAGGCACAGCTTGTGAATGCTGAGATGATGGGGTGAATGGAATATCTTACAGGAGTGTGGAGGGTGCCCCCTTGTGATTGGCAGCGGACCCGGAAGTGGACTGGAAGTGCTTCTGGTCCACTTCCAGGTCTGCTACCAAGCGCACTGGGGACTTCCCTGTGCTCCTGTGGGATTCCCCATGCACCCCACCATCTTGGTGTTCACAAGCCACCTGGTACCTTGAGGTATGTAGAAAAAACATATAAAGCTGTGTCTATGGCTGAATCTTCGAATCTTTCCGAATCTCTCCAAATTGAATTGGAGGCTTCCAATTCAATTTGGAGAGATTAATGGGTCTTCTGATTCAATTTGGATTCAGAGATTTGGCTGCCAAATTGGGCTGAATCTCCTCTGAATCGAATCAGCAACCGAAGCTTTGCACAGCCCTAATGAATATATGAACTTTCTTACAGCTATAAACTACAGCTAAACTTTCTTTCTCAATTTGTGCCTATAGACACTCTGACTTAGAAAGTACTCCAGATGCATATACTGCTGGTCTCTAGCTATCCCCATATTTTTGAAGCAGAGTTGCTCCAGTGCCTTCTTTTGAAGCATCTTTTGACAATTTAATGGGTTTTTAGGATCACAGTATTTTAGTACTAGAGTTTTCATAATTTTGTCCTTCAAGTTTTAAATTCATCTTCATGTTCATGTTTCAATGTCCACTGAGCATTATTTTGTAGGAGTGATCTAAGGTGGTTGGTCTGCTCTGCTAAGTTAGGTAGATATTTTCCTACAAAACTGATCATTCCTAGTAATCTTTGCACTTCTTCCTTATCTGTCGGGGATGGCATGTTTGTAATGGCTTTAACCTTTGCAGGACTGATTTGTACCCCTTTCTCAAAGAGCTTTTCTCCAAAATATGTTATTTCTTTGACCCTGAATTCGCATTTTTATTTGTTGTTTCAAACCTGCTCTGCAACCTCTTTCTAGTGCCTTTCTTAGCCTCAAGTCAAGTTCTTCCATAGTATTTTCCCAAATTAATACATCATGAATGTAAACCATAGTTCCATCAAGACTTCCAAAAAATTGTTGCACTTCTCTGTGAAATACTTCAGATGAAGAACACAGTCCAAAAGGAAGGCTATGAAGCAATACCTTCCATAGGGTGTATTGAAGGTACATAATCTAGTGCTTTTCTGGGAGAATGTGCCAAAACTCAGAAGAGGCATCCAGAATGGAGAAATATTTAGTTCTGCCACATTGCCAAAAACCTCTTTCCTGGTGGGGATAGGAAAATGCTTCCTTTTGATGTACCTGTTCATTTGCTTAGGATCCAGACACAATCTCAAGGATCCAACTTCTTTTTCCTGTTGTGGCCTGTGAATTGAACCCAACCAGTTGGTTGCTCTACTTTTTCTATTAGGTCCATGTTAATTAATCAAACTAATTGCCTTTTCAGCTTCTCATTTAGTACAAAGGGAAAATTTATTGGAGCATGTATGGTGGAAATATTTGGTTCACTTAATTTTATCTTGTACTCAGTTGCCAGTTTCCCTATGCCTTGAAACACATCATAAAACTCTTCTTCTATGTTCTTGCTTTCTAGTCCTTCAGTGACATCCATTCTCATAATCAAACCTAGAGTTTTACATGTTCACAACCCCATAATTGGCACTAGCTTTCCTGGGGCTGTTATAAACTGAACTTTTACTATATTACCCTTGTGTCTAACATGCGGTGAACAAACACCCTTGGGTGCAATCATTTACCCACTATAGATTTTAAGTTTCATTTTCTTATTCCCATAGTACACAGGTTTAGTTTTCATTTTTTGAATAATGTATTCTGTTATTACACTGACCTGTGCCCCTCTATCTAACTTAAAAGTTACCTTTAGTCCATGGTGTGCAGGGTGATTGTCCAATCCTCAGAAGAATGAACAACTTCTTGCATTGTTCCAGTGAGGAACACTTCCTTTTCCTTATTTCATAGAGCATGCACCTGCTGTTTCTTGTGTAGTGCATCCTGCTCTTTTCTGCAGACTCTTGCAAAGTGAATTGTATCTTTTGCATTTGTTGCAGTGCTTACCAAATGCAGGACATTGCATGAGTTTGTGGTAAACCCCTGTAACAGGGGGCCTTTTTGGGGCCGATTTGCCTTTGGCTCGCCCACCTGTTTCTGGGCTAAATGCCTGCCTTCTAGCCCACCATGCCTTGATGATATTTAATTAATAGTTGTTAATTAGGTGGGAGGCTGCCCATTTCTTGCCCCGATGCCAGGGGGCACAATCTGCAGCTCCGTTCCTCCCCTACACTGCAGCCCAAGCCTCGCAGATGGCATCCATAGTTCTTACTGTCACCGGCCCCTAGAATCCTCCAATCTGGATCCCTCCAAGATCCCTCCATTCAGGCAGCCTACTCTGCTGCCTAGCTCCCTGAAATGGTTTCGCCTCTCGGGCATGGTCCCCCTAGGACCTTTGGCCACACAGGCCCTGACCTCACCTCCAAGGCCAGTCAGAACCCCAGGCCTGCAGCTCTGGGTGTCCCTTGTGGTGGGCCCCCGGCCCTTTTGACTGTTCTGGTCCTGGCCCCAGCATTCACCAGTCAAGGGTATTCTACATCAGGCCTCTGCCACTAGCCCCCTCACTCTCTTGGGTCCGCCTTCTGGCCCCTACTGGGGGGTAACCCACCCGGTTGTGGGAGCTGGGGTTATTAAGGCACCCCAACTCGCTTTTCACCAGGGTGGTAACTGGCCTGGTATTTCTTGGAGGCTCCCATGCCACTGAGAGCCCCACCATGTCACCCACTCCCGGCAGGGTGCTGTTTTAGATCATGCCCAGGACCAGGAACCTCCAAACCATCCCCTACAGCTCCTCCCTTACCTCCAGGGAGATACATGAAGCCTTGTAGCTAGGTAAATACTCTGTTTATCCAGGTGGCTGAAGATCTAAAATGGCCACCGCAATCAAGCACCTGCTGGCTGCTTGGCTCAGGTCTTAAAGTGGCAGGCACCAACAGTGCCCTGCCACACCCCAACAACATCTGTAGCTGACCATTGTTTCTGCAAGCAATTCTCTTTGACCTCTGCTTGCCTGCTTCATAGTGAGGTCCTCCTTTCTGTATTGTTTGTTTGTTGCCTTTGGTTTTTGCATTCTTGTAATCCTGTCTGGTTCAGCTTGTTTGTTTTTTCCTCCAGATTCTGCAGCCTGGCATTTATTTCAGCGGCTTGGCACATTCTAACTGACTTTTCCAGATTAAGCTCAGGATCCTCTAGCTGCCTTTTCCTGAGGCTTGTATCCCTTATACCCAATACTATTTGGCCCCTGATCATGAACTCTTTTAGGTCTCCAAAGTTGCATATCTGGCTCAGCAGCCTGAGGTCTTTGACAAACTCCTATATTATCTCACATTCTGTCTGCTGTCTCGCATAGAAATTATACCATTCAAAGGTTTCATTTTGTTTGAGTATACAATATTCCTCAAACTTGTTGATTACTGTGCCATAGCTTTTCTGTTCTGCTTCTGACAGTTGTTGGCTATTATAAAGAGACAGAGGTTCTAGGCCTGCTATATTAAAAAAATAGCTACCTTGAGTGGATCTTCCTTCTTTGTACCTCCATTGGTCACCATATGGTGAAGCTCTGCTTAAATTTATTCCAGCTTTCTGCTACATAGCTGAATGGCTTTAACTCCCCTGGAATTCTGAGATGCTCAATTTTTCTGTCTTTCTTTGTACCCCACTCCTGGTACAACATGTTGTTCCCAAAAGAGCAAGGAGTCAAGGTTATAGGATGATAAATATTGTTTATTCAGACAGCAGTGCTCAGCCTACTGTTCTGCTGTTCCCTGCAGTTCCCTTTTGCAATCACTGGCAAATGTAACAACTTATACATTGCACTCTTAAGGGTATCCACACATCATCTTCTACCTCTTTGTAGACTATGAGCCTGTCATCATTTTGTGTCCAAATACCACTGCTACCATCAGCAGAGAGGAAGAAAGAAGTGGGTATGGATTGGAGGCTTTCATTTTGGAAGACTCTAGCTGACACTGGAATCTTGGATAAAGTGTGTAAACAGCCTTTTTAGCATCTCTGATTAGATTTTATTTCAGTAAATCTGGAGAAATTTTGCTAATTTGTGTCTCAGCAGGATCAAGCTCCCTATATATTTACTAACCCTGACACCAGGAACCAATAAAAGTAATTAGGGACCATGAGTGTTTCTATTGGCTGCCAGAGTGATTAATCCCCTACTTTCTTTAAAATGCAGCTGTTTATATCATTACTAACTCTACACTTTTTGACTGGGCTTTCTTATCATGCATATCCTTTTTTAACACCTGGAGCCAGCAACAGGTTTCATGCATGAGTGCCTTAGAGTTATGCTACAGTCATTAAACACACTTATAATTGTAAGTGCTACTCTCTCCAAGCAGCAATCTTGTCCCCTTGCTCCTTCAAATATGTTTTAACCACCTCCCCTCCCCACCAAAATTCAGACTAGCAATTTCATTGGCAGTCTGTAGAGTTGGTAACTGGGAAGGCAATCCACTGATTTCCAGAAAAAGAAAAAGGATTTTTGTTTTTCTGAGGCTGGATTAACTTTCTGCCTAGAACTGGCACTGGCTCAACCTGGAAATTTAACAATGCTATACTTCCAAGTGGCCAATAGGTGTCAAAGTAATCTGTCATTTGAGCATTTACAGTATGTTACTAATGGGACCCTGATGAGATTTCATCTCAGCAGTGCCTAAGTCACAGGGAGTCATGTGCCACTGAAAGTCTCCCTGTCCCCAAGAACAAAAACCACATTTCTGCAACTTATAAAAAAATTTGGCCATGATGTCAAGAGACTGGATTATCGTCCCATATCTGCTCTTATTTTTTATGCTTCATACATTGTGAAGATGGGCCTAGTGATGCTTCTGAAAGCCTATGTTCATTTTTAATTTTTTTTCAGTGATATTCAGCCATAAAACAGAATTTAAAAAAATGAACTTTTTCTTTCTCTTGTGCTGGATTCAGTAGATTTAGTTCAGTACTTTAATCCATTACTGCTTTCTTTATCACCACTTTTAGTTCTCCCTTCTGCTTTCTTGGCCTTCAATAGAACTTGGATCAGGCAATATAAGTTATTCTTCTTTCAGAGGCAAATGCTTTCTGGTCCAAGGAATTTCATTGTTTAGCATAGATCTTCTACATCCAGTGCGGCTCTGAAAATTCTGTGTTCCTGTATCAGTCGGTATTTCAGGCCAAAAGTTGATACCTAGATGAAGTAAAGACAGTCAAAAAACCCGAGGCTGAATCAATTCAATCGTTGCGGGTTAGTCTAAACTACATAGATTGAACTAAGAAGCAAGTTGTGGCATCGCCCATCTGGCACTTATGAATATCCTCTCGCTCGGAGGTCAGGGCCCCCAACTCACCTGCCACAACTTGATGGAACGGAAAAAGGAGGGGTCCAGTGGTGTTTTTTCCTTCTGACCCAAAGACGGGAATACTCACAGGTCTGCCACAGATGTCCTTGGGGCTCTGCCACCCCATACCCTGTCCACTTGCCAACCACATGGATCTATGTGTTGCCACACCAAAGCTGGGCCACGGTGTGTCCGTTGCCCTGAGGGGCCCCCTCCTCTTTGAATGTGGATGAGGTGCAGGCTCGGGCCTACCAGACCCTTTTCCTTCTGGGGCCGCCCCTGATCCTTGTGCCAGCCCTGAAGCCTCAGATGGGTGCTTGGGGGCTGGGGCGGATATGGCTGGTCACATTCTTCTATGCAGAAATGCCAGCTATGAGCCTCTTATGCTCCAGGACCATGGTTTGCAATGTCCCTGGTGGCTTCTCACTGCTGCCCTTGCTTAGTTGCTGCAGGGCAGAGCCGGACGGCTCATTTGTGCTGGTGATCTGGGTCTCAGCTGGCCCGGCATCTCACCAGCTGGCTTCCACCATGAACCCGGCTTCCAGCTAGGTTTTTGAATCTCCCCCAGCAGTGGCTCTAACTGACATAATCAGCTGGCCACCACCCAGCTTAATGGACAGCCACTTGAAGAACTGATGCAATGTTGGCTCGCGCCGCTCTTCCTCCACCCCAGACTGCCTTCCAGGTAAGTTTGCGGTGGCGCTGGGGCCTCTGTTCCCTTCTCTTGGAGCATTGGGGTCTTCTGGTGCTTCTGCCCCCCCCAAGGGAGCACCCTTCTGCCACAGACCTCCCCCCCAAGCTGCCTTGCGGTGTTTTGGTGTTTCATTGCTCTTCTGCTACCCCGAGCACAAGAGGCTCATGGCCGGCATTTCTCCATAAAGTAGTGTTCCAAGCAGGCTACTCCTTGAACCAGAAACAAGGTAGCTGCATTTACAGGGCACTAAGGATGGGTTACATAACATGGATTGGCCTTCATGTCACTCAATAGGCTGATCCTAGTTTCACTATAGTACTTCACTGAAGAAGCTGTTTAAAGTGAGGGCTGATGCCACCACTGGAGAATAAATGGCCAAGAATAAAATGTAGACTGGAAATTAGAAGAAGGCTCTGGAACAGCTTTACAATTGAGTAGTATGAGAAATTCCCACCCCCCCCAGCTACTTTTAAGATGGAACTTGATTTATTTATGAAAGGGATTTCATAGATTTCATAGACATTAAGGCTCGAAGGGACCTCAGAAGATCATCGAGTTCAGCAGGAAGTCAGCTGGGGTCATAGGATCCCAGCAAGATAAGCATCCAAATTTCTCTTGAAGGTGTTCAATGTATGTGCTTGAACCACCTCTGATGGCAGGCTATTCCAGTCCTTGGGGGCTTGGACAGTAAAGAAATTCTTCCTAATGTCCAGCCTGAAATAGTCTTGCAGTAGTTTATAACCGTTCAACCTCGTCATCCCTTGGGGTGCTCTGGTGAACAAACAGATCATATGAGCTGGCTATTTGCAATAGAAAACTGGATTCTGGCCTCCTTCCAGCTCTATGGCTCTATTGAACATATCCATGAAGCTTCAGGTTCTAGAGGCTGCACAGCTGAATTTTCCCTTTCTCCTTCACTTACGTTAGATAAAGAGTACTCATACTACAGGAGAGTGTATTTATTCTCAGTATTTTTTGGAACTGGGTGAGGTAGCAAGTATCATCCTGGATTATATTGAGGATTGGTGAAGCCACTTCATTTAACAGTATACCATTGTAACAGGAATGGTATCATCTCTGGGCAAATTACCAAAGTATTAGTATGTTGTTTAGCTTTGGCCTGTGTGTTACACGAGTAGTTGCTGTGTTTGAGATCCCTCACCACGGCCATCCCTGAAGGTGGGGGGCAAATCAGATTCAGAATGCCATGCCAAGGTGATGATAGAAAGGGTCTTATTAATACCCTGGTATTGTTCACAGTGGTTATGCAAATGAGTCTATTAATTATGCAAATATTTGGGCTATTAAACTGCCCTCAATGAAAAGTGGTGGGTGCTAATCCTCCCATCAGATTATTGCCTTACTACCCAGATCCAATCTGATGTTACAAATAATAAAGAAATCAGACCTCCAACTAGTGTTTAAACAACAGGACTGTATTATGAAGGTGAACAAATAATTAACAGATCAAGAGAACAATACATACACATTCAACAAACAACAGTTAGAATGGCAATGAACAAAATAGAAAGCAAATTGCTGTGTTTCACTCGACTGTTAACTATGTTACAGTCTCAGTGACAAGTGCTGCAGTCCCGGGTAGCTCTGCAGTCCACACAGGCCTAGTTCTCTGTTGTCCCCACCTAGTCCCTGGAGTTTCCTTTCCCTTCTCAGAGAGTTTGCTCTTTTCAATAGGGAGGGTGATGCATGACGTGTCCTGCCACAGTGTCTATTCCTAGTGGGATACAGCAGTACCATAGCAAGAGGGGGTGAGTGGGGTGACCGCCCCAGCTGCTGATGCGAAGGGGCACTAACAGGCATTGCCCAGCCAGGGTGGGACGTGGGACAAAGCTGCGAGTGACTCATTGGGAGGGGGCTGCTGGGGGGGGAGGGGGAGAGAGCAGCTCCCGCCTCTGTGTGCATTACCAGGCAAGCATGGGGGAGCGTGTGCCCCCTAGATCTGTCCACAGGACAAGGGTGGGCTGCCACTGTGGGCTTTGCCCCAGGTGCCAAACTTGCTTGCCATGGCACTGGTCCACAGCATCAGCCTATGACCCCTGGGAAGCCTCTTCGCTTCTTGACCAGAGAGGCACGCAAGCCACTCTCTACCTCACACCTCAAATAAACCCCAAGCAACTCAGGCAACTAATTTCACCAACTTACTCAGACTCACACCCTGCAGATGTCTACAGACTCACCAAGATCCCCAAACTCACCAAGCCAGACTTGCACCAGACCTCAGGGGTGGTCAGCTGTTAAGAGATTTACTTACACCACTGCTGTCAATCACTTACCATCCAACCATTTTCTGAAGAGGGCCATCAATTATCCATCAATCAATGAACACACCAATTATAGCTCTCATGACCTCAGAATCTGTATCAATACCTGTTGGCCTCGCATCAGTTTTGGTGCGAATCTAGTTATATAATCAATGTACTATCTGCACATGCCCCTCTCACCAAAATTGGGCCATTACCTCCTAGGGATCTAAAGGTGAGCTCTTTCACAACCTTCTGAGTGCTGTATTCACTGGACATGTTCAAATGCTACTCTGGCTTAACCACTACTCTAGTAGTGTAAATTAAGCAAACTCACTAAACAGGTTAGGAATGAGCCACCTAGGGCTTAAAGTATTTGCAGACAGTATTAACAAGACTGCATTGAAACCCATGAATATTGGAATCTCAGTAGTTGGTGAAGTCAGTAGATATTTTTCAGTTACATTCTCAGGTAAATAGCTTTTTCTGTAACAGGGTTTTTGGTTGTAGCTGTGTTGGTCTCAGGCAAGGTTCTTTGGGTAGATGTGATATCTTTTATTAGACCAACCGAGTAGTTGGAAAAATGTTCCTTGCAAGCCTTCGGGAACAATCACCCTTCTTCAAGCATAGGAAATCTCTGCTGTTCTGAGACTCCAAGGAATGAGAGAAGCTACAAGTGTGACAGGATGTCAGTGAGAATGTAAGCACTCTGCTCTTGAAAGAAGCAGATGCAGCTTTCAAAGCAACAGAAAATATATCTGCACTGGATATTGTAACTTATGTTTGTGAAAGGAAACTTCTTTTCTTGGAGGCCATTGCTTTGTTTACTCACACCTGTGCCCTAGACAGCATCTACATGTCTTTGATAAGTGTTGAACACATTTCAGCATGGATTTGCAAGTTATTTACAGGTTGTAAGTTATTTACAGATTAGAAAGCATATCACAGAAGTGCAGTGAATAAAAAAAAGAGAAATGTAGGAACTATTTGATAGTAGACATGAGTCATAGTCAGTGGTTTAGGACAGGAAGTAAAATAGCAGAAAATAATCATAGAAGTTATCTACTCCATAAAATGGATTTTGAAGGGCTGGTAGTGGTCAAGACCATACTTTTATGTCTCATTTGAGAGTTAGTACTGCTAGCAGCACAATACTGTACCTGTGATGAGTTATTGGTTCAGTTCTACCCCAAGCAGAGTTTTTATCCCCCAAAAAAGAAATACAAGAGACCATGAGCTTACCAGGCACTTTCCTAATACTATTGATTTTATATGGAAGATGGTTAGGTGTTACAATCTTTTTTTCATGTCCTACTCCCACCATTTTATATTTTCCCCCAGTATCTGGCACATAATGTGGCCTGGTTTGTAGTCCTGATGAAGTCTTCCACGGTGCACAGTTTCACAAGGAGCCAAAGACTAAAAGATCTGCCAAAGTCTGGGTTTCATTGCAGACACATGTCTGGCTAGTTAGGGTAACTCCACTTCTTCATGTCAGGTGTCACGATGGCAGATGGTGATGGATGACAATATAAATCTTATGGCAATAGAGTACTGACGGGAGAGTGCAAGTTCAAGGCAGACGAGTGCCCCTTAAAGATAAAGAAAAACAAGAAAAGTTTTTCCTTTTGTTATTACTCTCCATCTAACTTCTGAATTAGTGTAGCTAGTCTAATTATCAAAACAGGAATTCTTCTAGAGGCAATATGTCTACTTTTTTCTTTCCTCCTACAATGAGCTACAGTGGCACAGGGTCACATCTTTTATAATGTGAGATCAAGTGATGGCTTCATTCTTGCAGAGTAAAGCTGTCCTGAGCTCCACTCTAGTTGTTCCATACTGTTCTGAAGGTACAAGGGCTCAGAAACAATTCATGCCACCTCTGCAAGGGATTTATAGCCTGGGAGATGCAAACAACTTTTTACCCATACTGTCAATTTTAAGTAGAAGCTTAGTGAATTATTTCTGATGTAAATGTAAGAGAAAGAGACACAAACAGGCTGTTTAAAGTGGATATGTCACCTTTAACTTGTATCATGAAAAGGTAAGGGTTGTTACCCCTAATGTTTAAAATCTAAGCCATTAGAAATGTAAACTGGATTACTGCAGCCATAGAGCAAGGATATATATCAAGTCACTATAACCTGAGGTGTTTGGTCATATTATTTTTGTATTATTACAGAGAGGAAATCCTGCTCATTTTGAAAAGTGCATATCAGTGATGACTATGTTCTGCTAAAATAAATCTCCTTGTTTATTTTTAGGAGCACAAAATTCTCACAAGCAGGGTTGGAACCCTATTGTTATAGACACTGTATGAACATAGATAGAAGATAATCCCTGCTTTACATAGCCAACCTGAAAAGACCTTAAAGATAAGGTAGGGAAGACACAATAGGGCTCCCCATTGCCTACATTTCAGGTGTCTGGCTGCAGGGGTGCAATTCAGAAACCCAAGTTTAGAAACATAGAATCATAGAAAACTAGGGTTGGAAGGGACTGCAGGAGGTCATCTAGTCCAACCCCTTTCTCAAAGAAGGACCATCCCCAACTAGATCATCCCAGCCACGGCTTTGTCTTGCTGGATCTTAAAAACTTACAAGGATGGAGAGTCCACAAACTTCCTGAGTGAATTGTTCTAGTGCTTTACTACCCTTCTAGAGAGAGATTTTTTCCTGATATCTAACCTAAACCTCCCTTGCTGCATCTGGAGACCATTGCTCCTTGTTTTGTCATCCGCCACCACTGAGAACAGTTTAACTCCATCCTCTTTGTAACTCCCCTTCAGGTACTTGAAGGCTGCTATGAAATGCTCCAACTTCTCTTCTGCAGACTAAATAAGCCCAGTTCCCGCAGGCTTTCCTCATAAGTCATGTGCCCCATCGCCCCCTAACAATTTCTGTTGCCCTCTGGTGGACTCTCTCCAATTTGTCTACATCCTTTCTGTAGTGGGGGTCCCAAAACTGGACACACTACTGTAGATGTGGCCTCAACAGTGCTGAATAAAGGGGAATAATCACTTCCCTTAATCTGCTGGCAACACTCCTACCGATGCAGCCCAGTATGGCATTAGCTTTCTTGGCAACAAGAGCACACTGCTGGTTCATATTTAGCATATTGTCCACTGAAACCCCTAGGCTCTTTTCTGGAGTCAGCCCCCAGCCTGTACTGGTGCATGGGTTTGTTCCATCTCAGGACTTTGCACTTGTCCTTGTTGAACCTCATGAGATTCCTTTTGGTTCAATCCTTCAGTTTGTCAAGATCTCTCTGAATCTTAGCCCTACCCTCCAGTGTATCTTTTACTTCCCACCCCAGCTTGGTGTCATCTGCAAACTTGCTGAACGTGCACTCCATCCCATCTTCCAGGTTGTTGATGAAAATATTGAACAAAACCAGCCTCAGGACTGACCCCTGGGGTACTCCATTTGAGGCTGGCTCCCAACTAGATATCAAACCATTGATTACTACCCTTTGAGCCTGATTCATAGATTCATAGATTAAGGGTCGGAAGGGACCTAGTAGATCTTCTAGCCCGACCCCCCGCCAGGGCGGGAGAACAACAAAAAACCCCAAAAAGAGAAACGGGACTCAAACGAGTCCAGCCAGGTAGGCATCCAGCCTCTTCTTAAAGACCCCCAGGGGGTCTTTAAGAAGATGATCCAACCAGTTTTCTATCCACCTTATAGTCCATTCATCCAACCCATACTTGCAAGCTTGCTTGCAAGAATGTTGTGGGAGACCATATCAAAAGCCTTCCTAAGTCAAGGTATATCAAATCCACTGCTCTTCGCACATTGATAGAGCCAGTCACCTCATCATAGAAGGCAAACAGGCTGGTCAGTCATGGCTTGCCCGTGGTGTATCCATGATGACTGTTTCTAATCACCGTCTCCTCCAAGTGCTTAGAAATGAATTTTCTGAGTACCTGCTCAATGATTTTTCTAGGGATTGAGGTGAGGCAGGGTGCAGGACAGAGCCACGGCTCATCTGGGGGGCATGGGGAGGGGCAGCAGCTCATGGCTTCTGCATGCATCCCAGGAGGCACAGGGGACACATGCCCCTGGATTTGCACAGGGCAGGACAGGCTGTCACTGTGGGCTGGGGCAGCACTGGGCTCTTCCCAGTGTGCGGAATACACTGTGCTCCGGATGGGTGGTGGTAGTGGTGTTGGGAGGGGGGTGGGCTACAGTGAACATTAGAGTGGCTGCATCCCCCACTCAGTGCTGCTGCTGCCCACCCCGAGCATAGTTCTGCCCCTCCCCAACACTGGGAAGAGTCTGGCCCCAGCCCGCAGCGGCAGCCTGCCCTGCTCCATGCAGATCCAGGGGTACACGCCTCCTGTGCCTCCCAGGGTGTGGGTAGCAGCAGGACCCACATCCCCCAGATGACCCACTTGGGGCTCAATCCCATGCCCCACCCTGAGCACCTGCCCCTCTCCCAGCCCTAGCCCTACTCCCTCCCTAACCACTGCCTGCGTGCCCCTCCCCACCCCTGCTGCAGCCACTGGAAGCCCACAGCTGGGCTGCCTTGTGGTCCTACCCCACATTTGGAGGGGCTAAGCCCCATTAGCCCTCCCCTTCCACTGCCTATGCTCTCAGCCCCCCCCCCCACCTCAACAGCCACTCCTCCCTTCTGAAGGAGGGATAAACCCAGGTGTCCTGGCTCGTATCTGTGCTCTGCTTGCTAGTCCTCTAGTGGCAAGTCAAAGTTGGGCAGGCAAGAAACTATTAACCTTTAATGTGTGAATACTCATAGACTACTCACTAACTTTGACACTACTTAACATTTCACATATTTAGTATGGGCTAAATATTGTGTGCAACTTAACCTTTAGTTATTAAAGCACTTCCCAGGAAGTGGGAGACTTGGGTTCAGTGCATTTCTCAGGAAAGGTAGCTCAAACCCACATCTCCTGCCTCCTAAGAAAATGCCCTCATCGTTACAGTATAGACAGGGGTGTAGGCACTTCTGCCCCCTCATTTTAAAGTTGAGCCACTGTACAGCGAAGAATTCAAGATTTCTAATGCCAGACAGAGTAAGTAGGAATGTGTTTGACTCTGATGTGGGCATTTCCCCCATAAAGAAGGAGAGACTGCATTCTGGTATTTGCTCCCAACACTCTTTATGTACTTTATCCAGTGACTGTTTAATGAAAAATATTTAAGAAATCCCTGAATACCAAGCTTGTGAAGACCAAATACCCTTGGATAAGAGTGAGATACTAGGACACACAGCTCAGCCAAAGATGGCAGGACCCTTGGATATTCATTAGTACAGAACTTTAGGCACCTAAGTAATGTAGCCCAGGTAACTCGGGTACAGACTCCCGTTCTCTAAGTGAAGGGGATTGTTATCTGGCAGGTGTGCTATGGGGGAACTGCAGACCACTCAGTTTCCCTCTGTCCCTATAGAACCAGGCCAGGATGGTTCGGGGAGTTAACTATATACAAATTTATTTACATTAACTTATCACACAGAAAAGAAACGTGGATATAAACATATGTACAATATCTATCTATATATATAGAGATCTATCTATCTATATCTATCTATATATAAGATATCTAAACAAATAGCATAAACAATACCCTCTAGGTAAATGCCATAAAACCTTATACCAGTGCTCTAGATACAGGTAGGTCACAGGTAAGTATCCGATCTGAACCAGATAAACCCCAAAATAAACATAGATAGCTAACAGATAAACTATAGGTAAGTATGGGTGAACAATAAATAAGACAAATAAATACAAATAAACAACAGGTGAAATAATAGCAACAGGGGGTCCCATGAGAGCCCTAGGATTCTACTCATCTACTAATTTACAAACATAAGAGTTCACAAAATATAAGGCATGGCATCACACCACTTATGGCGCAAGAACCCCAAAGATCAACTTAATCCCAAGGGGAAACCCCAATGCCCTTGGCCTTTTCCCAAGCCCTACAAGGAAGCTGGTCACTTTAGGGGGGCTCTCCCAGTGGGACCTCCACTTTCAGGAGCCATTAACTAACCAGGGTAGGGACTCCCCCTCCCCTGTGGGAATCCTCTTTTCCCTGCAACTCATGGCTCCCTGGCCTGGAGGGTGGCCCTCAACCTCTGCGCTAAGCTGCTCTCTCGCTTGCAGTGGGCTTTGTGGGGGTCACTGTCCCCTGGAACAGGGCTCCATTTTGCAGGGCTTCTGGGGCCTCTGGCTGCAGGGCTTCTGGGGCCTCAGTAGCCCGAGCACCATCTGGCTCCCTGGATTCAACCTTTTTCTGTGGGTCGGAGGCTTGGGCTGTCTCATGCAGCACCAGGCTCGGTCTGCTCCTGGACCCTCCATGCAGTGCCTCCTGCACCGAGCTC
>NW_017729033.1:34755428-34756578 GCF_001723915.1 Gavialis gangeticus | reverse complement strand
CCAGCCTCATTCTGGGGGTTGAGGACCTGAGCTGCCCAAACACTCCAAAAGCCCTACTCCATGCACCTGTGCATTGTCTCCCAGTCTTGTGCCACCACCCAGTGCAGCCACAGCTTTTCCTGGCACTTGGGTGGAGGCGGAGCATTCAGCCAGGACTGTGCCGGGTGGTGGATGATGGCACGGGGCTGGGAGTGGAGCTTTGGCAAAATTTGGGGTGACTGCAGCCTCCTCCTAGTGCCACCAAAGCTTGCTCTGAGCCCAGCCTCTGCCAAGAAGAACCATGTACAGTGCTGGCTCTGGCTCTGGCTCCACCCCAGAGCTGTCACCTGCCCCATGCTGTGCAGATTCAGGGGCACATGCCTCCTCACCCTCCCGGGGTGCAAGCAGCGGTAGGAGCCACCCACACCCTACAAGCTGAGGCTGTGTCCTGTGCCCCCCTCCTCCCTGGGCAGCGCCTGCCCCTGCCTCCTCCCTCCGTCACTGCGGGGGACATCGATCTGCCCTCCCCTTCTGATTTACCAGCTGAAGGCAGCTCTCCATGCTACTGGGTCTGCTCTGTGCTGCGCTGTGCTGTGGCTGCGCAAAGCACAGGCATTCATCGCCCAAATTATCGGCCCCATAGGGCCAATATCCAATATACACAATTTTCTTCATATCAGTACTGATCTGATATCGGACTGATGTACCACTGCACCTCTATAAATTACAAGTAGTTAGGGTGCTTACAGACGTCTTGAAATATAGTCCTAAACAAACAGAGGTTAGTAACAAAATGTAACTTGCAAGAAAGGGCAATGTCAGTAATAATTAATTCATATCTAGTCTTTCTTGTTCTTGTTCTTGTTCCTCCCAGTCACAAACAGGGATTTATCATGTTACTAATTCATGATTACTGTTCATGAAGGCTACTACATACTATGTTTAAATAAACTACCTGAACAAAGTCTGAGTGGGATTTTATTGAAGATTTAGTTTCTTAAAGTTAGTTAAATCTTATTTAGGCAATATATGTCTTATGTAATAAATGGTTATTTGACATCTGTTATCTTATGATCAACACATTGGCATTTCTTAATTAGTCTTTTAACCTTGCCTGTGGTGTTTGTTTTACTTGTGTTTTAATTATGACCCCAGTCAAGTGGTGATGAAT
>NW_017729033.1:34752766-34754853 GCF_001723915.1 Gavialis gangeticus | reverse complement strand
CTGAACGGGGCACTGTCTCAGACTCTGAGGATAAGCAGAAAGAATGGAAACCTGTGGACTCTGGTGGCCTTGTTGTGTCTGAGAGCCTCCACCACCCCCACAAAGAAATAAATTATCATCCTTGAGTGAGGGATGCTGCTCCCTTGCAGGAGAACCATCAGTCCTCAGATGCTTCTTTTGAGGATGAATTCAGGGAAGGTTATTCCCTTATCAGGTTTCTTGATGAGAGCAAGGGAACCTTAAAGGTCAAAAACCAAATACCTGAATGGTTTCCTGACCACAAATATTTCCTAGGTTTGGCTTATAGTGCCAAAAAAAGAAAAAAAAAAAGAAACTGCTAGCTAAGAAGGCCACAAAACCTATGCATATAGATTGAAAATGTTAATAAAATGCATTAAAAAGAGAAGACCAAGAGAGTGGCTTGACAGAGAAGCTTGTTCGTAAGGAATAAGTCCCTTGACTGCCAAGGGCAACTTTGTAGGCTATCCGAGATGACACAGCTTTCCCCCCGCCTAGGATGTTATACACCCTAACCACTGAGCCACTGCTCTGCATGCTGTAGTAGCACCTGACAGGCCCAGCCCTCCCACTGCCCACAGCACCAGCTGCTGGCCTCCAGTTAAAGTGTCAATGTATGCCAACAATGTGACTTTTGGGGAGCAGAGAGAATGATGTTCAGTCCCTAATCAAGTGTCAGCAGGCCTGTGAATGTGCATCCTCATCCCAGATCAACTGAGCCAAAAGCAACACATTTTTCCTGGGTCAACTTTTAGCCCCCAGACCTGGGGGCCAGTCCTAGTGCCAACATGGTTTCAAATTCCTGGACATTTCCCTAGGCCTGCCGGCCTATCTGTCCAAGAACTGGGAAGACTTTGGTAAGGAGGCTGAGGCATAACTGCAGCTGGAGACTCCTACAACCTGGCACCTGCTGCTCTGTGACAGACTTGCCATCCTGGACCCACCACTGACCTTGCTAGAAAGCTCCAGGAGCTCTTTGTGGACTTCTTTGGAGTGGGCACCTCTGACTCTAGTGAGTCCTCTGAGGGAGGTCAGAGCCTGATCAAATTGGTGAGCGGGGTAACTGCTTTCCACCTGAAAGCCCTTCGGAGTGTCATACTAAGTCATAGGTGGCCAGGTCTGGGTCTGCTCAGGGACTGAGGTGTCGACCAGGGTCAGGAGGTGCAAACAGAATCCAGGGGCAAGTCAGGTCAGGAAACAAAGAGTTGCGTCTGACAGTGAGGTCTATGGACAAGCTGAGTCAGGAAGCTAGGAGATCAGGCAGAGAGTGGGGTTAGAGAGCAGACCAGGTTGAGAAGCAAGGCGAGCAAGCAGAGGGTGGAATCAGAGAGCACAAGGCAGAGGGAACAGCAAGTAGTCTAGGATAAGGTTGAGCCCTGCTGCCCAGTTGCTTTCTGCTTGGGTCAGATGTTATATGTGGGAGGTGGAGATCCCAAGGCAGGTGCCTGTGATATTCCAGAGCTGCTGGGGTTACTCCTTGCTGAAAAGCTGCAACTGCTGCAATACAATATAATATGAGTGCACTTATGTGTTACCCTGTTTGAATATATGGAAGCTTGTGTGTTAAGTGCATTTAATACATACGAAATGTCTTGTGTGTCCTCTTCCTCCCCTTCCTCTTCTTCTTGTGTAACTGAAATTTGACAGAGTGGACCCCACTGTGATTTTTAATATAATAAAAAGCACTAATATTTCAGGCTATATTACCAAGAGGGCATGACCAGAAGTGGGGTCTTTGTGTACTAGATGCTGCATATACATCTAATGCAAATTGTAGTCCTTTCTCTCACAAGTTTACAATCTAAATTTTGTGGCAAACTGCAAGAGCTGTCTGAAGCAGACAAATGAGGAGAGTAAAGGTGTGGATTGAAGTTACAGTGACATGAGTGTGGTCTTGCATAATAAGAAGTCTCTCTTTAACACCAATTTTGTGGTTGTCAGATGAAAGTATATTTTATGGCAGGGGTGTCAAGCTCACCTTGTGCCCTGAGCCAGATCTAGACCTCAGAGCTCCTTGTGGGATGGATCCAGTCTGGTTTATGTGTGTGTGTGGTGGGGGGGGGGGGGGG
>NW_017729033.1:34751447-34752755 GCF_001723915.1 Gavialis gangeticus | reverse complement strand
GGGGGGGGGGGGGGGGGGGTGCGGGGGTGGTAGCAACTCTAGCTCCAAGCTAGATTTTGTGGTGGAGGTTTCGGCAGTTCTAGCTCTAACCTGGTGGTGGTGGTGATGGTTTCAATCCATAGCCATTTCGTGCCCTGTGCCACAATAGCAGCTCTAGCTCCAGATCTAGCATGGGGCATATGGTGGTGGCTGGCAACCATGGAGGTAAGGTTGAAGCAGTGTGGACAGGTGAAGTAGCTGAAGGGTGACCAGGGCTGTGTTAGCCCTCATTCACCTTTCTGTTGTGGATTGCCAGATCTACCAGGGCCTAAGGGCCCCAGATTCTGCAGAGGGTGTTACCCCTGGCTGTGCTGGTAGTTTGGTAGGCCAGATAGAGCAGGTCCATGGCCTGGATCTGGCCTGTGGGCTACTTGCTTGACACTCCTGCTGTAAGGGACATAGCAGAAAGGGGGAAGGAAAGGATGGGAAGGGAGGGAGCTGAAGGAGGATGCTATGATGGCTTTATGCAATTTGATGGGGAGATTTTTCCCTATTGTAAAACCTATCACAGGGTAAAGGAAAGAGTTTCTTGACAGAGAACAGGACAAACAGGTGATTGCAGTTGCCAGAGTCAGTTTAGCAAAGAAAGTGGACCCATGGAGTGATGTGGTAATAGATCTGAGAAAGGTGAAGCTAAATCATTAGAAGCTTTAAAGAAAAAGACAAGAATCTTGATTATAGTAGGCAAAATGGAGTCCTTTGAGGGAAATGATGCGGGACATAACATTGTCAGAATGATGATCCCAGAACCCCACTCCACAGTCATCTTCTTGTGTATGACTTCAGAAAGTTGACTCCTCCAACCACTTAATAGTAGATCCATCAATACTACTGCAATTTTTCAGACTGTTCACTACCTCTGGTGGACCATATAGAGGGCAGCCTGTTAGTATGTGCTGGGCTGTCTGATCTCCTTTACCACAGGTGCACAATGGTTAGTTTGTAAGCCCCATTTTATATTTGATTTTGTTGAAAGCTCCATAGCCTGATCACAGTCAGTTTAGTTTTATCCATGCCTTACATGGGAGTTTATGAACAGGAGGTTGTGATCATTTATGAACAGGATGGTAGTTGTATGTAGTTGTGTTGTGGGTTGTGGCTGTTAGTCCATTGCTCTTCCCACTGTCTCTGAGGCCATGATGACAGTATGGTCTCCTGCTTCCTTATGATGTTTCTGGCAGATACTGGTAGGGGACTTCTGCTTCTTAGACGTTTCTGAATTGGGTATTTTTCAATCATGTCATGTAGTGGATGGTCCTCCTGTTGGCT
>NW_017729033.1:34726428-34746447 GCF_001723915.1 Gavialis gangeticus | reverse complement strand
GCCATGATGACAGTATGGTCTCCTGCTTCCTTATGATGTTTCTGGCAGATACTGGTAGGGGACTTCTGCTTCTTAGACGTTTCTGAATTGGGTATTTTTCAATCATGTCATGTAGTGGATGGTCCTCCTGTTGGCTTGATTGCCAGGTCAAGCAGTATTCCAGACCTCTTGATGTTATGAGGGGGGGATTTCTGCCAAGATGAATATGTTTTCTCATTCCGTGTATGCTGGGCAGCCACTTATTGTTTGTAGTGCAGAATTCAAGGCACAGTCCAGTTTGCGGGTGTGGGCACTATTTGCCTACACAGGAAGGTAGTATCCCACTGGTGCATAAACAATGGCTACTGAGGTTGCAGAGTTACAGAGGTTGACACATAGATTCATAGATTGTAAGGCTGGAAGGGACCTTGGAAGATCATCAGGTCCAGCTCCCTGCACCAGGCAAAGGAAACGCAGCTAGTATCAGGTGACCCCAGCAAGGTGACTGTCCAGTCTCCTCTTGAAGATTTCCAGGGTAGGTGATCGCAGTATCTCTGGAGGGAGCTTAGTCCACAGTCTGGACACTCTAACTATGAAGAAATTTTTCTTAATGTTGAGCCTGAAATGATCTTTCAGAAGTTTGTGGCTATTACTCCTGGTTTTCCCCAAGGGGGGCACTGGTGAACAGTTGTTCACTGAGCCCTTGATGTACTCCCCTGATGTAGTGGTAAGCTGCTATCAAGTCTCCTCCCAGCCTTCTGTTTTTCAGGCTGAAGAGTCCCAGGTCCCTCAGCCTTTCCTCACAAGTCTCTTATGATATGAATGGCCCTTCTTTGGACTCTCTCAAGCTTTACTACAGCTTTATTAAAGTGTGGCATCCAGAACTGGATGCAGTAGTCCAGCTGTGGACTCACCAATGCTGAGTAAAGTGGAAGAATAACTTCTTTGGTTTTACTGGAGCTGCATCAATTGATGCATGCCAGAGTATTGTCTGCCCTTCTGGCTGACTCCCCATGTTGTACTGGCTAGTTTCTTGATGGCTGCTACCCTTGAGTTTACCTTGTGTTTCAACTTCTCCAGGTGGTGGCGGAAGGTTGGGCTTCTGTCTAGAGTGACACTCAGGTATGTTGGTGTCCTCTCAAAGGGTAACTCTTTGCCCTCTACAACAACTCTTATCTTGGCATTTGTGGCATGATTGTTCAGGTGCAAAAGTGTTGAGGTGGTCTTCTCTATATTCAGCTTCAATCACCACTGTTTTAGATACAAAGCTATGAGTTCTATGTCACAGTTCAGTTTGGCCTTTACTGACATGTTACTATGTTGTTGCTGCCAGCAACAAGTGCCAGGTCATCTGCATACATGTATTTGGTTGATGAGGTGCTTATATAGTTTGCCATGTAGATGTTAAACAGGGTGGGAGCCTTGTGGTACTCCATTCCTAAGTCTCTTATGACAACTTGTCTTTCTGCATGATGTACTCAAATGAAAGGACCAATTTAAGGTCATCTCCATGATGAAGTTAACCAGACTTCTGTCTGGTAGTGTGGTAAGTAGCTTTTACCGAATGCCTGGGTGCCAGACCATGTTGTAGGCTGCTGTTAGATCAACTAGAACCACTCCAACCTTTTCTCAATTCTTGAAGGCTCTTTCAATTATCACTTGTAAGAGCTGCCACATGGTGAAAAGTTGATTGAGTTCTTCTGAAACCTGCTTGCTCATGCAGCAGCTGTTGGTCAATAGTTGGTGCGATCCAGTTCAGGATAAGCCTTTCTAGGTGTTTATAGATCGCTGATAGAAGTAATATGGGTCTGTAGCTCTTTGGGTTTGTCAGATCTTTCCCTGGCTTCTGTAGTGCAATGATGTTGGCCTTGCACCAGATTTTTAGTATCTTGTGATGATGCATGCATGTTGACAGAAAGCTGTATAGCCAGTCATGGGCTATAGGTCTGAATTTGGTGAGATGTTCAGGAAAAATGTGGTTAGGGCCAGCAGTTTTGCCTTTTTTAATGTGAGATAGTGCTATCTTCATCTCTTCTTCAGTGAAAGGAGCTGTCAGGTTTTGATTTGCAGTTGGTGTTTTTAGGATGGATGTGGTTTTCTGTTTGATGACCATGTTAAAACTCCTATCTGGTTCTGGAAAGTTGCCATCTGTGACACTTGCAATGGCATTTGGTTGAATAGGGCAAAGTCTCTGTGGCTTGCCCTCCCTGGTTAGTCTCTTGATGATTGACCAAGCCTTTCAGCATGAATGTGTCATGTCAATGTGTTTTATAGTATCTAAATGTCCCTCTTCATCTCATTTAGGTGGAGCTCTACCTCGTCAGTGGTGTGATGTCTAGCTATGCTATCAGGTGATGCTTCTACGGTCTGCAGTAGTTTGCTGCATTTTTCATCCCAGCAGGGGATGGACTTCTTACAGTGCCCTCTGGGGATGGTGGCATGGGTTGTAGTGAGGATCATGGAGGTGTAGTTGGTGTTGAATCCTAAAAAGTTAGGGTTCGAAGGGACCTCAGGAGATCATGTAGTCCAAAACCCTGCTCAAAGCAGGACCATCCCCAACTAGATCATCCCAGCCAAAGATTTGTCTAGCTGGGTTTTGAAAACTTCTAAGGATGGAGCTTCCACCATCTCTCTGGGTAACATGTTCATGTTTTACTACCCTCCTAGTGAGAAAATTCTTTCTAATATCTAACCTAGACTTCCATCGCTGCAACTTGAAACCATTGTTCCTTGTTCTGTCATCTGCCACTACTGAGAAGAGTTTAGCTCCAGCCTAGCTGCATTGGAGGAGTAGGTAAGGTAGGCTGTAGTGCATGAAGGTAGCAGTATAGTCTCAGGTACATAGCCTGAATCTTCAGTCTCTGTGCAGTTTCTTAGTGAGTCTCTTGTAAGAGGATCACATCTAGTTTGTACTTGATAGAAATATGCTCCAGTACGTTAATCTTGAAGATTGTAAGACCTTCAACATTGAGTTGTAATATTGTAAGGTTCATGATGGCTTACAAGTAAATTGACTAATCATTCTGAATGCTCTGAAACTGTCTCAATGATGTATTTCATTTTGCTTGTTGAATGGACTCCTCAGCTACTCACAAGATGCACCTTGGGAAGGTATACGTCTTACATTCTACCTCCACAGTATTTTGAAGGATGAGGAGATTGAAGTAGCTAATGGGTCACCTCAATAAAGACTTTGGTAGCATGGCGAGGGGAAAAAAGCCTGGCATTTTAAGATATAGGAAGAAACAACAATTTTATGTTCATTAAAAATAGGGAGGCTCTGAAATGATGCTTAGGGAGGGTGGAAGAGTTGTGCACATGGAGTGCTATTTAATGGGAAAGATACAAAAAAAAAAAAGTCAGTCAGCTTTGGCCATGTCAAGTTTAAGTTGATAACAGGGGCATCCATAAGGAGATGTCAGAAAGAGAGTCCAAGATGTGGCTTTGGACAGATGGAGGAAAAGTCCAGAATGGAGAGATTTGTGGGTCATTAGTATAAAGAAAATAAAACAGGTAAGATGCAGAGGGAGAAAAGGAATAGACAGAGTCCTCTAGGTTTGCCATTAAAACTGCAAGATGTGCTCAGTACAAATATTAGAAGAACAAACAGAGCAGTAGGATTCTGAGGAAGCATGAAAGCATGAAAAAAGGAGGATGAAATTTTAAGAAGGAGGATGTGATTGAGAACGCCAAATCAGTTGAGAGTTTGAGGATCATGAGGGGAGAACATTGATCCTTATATCTGGATACAAAGACAACATTGAAAGCATGAAAGCAGTCTTGGCATAGGAGGTAGATTGGAGAGAGTTGAGGATGAATCCAAGGGGGAAAACTTCAGTGAAATGGTTGTAACTGTGCTTGGAGATGAATGGAAAGAGTGAGCCATAGTCTGAAGGGCATATTTTCTCTACAATGTGGGAGATTAAAGCATGTTTGTATCAGGGAGGAAGGAAATTAATGAGAGTTAGAAGCTTAAGAGGGCAGGAGAGTAGCACAAGGAAAGTCAGGATGGGTGTGGGGACATTATCTGATGGTGGGGGTTACATGTAGAAAGCAGGCAAGAAGTTTCAGTGTTTGTGACAGGAAGGAGGAGGAGTAAAGATAATATTAACAGCCTTCCCTTCAGGGTAAGCCAGTTCTCAAATGTGCACTCATTTCTCTAATGGCTTTCCTTTATGACATTGTTTGATAGCCTTCTGACTCATCCCAGTGTCACAGCCAAAAGTGAGAATAGACCACAGGTCTTTCTTGGGTGTACACACAATGCAGACTCTGTTTCAGTGCAGTGTCCAAAAGTAATGTTAAAAGGATGTTCTGCGTTTTATTTTCAAGGACCCAAGCCTTCAAAGCTTTGGGGTGAGTGCCAAAAACAATTCATCAAGAGCGCTTTACAACTCAGCAATACAAAACCTGTTAGGATACAGATCACCCACAAGACAGGGTTTGGGGAGGAAATATGTAAAGCACTGGTTGACCTCAACATGATTAATGATTTTTAACACAGTGAACTCTGCTGCCTTCAATGTGAATTTTTACACTGGCTCACCCATGTTTGTTTATTTTTTTTGAGGGGGGGGAGGAAGGCTTTCATTTTTTTTTCTATAAAACCTACTGTGACATAAAAGTTAAAGACAGTTCACGTATAATGGAGAAATATTTATGTTCAGACACAATTGCCCCTCATAGAACCTACCACTCATTGGATTTTTCCCTAGAAAAAGCTGCCTCTAACAATTAGAGCTTTAGCAGTGATTGTGTCAATCATGCTTTTCCCAAAAGGATCATTTAATGCATGTGAAATGTCTATGCAGGAGGGCAAAGACTATGAGGTCACTCATATGACTAGGCAGCCAACCACCCTCCCTCTATTTGGGTTTGTAGATCATGTTGTTTGACCACCTGGATAACACAGGCTGCTGAATTTCACTAAGTGGTTCCTGAATCAAGCACATAGTTTCTGGCAGATCTAAAGCATACCGAATGGTTTCCAAGCTTCATCCCAGTAGATAGCAGCCTCTGGGCTTGAGACAAAAATCCCTATAGTCACTTTGGATATACTGTGCTTAGGCATAGTTTGGGATTGTGCCTGTTTTATGCTAGCAATGAAGTGGGTCTAATATTTTTTATCCTTTAACGTGACTTCCTTCTTCAGCTCTAACAAGGGATTAATACTTCCTGCCCTGCCTCTGGAAGTTGGCCACTTAAGAAAAAAACTCCTTCATAGAGTTGTGGAGAAAGAAGCATAAGTATGTGCTGCCAGTGATCATGCTGAATTGGTCTTTGGCTGTTGAGAAGAGTTTAGGTTCAAAGGCTGTAAGCCCAGAACTTTTCTGCACTCAAAGTCTTAAGAAATAAATAGAGATGGATTCATAGTAACTGCTGTCCTGATGCATGCTTAACACAGTGAGGGAAATATTTGGTTTCTTTTGAGCTACTGCAGATTTTTAGACTAGTCATTGAGGCCCCTGGAACACATTACATTTATGGCACAACTGCTGTGTTAATATAGCAACATGCCACTATAGCAGGGGCCCCTTCACCCTGCTATGTCAAGAGGGAGTGAAAACAGTAGTATGTGGCTGCAAAACTGCTGGCACCTGAATTGGTGCTGACTGCAAAGAGACAGGTAGCAGAAAGGAGGTAAGAGTCACAGCTCCAAGACAGTGACAAGCTGCCAGTCACTTACCTGGGGCAAGCAGGAATAGGAAATTGAAATAGGTGCTGAACTCCAGGCATCTATCTAAGTAGCAGTGTTGGCAGAGCTGCAGAGGGCTCCCTAAGGGTATCAGTCCCCCAAAGCCACTGTGAACAAGGGAAAGGACACCCCAGAGAGGTAAAGGGCCAAAAGGGGCCCAGTAAAGTGTGTGGAGGGAAAGGTGCACCCTGGCTAACTGTGCCAAGGATGAATAAACCCAGAGAACTGCACCAAAAGGGAAGCATGTCTCCTGAACTGTGCTGAAGGGGGAACCACATCCTGGAGAAACTATGGTGAGGGTAGACAAACCCTGAGGACAGGCTAAGGTAGGGAAGACATGCCCCACGTAATGGTGCTGAGGGTGAACAAGGCCAGAGGACTGTACTGAGAAATGGAAGAAAACATTCAGGCTGCATCCAGATGAGCAGGGGTATGCGCTTGCAGTGGCACAAATAGTAAATAGAGGCACAAATTTGTGATGCTACATTGTGCTGCAGTGCATGCCCCTGCATGTGCCCTTCATTGCAGGCCTTGCCCGACTCTTCATGGCTTCTGGCTGGGCTCCGTGTGCTGCAGGGGGAGGAAGGTGGTTTGGGGCATGGGGTGCCTCAGTGTGGGGCTAGCTAGCAGACAGCCCCTGTGCTGAGGCACCCCATGCTCCAGCCAGCTGGGGATCAGGGCATGGAGATGGAGGAGCAGGCAGCCCTAAGCTGCCTGCTCCCCCAACGCTGTGTGCTGTGGAGCCCCTGTGCTGAGGCACCCTGCACCCCAGCTAGCTGTTCCATGGCTGGTGCTCCTCTCTTTCTGCGTGCCTTAGTGTCGGGGCTCTGCAGCACACAGAGATAGGGGAGCAGGCAGTTTTGATTCGCCGGGCTCCATTTTTGAGCAGTGTGCACTGCCTCTGCATGTGCTGCCCCACTTCTTTTTTGCAGTGGGGAAAACACCTGAATGTGCAGTGTGGTGTGTGGTGCTGCAGATGTGTCTGTAGCACCACATACCACATGGTTGCACTCATTTGGACGCGGCCTAGACGGCTACTCCACCTTCTGAAGGCAACCTCTCAATTTTATAATATTCAACATTAAAGGCATGGTAGGTGGGAAAACTCAGTGTGGTATAGAGGCCAGAGAGCACAGCAGACAGCACAGCTCACCTGATCACCAGGAGGTATGTGACTGGGGTCAGAGCCCTCAACCTGCTACAGTCACAGACTTAGGCAATTAATGGTGTCAAAAAATGGCAAACTAGCCATGAGGATGTTTCACATAACATACACATCTGGCATGGCAGGCTGCACAATGTTTGGATAGGGCATAACATTTCTCAGAACCCAATTGCATCATTATTTTAACATATGCTAGGAGCCAAACAAGAGCGTTTCAACCACACAGTCACACTAGGTAATCAACAGGTGGAAAAGATCTTTACTGGCAATCTTATGGAAACATATTTTTCTCACATGTTTTTCAGTGCTATTTATTTTAGTAATAGCTTTAATTCTCAGAGGGTAGTAAGGATGGTTGAATTTTTCAAGAAAAAATATCTATTTTTATTGATTCTTCTAAGATTCATTCTGCCGTTCTTTTTTCTCACTGTTTCAAATCCTTTACTAGCTGGAAGCTTTGCGAATGGAAAGGGAATGAAGGGTGGATTTCAGAAAAGGATGACTGAAATTTCATTTAAATTGCATGAAAACAGAAAGAAGGCAAGTCTGTTCTCAATGCAGATACAGGCATTAACCTGACCCATTAATTATGATTACTGCTTCTATTAGGATGCCAAATGTTTTTCATCTTCCACTAACAGAGATTTCAAATAACTTTGAAAAAACTCTGTGTACAAGTATTATTTTACAGATGGAGAAATTGAGACAGAGAATCAACTTATCCAGACTCCTACAAGTCTACTGCAGTGCTAGAAATAGGACCTGAATCAGCTGGCTCCAAATTAGCTGTTTTTAGCTAAATGAGCAGTCTCCCTTTCAAACTGAAATATCAATCAGTATCTGTAAGGTACTGATACAATGCAGGTTTATTTATATACCCTTAGTTGGTTAAGGTTAAAAGAAAAATAGAACATCCTATTCGACCTACAGCAAACTGTTTTCCCTAGCAGCAAGATGAGGCATATGAAAACCCCCAAACTCCTGAGCTTTAGCACGTGCCTTCTGCCATTCTCTCGGTAGGGTTGCCCTGCACTGCACGCTTGAGTGCAGCCTTCAGGCTAAAGACTAAAGAAAACATGGAAAATGTACACGTACACAGGGGAAATGGTGAGAAATTTAAACTTCTGCAAGTGTGGAAGCTAATGGAGGTGCTGAAATGAAAGGTCACATTCAGGATGAGATCACTGCCTTGTGGTGTCACTGCTGAGTGGGATGTTTCTTGGAGGCTAAGGAGAGCCAGAAACTCAATTGGTGGCTGCATGGAGAAGGCTGAGAGAGGCAGAGGCCAGAACACAGGGAGCTCTGACAGAGTTTCACTTCACAACTGTTAATAGTTTGAAAAGCAGCTTTTTTTGTCATGATTCCTGGCTCTGGTGTGACTTTGGTGGGGGTGGGTGTAGGGGGGCTCAAGCTGCAGTGCTTCAATACATATCTTTAGTTTTGGATCCATCTCTGTACTCTGCTGCCCCAGTGTATGTGCATGGATGGTGGAGTTCCCTATCAAAACCGGTGGTGGAGTTCCCCATCTTGGCATGTGTGCTGGTTCCAAGGTATGCATTGTAGTTCATGTCCGCTAACCTTGTCCCTCTCCACTTGGAAGAAGGCTTAGGAGTTTGTCCTACAGGTTTTGACCCACAAATAATTCAAAAGAAGAAAGAGATAGAAAAGCCCTGGAATAGCACTGGAGCATTGCCTGCAAGTGTGGATTACTTTCCCAAGCCCTTTGCTCCCTTGCTGCTCCAGTGGTTGAGGTACAAGGTACTTGGGAACATTGTGTTCATCACTGAACCCTATGGCTAGGGACAGACATTACACATAAACTGGTTTCAGTGATCAGAAACTCATTTAAACCTGTAACAGATGTTCAGTGCACATAAACCAGTTTGAAAATGGCTGAAACCAGTTTGAGATTAAACCCGGTTGAATGTAGTATCAGACTTAACTGATTTGGGTCAAACCATTTTATACAGTGTCTGTCCCAGACCCCCTTCCTCATTTAACTTAAACCAGAGTCCCCCAGCATCCTGGCATGCTCTCTGGGCTGGGTGGGGCTCCCTGCTCCACAGCACGGCTGGCCCCTCCCCTCTGCTCCCTGACTGGAGCTCCCACAGAGACTGCAGACACAGCAGGATCTGCCTGGCTTCCCCCTGCCTTACCCCGCCCTCCTCACTGCTTGCTGGTTAAGCGGGGCTCCCCCCACTCTCCCTCCCATCTTCCACAGCACGGACCCCAGCCTCACAGATCCTAGGCATGTGATATGTTAGCTAAGGCTGAGAAGTATCTGTGGGACCTCACCTCCAATTTCTCTGGGACAGGCAAACAACAGTGACTGCTTAGGTCATTTTGGAGCTAATCAACAGGTCAGCTGGTAAGCTGTTTAATAAGAGTTTTAAATAATGGAAAGAATCTATTATTCTGATAATGAGGTGATCAACACTGTTATCAGATCCCTGCTGGCTTGCTTGCCTGTCATTTTGCTGCAGACAGTATAAAGAAGCAGGGAGGGATATTGAAAAGTTCAGTATCATCAACAGATGTGTGCACTGCAGCCTCTGTCCCTCCCTTTGCCTCAGAGTGCTAGCAGGGGTCTGGCAACACTCCCACCCCTTGAACACCCAGTGGGAAAAACCCAGGGATGGTGCAGGGAAACCTCCCTAACCAGAGATCCTGCTTGGGCCTGGTCATGCCCGTCATCAGCTCAGTACTGTGCAAGGGAAGGGAGGGCTGCTCTAGCACTTCCTGGCTTCTAGCCTGAGCCACTGCAGGCATATGCCTGAATTTCCTCAGTCCAGAGAGAATTTCTGTCCAGTTACAAACCAGTTCAGCCCAGCCAGGTTAGACTAACCTGCAAAGATTAAATGAATTCAGGCTCAGGCTTTTTGAATGTCTGACCCTAGCTTGTGTGACTAAGCAAGAAACAAGGACAAGAAATAACTTGTCTCCCATCCCTTCTATCAGCAATAATGAGCTCTAGTCCTGCATTTCTCTCCTGAGACAATTTCAAAGCTAGTTTTTGATCTAAAATATTTTTAATTGTTTCTATGTGCTATTTTTTAAATTTAAGCCCCAGTTGAAGAGCTAAATTTAATAAACTATTCTGACTTGTTCAAGGCTTATGAAAATGGCATAACTAGAGAGGTGTTTAAAGTATGGGTGTTTCTCAGCCCTGTATGCTGTAATCTGTTAGTTATTTCTGAGAGAGAGAAATGCTTAAGTAAGCCCAAATGATTAGAGCACATACGCTGTGTTTGTTTTTGTTCTGCACGTGGAGCACTTTAGGGGATCAATGACAACTCAGAATGTGTTCTGTTTTATTTTGACTGGAGGCTCATAACTTGTATGTATTTGCTGATTTTTTTTGAAACAGAAGAAAGCTAAAAAAAAGGGTTTAATTCTGCCTTGTCTATGGGGGTTGAGATAAGCAGAGGGAAGCAACTGATGAGGGAGAATTATGAGTTAATGTGTATTTTGAATTGGAGAAGCCCCCCTTTTTTGTTCCACTGGCTTCCAGCAATCTGTGTAATACAGATGGCATTTCAGCCTCTGGAGTTCGAACTCTTGTAAAAAATATAAACATATTTAACAGTGAAATGTACACTAACTGATAACAGTGCAAATATTTATGTGCAAGGGGCACAGTAGCATAGTAGGGTGGGCTGGAACACATACCTTTGTGTAAGCAGGACCTGGAGCAGCACAATGTAGACTGGCACAATTTTTTAAGTACTTCTGTTTTGAACATGGAAGCAAGTGAATCAGTAACAAATTTCCTTTGATTAGATTATGGAGTAGGTTAGGATAAGATGGGATCAGAATCAGGGGTTGGATGAAGCTGAGCACTTAGCCCATCTGAGATGGTATTGGATCACTATTCTGTCTGGACACTCTTCCCTCTGGGATTCTGATCTTGCACAATTTAAATCAGTTTTGGGACTTGTAATTCCTGTGGAAACCTGGACTTCTCTTGTAGATTCTTCATTCTCTATTTTGAATGCTAATTTTAAATTAAATCCTGGCCTACTCTGTCTGCTTCTCAACAAGGAGGGAAAGGGAAACACATCTGAACCCTGAGTAGGGTGCTAACATCCATTATTGAATTTTACAAGGTGATGCATGCCATATAAAAACCTACATTGGTAGGCATAGATCAGCTTGTGAGAATGGATGAGATTACATCCTTTTGTTTCTGCCCTTTCTCCAGATGAGACTGGAGTGTACCAGCTTTACTAATGATTACTTTTGTCTGTTATGCTAGCAACTGTACAATGTGACATGTTCAAACATTTTGTATTTTGATCATATTGGACTTTGCTGTGTATTTGTTATAAGGCAGTAAACATTCAATAATTAAGAGTAAGAGTTCAGTAGCTGTTTTTTTTTGTTTTAGTTAAAGCAACTGAACCATCAAATTAGAGCAAGTCCAAAGCCCAGATGGAATCTGTAAGAAAATCTGGTGGTTGTAATCTATTAAAAGATTGAGGATTATGACATTGTTCTCTACAGTACAAGTAATCTTTTCAGCAAAGAATGAATATGAATGTCTTTCCCATATAAAACACATGGTAAGTGCTGCAGGAATGTGTACCTGTCATAAGCAGAACTTCTATACAGAAAGCAGAGCAGGCATGTGAATTAAATGTCCCTGCAAAGGACACCATTTTCGTCTTTGGTTCTCTCATAGGCCATATATGGGCATCTTCTACCAAACAAGCCTGCAATAAAAACTCTGCATTGTATGTTCACGTTTAAAGCAACCAAAAGAGAATGCTTGTATAATTTAGGTGAGAGCTCTTATTTATTACTCTGAAATTATAGTACATTTTAAAGTACTCCATATGTGCAGATGGGAGGAAGAGTCTTAAGTTGTTAACATTTGATCTCCTGTTATAATTAATCAGATCCAGAATGTAGCCTAAATAATGTGTTTATATAGTGTTGTCTAAGGGTTTTACTTACAATCTTGCTTTGAAATTTTCTATAGTGAATGGGACTAAATATAGATACAATGTTTTCCATTTGATAAAACACATTTCCACCAGATATTCTTCTTTCTTTATTTTAAGAACTGATTTCAGAAGACGTTAAACTAATTCAAAAACCTTGTAAGTATTTTATCAGCATCATAATTTCTGTAATTCACTTGCTTTTGGATTGAAATATTGAAGGACAGGAATTTCGTTCCTGGATTAAAAAGCTCCCATTTCAAAGAAACAAGAGAAGGGTGGAGGAGAAAAGTGCAATTTAATGTTTAATAAGATGCCCCATTAATTTTCTGGGCCACTTGTTAGCCTTTTGATGATATATGTAATTACACTGAATATAGGGTGCTTATATTAGCACAGGACAGATGAATTTTGGCTCTATTCTTTTTCACAAACAGAAATCTGAATGCACAGATATGCTTTTGGAGTTGCTTATAGATCCATATTTCAAAACACTTGGTAAAATCCAGGCCTCATTGCCATTGACTTCAAGTGAGCTGAGATTTTGTCTATGAATATTCACTTAAATTTTCAGTCAATAGCTTGCTGAGTTTCAAACTAAATTTAAGCTTCTGTATGTGTATGCATGTGTATTTAATGCAGCTGCTGCATCCTAGCTACAGACCTCAAAGTGTTTCCCTAGAAATTTTCTTTCTGGAAGATATGTTGCCGCTGGTTTTACTGTAATAAATAGCAGTATTAATGTACTATATTGAGGGGAAGTGCTGAAATCTGTGACAAGCTAGATTGAACTGTAATATTAATTATTTAAAGGGCCAGTCTTATAACTTTCGGTTTTATTGAAACAACTTTAATAAGAAACAGAAGAGCAAAAAAAAATATAATACTATTTAACTGTGTAATGGTAGAAGAATACTGCCTGGCATACTGTGCACTGACAGGACAAAGACATTGCTCCCAAAAGGCTATTGAGTACTTCATTCATTTGGGTCCTCTTCTATGGGTCCTCTTTCAAAATGTTTTGAAAGATATAATTTTCAAGGTAGGGTACTGTTGTAGTGTGATGATTTAGGAAATGTCCATCTGGTAAGGCTCTTTTGTGAGATCTTTTACTGTACCAACTGTATAGTTGGGAGAATGGTTGGACAGGCTTTCTGGCACCAGATACTGTTTCTCAGGTCACGTAGAATATCTGAAAACTTGTTCAGCAGCTCTCCGAACAATATAGCTGGTCCAATAAGAGATATCATAAAAAGCCTTGCCTCTCAGATAATATTTAAAAGCATTCACACGATTTAATAACCCAGAATAAATTTCAAAAGTGGTATAGTACCATATTTATTCAAACATAAGATGGAGGGTTTCCAGGGGAAAAAAGCTCCTTGTCTTATATTTGCATACAAAGAAACTGCATTAAACACATCATCTATCATTAAACTGCTGAGAAAAAAGCAGTAACAAATACCAACTATGAAGCTGACTGAAATACAGTAAACACTAAGCATGACTATAAAACATATAACTCTCTCTCTCTTGCTCTGTGCGTGTGTGTGTGTGTGTGTGTGTGTGTGTGCGTGTGTGTGTATACTGACTGCCTTCTGTATCGTCCTGTGGTTGGACATAGCTGCTGGGCTTTCATGTTGTAGCCTGTACTCGTTCTGGGACTCATTCAGGACCCTGTAGAACCAGGGGTGTTCCCTGGTCTCCCATTGGTTGGCGCATACACCCCCCAACCATCTCAGGAGTTGACCTGGTGACCTGCAAAATACTTGATGAGACAAAGTATAAGTTAGTGCAGCCCATCTGAATAAGATATATGGGAGTACCTATTGTGCTCAGTCCCCCTCAGTGTGGACCCCTTTTCAAATCATTGAGTACATTTCAACTTCCTCTTCACTCCCACAGCTGAGCTTTTCCTTTCTTTCCCATTTCCAGTGATTCCTGTTTCCTGTTGCCAGCCTTAAATGCCTGGCAAACGTCATGAAATGGGGCCCCAAACAGCTGATCCAGAATCCCTCTGTCACTCCTCTCTCAGCTGTGGCACATATGGTTAGTGTGGCCTTGCTGTCCATGAGGTGGAGCCAGACCAAGTTGCCCTGTGTTTCATCTTCATATAAATTTTTGGAGGGTCCCAGAACTCATGACAAGAACACGTAGTTCCAGTCATGAGTGGGGGAGTAATTAGCCCATGGATCCTTGGCGCGTGTGTGTGTGTGGGGGGGGTGGTATCTGTATTACACGCGTGTTCTTAGCAATGCCAATGGGGTCATCATGGCTTTAAATGCTGTTGCCTTTGCTGGCCCAAGCCCAATTAACTATATAGTAAATCATGAGCCTTTTGGCTTTAGTTTGTACTATGTGTAAGTAGGTATAAAATTGCTGCTTAAAACTGTGTTTATGGAGTAGCTGTGCAAAAACTTGCAGCACTTTCAAATAAGTAAAATGTGTAAATTCTGAATGAACTAAATTACTACAGGTATATTTATTTCAAAGTCAGTCTTTTCAAATTTGCCCCTCACTTCCATGTGTCTAGAGAGAGCAGGGTCTGACAGTAAGGGGGGCGGAGGGGCTTCAGGGGGAAGAAGGGGAAGGGGAGGGGAGAGGGCAAGAGGGCTACCTGACTCCCTTCCCCCTCCCTGCCCCAATTGTTTTCTCTGCTGTAGCAGAGGAGGGGACAAATTCAAGGCATACCTCCAATAATTAGATTCTATACGTGGAAAGTTTTCCACGTATAGAATCTATTTATCGGGGGTCATCTTATATTCAGAGTTGTTTTATATTCGAGTAACTATAGTAGCATGAGTGATGCTGTAGCTGTGATAGTCCAGAAATTATGGGAGAAGGAAGGATGTTTTAGGGTGATGCCTTTTATTGGGCCAACTAGGTAGTTGGGATAAAGTTAGACAAGCTTTTGAATGCAAGACATTCTTTCTCAGGTCTCTAATCACATAGAGCCAGGCACAGCACAGTAGAAAAACAGCAGAGGTGAGGGAGTGAGAGAATTCAGACACACAATTAGCAGAAGAAAAGAAGCTGATTTTTGGGAGATCAAGGCCTATCAAACGGGAGGAGGGCCTGCCATTTTTCACAGTGTTCATGGCAAGCACTGTTTTTTGCGGTTTCCTCAAAAATCGTGAAACTGTGATTTGAGTAGGTCCCTGCTTATGCTTTACTGCAAAATCTGATTGGGTTGGTCTGGGTAGGTGATCAGTGTTGTTACAGAGGTTCAGTGCTTTGTTCTGAATATTGGAGGCAGCTCCCCTTCATAACTTCCTATTCTGCCCTTTTAAGGAAATCCAAAGAAATTCTGTTGTGGGAAAATTATAACATGGCACAGAAAACAGGAAACATAGCATATAGCTAGATAATACCCTGGTGGCTTTGCAAATGAGGGTACTAAAGTGGATCCTGATGGAGCAGTATTGTTCTCTTTTAGGTGCATAATATATGGACACCAGAATCAAAATATAATGTACGACTCAATACCATCTCTTTTCTTCACAGAACCCTTCTCCCACAAAGAACATATAATCCCTGTTTTTACAAGCCCTAACTTTGTACAGTTTTCTCAGGGTTGTTTGCACTTCCTTCTGTTATGACTTTTGGATTAAAGACAAGTGATGTAATCCAGAGAGGTTTTCAATAGAAATTAAAGGAGCCACATTTATTTCTATCCTACTTGGCAAGTCTCTCTCTATGACTGTGGGTTGCTGCTTTGCCACCTTGAATCTTATTGTGCCATCATCTAAATAGTATGTGTATTGGACTATAGCAAATTTTCAACTAGAAATCTTATAGCTCTAGTCTCATCTACTAGAACAGAGGTTCTCAAACTGTGGTCCACAAGGTCCATTCAGGTGGTTCTCAAAAAGGTTGTGGAACAATTGCGAATATCTGCATTTGGCCCTGCACTTGATTTTTTTTTCTGATGATGGAGATTAAGTGGTCCACCAAGACCCTCAGCAATTTTCAAGTGGCTTGTGAAAAAAAAGTTTGAGAACCACTGGACTAGAATATACACACTGAAGTGTGTGCAATTAACAAATATTTGGATTACATACACCTTGTTCTTTATTCCACCATTTTGAGTTCAACGTTATTTTTAAAGATATTTCCTCAATATGACTCAAATAAGTCACGGTTTCAGATGGTGTAGATCACTCCTCCATGACTGGACAACATTTTTCATGATAATTAATATTTATATGATAGCTCCCAAAGGCCTCAGCACTCAAAACAAGAAAAGAAAATTTCTGCCTGGCAGATCTTACAGTCTACATGGTTTATTTTTTAACCATCATAAATCTTCCAGTTATGGTGTAATACAAAACAACAGTTCACTTTTGGGGCCCCTGTAGTGTCTCTGTCCACCCTTGGACATAGTGAGCATTGTCCTGTGCTTCTAATGAGTAGCCAGAGGGACTCCCCAACTCCCTTCTTCAGGCTAGCAGGGCAAATCTGGCTGTGGGGTTTCTGTAGCCACTGGCCGCAGATCTGGGTTCCTTGTTCCTCTCTCTTTTGCTCTCCTTCCTTTCAAGAAGCAGAGGTGTAGAGGTAGGCCTTTAAAGAAAAAAGGCAGCTGGCCAGGAGTGGACAGTACATTTCAGATCAGGGAGGAAGCCTGGGCTGATCAGGATCAGATCAGAGCCAATAGGTTACATCTAGGATCACTGGCTATGTGTAGGGGGTACACACAGGTGCACGTTCATCTCCTGAGTGTGGTGGTGCACCCCCTTGTGAAAAGGTACTGCCAGTGGTGCCTGCGGGTGGTCACTGCTTGCCACCCTGCCCTCGTTGCCGACACCACTAGCAGTGTCTTCAGGTGGTCCACGATTGCTGCTGGCCACCGCCGATGCTACCAACAGCATCTGTGGGTGGTTGTAGACCTCTGGCCAGCATTTGCCACCCCTCCCCCCACCCCCCAACAGTGCCATGGCTGCCTGCGGGAGCTCCTTGCTTGCTGCTGCCATGCTCCCACCAGAGACAATGCCATCACTGCTTGCGGGAGCTTGCCGTGCCCACCCAGCCTCCAGGGACACGTGGCTTTCAGGGCTAGAATGGACTTAGGGAAGCAGAAAAACCCAGAACTTTCGGATTGGATCTGTTTTTTCTCTGCCTGTGAATGATTTTGGCATCTTACCCATTCACACCTGCACTGTTTGAAAACTACTGAGGGCTCTTTTTTTTCCTTTCTCTTCCTTTTCCTAGGCTTTTCCCTGCTCCCTGAAGGGGAGACAAAAAGAGACATGTGGGAAGGAAGACCCAAGGAAGGCATTTATTTCTCTTACCCACCAATTGGCAGGCCCCATCAAATGCATCATTGCCATAGCATGTGGTGCAGTGAGATAGGGAGACTGAACCAGCTGCAGTGCCTGAGCAGGCAGTGAAAATAAAGACTAATAGAACTTCTTCCATTATGAAAAAGTAGAGATAAATTCCTCTTACACTTCTCAGCTGGGTTATGCAGCACAACACACTCACTCTGCTTCCTCATGCAGTGAACGCTTCCCATCCTGTTTCACTGTGTTTTAACCACAATCCATGAAATACCATATAACAATCAGTCAGAGATCTCTGTTAGCAGTGATATAAAATTCATTAGAACTTTAATCGCATTGTCCCTTTAACAGTTCTTTTTAATTTAATTTAACTTTTTTACTTCTAAATATTTATTGAAATGAAAGCCTGCTTGGTCATTTGTAGCAGAGTTTAAAGAAGAGTTTGAGAAGAAATCCATTCCATGTAATTAAAAGTCACAGTGTAATCTCAAGTCTTTCCAAGTTTCTTCTTAATATTTTACAGTCTTCATTACTATTTATTTTGTATCTCTTTTCTTGAAAGTGTTTATTTTGGGTAAAGCAAAACTAAAATCTTTCTCTGCCTCTAGTCAGCTTTAAGATGAATGCATGGAGTTGGAACAACTGCCATTGAAATACTCACTCAGAATAAATAAAGGCTTGAGTTATGATTGATCTTTAATGACTATTGTCATGAAAAAGTAGTTAACTTACTCTTACCAAAAAGGCATATAGCTTTGGTCTGGAGTAGGTTACACATCAGAATACAGGGAGCCAAAGGAGAAATTCAAAGGGTGACATGGAATTGATGGTCCTCAAGAGACAGAGTCTTAACAACACTGAAGAAGTGGTGGGGTGGCAAGTGGTGAGGAGAATTAGTGTCACTGGGGCCAAAAGAGTCACCAAAGATTTCTGAAGTTGCATGTAAAACTAACATATAAGCGCTTCAGACAGTTATCTTACCCAAGAGGGTGTTATAGCAGTACACAGTCATTGTGTAGTCACTGCACACAGCATTCATAGCACTCACCCTATCATCTTGTAGTGAAGCCATTTTGAATGTATTCTTGTAGATTTTTTTGGTTCAACATTTCTGTAAGTGGTGCTAAAGAGCAGGGAGATGTCTTCAACATGGTTATTGCATATCCTGAAATAAAACAGATATGTTTTCATTACCTCCCATGTTTGAATGACTTCTGGCATAACACTTGGCAGATGACAAATGCTGCATGCAGCTCTTATCACCTTACAATGGGGAGAAGAACTGCTGACATTGAAAAGGTGCAGATGAAATCAAGGAATACATGGCTTGGAAAGTATTTATGTTTTGGAGAAAGATTAATCAGAACTGGCCTAAAAAGCTCAGGGGGAATTGGGGACAGTACTTTATATTGCATTTTGTAGTTAAAGACTGATAGAAGAATGTCTTTAGGGCTTTTGGGCCACATTCTGAATTGCTGTTTAAGGAGGTACATTAATTCTTGCCAAAGGCAAGGGAGATGAATGACACAGCTGTAACTTAATCTTGGGTATCTCAGCCTTCATGTATTGTGATTTACCCACCAGTGACATTCAGAAGGGGGTGAAATAGGAAAAGCAACACAAAATGGATAAAATAATGTGCAGTGGCAAGTTCTTTCTAATATGTGTAGCAGGTTTACCTTTCAGAGCTTGGGTTGAATTCCAGGCTTGAGATCCTGCTGTTTTGATTGGTGGATCCCATCCACCAATCAGGTGGCAGCAAGAGAAATAACGTCACACCCCTTTCTGGGGGTAGAGGGAGAAGAGCTCTCCTAGACCTGCTTGAAGACTGCAAATTGTCAGGTCTGGAAGACTTCAGGGGCGGAGCCCTGGGGCATATAAAAGGAGCTGCATGCCTGTGACAGATGAGAATTATGTCTGTGTGATAAAAGTTCTTGCTGAAGGCTCTATGAAGATTAGACCAAGTGTTTTTATTTGTTTAGATATTAATCTATATGTTGTTGCTAAGAGCCTAATTAAAGTTTAAGATCTAGTAAGGTCTTGTATAAAGTAAGGCCTAGTAAATTTAGCAAAGCCTTGCAGTAGTAAAGCCCTGTCGTGTAGTTAAAATTAACCTTATCAAAAGGAATGCAAGGTTTGTATTGCTATTGATCAGTCTAAGGACAGCTGAGGTAAAAAGAACCTGAGTGGCTGTAAGTTATCAGTACCGTTCAGAAGCTATAAATGGGCTAAAACATCCGGAAATCATTCTGAAGGAAGATACAGCTCTGTGAAAAGGATTAGTTAGCTGTTGACCTGGATCAGTGGGCCCGTGGAGCAAAAGGAGCCCATGGACTGAATACAAGGGTCCTTCCCGGTACCTCTCGGACACCGCTGATCGGGGACACCTGACTTCGCTGAGCTTTGTGGAAAGAGAAACTTGTTGTATGTCAGGCATCGGAGGGGGCTGCTGATAAGTTGCTGACGTGAATTATTCTTGTCTGTCATTGTTTGTATTGTTACTACACATAATTTTGTTTTTGTTAAATCAATAAACCTTTCTTACCTTTCTACCCCAACCATACTCTCAATCCCAAACCCTCCACAGGCAGCTGGGACAGTGCCCAGCACAAGGAGAAGATGCGTTGAGGACTGAGAAGAAAGAAGAGTGGAGTTTAGAAGAGTTGAGGAGAGATACTCAGCAGGGCAAAGCAGTAGCCCAGGAAGAGCCCCTGAAGACTTCTATCAGCGGGGAGCAGAGGACAGCTCCAGGAGTTAGGACAGTGGCAGCAGAGTCAGGCAGCAGGAAAACCTGGCAGGGACAGAGCTTGACCCAGAGAACAAGAGGCAACCCTCCGAGACTGCCGAGTAGTAAGTTACCCTAGAGAGAGGGTTCCCCCCCCGCCGCCTCCCCACTAAACTGGGTGTGGTATATCTGTGTGTGTGTATATATATGTGTGTGTGTGTGTGTGTATATAT
>NW_017729033.1:34718991-34726407 GCF_001723915.1 Gavialis gangeticus | reverse complement strand
GGTGGCCACTGGGCTGTTGTGTCCCTCCACAGCACACTGCCCTACCAATTATTCCCTCAATTGAAGAGGGAAGTACAAACCTGTGTACACCTGGGCTACATATGCAACTACAGCTTTTTCTGGTATCTATCTTTAGACTCCTTTACAATCAAATAGACTCCCTTATACTGGCTTACAGTTTTGTGTAATGTGAAGTGCAAGTTTTGCACTTTATTCTAAGCACTCTAGGAGTCAACAGAACAGACATTTGCCCTTTGGTGGGGGCAGGAAGCATGCAGACTGACTGCACTTCCCTAGGCTAGCAGGTTGGGAGATGCTGCCACACAATTCCCAGCAGGCTGCAGGAGAATGCTAAGCCCAGCTGAGCAGCCAGCCAACCCTGATTGGCCAATACATCCCGTCTCCCTAGCCCTAGCCCCATCTCTCCCAGATCCAAGTCAGCTCAGCTGGGGTGGGCCTGTGCAACAGGGGTATCCACTTTCTCCCTTCCCCACTGCCTGGCTCAGCTGACAGCTGGTGCAGATCCCAGCCCTACCTCCTGCCTGTGGCTGTCAGCCAAGCAGAGCAGTGGGGAAGGGGAGTGGAGGCCCCCACCATGTGGGTCCCCCCAGTTGTGATGACTCGGGTCTGTGGGGGCCAGAGCTGGGTCTGCATTGTGGGGCCTCTGCCCCTCCTCCCCTGCAGCTGCCCAGCCTGGCTGAAAGCTGCAGTCAGGAGGTGCGACTTGGGGCCACCTGGCTGTCAACTGAGCTGGGCAGCAGGAGTGGAACAGCCCCAGCCCCAGCCCCAGCCCTGGCTCGAGTCAGTACAGCTGAGGGGAGGGGGGTCTGTGGTGGGGACCTCTGCCTTCGTTGCTGTTGGCTGGCACTAGCTGACAGCCAGTGCAGTCCCCACCTCCTGCCAGTTGCTGGCTCTGTGAGAGCCTGCTCAGCCAGAGCAGACTGGTATAGGCTGAGGCTAGTGCACTGCCCTGCAGGGGGGTGGTTACTGGGGATCCACAAAGCAGCCTGGGATGCCAGGGGGCAGCAACCTAACTGGATTTGCTCAGGGTTCTGGTAGAAAAGTTTGATAAACTGATCTAACCTAAATCACTTAAGTCTGATATAACATTCATCCAGGTCTATCTCATACCAGGTTCAACCATTTTTTAATTGGTCTGTGTGCACTGAACTTCTGTTCAGTTATGGGTCTAGACTGGTTTCCATTCACTTATACCGGTATAAATGTAACATCTGTACCGGGCCTATGGGTGTTGATCCTAAATGCTGGAAATAGAAATGCCTGAAATGCCTAAATCACCAGCCATAGTTTAGGAAGAAGATCAAGATTTGTTGAGTTCTTCCAAAGAATATTTGTAAGCACCTATGCCCAAGAGAAGATTAGGGGCTCTGGATTCTGCATGGACAGAGGGGCCTGCCTGCAGCCCTGAGTCAGGTGCCCAGACTCTGGCAAGGGGATAGAGAGGTCTAGGATCATAGCTCTGAATTTTGGTTTCTGATCATAAGAATTAGTCATCTCAGGCATTTCCATTTCCAGCAATTAGGATCAAGATCTATCCATGTTCACTTATTTCAATGCAGCTCTGATTTACATATTGCTTGGGTTTACACACAAAATATTCTATGGCATAGATCAGAATTGAAGCTAGGTAGTCTAGGCTAATGCCTTAATGGCTCTGTGTGTGTGTAGACTTGTGTGTTTAAAATTCACATTGGAAAGGAAAGATAGTCTTGTGGTTTAAGCATGGGACCTGCAAGGCTTCTGTCATGCGGCCTGTGAAACTAGATTAGTTGTGCTTAACACAGTAAGCAGGGCCAGCTGATCCTCAGTCTGTTCCTTCTGATTGGTTCTGGGGCTGTAGCATCTGAGTCCTGCTGCACAGGCTTACTGGTTTCAATCTCTATGTAGCTTCTGTTTTGGTAACTTCTTTTGTTACTACTGCGCAATAGCATCGCATGGCAGGAAGCATGACACAACACTGCTGCACAGTCAGCATCATGTAAAAGCTGTTTGGCAATGCTGCTGCTCAGTAACTCTGGTATGAAATGACTGCGCAGTAATGACTACACAGTCAGCATCTCATGTAAATGTGACCCCCGACTCCCAGATTCCTGGTTACCTGGTTTCCTGGTTACCCCTTCAGTTTCATATTGGTACATTGGTTTGACTTTGGCTTGATTACTGACCTCTGATCCCTGGTTAGTCCTCTGGTTTAGTTTTGGACTCTGGGCTTTGGCCCTTGCCTCTTGGTTAGAACCTGGGTTGCCCTCAGTTGTTCCCTACCCACAGTTCATCCCTGCAGCCCTGCCAATCCTCTCTCCTGGCTCTACCCACTAGGCCCAATGGCCTTGGGAACCCTGACAAGATTAAAAAAAAATAAATTCAATTTCCAACTCTGTCCCAAACCACAGACTTGTTATGTGAACTTGTGAGTATTGCTTTCATAAAATGGAGAAAATAATAGTTTCTTCAACACTTTGACTTGCCTATTCAGGTTGTAGCTGTCATTGGGATGAGTTTAGATGTAATATGTAAACAGGCTTCCAATTTCTGTTGAAGACCTAGGTGCTTCTAGTACAAATACATCTGTATCTGGCCTGTGGGCCATGCGTTTGAAATCCTTGGTCTAGATGAAACAAGGTAGGGGAAACTGATTTGATTATTGTGCTCAATGGTTCCATGAGCTGGGAATGAGCATCAACTGAGGTTTCCTGGAGGCCTCTCTTTGTTGCATTACAATTTGGAGGATGTAGCCAAGTGTCTATTTAGTCATTTGTGAATGACATGAACCTGAACTGCGTAGCAGGTGCTTTGGAGGACAGGATTAGGATTCTAAATGACTTGGATAAATTGGGAAAAAAAAAAGATCTGAAATAAACAGGATTAAATTCAACTTAGGGTGATTGCAAAATGCTCCACTTGGGAAGGAATGAACAAATGAGTGAGCTGGCCCTAAAGTAGTCTAGACAAACTGGAGGCTTGGGCCAAAAAAAATCTCATGAGGATCAACAAGGACAAGTGCAAAGTCCTGCACTTAGGACAGAACAATCCCATGTACGAGTACAGGCATGGGAACAACAGGCTAAGCAGCAGAAAAGAACCTGGGGGTTACAGTGGACAATAAGCTGGATATGAAGCATTAGTTGCCAAGAAGGCTAATGGTATACTGGGCTGCATTAGTATAAGCACTGCGAGAAGATCAAGGGAAGTAATTATTCTGATCTATTCTGCAGTGGTGAAGCCACATTTGGAGTACTGTGTTCAGTTTTGGGCACCTCCCTATAGAAAAGATATGGAGAAGTTGGAGAGAGTCCAGTGGAGGACAATGAAAATAATTAGGAGTTGATGCACATGACTTATGAGAAGAGACTGAGGGAACTGCACTTATTTAGTCTGCAGAAGAGAAGATTGAGGGGGATTTGATAGCAGTCTTTAGCTACCTGAAGGGTAGCTACAAAGAGGTTGGAGCTAGACTGTTCCCTCTGGTGACAGATGACAGAACAAGGAGTAATGGGCTTAGGTTGCAGTAAGGGAAGTTTAAGTTGGTTATTAGGAAAAAAAATTCTTACTAGGAGGGTTGTGAAGCATTGGAACATGTTACCTAGAGAGGTGGTGCAATCTCCATCCTTGGAGGTTTTTAAGACCTGGTTTGTCAAAGCCCTGGCTGGAATGATCTAGTTGGGGAAGGGAATGGTCCTGCTTTGAGCAGGGGGTTGGACTGGATTACCTCCTGCTGTCCCTTCTGGGGCTAGTTTTCTGATTCTCTGAAATTGCCAAAAAACAGACAGGTCACCTGGGATTATTGGATGGGAGGCAGGTTATAATGTGTCATAAATCCAGTGTCTATATTAGTCCATGATGTTTTGTATCCAGTACATTTATGAAGTGAAGTTCACAGGCTCATCAATGAAAGGTATTTTGGAAATTCCTTTTGAACATTAGACCTCAGAGATTGGAGAAAGAGTGGTTGTCTTGTAGGAAGTGTGAACCCACAGGTAATAGGGTATTTTTGTCTTTGATGGATTTTTCGGTGCGTGTTCATTCTGCTACGCAGTTGTTGTTTGGTTTCTCCTGCGTATTTTCCATCAGGGAATTTAGTGCACTGGATGAGATGCATTACATTTATTGATGTGCAGGTGTAAGATCCAGGAATGATGATGGTTCTGTTGTGGGTTGTAGTTATTCTGGGAGTGGTGGAGATATGTTGCAGGTTTTACATCTCTTGTCCCAGCATGGTATGGATCCATTCAGTGTGGGTTGGGCCTTAGGAATTTTGCTTCTGGTGATGAGACTGGTGAGGTTCAGTGCTTGCCTAAAGGCTAGGATGGGCAGTTCTGGGGAGATCTGTATAAGAACTGGGTCTTCTTCTAGTATGGGTTGCAATTGTTTGAGGATAGTCTATATTGGCTCCAGGAAGGGATGATATGTCATAACTAATGGTATGAGATTTGTGGGGATTTTCTTTTTTGTACTGCAGCAATTCTTCATGTGGTATCCTGGTGGCTCTTTCAGTAGTGCAGTGTATCTCTCTGGAGCAGTGTCCTTGTTGAATGAAAGCCCTTTTGACATTTGTGAGGTGACGATCACGGGTGTTCTCAGTGCAAATTTGGTGGTATTGGAGGGCTTGGCTGTATATTACAGCTTTCTTGGTGTGTTTAGGGTGATTGCTTGGTTTTGTGAAGGTATGTTCATTGGTCTGTGGATTTTTTGTTATGGTGGTTTGTATTTCACCATTCTGGATACTGATCATAGTGTCTAAAAATGAAATGTTGGTGCTGGAGTATTCAAGAGAGAGTCTGATGGAGGGGTGATTTTTATGGAGTTTGTAATGGAAATCAATCAGAGATTGCAGGTTTTCAGTCCAAATGATAAAGATCTCATGTTTCCTATGCCAGAAACCCTCAAACTCTTGTGGGCTGTCATTCTGGAGTAGGGTTGGAATACTGGTGTAGCTGTGATGGTGCAGGAAGTATGTGAGAAGCAAGGATTTTTGGTGCTATCTTTTATTAAACCAATTATAAAGCTGGGAGAGATGTTAGACAAGCTTTCACGCACAAACCACCCTTCTTTTGACTTGGTCTGTTATATTTGGAACAAGTCTTCCAAGTTCCTCCTTTAAAACATGCTATTTCCAAAAGGCTGATTAAGCCAACTCCTTCATTCACAAATATTAGACTAATCTTATGAAAATAACAGCATAACTGATGCCGTTAACCATTGCAATATCAAGATGCATTGCTATTTAGAGACTACAGTCTCACTACGGTTTGGCTTAACATCTACACCTGTTTCATTTGTACACTGTCTTCCTGGTGTGAAGGACCTTCATACCTTTTGGTAGGGTATGCATAACATAGCATTCACACTTATACAAATAATGCATAATAAAGCAAAGCAGTAAAAAGGCAGCAGGAAACACTCTCATGAAAGTGAGGAGATTTTATCACCCTAGTGGGGAATTACATTGCAAAACTGTCTCCAGATAATTATTTCTGAAAGCATGATAAAGTTGTTGAATGAGTACAGGTCCTTTTAATTTAAAAATGTTGGAAGGAATCTACATCTGTGAAGCCCAAAGAGAAGTAAGCATTAGCATGTAAAACATCTCCAGAGAGAATTTACACAATGTGATGGGGGAGTGGATGATTATGGGTCAAGAAAACCAGCTTCCACAGAAATAACTACTGTTACTATGAGACCCAGAGTGTTGCTTTGTGGCCTAGAATTAGCAACTAGGTATGACTGAAATGACTGTGCTTTGGGAAACTGGAGTCAAACAGGCATGTGCTTAAGGGTCACAAATATGACTATTTAGAAGATAAAGATTCCTGCACTAAAATGTGCAGGTAAGTAGAAAGGTTGCTATGTGGAAGGCAAGGGTGAAGATATTTAGGTGAGGTGGTGAATCTAAAAGGGTGGGTTTATATAAGTAAACCAGATATGAATTAATTTGGATCAATAAAACAAGTAGGGAAGCTAAGATCCTCCAGACCTTTCTGTTCTGCATGAAGACTTGAAACCCTCTTCTTCATTTAGCAGCCAATTGCATGTGTGGCTAATGTATTTGAAACCTGCAGAATTCTAGCCCCTTCTTATTTAAACAGTAGAGAAGGGCCATGCTTTGAACCATATTTAACATTTTATGAGGTGTGTTGCTACCTGAAAAAAAATTAAGCAAAGAGTAGACCACATACTTAAAATTTAAACCCCCAAATAAGACAAATATTTATTAAATAAACTTGCATGCTGCCACAGGTGACTTTTTCATTTCTTATATATCTATTTTTGCTGAATTTATATCCAATTTAATTTCTTTAACTTTCCAATTTTGTACTAGAATAATGTGGGGCCTGATTCTCTGATGCCCTGCAACATGCCACTGTTGTGAAGAGTGGGTATACAGCACTGCCAGGTTAGATTTTCCTTCTCTCACAACTCAGAAGTATTTTACACTCACTTCATAATCACAGATTCAGATTCTATTCTGCACTGTGGATGATTTGCAGCCTGAAATCATTGTTCAGGGACCCAGTGTAGGGTCCTGTGGTGACTCCAACACTAATTCAGCCCTCCTGCTTTCTTTCAGGGCACTGGCAGTTATAGCCTCTTTGTGTCTTAGGGTGCCCATAGACATGCAAGGATACTGCTCCAACACACTGTATTGCAGCATGTTGGAGCAGACTTGATTAATCCTGTGCTTCTCGAATAATTCTGTGCTGATTAATCCAGTCTGCTGGAATGTGCTAATTAATGCACTCCAGCAGCCTCTGTGTCTTATGTACCAGCACCCCTGCATTTCAAAATGATGGCAGGAGCCATGAATGTTGCATGCCTCTTGAGGCTGGGGGGGCACGGTGACCACCTGCAGGTGGTACTGGCGGTGGTGGTGGCGGCAGCGGCGTGGTGACGGTGAGCAGGGAGCTCCCACAGGCAGCTGTGACGGTGTCGGCAGTGGGGTGGGTGGGTGGCAAGCACTGACTGGCGATCAGCAACTACCCACAGATGCCACTGGTGGTGTCGGCAGCAAGAGGGGATGGGGGTGGCAAGCAGCAGTGCCTGCATCAGTGGTGGCCAATCTCAGGGGGTGCACCGCCAAACTCAAGGGGTGCACGTGCACCTGCATGCACCCTCTATGTGTCGCCAATGGCAGGAGCACTTTATCTATAGCTTGTTGAACAAGCCTTAGTTAGAGTCCCTGCGACCATTTTGAAGTATGGGGATGCTTTTACACGAGATGTGGCAGGTGCTTTAATTAGAGTGGCTCTAGGCTCCTCCCACCCACAAAGCATGTGTAAAGATACTTACTGATTTCCTGGCTGCTACATCATGGGCACTGGGGATCTTTAGATCTTGTACAGAACAGTCAGAAGTCTACTGTTTGTTAGTGCATTAGTGGATCAGCCAAACGTGTATCCA
>NW_017729033.1:34700425-34713991 GCF_001723915.1 Gavialis gangeticus | reverse complement strand
CAGGGGCTTTAATTAGAGTGGCTCTAGGCTCCTCCCACCCACAAAGCATGTGTAAAGATACTTACTGATTTCCTGGCTGCTACATCATGGGCACTGGGGATCTTTAGATCTTGTACAGAACAGTCAGAAGTCTACTGTTTGTTAGTGCATTAGTGGATCAGCCAAACGTGTATCCAATGCAGGATACACCTTTGCACAAGACCTCCTTTGCATAGCCTTTGATGAGTTGCAAAGTGTACTTTACAACTAGGTCATTTTGCACAGGAGTGTAAATGACAGTGGTTGTCTGGCTATTTAATCTGATTGATGGTAACCATTGTCTTAGAATCATTGCACTGTTGTATCAGAACAGGAAAGTAATTGTTTGTTAAAGTCAATGCATGCTTTTGCAAGTACCATGTGAGGATATGGATATGCTAACGTGGCTCATCCAAGCCATTCATGAGATTTCCATTTCAAAGTAATCTCTGAGGGCTATTTTTTTTGCTTTTATTTACTAAATTGACACTTAATGGTGCAACTCCAATATTTCATCAGCATTTCCAGTCCCCCAAAATGTTTCTTAGAAATCTTTTATTTAACTGTTTATAAAAAGCATGAGAACTGGAGGTTGCTATAATGAGGTCATGGCTTCTTGTGTCTTACTGATCCCTGCTTGCTGTATCACAGGCACTGGAGATACTTAAATCTGGTATAGAACAGCCTGAAGTCTGCTCTAAATGTATGTTAGGGGATCAGCCAAGCATGCATCTAGTGCTCAAGAGTAAATGTTGGTGTAAAGTTCCCCAAACAACATTCAGATCTCCAAAGTGATGGGGACAGGAGATAGGGGAGGGCTCAGTTGTACAGTCCTTACTTATGCTGGTGACTGAATGAAAAGGCAGTCTGTAGCAGGGCACTGAGATGCCCGCTACTTATGGAGCAGTAAGTAAGGAGCCCAGCTGTGGGTTGCTAGGGCAACTGCTGTAGGTCAGCTGACAGGAAGGGGCAGGGCCTTACTCTTAGATAACTCCCAGGCTGAGGCCAGGCAGGCAGTTCCCTGCTAGCAGCCATAGAGGAAGGAGCTCTGCCGGACTGACCAAAGAGAAGAGGCTAGACCGCAGGTATAGCTGTGAGACTGGGGGAAGGATAGAGCACCCCTGATGTGGCGGGACTAATGTTATAGCCAAGCGGCTTGAATTTATGTTGTAGCCAAGAGGCTTGAGTTTGTGTTTGCTGTTTACAACTGGTGGTTTGGGTGAGGCTATTAGGGGTTGGAGGAGGCCTCATAGGGGGCCCATGGTAGTGTGGGGACCCTGGCACCAGAGAGGGTGCAGCATTTGGGGTGTACTGACCCCAGCACCAGAGAGGGTGCAGCATTTGGGGTGTATTAACCCCAGTACCAGAGAAGGCGTAGCACTTTGGGGTGTGCAGACCCCAGCCCTAGAGCAAAGGGCCAAGCAGGGTTACGGCCACCTGAGCCCATCTGCGGGGGTTCGAGACCCTGAGCAGGAGAGTTGGGGCCAGGCATGGCTGCGGCCACCTGAGCTCACCTGAGTGCGAGAAGCCCCACTGTGAGGGGGCAGTGCAACTGATGAGCACCAGAGGGCACGGTGAGAGAGCCCCAGAGCAAGGGGGCAGCGAGAGAAGCCCCAAAGCTAGGGTGAAGCCAGACAAGGCTGCAGAAAGCCAGAGTGCCTGTGGGGGCGCAGTTGCGAGATGAGGTCCGCGGAGAGCCCGAGTGCCAGAAAGGGCGCAGAGAGTGAGACAGACCAAACAATGTCCGGTACATCAGCGAGGCTTGGGGAGTGGTAAAGGGGCAGTTGGAGCCACGCATAGCCCATAAGGCTGGGGGGCGCAGGAACACCCATTAGTGCAACAGGGCTAATGCACAGGAGTAGAACTGTGTCCAAGAAGATGAGAGGCAGCCTCCCTTTTATTTATATATAAGATCAAGACATGGTGGGTGAGAACAAGGGTGCTTTAAAGTAAACTTGGCACGGTAGGGGGTGCTAGGGGAGATCACGGCCACGCCTAGGACCCCGCTCCGTGACACAGTCATTACCTCACGAAGGTAGTTCCATGGCTATGGGCCTTTCTAAGGGCCTTTCTGAGTATACTGTAATTTCAAATCAAAATAAGGATAAGACTTTGATAGAGCCTGCCTGGTAGCTCTGTGTCTGTAAGCCAAAGCTCAGGTTTGGCTTCTGAGTCTTCCCTGGATTGAGGGACTCAGTTGACTCACAACCTGAAACTTCTGAGCTTCCTTGTCTTTCAGTTGCTTACATAATGTTTCTGCTGAGGCCTTCCAACACAGTGAGTACTGGGAACTTCTGGTTTGAGTCCCTCGGCAACAAGCTGGAACGAAATCAAGGAACACAGGTTCAGCAGGAGAATGTTCCAGCCCTGGAGATTTAACTCTTCAGACCATTTGAGAGTTACAGACCTTTGAAAATAACAAAACTCCTATGTGCTGTGGTGTGGATGCACCCTCCTTTTATTGCTGCCCCTGGTTGGTCTAGGCACAGGCATCAGAGCCACTCCTGCCCCACTCCAGCCAGGCTGTGGGAATTCGCTGCACAGGATGCTGGACTCAACTAGGGACTGTGGCTCACAGGTTCTGGTGCTTGTTCCCTGCTCACCTGTCCTCCTCCCACCCCAGCATGTGTCCCCTGTTGGTCAGGAGCAAGTGTGGGAAGGAGGAACCTGTGCACTGCTGCAGGTGTGGGGTGGGATGGCTCTGCCTCCCACACAGGTCAACCGAGGACTGTGACAGCAGTGGGGGGGTGGGTCCCCCTTGTGTGTCTGCTTCCTGCCCAGCTCCGTGGTGTCCACTGCTGACCTGGTGGCTTTAGCCATGCTTTGCCCTCATTCCCTTCCATGGTCTGAGGGGTAGTGTGCTGCACCCTTTGGTAAATCCTGGCTCTGCCCATGCCCAAGGCTAACCCCTTCTATTAGTCTGTGTTTTTTATAGCATTTTAGGATGGTCTTTCTCTCTCCTGCTGTTTAGAATCCTGAAAAATTAGGGTTGGAAGGGATCTCAGGAGGTCATCTAGTCCAACCCCCTGCTCAAAGCAGGGCCATCCCCAACAAGATCATTCCAGCCAGGGCTTTGTCAAGCTAGGCCTTAAAAACCTAGGTAACCAATTCCAGTATTACACCACCCTCCTAGTGAGAATTTTTTACCTAATATCCAACCTAAACCTCCCTTGCTGCAACTTGAGACAATTGCTCCTTCTTCTGCAATCTCCCACCACTGAGGACAGTCTAGCTCTGTCCTCTTTGGAACCACCCTTTAGGTAATTAAAGGCTGCTATTAAATTTCCCCTCAGTCTTCTCTTCTTGAGACTAAGTAAACCCGATTTCATCAGCCTCTCCTCATATGTCATGTGCCCCGGCCCACAAACCATTTTTGTTGCTCTCCGCTGGACTTTCTCCAAGTTGTCCACAACCTTTTTGGGTGAAGGGCCCAAAACTGGACACAGTACTCCAGATGTGGCCTCTCCAGTGCAGAAAACAGGAATAATCACTTCCCTCAATCTGCTGGTAACACTCCTACTAATGCAGCCCACTATGCCATTAGCGTTCTTGGCAATGAGGGCACACTGATGACTCATATCCATCTTATTGTACATTGTAACACCAGGTCCTTTTCTGCAGAGCTACTGCTTAATCAGTCAGTCTTTAGGCTGTACTGGTGGATGGGATTGTTCTGTCCTAAGTGCAGAACTTTGTGCTTGTCTTTATTGAACCTCACGCGATTTCTTTTGGTTCAATCCTTCAATTTGTTTAGGTCACTCTGAATCCTAGACCTACCCTCCAGCATATCTACTACACCCTCCAGGTTCATGTCGTCCCTGAACTTGCTGACAGTGCAATCCATCCCATCTTCCAGACTGTTAATGAAGATATTGAAGAAAACCAGCCCCAGGACCAACGCCTGGGCCACTCCCCTTGATACTGGCTGCCAACTAGACATCAAGCCACTGATTACTATCCATTGAGCCTGACAATCCAGCCAACATTCTATCCACCTTACAGTCCATTCATTCAACCCATCCTTCCTCAGCTTGCTTGCAAAAAAGCTGTGGGGGACCAGATCAAAAGACTTCGTAAGGTCAAGGTATATTATATCCACTGTTTTCCCCACATTCACAGAGTCGGTTATCTCATTACTTGCCCTTGGTGAATCCAGGTTGACTGTTCCTAATTACCTTCTTCTCCAAGTGCTTAGAACTGGATTATTTGAGGGCCCACTCCATGATTTTTTCAGGGACTGAGGTGAAGCTGAATGGTCTGTAGTTTCCTGGATCCTCCTTTTTTCCCTATCTCAAAGACAGGCACTATTATTTGTCCTTTTCCAATCGCCTGGGACCTCCCCCAATCACCACAAGTTTTCAAAGATAATGGCCAGTGGATCTGCAGTCACATCATCAAACTCCCTCAGCATCCTCAGATGCACTGCATCCAGCCCCATAGACTTGTACCTGTTCAGCTTTTCTAAATAGTCCCTAACTTGTTCTTTCACCACTGAGGGCTGCTCATCTTCTCCCCAAACTGTGCTGCCCAGTGCAGTAGTCTGGGAGCTGACCTCGCCTGCAAAGACCAAGGTAAAAAAGGCATTGAGTACTTCAGCTTTTTCCTCATAAACTATCACTAGGTTGCCTCCCTCATTCAGTAAGGGACCAACACTTTCCCTGACCTCCCTCTTGTTGCTAACATACTTGTAGAAACCATTCATTCTTGTTGCCCTTCATGTCCCTTGCTAGCTGTAATTCCAATTGTGCTTTGGCCTTCCTGACTTCATCCCTGCATGCCTTAGCAATACTCTTATACTCCTCCCAAGTTGTTTGTCCACATTTCCACTTCTTGTAAGCTTCCTTTTTCTGTTTAAGCTCACTGAAGAGTTTTCTGCTAAGCCACGTTTGTCACTTGCTACATTTGCTATTCTTCCTGCACACTGGGATGGTTTGTTCTTGTGCCCTCAGTAGGGTTTCTTTAAAATACAGCCGGTTGTCCTGGACCCCTTTCCCCCTCAGACTGGCCTCCCAGGGGATCCTGTCCATCAGTTCCTTGAGTGAGTCAAAGTTGGCTTTTCTGAAGTCCAGGGTCCTTACTCTGCTGCTCTCCTTTCTTTCTTTAGTCAGGATCCTGAACTTGATCATCTCATGGTCACTGCTGGCCAACTTGCCATCCACTTCTACATTTCCCACAAATTCTTTCCTGTTCATGAATAGCAGGTCAAGAAGAGCATAGTCCCAAGTTGGTCTCTCCAACTCTTGTACTAGAAAGTTGTCTCCAACACTCTCCCAAAACTTCCTGGATTTCCTGTGCAGTGCTATAGTGCCCTTCCCACAGATGTTAAGGTGATTCAAGCCACCCATGAGAACCAGGGCCTATGATCTAGAAACTTCTGCTAGTTGTATGAAGAAAGTCTCATCTACCTCATCTCCTGGTCTGGTGGTCTGTAGCACACACCCACCACAGCATCACCCTTGTTGCTTTCCCCTCTAACCTTAACTCAGAGACTATCAACAGGTGTATGTCTAGTTTCATACTGGAGTTCTGAGCAATTGGATGGCTCTTTTACATCAAGTGCAATTCCTCCTCCTCTTCTCCCTTGCCTGTCCTTCCTGAACAGTTCATACCTATCCATGACAGTGCTCTAGTCATGCTAACTATTCCACCAAGTCTCTGTTATTCCAATCACGTCATAGTGTAGCAAAACCCCCAGTTTTTCTTTTTTTATACATTTATTTTAAAATGCATTCCCTCCCCTTCCCCAACCATTTCTTGCTGTCTCTGTTCCCTATAGATAAGTATAAGTGAGCTCAGACTTAGGATAAGCTTTAAACATTTTTATTTTGGTCGCAAGTTTTTGGTTTTGGATATTCACTGTTTTATATTGTATTACTATTAGGTTTGTATTGATTCTTACTGTTGTATATTGTATGATTATCATTTTTGTATTGATTTTTGTTGTTTCATATGGATATTGTATGGTTTAGGCCTGTGTTTATAAGTGAACCAAAGTCATGTCAAATTTCCATTTTATATGTCAAGCCCCCATCTCCTGTCCTCTGCCTGGGCATCCTATGTTGCAACAATATGATTCATTGTACCCCTCCCATGTAAACTGGTTCCCTGATGAATGAGAATGATTGATTGGGAATGATTGAAATACAATGGTAGCGGGCCTCTACTAAATGGCCTGTAATGACTGGGCCATCACCTCGCATTGATTCATCCAGGAACCACAGACCTCACCTAGGAACAGAGACAAGACCAGCATTTGAAAGACAAAAGACCCTGCAGAACCAGCAACTCTCACCATTACAGACACCTGAAGCTGCACATCCCTGCATGGAACACACATGCTCAGTACGCCAGGGGCTGACCCTTGCCTGGGCATGCCTCCTGTCACTAGGGTCACACAAGGTCTGCCCCTATAAAAAGGGGCAGTGAAGACAGACCCAGTGGGACGCCCTCTCTACCTGGACCAGCACCATGCCACACCACCTGTCCACCTAGAGGCCCTGCTGGCAACCTCCCTCTGGACAACATCTACTGGACAAGGACCCCTTTCCAGCCTGGATAGGTAGATATTACCTGCACACCTCCTCCTACAGTGTGGACTCTCTCTCTCCCCTCCTGGACTTCAGTGGACTTCAGCCCCTGTACCAAGCCTCTCTAACCCTTGCTGCCATTGTGGGTGGGTGGGTGCAAGAGAACCAATAAAACATTGTGTCACCATCTCCCCTGTTCAATAAAACCACTGTCATTTGCAACCCTGAGTTGGGTCATGTTTTACTGAATCCCAGTCCCTTCCTTATCTTAAATTCCAGTTTTGTTGTCTCTCTCTGTCCCTCTCTCTCTCAGCTCTAGTCCCCACCCCTCTCCACTACTTTCCCAATCTCCTCTCAATTCCTACTGCCTTTTCTCTGTGACTTTCTGCTGCCTTTCTCTGCTTTCCCATTGCCCTTGCTGCCTTTCAGTCTCTCCTGCCGCTTTTCCTGTGATTTTCTGCTGCCTTTCTCTGCTTTCCCACTGCCCCTGTCACCTTTCAGTCTCTCCTGCTGCTTTTCCTGTGATTTTCTGCTGTCCATCTCTCTGTTTTCAGGCTTCCCCTGCACCTTCTGTAGTCATCCTCCCCCCGCAGCTTCTCAGCTCCTCATGGCTGTCCTGCAGTTTTCTCCAGCAGCTGGAGCCTTTCTTCAGCTCCCAGCACCTACTGCTGCTCCCTGCAACTTCTCTGGCTGCCCTGGAGCCATCCTCTGGCTCCTCACATCCACAGCCCCTCTTTAACACCCACACTTTCCCTTAGTCCTATTTTCCCTCTCCCCACCCACCTTTTCAGCTCCCCTGTAGCTCTGGCTCGTCCCAGCCTCAGCCTCAGGCTTGTGCCAGCATCGCTTCTCTGTTCTGCAGGCTTTGGGCATTGTCTTTTAATCAATTAAGATCAATTAACCTAAAGTTACCCCCCAAGCCTCAGTTCTTCAGCCCAGGCCCCTGTAGTCTACCAGTTCTAATCCCAGGCTGGTACTTTCACTCCCTACACTTCTACTTTCTTACCTTAACTTTCCCCCAGGTATCCCAAGTACACCAAGCACATGCATACATACGCTCCCGCATGGATGAGCAGCATGGGGTAGTAGTCAGAGGGTCAGGCGAGTCTTGGTAATCCTTCTGTGACATCTCAGATCCAAGCTCCAGGCAATCAGCAGACCTCCTGGGATAACAGGTTAGGTTAGAAGATGGATCCCTCCATCCCCTGAAGAAGGGAGTCTCCAACAACCACCACCCATTGCTTCCTCTTCATGGCAGCGGTCTCTTTCTTTCTGGACAGGCCTGTTTATATGTGGCCGTGGTTGAAGCTCCCTGCACATGGTGGAATCCTGCTACTAAACAGGGTTGTTTTCTCCAGGGGTGAGCTTCTCTCACAGGTATGCTTGCCCCACATAAGAGCAAAACAATTTTTGTTGGCTAAGTCAGCTTTGATGAGTTTAGTTCATTTTTTAAGACTTATTATTATAAAAAAAGATCCCCAAACTGGGTCTAAAATGTAGACAGTTGAAGGAAAAAAGATCGAGACATCTTGATACAGACATGTACTTCATTTTCTGTTGTATTAACTGAAGGAAAGTTGCTGCAGGAAGAAAAGTTTATTCTCTCAGCCTTAGTTAGACTGTTTCTCCTGGATCTGTATTTTTAGAGGCATTTCCCATACTAAAGCAGTGATAAATATACACAAATTATGAAAGGCATCTCAGGGGTCCTGAAAATCACTGCAGTAGGAAAATCCTGTGCAAATAATTCCTAGTAAATGTTAAGTGAATGAGCTCCTTGCTTTTGCTTGGTTTAGAACTAGGAAGTGCAAAGGAACTGAAAAGCAAACAAATGATTAATTCATTATTTTAAACATTCATCAAGAGGTTGGTTAAAAAGTTAATTTTTTTTTTGTACAGGGAAGGTGTTCTGGATACAATCATTCATCCTGAATAGAGATGGGCTGAGGAGGCAGCATGTGAGTTAGGATAAATGTTAGGTTTAATCAAGGCTACAGTTTGGATTTGATAGCACTAAGACGTTACAAGTTTTATTGTAAAGTGTTGGCTACATTCAAATTGATTTTGGAAGCCAATTCCTTTTTCAGTTTTGGCTTTGTCCTAGGGCCCAAATCTGATTTTGGGTAAGTTCAGACATGGGACTTTGAATCTGAATCTCCTTCAGCTTATGTTTGGACTGGAGGTTCTGGCTTTGGTCCATTTCTAATACTGTATAAGCATCTTGTGAATGGGTACATCTCAATGATCTGAGTCAGCTTGTGCATTCCTTTTTTAAGTGCATTCGTATTAGAGTAGAACCCATACACTCCTCAGGGTTAGTCTCGTAACCCCACTGTGAAGATGAGAGTTTGTGAAGTATCCAGGAGCATACAGACAGCTACTTGGGACTGCTACAGTGCTTCAGATATTTTTTGCTATTTTTATTTCAAAAGGTATTGTTTCTCCAGTCAGTTCTGTGCAGTAGTGGATACAGGAACGGGACAAGAGGGGTGCAGCCTCCCCACTGAGTCTGTGCCGCACGTGAAGTGAACGCTGAGCAAACTGCCTGGTCAGTGCAGGCTCCTGCCAGAGCTGGACGTGAGCAGTGAGCTCTGAGCTCACCTGCTGACTGGGGTGGCTGGAGCCCCTGCTGCTTTCATGGGGCTCTGGAGCCTCAGCTGTGAATGCTGTTGCTGTTCGTTCTTCTTCTCTCTTCCCTTTCCCACTGAATTCAGCAGCAGGAAAAGGATGGGATGAGTGGTAGTTCTCCATTTCTGGGCTCTGGGCCATGTGAAAGCGGGGGATCTGGCTACTAGACTCCACTCTGTGATTTCATGGACAGCACAGCTGGGGGGAGGCGAGGAGGTGCAGCTGCCCCACCCCTGGCTGTGTGGGACTGCTGTTGTACTCCAAATGATTGGATTGGCACCCTTTGAAGTAAAAGGCACAATAAATATGCCTTAATATAGCAACCAACTGTGAACTAAGCAGGCTGCAAGCCACCCTGATACAAATGGGCCAGGTTTTAGCATGTTAGTTTTCATCTTCAGTATAGCTTCACCTCCAAATATTGTCATGAGAACCACCTGAATTTTTTCCTTTGAAGCACAGCTTCTCCGAGATTAGAACTGAAAACTTTTGTTCTACTTGAAATTTTGCAGTTTTAGAATGAAAACCTGAGAACTCCAATACCAATATTTTTTATTTTTCAAGTTTAAATTTTCATCCAATGGGGATACTTCTCCTCTGAAACATCTCCTGAAAAATACTTAGCATTTTTCAGCTCATTATAATTATCGGTATGCAGATGATTTACCCTGGCTCCTAACAGCCTGCCCCTGGAGTCCTTCATACCTATGACTGGCTCATTCACAACTGCTTACCAAGTCATAAGTACTGTATGAACAATTTTGAAACCCAGGCTTGTTCTGTGAACCGCTGTTTAAGGAGAACTACTCCTGAGAGAATTATCTCTTCAAAATAGACCCCTTAGACTGCTTTCTGTTTACTTCTAGCCTTATGAAACAGAAGCATAGTGAGTAACTGCCAGTACAAGTTTGTGAAATACAGATTGTGCCAAACTTTTTAATAGACGTTTTCATATAGTCGTAATCTGGATGGGGGAAGGGAGAAGCATATGGGGAATGTGGCTGACATTTAACATAGTTGGCTATTGCCACAGCCTTTGACAAAGTAAGGCACAAATAGTTAAAAGTTGTACACATATTGACTAGATGATAACACAACCAGGTGGATGAAATAGCTAGCTGATGCTCAATGGTACATGTCAGAATGGAATAGATTCTTGCAGAGAGCAGTGTAGAGCGTAACTGAAATATTAAAGCAACCAAACATTCTGATGCTCACCAGTGTGAGATGAGTATTAATATAGACATTTAAGATAATTCTCCTATAATACAGTGGAACAAGGCGCCATATCCAGGAGGTGTCTGTGAAGCCCCTGGAGGCTGAGCAAATTCCTTACACCCTCTTTCCTTATACCCATCCTTCTTTTACTCACCACACCTTGATGTAAATGGTTTTAAAGCAAAGGAGGCTGCCCTGATCTTATACTAATGATCTCCAGTTGTCAGAGATCCATGCCTTGAGGGTTAATTGCATGGCTCCATTCCTCTCCTATGCCATGCCCCATGCTTTGCAAGTGTTTTGAGTCACTAGTCAAGTGGGACACTTGTCCCTCCATCTCTAGGCCCCTTCAGGCCTTTCTTCCTTTGTTGGGGTTTTAGCCTTCCTGACTTCCACCCCTTTACTCCGGCTGGTTCTATAGCCAAGGCCCACTGTTCTAGGCCTGGCTGCTGGGCTCCAGTCCTCGTCTTTCCCCACTGAGGCACCAGGCCCTGAGCCCCTGTACCTGCCCTGCTCCAGACTCTGGCCTCAGTGGTTCCAGGCTCTGTCCTGTTCCAGGCTCTGCACCTGTCTTGAACTTGCCCTCAGTAGGGCTCAAGGCAGTCACATGCCCCTAGGACACTAATGGGACCTGCAAACCACTCCTGCAGTCCCAAAACCAAGTCACCAGTACAACTTAAATTAAAACACTTCAGCTTTGTTAGGCACCCAAATCCTTGCTGGGCTTAGCATAAAATAAAAGCCACTTGACTGCATAACATCTCTCTCTCTCCTGGGTAGCTCTTTCTAGTTCCCACCTCTGCAGAGCTGATTTCTTCCAGCCCCACTGTAGATATGGGGGCTCCACTGTACTGCTGCCAGGAGCTCTGCATTCAACAACTCTCAGGCTGGTCTCTTTGACTGGCTCAGTACCAGGACTTATATAGCTCTGACCTGAGCCGCCTTCTCATCATGTGATGACCCCAGTCAGCTGACCAGACTACAGTGTTGTCCTTTAACCCCTGCTATGCTGGTTGCTTGGGCTATAAAGACTCCTCCCTTAAAGGGGCTGCACTGCTCTCCAGTAGCAAGGCCAGGGTTCCCTGTTACATACAGCATCACACAATATAGATAAAATAAAAGCATTATGAGAGTTGGCTTCTCTTTGCCCTGCTGTACAGCTGCTGCTGCTTATGAATCATTCCTGTTTTGTGAAATTTAATCAAGAATTCTGGGAGTGACTTTTGTGCTTTGTGTAAGTTCTGCTGCCAAGGTTTCCTATGGAAAGGGTGGTGACTGATCAGAAGTGAAGAGACCTTGAGTTCCATTCCCTGCTCACCAGTTTATAAGTCTTCTGATTTTCTCTGGGCGTAGCTTTTCCGATCTCTTGAAGGTGACAGATTTACCTGCCTATATGATAGATCCTTGGGAGACGAGCCTTGTATAAAGTATGGTCTGTAAAATTCAAACCTGTGTATTAATTCAATATTTTTTCTGGAAATTGAACAGTGATGATTCTCAGCACATTTACAAAAGCAGGAAAGTAAAATGATGGGAAAAAGGGTGGAGGGATAATTCCTGCTTGATGCTTAGGAACTCCAGTTAATCAGTGGTTTTGCCTATGATTTTTAGATCTAGCTATGACCCTGCTCCTAGTCAATAATTGTTTTCATATTTACAACTGATTTCTTCTCTTTTGGAAAATTGCACATATAGCTCTGAATAGTTACATCTTGGGAGTCATACTATAATTGGACTCCAGCTGAACTCTTCTGAATTAAGCCATTTTCAGAGTTATTCATAACTGGGTCAAAACAGGGAAAATGACTTGAATTGTAATTTTATTTTACTTGCTTGTACTTCCCTTTCTGGTCACTGGTTTGACATCATTCCTATCACTCTTGGATTTTATGTTCGTTAGAGCATTAATTAGGACAGGAACATTTGCTTGCATGTATTTATCTCTGGTAACATAAGCATGTATAAATGACAATAACTGTGCCTAAATTACTATAACTCCATTGGCCATAGTTGCCCTACTATCCTCTATGCTTTGGCTTTACATGTAGCTTTGAGAATGAGGAGGCTTGGAGGAAGAGAGAGACTAGAAGAATGGTTTAATATGACTGGCTGTTTCAAACCAAAAATGCACATCAGCATGAAAAGGGGAATAAAAAAAGACAGAAGGGTGAACTCTGAGTAGCAGAAAAACCCTTTGCCTGTGGACACTTTCCATGTGTTCCAGGCCAACACCTGGGGGGAATAAACTCCAGAGACACTTACCAGACAGAACAAGCTTTGTACATAACCCAGCTGGAGGCAGAAGGGTAGCTGTTTTTGAAAGGCAGTAATTGTGGTGGTGGATAAATGTACTTGGTTGATATGTTAGTTATTGCTTGGGACATAACGGAGCAGTCTTCCCAAACTCTATAGCTCTATAGCAGTAAAACAAGATAGATATGAATAAGATACTGCTCTCTTCATAAATAGCCTATATGATACTGCAGTGAATGGTGAGTGACAGGAAACGGAGACTGGGCACTTAGCTAGTGCAGAATATGAATATTTATGTATAAGTTGAGGTGATCTCCATGTCATGGGAGAGCCATGAGCACTCAAGTAATTGAATAAGCTGGACAAGGATATGGATGTAACCTTCATAGCCAAGACTGAGTATATACAGGCAATTACTTGTGTGCATGTGCTGAGAAAACTGAATGTAATGTCTGCTAGGCAGCCAATAAATTTGAATTATATCTTTCTCTTTCCCTCAGTCAGGAAGTCACCTAGCTATTTTTACTCTGGGTCCATGTACATAACCAGACATAAGAGTCTTTCTGTGAACAAGTGGACAGGAGAAGATTTAAAATGTCTTAAAATGTCCTGTCCATGTCTATCTCTTGCTACGTTTCTCTTTTTTTTCTAGGGTTTATTGAATGCATTTTCTTCCATGCTAAGAGCAGTAGTTTGACAAATTGGTGGTTGAGGGGGTACTGCTGAGCACTAGAGGAGAGGAGAGAGGCCCAGGAGTCTTACCTGTGCCAGAGACTCAAAAAAAAAAAAAAAAAAAAAGTCTCCAGCTGCTATTGCTGTTGTCATTGCCACAGCTGCAGCATGGTCAGCCTGCCCTGGCTGTTGATTTTACAGCAGCAACATGGTGTCCATGTGGGGTGTGGGGAGGGAGGTTGCTTCTGGC
>NW_017729033.1:34682320-34695425 GCF_001723915.1 Gavialis gangeticus | reverse complement strand
GCTGTTGTCATTGCCACAGCTGCAGCATGGTCAGCCTGCCCTGGCTGTTGATTTTACAGCAGCAACATGGTGTCCATGTGGGGTGTGGGGAGGGAGGTTGCTTCTGGCACCTGTCCTAAATGATTCTGGCACCTGGCCTAGGGCTGGTGCTCCCCCCCCCACTCCTACCTATGCCACTGGACAGTATGTCTGTTCCCCCACCCTTTATCATTCTTTGGTGTATAGGTTGTAGAGTCATCAGAGTAGGGACTGTCTTTCAACATATGCAGCTATTAACATTAGAGAACCATAATTACCACATACTACTGGAATTAAAATAATATTTTTATTAAAAGTTCTTATTTTTTACTTTGTATCATAACCAAGTAAAAAGAAAACAGAAATGGAAATAAAAAAAATATATAATTTATAAAAGTATACATTGCTATATGAAACATATGGCATATCATTAAATAACACAGGCAGAACCACTTAAACAATATTTATATTAAACTATAAAATCAAATAAGCTAATGGGGAGCAACATTGATTTGGCAGGAAGGGAAAGTAATTAAAGCTGTGGAAAAAAGGGGTATGGTAAGATCAGGGAGAGGAGGAAGGAGAAATGAAAAGGAGAGGTGTGGTCTGCTCACCAGTGTCTTTGGATGTTTTCCTATTATTCATATGTTACTAAAAAACAAATCCTGTACTTCTTCAAACTCATAGAGCTATTTCTAATACCTTCTCTGTGGTGGAGCACAACTTTCTGTGGCTATTAGGGATCACCATTTTGTTTGTGCATTCCATCACTGCAAAACCATGACCGCACTTGGAAACCATGAATGTTTGGTCAATGAGAGGTCCAAATTCACAGGTAATAGGCTTATATCTTGGTCTCGGAAGATGTTTGATGGCAAAAGCCCAGAATTATTTTAATTTCAATTTCAACTTCTTTTCATTACTATTTCCTTGGAGAACATTCCCATGATACGTGCAGAAATCTCTCCTTTTCTTTACCCCTTTGCTTTCACGTTCCTGAAGAAAGTCCTTTAATTTTATGCATTTTCTGTATCCAATACATTCATTTTTTTCTGAATTAAGCAAACAAATGGAAGCATGTTTTTCATGGCATAATACAACTGACCATTATTAGCCCTTATCCAGCTCTTTTTCTCTAGATTTAAGTAATATTTTGAGCACACTATGTTCTTTTAAAAAAAAAAAGGGTATGTGGATAAGATGGGCCTGGCCAGTACATAGAACATCTCCACTATGTGCTTAGATCCAGAGCTGTTTTGCAATCCCAGGGTGTCCTGGCAAAAGTTTCAGTTGTGCATTGCCATATTGCTGTGGCCAGGAGGTTGTCCTTGGAATAGAACTTCCCCTCGACATCATCCAGTTCAGACTGGTGAAGAAAATATGTGTATTTTCTGGATACGGTTGATTGCCTGCCAATCTGCAAATCAGTTTCACCACACAGCGACTTTTATATGGTATCAGGGCTGAAACTCATCACACTGTCCTGTCCTCTTCTTTTTTTCTCCTACTTCTGCTCCAGAGGATAGTCTGTTTTTCTCTATGGAGTTAGAGTGAAGATCCTGAGAGCCCCAAAGGGCAGTTTAATTCCTTCAGTCTCCACTCATTAAGGGTTATTTGTTTTGAAACAGCCATGGGTCTAAGGCATGATTTAATCGACATAGTGGAGCTGGTTGGGGAATTTTCTGATGAAAAATGTTTCCTCAGAAAATGCTAGTTTGTTAAACCTAAAAGTAATTGTGTGAGAGTTTTTTTTAGACAAATCTTTCTATTTCAAAAACATGTTTCAAAATTCTCAAAGCATTTCATTTTGATTGTGTGCCCCCCAAGTTTTTTTTTTCTGGGCTAAAAGCAATTTTTTATTCTGAAACTTTATTTTCTAATTAAAAACTAAAAAGTTTTGAAATTGGAATAACACGTTTTGATTGACCCAATCTGACATTTTAGTGTTTCATTCTCATCTGAGATGGAAAACATAGAAAAATTCTGAAAAATTTGGGTTTTTGTCAGCCACTTCTCTAGGCCCTAAATTTGATTGAAAAATACCCAATGACTATTGTTTGGCCAGGTTTAAAGATGTAACCATTCTGAAAGCTCAGAGTCCGAAGGAGGAGATTAAGCTTCCCCTAAAATAACCCTAGGCTTTACATAAAGGTTTTGATAATCTTATTAAATCTTTAAAAAAAAAAAAAAGATTTAATGACATGTCCATGCAAAGGTTACCAAAGTCTAGGTTAAAATGTTCATCCTAATTTTGTTAACCCCCTTCCATCAGAGAAGATGATTGCTGCTTAGTGGTATCTTTTGTTAGCTGTAGAAGGTAGGCTCATTTTTAGACATCTTCTGAGATTCACTGGTATTTTTATCTGCAAGTATTTAATTGCCTTTGACTGCCTACAAAAGCTGTACTGGGAGAAAACTCCTCTAAAAGGCAGCGGGTTGATTCCAAGTAGTTCTGACTTTTTCTTTAATTACCTAGCCAGAAAGAGAGCAAAATTCTTGGATTTAATGCTAGAAGGGCAGGAATTGTGGTTTAGGGGTCCATTATTAAAAACAATTTAACTGCAGTAATTGAATGGTAACATAAGTAAGGGAATATCTCCAGGTGTTTATGCCAGAGAAGTAAAACTCTCTGGAATGGAAAGGAGCACTTGAGCTAATTCTGAGTGCATGTGGCCAATTGCTCTGGTCTGCTGTAGGCTGGAGGCAGCATTTGAGAGAAGTCTAGCATTGGAATATGTCCAGTAGCGCTGAGGTGTTCTCAGCTTCAAGTGCCTCCACCCAATGGAAAAGAAATATATGTAATGTATATGTGGATGCTATTAAAGTAGTTTGTTTTTGTAATGGATGTAAATTACTCATATGGGCTAATAAGCAGATCCTTTCGTACATTATAAATAAAAAATAAAATGACACCAGGTAGTTAACAAAATTAATATAAACAAAGGAGGAGAGGGGCTGTGGATCCCGATAAGTCAGAGAGTTTTTGACAAATTTGAATGAATGTAAGTTGGCAGGGTCTGTGAAATTCATCTTTGGGCACTGACGGAATTGGCTGAAGAAATCTCAAGGCCACTGGCAATAATATTTGAAAAGTCATGGATGACAGCTCCCCAAGGACTAGAGAAGGATTTACATAGTGCTCATATTTAAATAGGGGGAAAAGGAGGACCACAGATTTGTACATCAGTTTGCCTTACTTGGGAATTCACCTAGAGCAAATTATGATAAAATAATTAACTTGTAAACAGCTGGAGCAGGAAGGGGCAATCACAGTTTTAGATTAAATCTCAGATTGAATCTCCTACTGTAAGAAGAGTAGGACAGTGGAAAAATTTCCCTAAGGAAGTTAAGCAACCTCTTTCATTGGAGGCTGGATATAAATTAGGAATAGTCCAATCTGCATTTCTGCAAAGGGTTGGACTTAGATGACCCTTGAGGTCCCTTCCAATCCTATAATTCTGTTGTTCTGTGATTACAGTTTGTCTATAGCATGCATAAAAATGACTTGCTATTGTACTGTTTTCTCTATTCATAAGGATGATTTTTTTTGCCCTGACTGACTCAGCCTTGCTGATTCATCTGGGTCAGGGTCAAACTTACAGTATCCCAGTGAGTCTCTCCTCTATGTCATCAAAGTTGTCTCCAAGCTGGGTGGAGCTGGAAGTTATTTCATGGAACATAATGATGACGCATCCCCCCGAGAAATCCTACACACTTGGAGTCACCATGGAACAAAAACAATAATAATAATGTACATACAGACTACTTTTTTTGTGAGGTTCTCGAAGCACTTTGCAGTCTATATATAGAGTAGGCATTGATGTACCCACCCCTGAAACCTATACTGAAACACAGCAGCAATTAAAAGGCATACAACAAAAGTACACAAGATGAGAATGAAAATGTACAAATAAAAAATACAGGGAAAAATTAAGTAAGTAAACTGTATGGGTGCGACCAAATTTGTACTGTATATATTCTTTATTCCTGCTTCATTTGTGTGACATGGCTCAATGAAGAGTATACCTGCATGGCTCATGCTTGCAGGGAAGCAGTGAGGAAGGCCAAAGCAGAAATGGAACTCAGGCTGGCAACAAAGATTAAACAAAACGTCCTTCTTTAAGTACATAGGGAGCAAGAAGAAGGCACGGGGTAGCATAGGGCCGCTACAGGATGGACTAGGGCAACTCATAACAGATAGGATGGACAAAGCTGAGCTCTTCAACGATTTCTTTCTATATGTGTTCCTGGACACGGATACAAATGCACCTCCCAATGAGACTTTAATCTGGCTTGAGGGAGATACCAATCTTCCAACGGTTAGCACTGACTTGGTGAAGGGGCACTTGGAGGGGTTGGACGTATTTAAGTTGGCAAGCTCTGATGATCTTCATCCAAGGGTACTAAAGGAATTAGCTGGTGTCATAGCAAAACCACTGGTGCAACTGTTTGAGAGCTTGTGGTGCCTAGGGCAAGTCCCAGTTGACTGTGGCTAATTTGGGAGCCAATCACAGGGGCCAATGTGGTCCCTATTTTCAAGAAGGGAAGGAAGGAGGACCTGGTTAATTATAAGCTGGCTAGCCTTACCTCTATTCTTGGCAAGACCTTAGAAAAAATCATTAAGGATCACATTTGTGGGGGGGTACTGGGCAATACAATGTTAAGGGGCAACCAGCATGGGTTTATAGCAGGCAGATCCTGCCTGACTAACCTGGTCTCTTTTTTATGACCAAGTCACAAAGTGCTTAGGTGCAGGAGTAGAGGTAGATGCTATTTACTTGGATTTTAAAAAGGCTTTTGACATGGTGTCACACTCAATTCTTAGTAGTAAACTAAAGTAGCTGTGACGTGGATTTTTTCACAGTGAGGTGGGTAGAAAACTGGCTCATGGGATGCACCTAGTAAGTGGTGGTGGATGGGTTGGTTTCTACTTGGAGAGATGTGGGCAGTGTTGTCCCCCAAGGCTCAGTCCTTGTACTAGTACTGTTCAGTATCTTCATCAGTGATCTGGATGAGGGTGTAGAAAGCACTCGGTCCACATTCGCAGATGACACCAAACTATGGGGTATAGTAAACATACTAGAGGGTAGTGAGCGAATTCAGGTGGGTTTGGATAGACCAGGGAAGTGGGCAGATTAGAATAGGATGCAATTTAACAAAGGTAAGTGCCAAGTGCTGCACCCAGGGATAAAAAATCACGAATACACCTATAGACAGGGAAGTGCCATTCTATGTAGCAAAGCAGTGGAAAGGGATCTCGGAGTCATAGTCAATGTGAAAATGAACATGAGTGGCCAATGTGATGAGGTAATAAGTAAGGCTAATTGCACTCTGTCTTGCATTAGCAGGTGCATCACGAGCAGGTCCAGGGAGGTGATTCTTCCCCTGTATGTGGCATTGGTGAGACTGCAACTGGAGAACTGTGTCCAGTTTTGGACACTGCACTTCAAAAGGGATATGGATAACCTGGAAAGGGTTCAGAGGAGGGCTGCTCATATGATTGAAGGCCTACAGGTAAGATCCTATGAAAACAGACTGAGGGGCCTGAATCTCTTTAGCCTCCGCAAGAGAAGGCTGAGAGGTGAACTTGTGGCTGTCTACAAACTCATTGGGGGGTCAGCAGGGAATAGGGGATACTCTGTTTACCAGGGCACCCCTCGGGGTTACTAGAAGCAATGGCCACAAACTGAAGGAGATTTAGATTGGACATCAGGAAGAAATTCTTTATGGTGAGGGTTGCCAAAATATGGAATAGACTTCCAAGGGAGGTGGTGCTTTCTTCTACCTTGGAGGTTTCATAGTTTCATAGTTTCATAGATTTAGGGTCAGAAGGGACCTAGTAGATCTTCTAGCCCGACCCCCCGCCAGGGCGGGAGAACAACAAAACCCCAAAACAAGAAACGGGACTCAAATGAGTCCAGCCAGGTATTCAAGAGGAGGTTAGACAAGCACCTGGCTGGGGTCACTTGACCCCAGTGCCCTTTCCTGCCCAGAGCAGGGGGTTGGACTCAATGATCTAATAGGCCCCTTCCGACCCTAGAAATCTATGAAATCTATTTCAGAGCTATCAGAAAAAATAGCTTCAGAAAAAATCTTCTGGTTAAGTGGTGAAGGATAGGCAATGTGCTTAATTGTTTTAATTTCCCTTGCCTGAATATCCTCTATTTTATTGGTATTATTTCGGTACTTAAGTCCCCAAAACTGTGCTTGGTGTGTTAGGTATAATCTTCAAGTATCATATAGATGACATCTATACTACAATTGAAGATGTGCTTACACTATATGGAGATATACCCTAGCTAGCTTTAATTTAGCTAGCTTGGGTACCGGCAGCTGTGAAACTATGATGACAGGCATTCTAGGTAATCAGCTAACAAGAATTTCAGGTTAATCTGTATAACTCACACTGGGCTCATCTACATTAGACATTTACTGTGCAGTTGCCTAATTAACGTAGATGGCAAGCCAGCTACCCTGCAGCAGGGTATTCACAAGTGTGGAGTGGTGTTTTTTTGTGTGCAGCGTAAACATCTTGGCATCTACATATCTGCCCCTATTAGGGTTCATGAAACTAATAAACTCTGCAGCAGGGTAGGACTTGTATTCACAAGTGCGGAGTGGTGTTTTTTGTGTGCAGCGTAGATGGCAAGCCAGCTGGCTGGAGCATGAGGTGCTTCTGTGTGGAGGCTGCCTGCTAGCTAGTCCTGCACTAAAGCACACTTGTGTCCCATCCAACCCATTTGCAGCACAGCTGGTGCTGTGAGACATGGCTCAACGTACTGCGTTCCAGGTGCATGTAAAGACGCTGTGCTTTAGAGCTGATTGCTGCACGTTAATAGGCATATGTAGCTGTGCTCACTGAAGCACAAGCTTTTGCATCTTTGCCGCTAGTGGTGCCCAAAGTAGCTTGGATATGGATATATGTACTACAGTCACACCTTAGACTAAAAGTCAAAACAGGCTGTAGTTCCCTCTGTAGATATTTGCTTCCTCATATGATGTTTCTACTTAAGCATTCTAATAACATTGGTCTTTTTTACTAAGAATACTTTAACTTACAAGCACCTCTCCAGTCTGCCCCTCACAGGGTGCATCTACACATGCAATTGATGCAAAGTAAAAAGTTCTAGAGCTTATTGCTGTGGAGTTAATTGTTCCTGGGCATGCCATTTGAACACCGGTTTGAATACGTGGGACTGCAGCATGTTGAACTGGGATGGGAGCAGGCTAGCTAGCAAGAGGCCCCAGGGCTCAGCCTGCCAGCTCAGGGCTGGCCCCTTCCCCCTGCTTAATGTGCTGTGGAGGGGCTGACATGTGGGGCCAGCTGTCAGGTACTATCGTGCTGCAGAGTTAGTTTAATCCACCCTAATAGGGGCACATGTGCAGATGTGTAACATTTACTACTAGCCTGCTGTCACCTTCCTAAACCATAGTCAGTACTATTTTATTTACTTTAATCTAAATGTGCTAATTTGTAACTGTTCCAATTAAAAATAAAATAAAGAAGATTTAACCTCTTGGTTTTGGTATTATTTTGTGGTCCTTTTTATATCAAGAATCAGTCACAATGTCATCTCCATTAACTTTTATTTTTCACTGCTTGCAATTTTATACATTTTTAGCATTTGGTTTCTCAGCTTAGATTCCAAGATCCCTAATTTTTCAAAATCTGTTTACTGTGAGCCTCTTTGCTTTCTGAAACCCTGCCTTGTTACTTCGAATTCAAGTTGCATGCTTGGTCAGCTCCTTCCTATATGTCAAATGCTAATAGAAAATGGTTAGCAAACTTAATTGCTATAAAATGAAAGATTAAATTCTATGAAAGGGGGAAACAAAGATTGGTGATCCTGGCTCTTTCTATAGTCTTTTTTTCCCTGTTTGGTTGCAGTTTTTCTCTACTCATAAATATAATATGCTGGATTGTTACCAGTAATCCCCAAGTTCAGAGCATGGGTCATTATCTATTCTAAAACAATATTACTTCAACAGGCTTACTTCAAATGTAATAGGCAGATGTTTATTGCAAGATTCAGTGATTTTAAGATACAGCAATGTTTTTCTCTGCAAATCTAATGACATACTGTTTAGAAGAACTGTGTTCTCAGCAGCAATGAATGAACCTCTAAAACTTTGGAAGTTTGGAAAAGTTCAGATGCCTCAAAATGCTTGGATTGGTCTCAAAACTTTTTCTTAGCATATGTAAATCTACCACCCAGCTGTCATCCTCCTAGGAATTAGCAAAAAAGCATATTTTCAGGACAAACAGTTTAGCTGATGGAGAAAAATATGTTAGCAATATTTTTATTCACATTTAAAAGTAGACTATTTCTTCCATTGGAGTCAGAAGTCAGAGCTGCAAGTAGGTGTTTTCCAAGAGACTCACAAAAGACTTTTTCTTCCTGCGGGCATTGAGCCACACCACTATGGGCTGTGATCTTGTCAGTTCTCATAAGCTCCTAACACCAATGGTAACAAAATACATGCCCTAGTTATAAGATGTACATTTCCATGAATGAGTTTGGTTCATCTCTTGCATGAGGTGTCCAATCTTTTTTTTTAAAGTAGAGGCAACACTGAAAAGACTTTTGAATGGCTTTCTAAATGTTAAAACTAGTCATACTCAGCACAACCACTTTCATACAATTGACCTTTCTTAATTAAGTAATTGCAATTATATTTTGCTATCCTGAGTGCGTTTACATGAGATGCTTAACTTTGCATTAGCATAGTTTACTATGAAGTAAGCATGTTCGTCTACATGTGCATATGCTTACTTCATGGTAAACTTCCTTAATCCTGAGTAAATTTGCTACCTTCAAATGCAAATAGCAAATTTACTTGGGATTAGTAACAGTGCTGTAGCACTCGTGTAGACACCTGACTGGAAGCAAAATCTGCTCCCAGTCAGCTGTCCACCATGGGGTGGGAGATAGCTCCCTGCCCCTGGGAGTTGCCTGCCACCAGGGTGAGCTCTGCCACAGAAGCCTGGGCAGGGACTAAGTCCCCCTGCCCTGGCAGTAGGGAGCTCCAAGCCCCCTGCTTACAGATGACAATTGGGGAGCAGGGGCTGGGAAATCCTTATCTCCCAGCTCTTGCTCTGCCATCACAACCAAGAAGCAGGAGGATGGGAGACTCTTATCTCCCAGCCTGAGCTCCACGATTGCAGGGCTCAGGCTGGGAAATAAGAGTCTCCCGGTCTGAGCCCCACAACCAGGGAGGTCAGGCTGGGAGATAAGGATCTCCGAGACTGGCCCCACAGCCGCAGAATCAGTGCTGGGAGATCCCTGCTGGCAGGGACTGGGGAGCTTGTTCCCCACCCAGCTCTGTGAGCACAGAACAGGTGGTGGTGGTGGTGGTGGGGGACAGGACCTAGCTCCTCAGCCTGCCCCCCTCCTCCCCTCCACTCTGTGTTCATGGAGCTGGGCGGGGAACAAGCAATTGCGGTTGTGGAGCACGGGCTGGGAGCTCTCTGCATGCGGACAGTTCTCCACCCAGCCTGGAGCTGGCTGGGACCTGCTCCTGACTGGTGTAGGTCCCAGCCAGCCCCAGGCTGTGCAGGGAAACATGTGAAGCCTGGAGGTGGCTGGGGACTGGCCTGTTTTGGACATGCAGACTTCCCCACACAGCCCGGGGCTGGCTGGGAACTGTCCCGGTCAGGGGCAGGTCCCAGCTCCATGCCCCAATCAAGTGATGGAGACACAGGGTTTGGAAAGAGCTGCAGGGGTGCCCTGATCTGCTGGTGGGGCAGCAGCTAGATCTGCCAGTGGGGCAGTTGCTAGCTGCCCTACTGGCAGAGTGGGGCAGGAGGCTGGGACCTGCTGCTCCCTGAGCCAAGGCCAGGAGCTCCCTATTGCCAGGGAGCTCCTGACTGGAATAAAGCTGTCTCTTGGCATGGTGCTCCATGCCAGCCCCTTGGCTAGCACCCAGGGGGTGCCTGGAGCTCCCCCCTGTGGTGGCAGGGACCATTGGAGGGCTGCAGGGAACTGGGTGCAAATCTTCTCCCGAATCCTCACATGTGGAGATGCCGTCCCGAAAACCTTACTCTGGCTTATTTTACACCAAAGTAAATCTAGGCCAGAGTAAATGCATGTGTAGATGCACCCACTCTTAATATAAAAGCTATAGTAGTACCTTTCTCTGGGAGCAGTCCCATTGAGTCAACCCGATGAAATGTGGGAGAACTGGACCAGTAAACAAGGTAGTAGTTAATAATATAGGACTCTGAAGTGTTCTGTAACTGTACGCAACCTAGATGCAAACACACAGAGATAAAGTAAATGGTGTCACTCTTGCATTTATCATTAAGATGGATTTTAAAGGGATTTATCACCTAGATAATTTATGCTATATGTTGTTGTGTATCACTTGTCCTACCACTGAAATTTAGTCATTTGGCAATGGTTTGACAGCACGTAGCAACAACTTACAGCACTGTGAAGAGTGCTGCTCTTTGTATGAACTCATCATTCTCAGTGAAGGATGCTACCTATAGTTGAAGTTGCCTAGGAAATTTAAGGGGACAGCATATTAATACCTAGCTTGTATGTAACCAAGACCTGAGACCAAACCTAAATTTATTTTTGCTAAGGCATTATCAGTTACCACTTAGCAGTCAATTGTCATGCCTCTGATTCTGTGATTCATTACAAAGATGTTACCTTTTTCCTGCACCACCTTCTTTCACCAGGTTTAGGCAATGAATCATTTTGATTCAAAGGGAGACCTCTTTAATTCATCACCAACACTACTAAGAGTACTAGAATTTTCCCATATGCCTATCTCTGTGAGCATTTCAATTGCCCAGTTCTGCTCAGCATTTGAGATGTGATGGTAGCTCTGTTTTTGGCATTAACATTTCATTGAATGAATAGATTTTTTAAATAAAAATGGAATATTATACTAAACTACAGAAGCAGATCTCTTTTCATATAAAAGCAAGCCATTATGAATGCAAAAGATTTTTCTTGCTAACACTTTAGAGAGAATGGAAGTTCTGGTGGGAATTCTTCCAAGTGAAACTTTGGCTTCACTCAGCTGGAGTGGCACAGTCTCCTTAATAACAGCACCTTTTTTACCACAAACTTCCCAGTGTCACAGCTCTGTGCAAATATTTCTCATATGTTAGTTGGCCAATCCGGTAATCACTTAGGGCTAGAGTGTAAATTACACAAGCATCAGCACAAATATCAGACTTGTAAGATGCAGCAATTCAGGTAGATTTGCTGATAGTGAATCTAGCTGGCATTTATAAATGCAAGCCTATTTTGTTGATTTTAAGGCCAAGAAGCGATCATTAGATCATCTAGTTGGAGCTCCTGTATAGCATAAGCCAAGACAGAAGCTCAGACTACTCTAATGATCTAATGGGCCTTCCTGTTGGTGTTCGTTTTTTGCAATTCTCCATCCCCTTTCTGCATATCTGATTTCATGTCATTGCAATGAACTCCCTGAACATCTGGAAAGTGCCTGGCATTCGGTTTATAGATAACAGTGAAAGTTACTGTTTGAGTTTGTGTCTCTAACCATACTCTCAAGAGATTACATTTAATACTTCAGGCCAGATAAAACCAGAAGAATACATTCAATTGTACTCATTTCAGCAAAATCTTAATGTTGTTGTTTTTCCTTCATGGTGTATTGTGGAACATGGACCCTTATCAATGTCAAACAGGGCTATGCCAACATTTATTCTGGGGGATTATTGGGGCAGGCGTGATATTTTAAGTAATATGGGGAAACTTTGATTTCTGAGATTTTTTTTAACTGGTGACATAGTAATTAATACAGTCAATTGGATTGCTTGTGTAAGAGAGAAACCTGTGTTTGTACAGTATATAGTAGTGGGAATTTGATTGCAGTTAGTACCTCACAGTACATTATATAATCATCACTTATCATTTTAAAACTGTATTTGTATAGGTAAGTGAAGAAATCCATTCAGATTATGTGGAACCTTACCTATGGATTTCCTTTCCTTTTTCAGAGACTGCTTTCTATAAGGTTGATAGGATAAGTAAAGCATCCTAATCCTAATCCTAATCCTAATCCAGTCTTAAGGGTAATGTTACAATTACACACAGGCCATACTAAATCTGTGGAATGTCAAGTAGTGTTAAAGCAGTCACACGTTAAGGGTTAATACTGTTTGTTGCTTGCACAACACTGCTTACCACTAGAGGGCTGGTGATCAGAGGCCTGGCTAAGAGCCAAGACACCTAGGCTCTATTTCTGCTCTGGGTTGGGGGAGTGGTGCATCCTGGGGTGCTGGAGGACTGCAGATGCCTTCTTTTATTTCCAGGAAGCAGACTGAAGTTATTTAAACATGAGCTAGGTAGCACAGCCCAGAGTTAACTCTTGTCTAAAGTGATGTAACTTGGCAATACTCAGAGGGCTCTTAGCACAAATGAATATATTAAGCATCCTTAGTGTGTCTAGGTGTAATATGTAACTTCATCCTAGGGGAGACTTCAGACACTTAAAACACCTATCCAGTGGTGGATCAGGATTTCAGAGCAAAGTTCTATGAGGTTACCTCGACGCAGAGAAGCCAGCTATCCAACTTAATACTTCTAGAGTTCCCCTCCACCAGGTGGGGAGCTGTGCCGGCTGCCTATGGCCTTACTCTGGTGCCTTTGCCCCATATAGCAAAGAGACCTGCTAATAATAGAACATTATGATTCCAGTTTCAGCATTATAATACTGTTAATCTATACAGTTTTACAGGCCTAAATCCATTACTTTGAATTTAGCTTTCAAATCTTCCCAGCTGAAGTTCTATACCATATCCCACTCCCCTTATGCTATTTTTTTTGCTGTGCTTTCTATTGTCTTGCATTTCCATTTTATTTCACTTGTTATTTTCTCTGGCATCCTCCTGATCTGAATCTTTCTATTTCACACCCACCATTCCCAGTCTCTCATGATTTGTACTTCCTTAGCACCTAAGATACCCAGTCAAGGACAAGGATGCTATTGTGCCAGTTGCTGCTTGTTAACTCTCTAGTGACATAAGCAAGCCAGCAACATATTGAATGGCTCATGTAAATGCAGATCATAATTCCTGTATTTGTTGTTCAGATGCATTTGG
>NW_017729033.1:34674670-34677320 GCF_001723915.1 Gavialis gangeticus | reverse complement strand
CAGTTGCTGCTTGTTAACTCTCTAGTGACATAAGCAAACCAGCAACATATTGAATGGCTCATGTAAATGCAGATCATAATTCCTGTATTTGTTGTTCAGATGCATTTGGTTATATAGGTGGGTAAGTGAGTATTTGCAACTTGAACTGGGGTGTTCAGTTGTCATTAGTTAAAAACATGTAGATTTCCAGCTACCAAATATCTGCAGTAATGGCATTCACATCCCTGCCCTCTTGCAAGATCTTAGGCAATGTTTTCAAGGGATCCTATAAAGGAAATAGTCACTTAAAAACAAAGAAAAGAGGAGTGCACACAGCTCATCTTACCTTGAAACCAAGAAAAAAATAAAGAGGTCCAGTAAACTGATAAAAGGCAAGTCCGTTATTCCCCCCGCTGCTTCAGTATTTGAACCATTTCAGCAAATGAGTAGCAACCTCTCCCCCCACCCCATATTTTAGATATATCTGATATTAATACGTTACAAGAACCTTTGGAAGCATAAAGTTTGTTGCAAACTTTTCCCACTAGGGGGCCAGCACAACCCAACAAGTGAGCAGCATTAGTCAAGATATGGGACATAGCATGTCTTGTGAATTATGCCAGTTCAATGTGTATCCAAAGCAGCTCCAGTTAGTGGTTCTGTAGATTCCTTTTTCAATGGTTCTCAAGCTTTTTAGACTCAAGACATCCCTTGGGAAATGCCAACTCTTAGTTTTCATTTTGCTTTTTAATTACAGAAAAATAAGAAAAGTTCTTTTGTTGCAAAAGACTCAGAAGCATGCACCAGATTGGAACATTTTAAACACTGTGTATTGCTGTTGAAATCTCTAGGTTTATCTTAGAATAATTTCTGCATGGCTAACAGGGCTAACATTGTGTGGCACCCCACAACAGCCTTGAAAGCATTTCAACTCTGGTTGAGAATCATGATTCTAGTGGAAACTCCGGGTGTCCCATGAACTTCCAAGGAAAGTAGAAGTGAAAACATTGCTTGCCTTCACTTGGGTTTACAGGCTCAAACTCCACAGAGAACACCAGCTCTTGCTCCTTTATGAAGGGTTAAGCTGAATCTCCCCCAAAAGGTGGAATTAAAACTGGCTTGAGAGAGGATCTTAATTCCTAACAAAGATTTTTTTGTCTCCTTAGCAATCCAGTGTGAATCAGGTATGAAAAGTGAAACTCTTATAAAAAAAGGAGAATAAGTGGAGGAATCCCTTCAGAATTATTTACCATAGCAATTATTTTAGGAAGTTCATAGTAACTTTAGGATCCCCACCCCCTCTTCTTTTTTTCTTGGCAAAAACATAGATAGTTAAAAATGTCCCCTCCTGAAATGCTACAGTGGCAACGCTGCAAAGTGAAGAGTTCCCCTGAGATGAGAGCTCAGCAGTTTACCACTGAGTGCTGGAGCAGCTGTAGAAGGAGGTGGAATAAAAGGTGATATGAGTTAGATTTATGCTGATGTATGAGGTGAATGCAGATTTTTTTGCTTCGAAGTTGCTAGAAGGTCATGGTATTTTACCAGCTGAGATTTATACTTTTGAAAATGAACCTCCAAATGGGAACCTTTCCAGAGTCTAATAAAGCAAGGCTATGCTCATACACTGACCTTGGCAAGTCTACAGGTAAGTTCCACAACTTCTACCACCTTATAAACACTAAGATGGGTTATATAGAAAAAACTATAGAGGCTCTATTTAGAGACTTATGGTAGCAAGTAGGCAGAAAAACTTCAAAACCACCAATTTAATTTATTGAAGGTCTCAACAGGAATATATATAGGAAAGAATTCTGTCTCCCATTGCAAATATTCCCCAAGCAACCAACCTACCAGCCAAAAGTGACCAAAATTTAAGGGAATGAAAAAAAAATCATGTTAGAATTATTCAGTAACACCACCAAACAAACCCAAAGGATGAATGTGTACCAGAGTACATATTTTAGCTGATGGACACAGCAAGGAGACATATGGCTGGTGTGTTGTTTCACACTGTGAAAAATACTTGGCCATTTATGTAGTTTTATATTCTAGTAACAAAATGACAGAATAGTTGTGATTAAATCCTATTTTAAGGGCTCTCCCACCAGCCTTTGAACTTAATAAAATATTCTCAACAGCTTTGGTGAGAGCAAGTATCATAAGGTACAGGAAGGTCAGAGCAGGGAGTAAGAGCATGTTATGAGCCAGAATTTGTGCTTTGTCTCTGAGGATAAAACTCATGAATGGATTCTGGGCTGCTCTGAGCTCTGGTGCTTGCCCTCTACATAAACTGCATAAATGGCCAGTCACTCCCCAGAGGATGCACAAGAGGGATATCATTGGTCTGCCTACATTGCTTCTAATCTCCCTTGAACTTGAAGTACTAGAAGCTACCCATGTTACAGATCCTATCTTACAGAAGCATCATGAAGGGGACAGAGTTGGTGATAGAATTTCTCTCTGTGGTGGTGATTCTTAACTAGGATGCTGTGAGATCCTGTTAAGAGTGCCATTGGGTAGAAACACCTACATGATTCACAAGATAAACTCAGAGACACGAATCCATAGCATCATAAACGTTCTGACCTGTTGTGGTAATTCTGAGGAGTTTTTTTGCAACAGAAGAATAGCTCTAGTATTTTTCTATAGTCAAGAAATGAGTGAAAGCTAA
>NW_017729033.1:34666196-34669670 GCF_001723915.1 Gavialis gangeticus | reverse complement strand
TGCCATTAGGTAGAAACACCTACATGATTCACAAGATAAACTCAGAGACACGAATCCATAGCATCATAAACGTTCTGACCTGTTGTGGTAATTCTGAGGAGTTTTTTTGCAACAGAAGAATAGCTCTAGTATTTTTCTATAGTCAAGAAATGAGTGAAAGCTAAGTGGTGGATTTTCTGAGGGGTGTTTTGGGTCCAGTGAGGGATGCTTTGAATCTAAAAATGTTGAAAACCATTGCCTTACGGACATGTCTGTCCCGCTCTCTGCCTATGCTAGGGACCATGGCTGTGAAAACACTTGCCTCAGCTCTGTGTATTTTCCCCCTCTTATCACCCCCCTACAAATGTACTGCTTGGCTTCTACCAAGGTGTGCCTAGCACCACCCTTGGGGACCCAGTCTTGGGCTAACTGGTGCATACCAAGATATCTTTCATGGCAGAGGCATGACATTTGGACATCCTTGGGTATTACTTTATTACAAGGACCCTAAAGAGAGTTTGGGGTCATTTGTAATGATTCTGTTCATTAGTTATTAGCTTTTCTTGAAGAAACTTGCGGTAGACATTTGAAGAAACTTGCATTTTTTTCAATTTTTTGCAAAACCTGTAAAGCAGTAGAGGGAGACCATCTATAGTAGCTGGAGGAAGAACAGTGCTTTGAATTTTATCTATGCTATACTGAGTTTCTGTGCTTTGTCTGTGCTTATCAACTCATGGTAAATCCTGACACCAAAGTACATTGTATTTAGAAAGGTAGTGTTTTAATACAGAACCCCCTCCCTGCCCTAAACAACCTGCCAATTATGAATGAGAGACTCAGTTTTGACTCTGTGTATCATGCTGACCTAAATCGGTGACAGAAGCAGAAAATACTCTTTAATTACCTGAGAGCTACTGTTCTTGACCCTTACAATTCTGTTTGTCCTGTAGGTAAAGTCTGTTCAGAGGAACATTTTTTTCCCTTGTGGAATTCACCTTGCAATGGAAGAAATCTCCTGTTCGCACCAATTTAAACCCAGCAAGGGACTGGCTTTTATGTATTTGCAGTGAGTACAAGTCATGGTGTTTAGTACCATACAAATAACAGAGCATGCTCGTTACACCCTGAGGCTTTGTAGAGATATTTCAAACAGCTGGCATCCAAATGTACAGCTGGAATAAAATGCTTGAAGAAGCAACAGAAACATACCTGGACAAAGCAGGTACTCTTATGTGCTGTTTTGTTTCACCTTACGTCTGTAGGCTGGTTTTTGTAATGTCATCCCAGCCTTCTGGTGGCCTCAAGGCTGTTTAGCACTCAAACTCTGGCACCTCGCCAATATGTCTTTCCCCTTATCTGACCACTCGTCCAAATCAAAGCAACCCTTATAGCCTCCTTTCCTGGGAAGGACTTCTAGCAGGCTCCTCTCATCCTCACAACTTGCTCTCTCCCATTTGCTGCCTTGCTCTCTCTCCAAACAAATGACAAGCAGATAGATGCCACAACCCTTTGTTGCACCCCCTCAGCACCCCCTCACCGGCTGTGACAAAAGGTTGTGTAAAATAGTGTCACTTTATTACAATGGATGACATCTATTTGCTCTGTGGTGGGAGATCTCTGGCAGCCCAGAACTGCCCATACGTTTCAGCCACCCTGAGCAGGAGTTTGAGGGGCCCAATCCTGTGCATCCTGGGAATTCCCATGAGAGCACCTGCTTGGCTTTCCACACATAGAGATGCAACCTGGAGAATCTCAGGGTATCAAGCAGGGACAGCCAGGGTTCCCCACTTACAGAGACCCACCTCAGGACCTCTGGGGGTGCATCTCTGTAAGAAGGAGAGTCACGGGACCCAGAGAATCCCTCCTTGTGAAGCACAGATTGGCGTGGATATTGGTCCATAGCATGGGGTGCTAGGGATTCCCCAGGTTCTGCATCTACTTGTGCCTCTGCAGAACCCAAGGCAAGTCCTGGCATGGAGGCAGGAGGCAGTGACAGATGTGGGGAATCCCCAGGCAAGGGGAATACAATGCCAGTTATCCCACATCAGGTGACATGTGTTTTGCTCATCCTGCCACAGCTCGTCTGCTTCATTTGGCAATGTCTGCTTTTATCCTGGGCATGCAGCAAGCTCTCTGTCTTCCCTGCCCAACTCTCCCTCCCCCCCTCCCAATACTCTGTGCACCCAGCCACCACTGCTGCTCCCTCTGCAGGTTCCTGGCACTGTGGCTGCTGTCAGTGTCTCCCAAGCTTCTGGCACTCTGGCTACTGTGGGTGTCACCACTCCCAAGACAGCAGAGGTTGAGGGGACAGGAAAGTGCTAACTGACATCAGCTGGGCTTTTGGTTGTAGCCATGTTGGTCTAAGGACACAAGCAGGCAAGATTCTTTGAGTAGCTGTGAAATCTTCTATTAGAACAACTGAGTAGTTGGAAAAATGTGCCCAAAAGCTTGCAAAGAATGTTTTTTCCAACTACTCAGTTGCTCTAATAAAAGAGTTCACATCTACCCAAAGAACCTTGTCTGCCACCAACATCAGCCCCATTCTCCCTTCTGGGGAGGGTGGGAGCAAAGCTGCAGCTTCCTCCCCACTGTGTGGGGAGAAGGCTGAGGAGCTATGGCCTGTGGCAGCCTGCTGTCACGGCCCCAGTTGGAAAGCACACTGCTGTGTGCAGCTGCTGTGATTTGTTTTGAAGTACTTCAGTCATGGGGCACGACAAGGGGATGTCTGAATGAAGTATTCCACTTCTTAAATGTTTCAAACCCTGGCAAAGGCACCAAGTACACGGAGGCTCAAGAGCTCTGGCCCCCTTTAGAAGAGGGTAGGGTGACCTGAATTGGACAGGACAGTCCTGAAATGGGAACATCAAATCCCAGGAGTGGACAGATTGAGGCCCCCTTGGTGGGGGAGGGAGTGAGGCAGGGGCTGGGCTTGGGGGTGCTACCCAGCTAGTGCTGTGTATGGTGCCTGAGGCCTGGGGTGGGGAGTAGGGCAGTTTGTTTGGTGGATGGTGGGGGGTGGCTTCCTGCTGTTGTGTGCACTTCTGGGGAGGATGGATATGGGGGGGGGCACATGCCCCCCAGATGTGTGTGCAGGGCAGGGCTGGATGCGGGCTGCCTGCTGTGACCTCAGGGCTCCCAGCCCTGCTGCCCTCCCCCTGGGAGCCCTGTGCTGGCTGCATCACCATGGTGAGGTGCCCCTTGCCTGCCTGCAGGGGCAGCAATGTGGAATTGTGTTCCCCCTGCTGCTGCTAGGTGAGGAGGGGGCATCTTGCCATGGCAACATGGCTGGCACGGGGCTTCCTGAGGGAGGACAACTGGGCATGGCGTCCCGAGCCCACAGTAGGCAGACTGCATCAGCTTCTGCCCTCATCCCACCATGGGCTCTGCTCAGCTATGCTCCAGCCACACTGCCTGGGTGGGGAGGAGGAGGCATCATCTTAGGCTCCCCTGGCAAAAAGAAAAGTCAGCACCTATGAACCTGGTACACTTTGAAAC
>NW_017729033.1:34660421-34661196 GCF_001723915.1 Gavialis gangeticus | reverse complement strand
TGCTCCAGCCACGCTGCCTGGGTGGGGAGGAGGAGGCATCATCTTAGGCTCCCCTGGCAAAAAGAAAAGTCAGCACCTATGAACCTGGTACACTTTGAAACCATTCAAATGTTAGATCTGTCCACACCTTCAATGTGTGTTCTGTCTTATAGGCTCTATTAATGGGATATAGGAATCACATTAGAGATACGGTCATGGTCCCAAGTATTATTGGGGCATTATATGGCTTTCGTAATTCTTTCTGATTTTTTTTTTGTTTTGTTTTAATTACCATTATTTTGGGGAAGTTTAGTTTATAAAAGATTTTACTTATAGCTGTTCACTTTGGAAGTATGCCTCTTTCATAGTACAGACAGTTTGGTTCATATTTCAGGTTTGGGTTTAGTTTCCAAGGTATGTTCCAAGATGCAAGACTGATACGAGTTGTGGACTATTGCCAATGCTGCTCATAAAGTGGACTCCATCCTAATATAAACTTTTTAGGGCTTATCCTACATCTGCAGCTAGTGATCTGTGGAACACACAGTCCATGTGCTGGGGGCTCTGTGGAACTCCCAGCTGGATTAATTAATGTAGGTCTCCAGTTCAGACAGGGAAGTGTGCTGTATATTAGAGATCTGTACTATCAGATCTCTGATAGTAGTGTGTTTGTAAAATAATTTTAGCATTTCTAGCAGCTTTTCCAAAAGTCCTATTGCTGCTAAAGTAAAAAAAAAGAAGGGATATATCTGTTAGGTATTCACCTTGCCCCCCCCCCCCCCAAAAAAAAAAAAAA
>NW_017729033.1:34655313-34660241 GCF_001723915.1 Gavialis gangeticus | reverse complement strand
CCCCCCCCCCCCCAATAAATAAAAAACAGCCCCAGTCTTAGTATCATCAGTGTAATCAACTTTCATGAAAAGGCTGCTTTTCAGTTCTAGCCACACCTACACAGTTATGATAAAGAGAATGTTGTGAACATGTATCAGCTACAACAAATCATTATTGGAATACCGTAGTTGTTTAAATAAAATAAAATCCCCAACAGGTAGAATCTAATAATTCAAAGTTACAGTATAGTGGAAAAGCTCAAGGTACGAAAGCCAGGAAATTAACTGTTAAAATTCCCCAAGTAAACTTAGCTGTGCCCACCTGCTTTCAACCACCATCCAAGTTTTTATTGTCTGGCAGCTGAGCCATTCCAGAAAGAGGGAAATGTAGAGTAATAATAATTAATAAACAATTATATACCTATAATGTATTTGCAGCACTTTATTTATAGCCAACTAACTAATCCTCACACACTGCAGTGATGCAAATGAGTATTGTTCCCATTTCACAGAGGAAGGAACTGAAACAGAGAACTGAAAGTACTTTTTCTCAGGCCACCCAGTGACTGAATGGCAGTGGGGACTCAGACGCTGCATGCCAAACTCCGTTTTTGCAGCCCACTCCACCATCTGGTATTCCAAACACTAGATATTGTGGGGGATGGATGTTCTCTTGCATTCCCAGAAGGCACATGAGTCAAAGCCATACAACTGCAGTTTAGCACCAGAACTACTATGCTTATGGCCCAGATGCTGCAAGTGGCTGAGCACCCCCTCCCCCACATTTAACATGCTAAATGCTCTCAACTCTCACTGTGTTCAGTGTAACTCTCCTTCCATCTGGTGGCTAGTATCAAGCACTGTATAGCCTGCTACTATCTCACAACTAAAGGAGTTCTACTTTAGTTCAAATGGTGGAGCCCATTTTTTGGTGCTGCAGGTCTTGGATTTGATTTCTACAGCTGTCTGTGGTTTCTTTCGATATAATGCAGTCACAATTCATTATGCCTAGTCCCTTTGCAGTCCCTGGCTGCAGTCAGTTGGGGAGTTCCTTGTCCTTCAGGATGGGATAGCTAAGGAAGCACTGATTCACTAGGTATGGGTCCCTATCAACATCCCTTTGCCTTTTATAACAGAGAAGGCAGAATCATAGAATTTCCTTTGGGAAGAAAGATTGGTGCTTTCAACTCCATACAACTGATCTTGGCTACAGCTAGTGGCCTTTGAATTTTATTACCAGTCCACATGCTCTGAATCAATTACCACAATGCTGTAGGTTGACTTTACATCCACTTAGAAAATGGGAGTGAAATGGGAGTGAGTTTTCCCCCCCTTCCTTTCATAAAAGCCCCACTTCCTGATTTCAGCTTGAGAAAGTAGTAAGAGATCCTGCACTACCTGCTCTATTAGATTCCTGGAGTCTCTGAGATTGATAGGTATAGAATTATTTTATGAAACACATGAAACACCATACAGACAGATGCACATCTGTGGTGTAACTGGCCAGTACTGCACCCTGGGTGACTGTGGTACATACCATAGGAGTTGTAGCTGGAGGTTTGCTGCTGCTAGGTGGTATTGCCTCCTTTTTTTCCACTGATATTTATGTTGAGTGGCCCAAAAATATTGGTTTTTTGGTGGTAAAATGAGGTGGCATCTCCCCCAGCATCAGTGAACCATTGCCTGCTGCTCTCCCACCATGTTCCCTGCTTCTTTGCCCTCTCTGTGCCAGAGCTTGTGCTGGAGATACTGAAGGGGAAGAACAGGGGGGGATAGGAAGGTGAGGTGCCCCCTAGCTCCATTCCAGCACCCCTCTTAGACAGTTCCTGAGGCTCATGCCATGATCACTCACCCAGCATTACATTATTGATGCACATTGGAAGATATGGCTTCTTTATTTTATTGAAAATGTTGTTTCTTCCTTCCCCCCACCCCAGTATGTAACCTTGTTTTCTGCAGGCTTGGTGATGTCTTAATTTGTATTAGGGTATTGATAGGATAATCATAAGGCATTGTTCTGGATCACTTTCCTGAAGCTTGATGGGACTTTATATGCATTAAATATTTTTAGGCTTTTTCTGTGATATGTCTTCAAGAGTAAGACCCTCTGGTGTTTCATTGTACCTGAAGCATTCTCTTGTTTTATCTCTGTGGATAAGCTGGAATCTACTTCCAGGATACACACAGGGGAGACTGTAACTGTGACTTTGATGTGACTATAGATCATTGGTGCACTTTAAATAAAGAGGGGTACAAATTAGATTTTCTTTAGACAGGTGAATGGCAGAAATCCAATGATATCCATCTTTTCTGTAATCACAAGTAACCGTATCAGCAGACTGAATTCAACCTTTTGGGCCCCTGAAGAAGCAGTGAACATTTCATCACTATGGCCCAAATTCAATTCCACGTTAAATGGGTAAGTCACCTTATACATTTAAGTTAGCCACAGAACTGCCTAATTATAGCCATTCAACTGCCTAATTATAAGGGCATTTGTCCAGGGAGTCATAAAACAAAGCTGTAGGCCTTCTCTCCCACAGAAGGAACTGAACCTACATTTTCCATTTCACAACCAATTGGCCTAGCCACCAGATGCTGCCAAGATCACCCTCTACTAAAGGCCAGTTACTTCTCACCTAATACTAGAAGTGAAAGTCGTGCTGAACTGCAACAATTCAGTTCACAGACTCAGCAATCGATGATGGTTGAACATAACCTTGGTGAACCAGAGCAATTAGCCGATGTTTCAAATATTATTTACAGCAGAATTATTTACTTGCTTAGCTCTTTAAACTCAAAGCTTCTACACTCTGATAAGAACTGGGAGGATTCAATATACTATAATCAATAATTCCGAAGCAATAAGCATCTATTAGAAATGGATTGAAAGAAACTTGTTAGCAACACTTGTGAAAAAAGCAAATTTAAGATTTCTAAGCCAAATCATTCAAGATTTTACACAATTATATTCATTTTCTAAGGAAAAAAATGTTTGGATTATCCTATCTTCAGAAAACCACATCCAATTAACTCTGCTCTTTTCTACAAAAGTTCCTCTCTATTAAGGGATTCCAAATTAGGTGAAAAGTCCTGAAGAAGTTTGGCAGAATGGGTTAAAACTGCCAGTAGAGTGGAGACTTTCCCTAACTATGGAGTCAATACTTTTAACTTCATGAGGAGGTTCCCTTCCTCCCCCACAAGTCTGGCATATGGGTTTATAGCACACTGGTAAATTCTTCTGTCAGCCTTTCCTATGACGTTTATAGCTCCACTTTACGATGGAATGCTCATACTAAATATGATAATCTTTCATCATGTAAAATGACCAAGTTGTAATGGGATCTTCTTGCAGGGTGCAAATTTGTTACTTGGTGTCAGTCTGCTGGCTCAGGTCATCCACCAGCTGTGATACTGCACAGGTTGTATTTTTTTGCAACATTTGGTGGAACATTTCAGGACGGAGGGATTATCTGAACCAGATGTGAAAAGCCATCTCTCCAACACAAGTGTGCAATTAGTCATAAGTGATTATCCATGTGACCTGTTGTGTGCAAGGGGACTGAAAATTAGGGTTAATGCTGTCTGCATCTCAACTGGAGAGGGATATAAAAGCTGCAGTAGATTCCCCCCCCCCCCATACTTTTATTTATTTATTTACTTTTCAGATACTGCCAGGACAGAGGAGAATTATCCTAGATACCTAAGCTCCAGTCCAAGGAAATTCATGCAGCAGATAGTCTGTGAGAAATAAGCCTCAGTCTCTGATGTGCTGCATTTTGTGTTGTCATTTACATCCATACATTGTCTAATGAGTGTAGAGTGGATGGACTCAGCTAATTTTAGACATGGCCTCTGGCATATGTACATTTAATGATACAATGGGATCAGATCCTGATTCCCAAAATACTAACACCTGCCATATCGCATGTAAATGACAGGAGGTGTGATTTTGGCGCTATTGGGATCTGATCCCTGATCTCATTACTACATGCCAGTACAGGAGGAGCCTGGGCAAGTTGGAAACTGGGTGTATGCATGTGGGACTGACCATCAGCTGTTTGTTGGCTCCAACCCCAGACAGTCTCAGGTCTGGTTCATCCAGGGCCATCAGGGCAGGCAAGCAGCTGATTTTCAGCCCTAGACAGCCTCAGGGCTGATGCTCAGCTGACGGTCAAAGCCTGGGCAGGACTGCCTGGCATGAGGAAGCAGAGGATTTCCCCACTGAGAATTCCCTCACAGTGGGCAGGTCTGGCTGGAGAGCTGTCTGGCACAGGGTTTAAAGTCCCTGATGTGGGAAGCCTCTCTTCTCCCAAAACAGGCAGCCTGGCCAGAACTGTGCAGCATGGTGTTTAAAGTCCTTGGTGGGAGAAGCCCTTTGGCCAGAGATCAACTAATCATCTGTCTTAGCCCTGGGACTGCACCAGAGCAGTTCCAGACTCTGGGGCTGGGGGAGCTGTCAACCAAGCCCCTCTGTGCAAGCAGTATTAGGCTGCACAGTAGGGATTCTGCCACATGTTTAGTTTAAGTCATGATGGAAACCAGCCACAAAATTATTACACATTTCACATTTTGACATATCATGAATTGCCTGATCATTTGGCTGGGTTACTATTCAAGAGGTTTATCTCATGTTAAGTGTAACATCTGCTGGGGGTCTGAGTACTATCATGAGAAGCACCTGATCAGTAGCTCCCTGTCTACCGTATTGAGCGGCCTGCTGTTGGAGTTCCTTCTGCTGCTTACAGTTGCCACAAGGAGAGCTTGTCTGTCAGGCAGCAGGTCCCAAGACATTTAGAGCTTTATGAGTCAAAGTCAACACCTTATATCCATCTGCAAATCAGTAGGCAGTAAGTGAAATTCATAGCTGGTTACTGATATATTAGCTTTAAGAAATGCTACATAACAGCTTGCTGCTTGATTTTTTGATAGATTTAAATTGCCAGTCA
>NW_017729033.1:34649733-34650313 GCF_001723915.1 Gavialis gangeticus | reverse complement strand
TAGCTTTAAGAAATGCTACATAACAGCTTGCTGCTTGATTTTTTGATAGATTTAAATTGCCAGTCACCCCTATCTGTGCAGTTTGTATTGCATATGGGCTCCAATATTGGTTGAGACATGTAGTAACTACTATAATACAAATTGTTTAATACTTTTCAGAGCATGGCAGTGATCTAATCTGGGAGTTACAAAGGATAAAGAACAGTCCCATGAGATCTGTCAGAAAGAAAGGGTTACAACTTGGCTGTATGGAAAGGAAAAAATAAAGTTGTGCTGCCTAGTGCTGCTATTTGAGTTTTGAGCAGCTGCTGAATGTCTAATCAGATCCCTAGATTGTAAGCTGGTATCACAAAGAACAGGCATACCCTATCAAAGCACCCCGTTTTCCCTGGCAATCCAACCAACCAGCTTTAGTCTTACCCATGTTGACACTCAGTCATTTAGCTGTCATCCTGGCTCAACCGGACACAGCAATCAACAGCTTGGTTGGTTCAGGCAATATGGAAATATAGAGCTGTGTATCCTCTGAACTGTGGAAATGCAGCAACATCTCCTTTTCCCCTCACTCTCTCAGTGCCCA
>NW_017729033.1:34625580-34644733 GCF_001723915.1 Gavialis gangeticus | reverse complement strand
AGAGCTTTGTATCCTCTGAACTGTGGAAATGCAGCAACATCTCCTTTTCCCCTCACTCTCTCAGTGCCCAGTGGACCCAGATACACAGTGGAAAGAAATGAGATCAAGATGGAATCCCACACAAGAGTCCTGTCTCTAGGGCAATGCTATTTGCCCCAAATCAGCCTACTCTGTAAGGAAAGGTCAAGAGCCTAATAGCATCCTTGCCAACACTTGCTATAGCTGGCACACATGCTGTCAGCACTAGAGCTATTAAAGCTATCATTATTAGCATGGACACTTGTTTTCACTCACTCACGGCAGGAAAAGGATGAAACGACAGGAACTTTCTGATGTGGCAGGACAGCTACAAGGCTAGGCCCCAGGCCCTTGCAAGGGCAGCAGTAACATTGTTACTTCTTTACTGTAAGTAGTTCTTTAGATACCTTCCTGTAAATAATAAAGTGTTGCTTCCATACCACAAACCTCATGAAGATACTACAACTGGCATGCAGCAGCTTACGTCGGTGGTTCTTCAGCCAAAGAAGAACTTCGGTTGTTTTGCATCACCTTTGGTGGTGAGAGGGTTAATACTGGACTCCACCCCTGTTGTTTGTAGCGCCATCTTGGCAGCCGTGAGTCAGGGTGTCTGTTTGCTCCATTTTACCTTGCTTCTATTCCCGCAAAGAAAAATCCTGCTGAAGGTGAAAATCCCAGTGTTCAAAGCCTGATTTTTGGGGTGGAAAGGTGCAGTGGTATATGAGTAAAGGTGACAAACGTAGGAACAGGGCAGCAGAAAAGACTAGGTTTGTTATGGAGCCCAGTCCCTCACAACTGGGGAAACCACAAGATTAAAGCTGAGCCTGTTCCTTCTCCTACATACGTCACAAGCCACAAAACACCTGTGATACCTCAGAACACACTTGGGACCTTTAATACAAAAGACAAAAAGCCTCCAAAACTGCCATTTGCCACAGAAAGGGTGCTGACAGGTGTTTCCGTGCCATGTCTGTAAGCAGCTAAAGAGAACAGGAAAGAGGAAAGGTGTCACCAGCATGTTGGGCCTATGCATAGCAAAAATTGAGTTAGATAAAGCATTAAGAAAATTGGTTTAGGAGCAGGTTAATTATTCTGTGAAAGTTATCTCACCCAATGCTGTAGCAAGGGGCAGGTGGGGGGGCAGCTGCGGATGCCAAAGTGAAGGGGCACCAACAGGCAGTGCCCAGCCAGGGTGGGGCACGGGATGGAGCTGTGAGTGGCTCGTTTGTGGGGGCACGAGGACAGGGGAAAGGCGGCTCCTGCCACTGCATGCAGTCCTGGGCAAGCATAGGGGAGGAGGGGGATATGTGCCCCCTGGATCTGTGCGTGGGGTGAGGGCAGGCTGCCGCTGTAGGTATTTGCCAAACTTCCTTGCCTTGTGACTGGGCTCACTATAGCCTTTGCAGTTATTTTAGCTGGTAATGGGAAGTGAAATTAAATCACAAGTCAGGTGACAATTTCTTTCTTTAAGGGAAGTGGAGAACTTTTGTTCCATGAAGCATTTAATGCTCTACCAACACTGGACTCAAATCTTTCTCATCTGCCTTCACCAGCCAGGAAGAGCAGAGGTCTTGGGTGCAGATTGTGCACTGAACGGTTCCAAGAGTTCTAGCATGCTAGGGAGCAACACTGCCCAGCACTCAAGCAAAGGCAACTCAGCCTTTTCCCTCAAAAATGTCCCGTTCCTCAAGGACCAGTCAGCTCTGCATGATTTTAAGTAAGAAGAAACACCTCAATTCAAGTTTATGTATTTCATCATATTGCCTGAAGGGAGAAAAAGCTTTCAAGTTCCTGCCATTGAAACGAGCCTGCGAGAAACACATTTAGTTCGGAGTTTTCAGGCGCTGGCTGTGCTGTTAAACTTAATGAACATCAAGGGAAGAATATTTGTTGGTCAAACAACAATTTTTCAAGATTTATAGTCTCTATCACTCCTGGTTATGACCTTCTCCTTCATCCTCGCTACCTTTCTCAGCATGAAACTACATTTTTTCCAGTTTCATGGTACACTTGAAGTTCTTGAGATTTCAGTATTCATGGAGAGTAATGACAAAGCACTGAGTGTTCAGCTGACTGTTCAGATGAATACAGGAGCCTAACTTTGTTTTCTATCAACAGCCAAAATTAACAAGACAAAACAAACCCTTTCAGGATGGCATTTTACGAGGTTTGTAAGTTGTCCAGTGTTCTTTCGTTGTCATACAGGCCCTGACCTATCAGAGGTCTTGATTATTGTCTGTGGCCAAAGGGCACGTGGTGCAAGACAGATCAGGGGATTAGGACATTGTGCCCTGGCCTGCTCCCCAGGTGCATACTGTGATGCTGTTCCAGCAATAAGGGATTACCATGAGTAAAAAGGAGCTCTGACTGAGATTCCCCTTTGACAGCTTAAAAACATACTTCAGTTCAAGCTTGGGAACATTACTGTTAAGGTGAACTGGAATACTCATATGCTTGCAGTTAAGCACAGACCTTAAGTTTTGCAGTATCAGGGCTAAATTTTGGATAGTGTTCTGTGGTTTCCCAAATTTAAGTCACATTCAAATCAGGATATTTAATTCAGCCCACAATAGAGCCAGGGATCATTCATAGATCAGGTTTGTTATAGGCCTATTACTATACCAAGAAAAATCTGTAATTATGTTTGCAATGTCTGTTTGTTCAAAAGTAGAAAAAGAAATGAACACAAACAGCATTCATCCCTGTTCTTGGGGGTAGGTCTCCTATCAGCTAACAAAACATGAGACAGAAACTGAGTTAAGAGGAAACAAACATAGGTGAGCAGAAGATTAAAAGCAAGGGCAAAATAAAATAAAATTAGACCTGGCTTAGGGAAAATAACTAGCCCCTGATTTACAACTGTGCTGGAGTTAGGAGAAGAAAAAATGGATCCTCCAGTCATTTCTTTTTAGCCATCCTTTTTGGCATAGGGGCTATAATGGGGAAAGGGAGTGTGACAGTCATATAAGCCTCTTCCTTCATGCTGGTGAGGTTGAACATTCCAGTTCCTTTCAGTGAAAATGCTCACAAGATTAAAGTTAAGCATGTGTTTAGGCCTTTGGAGTATGAGGGCATTTGTATCCAGCGTCTACATTTAGTTTAGAGAAAACCAGTACATGATAATGGGCAATAACACAATTTGGTGCTGGAGGGAATGATTTTTATAAATGGCATAAGTAAGTATTGCTGAGGTGATTAATTAGAATTTAAAATCAGAGAACTAATAAGGCATTCCATTTATTAACTTCAGAATGAAAAATGTAATTACTAAAATCCAGATGCCTCAGATCCCTTAAATGCAGAAAATTACACAGGAAAAAATTACCATCACCATTAACAGGATTAGGAAATTACATTAGGAGTGAAGTTCTGGTGCTTTTTAACGAAGATGGTGGCACAGGTTATAAGTAATTCTTGATAATCACAGGCAGAAACGTACAGATAATTACACTGCAACAGAATCATAAAACCCACAGTATTTCCCATGCATTCATTTCAGGTAAGACTCATTGTTTCTGGCAACATTCACTTTCTTTCCTTGAGAACTGTTTTCATGTTTCAGTTGCATACTGCAGGGGGAGATTCAAATACAAATAAACAATTTTGATTTAGACCAGGAATTCAGGGGAAATGATGATAACAATAGCTTCTAGAATCACAGAATGTAAATTGCAAGTAAATCACTGGATACCCTCCCTTTCTCTGGGCCTTTTATTTGTAGGTGCAAGGAGTAGTGGTATTTCCCTACCCCTGAGCCTCTTTTTTAATCCTTCATTAGTTTATTTTTCATTCTGTTTTTCTTGTTTAGGTAGGTGCAGTAATGGTGTTCCCAGCACTGTTGGCCAGAAATGCCTCTATTTCAAAGCCAGGAGCTGGCCTGAAATCCTAGTAAGTGGATCACTCTATTTTGTGCTAACTTTCACAAAAGTGTATATTATTTTCTCATATAACTAAAGAGAAATACATGTAAAAGTGGGCTGATCTCTGGTCCTTGGTATTGGAGAATTTGTTTTTTTGGCAGGAGGTGGGCAGCAGAGGAAGTTATTTGATCTTTCTTTGCTGCCTTGTGTCTGGCAACAGACTCTGCAGATGCATTGGGGTAAGATTACGTTCCTTCATCTCCCAAACAAGCTTTTTGTTTGTTTGTCATGGCTTTTGTACAGCTTTCAAGCCTAAACCTCTGTGTGGGCTTAGGTAAATTTCTACTTGCCTTGAAGTTAAACAATACAGTAACCTGCTTAAAGGAATTATGTTTTAAAAACAAAAACATATTTAAAATATTCAGTGATACTGCTGCAGCTTTTCAAGGAAATGCTTCCTTAACAGATGACAAAAAAAAAATTATGAAAGAGGATAAAACAACTTGCTTGATGATATACTGAAATAAAAGTTTAGACAACTAAACTTGTTCACAATGGTACACCAAATATCAGGATATGGTTTCTGAAAGTGTCTTAAATATGTATATAATTGTACATTGGTGAAGGCTCCAGAACATGTCAGCCAATAATTTCCTTTTCTTCCTTTGCCATTTCCTCCATCCCTTGTTATAAGCAACAATCTTTAATGTATTAATCTTTATAAACTCACTACAGCAAAAGAAAATATCATTCCCATATTGCAACCTGGGAACTGAGGGATACAGGAACTAAGAGACTTGTTTAAGGACACACAGGACATCTGGGGCAGAGCAGGAAATAGAATACGAATCTCCTCAATTTTAGGACAGCCCCTCAATCCTTGGGTCACTTGTCCTTCCCATGGAGTAGCCACGGAGGTGCTTGCTGGCATGTATTTAGATGTGAATTTGTGATCAACTTTAAAGTGCTGGGGATAATTCTAGCAGACTGACTTTACTGAAGCTAATGTAAATCCAAAATAAATCCAAATTTAAAAGACATTTAACTGAGACCAGCTTGTTGCTTTTATTTTGTGAATTGTGTTCACTATTGCTTTTTATTTATTTATTTGCCAGCATGTACCTGACATTCAGGTCCTGCAGATGTGAGCAGCACATAGCAAAGTCCGCTGTTGTTGTTCAAATGTTGTGTTAGAGGCTTCAAAATGCTGACTACATACTTAGGTATAAGTAATCTTAGAAATAGCTTTGTGAATGCGCTTTCCCTTTAACCATCGTAGAGAGAGAATATGTGAGGCATTCCAAATATTTTAATGTTGTTCTTTGAAAAAGTTCCTTTTTATTCCCCTACCAAGTTTTCCTTTATCTACAAAGTCCTCAGGTGAAAACTGACAATTGTATTAAGAGCTTTTATTTATTTAACTCTGACAGATTGTCACCTTAAAAATGATCGAAGTTCTACAATTCCCTGATTCTTTGCTGGGGAAACATATGAAAGGTGATACCTAGGATTAGAAATCCCAATTGAAGTATCACCATTTCATTGTTTACTTAGATTAAGCTAAAAACATTTGTCATTAGAAACACAAGAGCTAATTTCCTGCAAGAACACCCAAACCTTTGACATTTTTCCTTCAAAAATCCTTAAATGTTTGGTAGAGTATCAAAGCTTTTTTCCTACCATCATCAGCAAAGGTCAATGGTTTCTGACAGATGCATATTAGATCTGACTTAATTATGACTGAGTGCCATGATGTTTTACAACATCTGGTACCCAGTCACTAAAAAAAGTGTCTGTATTTATAATTTTATCTTTAAAAGGACTAGCAAATGAAAATGACAATTACAATGGGGAAATCTGGACTGGCAGCAGAAAAAGTCACTTATTCCCTGGAATATTTCTAGTAATTGCTATAATTTTGAAAGAACGCAAACTTTTTCAAATTTCCACACGTGGCCTTGACAAGGTCAGCAAGGCCTCAGTAACTTTTATGTTTCCTGCGTATCCCTGTAGGTTAAAAGGAGGGCCTCATGAAGGCCAGACTGAAAAAATCTTTCCTATTGCCATGAGGAGCAGCTGTGCCTGTTCTGCTATAGCCGCTTTCCAAAACACTTTCCTTTTCAGAACTCATACGAAAAATCTACCTGTTACATAATTAGAATGTCAAATGACACATATCAAGTAAATGATTTCTTAAATGAATATGCATGTGTGACCTTTAAAATCAGTGCCTGGTTGCTATATCTGTTTACATTGTTTGGGCATGGTATTTTACTGGTTTTTCCATTAATATATATGTTTTACAGTTTTATACTGCTGTCTGTCTCTATATGTGAGTACCTTTTGTGTAAAATAGCACTATCTAGTAGACTTCATGAAATTTCTGCCACTTCTTCCTTTTCGGGGTAAGATCTGTGCCTGGGTAAGATTTTATTTTTCTTGTTTCGGTTTATTTTTAAAATTGTATTAATTTGCCTCCTTTGGCAGGGCTTGGTGGTGGGGGTGAAAGGTGGCATTAGTACTATGTGTTATTCTTACAGTAGAATAGCTTTTATCTGGTTATTTTCACATTAGAATGAAAGATTGGAAGGTTCAACAGTCTTTGGCCTGAAATACACAAAGTAGTTATGTTTGATAGAAGTTTTTTATATGGTCTCAATAAGATTATAGCTTTTTAGCCTGGAAAGTCTTTCTATAGGGTTTTTTCTTCAGTTTCTGCATTGTTTTAATGTTCAGTGCCTGAGCAGTATTCGGTAAAGAAGGAATGTTTTTGTAGTTAAGAGACACGGCTGAGGCTCTGGAAAGCTAGTGTAAAATTCTGGCTTTTGTCAGATATAGATGTTCAGTTTCTACCAGGAGAATTGCCTTTCTGGCAGAAACCAAGTGTGCAGACATTCAGGTTTTTTCTCCTGGAGCAAAAATGGCTAATATAGGATAAAAATAACCCCTTGAATAACCAAGGTTGAATGTCTCCAGGAAACTTTCTCCTGGATACTGAGGGTGCCTATGCATGTGCTTAGGAGGGGAGGCGGGGTGTTTTAGTTAGAGCAGCTCTTGGGAGCCACTCTAAAACACTGCAGCATCTCATATATTCGGCATCTTGTGTTTCAAAATGGTGGTGGGGGCTTTTAACTAAAGCTCATTTGATGAGTCTTGAGAAGACATGGAGGCAGCTGCTTCCCCCGTCCCACAGACTGAGGGGTGAAGAGACCAGAAGCCACCACTCCCTGCCTCCTTCCCAAACCACAAACTCCCCTGGTTTTGGGAAGAGAGAGGGGGCTTTGCCAGCTTGTTGGCTGCCCCTTGCTGCCTCTCTTCCAGCTGAGTGGTGATTTAAAAGCAGGTAAATTAAAAGGCTCTGAGAGAGTCCCCGGCACAGCTCCTGGCTCCTGTCAGCTCCTTCTTGCCACTCTGCCACCCTGCTGAACAGCAGAGTGGCAATTTAAAAGCTGATGGCAGGGAGTGGGGCTTGGGGCCCCTGTTTCTAGCTGCCATCTTTTAAATCACTGCCCCATTGCTCAGCTGAGTAGCTGAGGTTGGGGGAAGAAGAATCTGGAGGAGGTGGGGGTCAGGTATGTGAAGGCTTTCCCCAGCCTGGCTCCAAGCCCCTGGCCCCTCCAATTTGCCCGTGCTGCCCAGCTGACCAGGATCAAAGCAGGTTGATGCAGGTGTAGAGTGCCTCCACCACACCTCACCCTGCCAGAGCAGCATGGGGTGAGGCAAGTTGCCATGCCCCTGCCTCAAGGCTCCCAGAGCCTTGCCATAGCCACTGAGTGCTCCTCTGTGTACTCCTCTGTGCAAGAAGTGGGGCTATTCCTACCATCAAAGAACAGCCCATTGCTACCAGTCAGATGACTGATAGGACAGGGAGGCATTCTCCCAGGGCAGAAACCCTCCCTGGCTCTCTGTGGCAGCTGGTTCTTTTCAGCAGCTGCCAACGGCCAGTTGACAGCCTGTCCCTTCCCAGGCAGAGGAGAGAAGAGACTGTCAATTAATTGACTCCTCTAAGGGAGGGGTGACTCAGGGAGTAGCCCTCTAGCAGCTCCTGGCTGGAGTGGTTGCATGTGAAGCTGTTCAGCCATGGGTCTGGAGGAGTGTCACTCTATACAGTCCAGCTCCAGGGTTTTATTTCTTAGGGAAGAAATTTCTCCTGGTAGAAATGAACATCTGTATGCTGCCTTTGTAGGACTTTGCCACTGCCTTCAACAGAGCCAGAACTTCTGGTTTTTATTCCTTGTTTGTCCAGTTTTCCCATGTGATCTTGGACCACTCAATCTGTCAGCATCTCATTTTCTTTAGTTATGAAACTAGAAAAAATATTTATTAGTTTACCTGTCCATTGTAGTAGTACTCAAAGCCAACCCCAGGTCAGTTGCCAGAAACTGTACAATCTGTAAGATTGCTTTCCACACACCTAGAAGGGAAAAGTGTTCACACAACACTTTAGTTATTAATCAGAGAGTAAATAGGTATATATTAATAATATATATTATTTGTGTAGATGTACAGTCATAGGTTCTAGTTTCCCAAAAGGGCAATTTCAAATTACATAAGGAGTCTTTCAAGACTCATTAGACAATTGTGTGGTGTCATTTAGAATGAGTGGTGCCTAAACGTGAAAAGGGGCCAAAGTTCATTTGGCTGTGGCTGAATAAAATGTTAAAATCATTCAGCTCAGAGAAATTAACCCAATTCAGTTTGATCTAAACAAGGGGTAGGCAACCCCTGCACGTATGCCAGAGCATGGCACGTGAAGGCATTTTGCTTGGCACGTGCACCTCGGTGAAGGGGCTGGGACTCCGCTACCACAACAAGGAGTGGGCCACTTGTGGCTCCCCTGCTGTCCACCCCTGGCATGCCAACATTTTACAAGTTAAGGTTGCAAGTGTTTTTGGCACTCTGGCCACAAAACATTGTCTACCCCGATCTAAACTTAAATTTAGCAAGGATATCTCATGAGATCAAACATCTTTTTCAGTAGCACTTGTCTGGCTTAGGCTTGCTGTTTGAAGCTGAACACCAAAGAGGCAAACCTTTCTGTTACAGACAGTTGAATTTGGAAAGGATCAGATGGCATTATCTGTTGAACCTGAGTACTTAATTGTTTTTCAGAAAAGTATGAGTTATTTTTTCTTATATGGCAAGCCTACTGGCTAAGTGATAATGAAACCATTATGGCATGTAAGGGAAATCACAAACCATTCTATAATTGATGCATCATTCATCAGGTCCTGTGTTCATTGTTTGTATTGAAAAGGTGCTATAACTTAAATGCATACTAATCTTTGCTATGCTGTATGTTGATTATTTTGCTCATTTGCTATGGGAAAATCTTGATATTGTTACTCAAGTTTTACTCTGTCCTTATTCGGACAAATCCTTCCAGTGATTTCAGTAGGCAGATGGCAGATAAAAGCTTGAGGATGTGGTTTGTAGTAAAATAAAGTGGTCTTATGGAAACAGTTGAAAGCACAAAGAGTCAAAGTTACACAGTACTTTGGTTTCCAGCAAGTAGGTCTCTGACAAGAGAATTCTCCACTATAAACTCAGTGTATACTAAGGGTATATCTGCACTGCTCTGTTTCAGTGCCAAGCAATGTCATACTGAGACACTGCTCTCACTGTGCATGCTTTCCCTCTTGAACTGCTTACCCATAGGCTTTCCTCTATAGGCTATACTACTTCTGGTTTGGGAGGCAACATGCATAGAGCAATGTGGCATGTCCCAGTATGGTGGTATCTGGTTCCATAATTAACATAGTATGGTATAGTCATAGCCTACATCTTGACTATGCAGCCAAAGAGTTTATTAGCTCTGTATACAGTTATTACTAAGTGAACTGAAAGCACCTGCTCAAGTATCCATTTAAAACATTATTTTAAAACAGCATTCCTTCTTCTGAAGTTTGGATGTGCCTTTCTGATTGTGCCATAAATTGCTACTGTTGGCATTGTGGTTTGCTCAGTGCATGACAGCTAGTGAAATGGAAGGTGAAATGTGACACCCACGGAAGTGCAAGCACATGGCTTTATTTCTGCACTGTTATAATATGATGATTTATTGTGACAGCTCCGGCGGCGATCGCACAGTTTCTAGGGATCAAGTCACAGTGGAACAAAACTGTGGTGGAAGGTCATGGCTGGAGCATAGAACTGAGCCCAAGAGATCTTATTTCAGTTCATAACTTAGTTTCTCTGCGCTTCAGGTTCTGCATTGGCAAAACATGGAGAAGTCAGCTCTTTGCAGTGCTTTGAGATCATGTTCATTAGTTTTAGTTCAACAGGGCTTAATGGCAGCAATGCAACATATGTTCTTCAAAGAAGAGAAAAGAAAAAGGAAGTAACTTTTGAATGTATATGCATATTTGTATCTTAGCCATATTTTAATTTATTATTCAATTATCTCTGTAATTCTTCACGTTTATGAATCTATTTTCTTTACTAAAATAAAAGTCTGTCATGTGAACAATAGTTGGAAACGAGAATTTTTCTAGCTTGATTAAGTCAAGAGGTCCAAAGGTCAACACCTTTTCAGCTGGCAGGACTTGGTAATCGTTGACTTTCAGTTCTTCTTATAATTACTAGTTGTGACCGCCGGGCTTCGAATAACCGCTCTCGGGCGGCCTTTGTTCTACTGGTGGATGTCAAGCACCTCCCGGGTTCGTGTTGTTGCCGGAGTAATTCTTTTCTTCCCGCGTCGCCAACCCCGTTCTTGTCTGCCACGACTTGGTGTTCCTCAGCAGGTGGGGTCAGTTGACGGGATATTCAGTGGCCTGGGGTTTGCCCGGTGGTCTCTCATGGGGCTCTGCCACCCCTACACCCCGGCCTCACGCCTCCTTCAGTGTGCCGTTATCCACAGCCTCTACTCACGGGGTCACCCTCTCCGCTGTTGTGTCTTGAAGCCAGTGGCTTAAGGCCCTGCTTGCCCGTGTGGGCCTACCCCACAGCCCTTCACACCTCCGTCCCTTCCTTCAAGGCTACATACAACCACAAGGGGGGAGCCCTGCCGAGGCTACTCCACAGCCCCGCCCCTTGGGCACTTGTGCCTGTCTCCTATGCCTCTTTGCCCAGGGTAACAAAAAAAACGTGTTAACCCAAAACCCACCAGTAAGCTATTCCCTGCCCCTTACTATCCTTTTCCCCGGAGCCTACCAGAGAGGGGATGTTTTCTTCTTGACCTGTCGCTTCCTGGATCTACTCCTGTCTGTTCCTCAATCTGATGGAACCCGGCAGCGATACCCACCCCGACCACAAACCCCTTTAGGACTCTCCCGGGGTCCTTGTCCCCTGTCGTGCCTTCCTCCATGCCCCATCGTCCTGGCACTCCCATCTGGGTTCTGTTGTGCTTCCAGGTGCTGCTTCAGCTCCACCTCTGGCTGGCAAAACTGTCGCTCCCTCGTTGTCCGGTGCGGGCTTCTGTCGGGGTACTCCACTCTTCACAGCCTGCGTCTGCTTCTGCTTGCCAGGCTCCCCGGGTCCAGTGTCTGGGGTCTTCCCTGTTGCCAGCGTCAGCTGTGGCTTTGTTCCTCGGCTACCTGCCCCCTCCACAGCAGCGGCTGCCATTTTTATTTCTGCCGGCTGGCGTCTGATGCTGACGTCACTAGTTGACCGTAATTGCACAAAAAGGCGGCTAACAAGCCGTGCAGGTTCCTCCTTCTGCCCCATGTGTGTCCTATCCCTAGCTGCTGGTAAGTGCTGTTCATTATTCTGACTCCCGGGACACTAGTATATGGCAAAATCCTACCCCCAGTAAAGTCAATGAATCCTGGCTTCACTGAAGTCAATGGCAAAAATCTTTACTGAGGCAAGTTTTCCTCCATAGATTTAAGATGGTAGTGGGTCTTAATTTTTCTTTCAATACTTTCCTTTTGTTTACAGTTCTATAGACTTTTGTTTCTGCTGGGTATGTGGAACTGCTCATGCTCAGTCTGACCTTTTTTTTTTCCTTGTTTGAGGAAACTGGCACCTATGTATGTCCTGTGAGCAGAAAGCTAAGTGAAAGAATGCATTATTCTACAGGTGGCATGGGCTATGTATGTCAGACCTCTGTTCTTGGGACTAAGGTCATAATTGAGGTTGTAGATTAATTGTGTAACAAGGTGTCAGAAAATATTCCACAAATAAACAGAACATGGTTAACTCAACACTTTGAATTTATAGAAAGTCTAAATTAGATCCTTAAAACAACATGATTATTGCTAAGTTTTCGCCCGAAGCTAAACTTGGGTTCTACTTTGAATGAAGGCGCTCCCAATTGGCAGGAACTTAAAAGGTAACCTAATATGCTATACTAACAGAAATATAACAGACTGCTTATTGGGTATGTTTAAAAAGAGAATGTACAATAGTTTTCTGATCTCACTGATACATATTTCTACAAATAACACTAGAGACAAGTGAAACCTGTTTTATGGTTCGCAAGAAATCAACTGAACGAAACCTGAGTTTCAATCTGAGCAGCTCTACATATACAGAGGAGTCCCAGCAGAATCTTTAAAAATAAGCATATGTTTCCCCAATGACATCATATTCCTGTTATCTGCATTGTACCATAGTTTTTTCCCTTACAGAAGACAAAGAGAAACTCAGAAAAGTTCAGCTGCATGACGTTTTAGTTTAGTTATGTTTATTCCTACTATTAGATTAAAAATGTTTTGATTAATTAATGATTTAGTGGGAAACAAAATGGTGAACACTTTCAAACACTGCAAAGGGTGTTTGAAAGGGCAGAAATTGTCCTTACTGATTTATTTTCCTTAGAGATTATCAAGAAGATATTTTAACTCACTAAAGGAGGTAAAGGGGAATAATTGTGGATTAATAATTTAGTCCTCAACTGAACGTTTAATTATTTTTTTAGTTAAATTCAGTAGTTGGGATCGTTTAAATGAGGTTGTTTTTATAAATCCAGCATGTTTCATTGGGTGAAAATATGGTTCATGACCACTTAAGTAGAAACATTAAATTTATATGCAATAGCTTTAGTATAATAGATAAATATCACAACATTTTAGTTATTCATTTTTGTGCCTGCATCTGACCCTGTGTCTTTATGTGCACATACATGAACTCCCATTGTAGGCAATAGTTATTTTGCTTCTGGAATATCTGTGGGGTCATTAACCATCTGGGATGTAGAAAGTAACAATAACATCTATCCATCTATAGTTGATAGGCAGAAACAGCACATTTTGTTTCAGATGCACCCTTTTTCTAACACAAATCCATATGAGAATCTGCTAAATAAATTTGGTATCAGTGCTCAAACCAGTATTTCTCTTGTGATTTCTCTATTCCTTCCCAAAGGCAAAGGCAAGTTAGACAGTGTTATGAATTACTCATCTTCCAAATTTTGTTTTCAATACCAAAACATCTGCATTAAGCTGATCATAGAAGAATGTTTGATCCTGAATTTATTTCTGCTGACTTGAAGTAGAGGGGCAAGGATTTTGGGAGGTGATATCTTTTATTGAACCATGCACAAACTGCATGGTTGGAATGAAGTTAGACAAGCTTTAGAATACAAAGTATTCTTTATCAGGTCTGAGAAAAGAAGTGGGCATAGCAATGATTAAAAGTGGTGGGTATGGCCGTTAAATTGGAAAGGAAAGAAATCCCCAGGGATATCAGACAAACAATTAGCAGAAGAAATACAGTAGGCAATAGGGATCTGACTATCTTGTGAGACAATAGTTTGCACCAAATTAAACATCTACAAGTGTGGCTGTAGAGCTCAATTCTCAAACGACCATTCTTTCCACACTTATCACATGCGAAGTTCATCCCTAACAGAAATATGTAGCAGAAGAAAAGAAGCTTCACTAATGGGAAATTAAGACCTATCAAAAGGGAGAAGGGTCATTTTCATCTGTAATATGAAGGAAGAATTTCGGACAGAATTTCTAAACTGGTTTTAAAATGAGGACTTGGGTTAGAAGTGCTTCTGTAGCTTGAATAAAATGCATACAAGAAATGCTGCTGTAAAATGTTATCCCTCTGGAAATTCAGCTGAAATGTTGCATAGAGGCTATGTCTATAGGGGTCTACCCTTGGAACAGTGGTACCATCTGAAGGTAAGGTGATTGTATGGCCTGTTTTCACTGGGCAACTCTATTTTAAATATCAGTCATGAACATCCCAGTGGTTTGGTCAAAAGAATGCTTGCCACTAAAGGGCCTTGTTACATATTAATTTTAGGCAGCTCCTGGAGCTCTTACCCCCTGGATTGTACAAACATTACCACCTGAAACTACTTCTAAGCTCATGTTAGACAGCCTAAAGTTGTGCCACTCCACACAGATAAACCGCCCAAGTTGTAGTCCTTTAGTATCCCTTGATGCAGTGTTCTCTTCCCCATTTTCCTGCTTTGTGTGGACAGACTTTCTACCCCCTGAACTCACTGCCCAGGGGGCTGTTCTGGCACCAAGTCTCCTTCCACCTCTGAAGGTTTGACCTTCTCACTCCTGTAAGTGCAACTCTGTACAATCAGTCTGCAAAGCACATGCCAGCTACCTGAGGTGCAGTAATGCACATTAGCATAGTTTACTGCACAGTAAGCATGCATGTCTACATGTGCACACACTTACTGTACAGTAAAAACCCTTAATCTCACTTAAACTTGCTACTTGCAAGTGCAAGCAGCAAATTTATGCAGGATTAGTTACTATGCAGTAGTACATGTGTAGACACAACCCAGGGGTACACAGATGGGGAGCCTGAAGGCACTGCAGGCCCCTGTGTCCCCCTCAGCAGGCTAGAACATAGCTATGCCTGCCTGTCAGCACCTCAGCACTGCTGCTTGGCACTGCATTGCTGTGTAACTTCCAAGACAGTGTCATCCAGGCCAGCAGGGTTCTGAGGGGTGCTGCAGTCTGCTGCAGTCTCTGGCCAAGCTTGTCAGCCCCCAGGGCCACCTGTAGGCAGCCTCTGGCCAGCAAGGCGAGTGCCACCTGCCTGCAGCACACCCCCAGAAGCCTGCCCTGCACCTGCAGGTGCTGCAGGTCATTGTGTCTGCCATGTGGCTGACTGTCCCATGCCATGGACCTGTTCTGGGTACTGCTAGCAGCTGTCCAGGCCTGGCAGCTCAGGGACAGCCACATGGGGGCTGAGAGAGCTTGTGCGGGACCCACCATGGCTTCCTTCCTGTCCACAGACATGCTTATGCCCATGCCCCAACTTGGGGCCCCAGCTGGGCCAAGGAGGAGACTGGTGACCTTGTGGTACTGTGGGGTGAGGTGGAGGTGCCATGCTATTTTGAGTGATGCGGACTCCGCAACATGCATATGTATGAGGCACTGTAAGGCTGAATGCAGGAGCAAGAGCATAACCAGTCAGTGCAGCAGTGCTGCATAAAGGTCAAGGCCTTGTAGGCACAGTGGGTCACCATGACTGACCACAATTGTCAGTCTGGCCATGCCCAGCCAAGCTCCTGGCTCTGGAGCGTGAGCCGTGGGAACAGAATACCATCCTGGGTTGGGCAGTGCAGGCCACAGATGATGACTGTCAGATGCTGGACACCATTCTGGCCCTACCAGTCACCTTTGTGCTGCCCGCTGCCTGGATCCTGACACTAGCCCCACACACCCCCTGGCAGGTGCCCACCACCCAGCAACAGCCCCCTATCTGGGCCTGGGAAGAGGTCCCACCAGGAACCCCTGGCCTGGCCCCTGCTCTGGGTCATCTGACACCCAGCTCCTTTGCCTGGGCCCAGGACTGCCACTTGCCCCTGCTCCATGTGGGGACAGAGCCAGAGCTGCCAACATTTGGGCCAGGACTACATGCTGGCCCTGCTGGCCATGGACTGCACCTGGTGGATGGTGAGCCACCTTCACTACAGGACCAGTGGCCACCACCTCCCCTGGGTGAGCCCCCATCTGCCACATTTGATGTGGCATCTGCACCTCCAGGGAAAGCACCTAGGGTGCTGAGTGTCTGTCCCTAAGCTCTGCCCCCTAGGTGCCCCTACCCCAAGGCCCCCCACTTGGGGCACCACAAACAACGCTTTGTACATAGTTTGCACAGGGAAGAGGGTTTTTTATTGTTGGTAGGTGGGGAGGGTGGTGGAAGGGCTCTGTTTGTTGGGGAGGGAGTGGGGAGGTGGGCTCTATGTGCTGAGTGGGGGGTTTTGTTTATTGGGGAGGGAGGGGGGAAGGGGGATTTGTTGAGGGGGGAGGAAAGCTCTGTTTGATGTGAGGGGAGATACAAACTTGTTCTTCTGATACATGTCTGCAGTAAGAGTGGTGCAGGGGGTGGGCAGGTGGGGTTGGGGGTCTATGGGTGGCAGTGCAGGCAAACTAGAGTGGGCAGTGCTGGAGGAAGTGGTCAGCCAGGGTCTCTTGAACCTGGTGCCCCAGCCCCTGCTGGTGGGTACACAGCTCCCCCAGGGCCTGGGTGGGCGAGGCATCATGGCCAGAAGGGCTGTGGGGCACTGGTCATTGCTGCCAGGGTCAGGGGCTGGAGAAATCATGGCATGGGGAGGCAGAGTGGGCAAGGAGAGAGCTGCCATATGCTGTCTCTGTACTGGGCATGTTGCTCCTGGGCAGGGAAGGGGCTGGCAGGGAGTAGAAGAAAGGGCTTGCTTTTAAAGATGGCTACCAGGCGCTGGCAGCTGCAGCTGGAGCCTGGAGTTTTCCCTGGTGGTGGCAGGGGTCCATTGCAGGGCTGCAGGAAACTTGGTGCAAATAGCAGCAAATCTTCTCCCTAATCTCTGCATATGTAGCTGCCTGCCTGAAAAGGCTTACACCAGAGTAGTTTACACTAGAATAAATTTAGGCTGGATCAAATACATGTGAAGACATGCCCCATGTTACTTATTGAGAAGTGCTGCATATTCTTATGCCAAGATTGGCCTACATGGAATTTATTTTTGATCAATGTAAAAACACCATGTTCTGTTCTGTCCTGTCCTGTCCCAGGCTGTATATCCATGTTTCAATATTTTCATACTGTGTATAAACACTTTCTAAAAGCAATATTAGGAGATTCACCAAATGCTTTCAGGGACATGTTTTTTCTTTTTGATTCAAGGAGCTGTTACGGGAAGCTTTTAGGCATTGCATGAGGAAAGAATGTATTAGAACAGAATATTTCCCTTAAGTGGAATGAACCATATCCTTCCAAGACTGGAAAACTATCAATTTACAGGAGGCAAATAGTATTCTCTGCACTGCATGTGTGTGAACTCAAGTGTGTTCAACTGGAACTGCATGTGCATATCTGTGGGAAGAATATACCAGTTTGGGCCAAACAACTAGGAAGCTATAGAAGTTGCAAAGAACATGGAGGTGGAGCAAAACCTAAATCAATGATCACCACTATATTCATGATGAAACCATGCCATCAGCCAGAATAACAGTATATTTCCATCCACTGCTTTCACTGAAAGTTGTGTTTGGCATAACTGCACTTTTAGAGGATTTGGACAAATAAATAGCAACCCTCTTCATTATTTATTTACTTTAAACTTTTAATCAGTATTTGTATAATCAGTGATAATTTACTACATTTCTATTCAAGGATGTTGGCGCAACATATGTATATAATAACCAACCTGGCTGTTCTGTTAAGTACTGGGTTCTATATACACATAAATTCAGCAATTATCATTGGAACAGCTTTTAAACTTTGAAGGTGAATTACTACTAGGAATTTTCTTTAGTTTAAATTGGAAAAGCAAACAAATCCATCTTTACTTGCCCAGTTGAGGAATCCAGCCTTGACTCTTAAATACATGTACTTGCCATTTTACTTTTGGGTGCAAAATTTATAAAATTTAATGAAGGCTTTTCCACAACAAGATGTGAAAGCTCTTCTCAGCCCTACTTACACCTACTGTTTGGGTTCTGAGATCACAAGGTCTTTCTGTCCCATTGACTGGTTTCACTTCCAGATAAAACAGCTAAGCCAAATATAGGATGAAAATACTGGTAGTTTTTAGCCTTTTGCTTTCTGCACTAAGCTTTAAGGTATGTAGGTATGCATGGGAGTTGGGGGCTGGCATTTTTCTAAGCCTTTCCAAGCAAGTTTATAAGGGTGGGCATATTCCCTCGAGTTTGAATTGATTTGAACAAGATTGCTACTGCTCTACACCTATGTAGATCAGGCAGATGTTCTTATACTGGCTGGTTAGAACTGGAGACAAAGTGCCAAAATCAGCAATAGAATTAAGTAGAGTAAATCACGTTAAGAGGGAACAGAACAACATTTTGGAAAGGAGGGAATGCAGGGGTAAAACCATTAACTAGACTTTCAGGGTAAAGATGATGAGATATAAATTGAGTGGTATTTCCTGGCTTTATATGGGCAGGCCCTGACAGATTACATCATCGTCTTCTGGCCTTTTATGTTTCTGTGTACTCAGTTGCACTGTCAGGATACTATGGATCTTCTTAATTGTGAATACTCCTTTTGCCATCATTGGGTGGGGGTTATCTGAATGGCAGGGTAGGGGTAGCTGAATTGTGCAAGCAGAATCAGGCCAATTTTGAGAATTTTTGTAAAAGCTGCTGAAGGACATGATTATGGTTCTGTAACAAAAAAATCATTTACCCTTAAGATCATTTGGACATCTTCTAGTTTAACCTGCTCTTTTAGACCATGTCCACACATAAACTTACACTCTTTTAATCACACTATTTAAATCAGTGCCAACTCCTTTGTAGATCTTGATTTCTACTTCAGAGTAGGTTATTTCTAGGGGTGCACAGTTAGAGATTTTGGGGGCTGACGCCGATAGTTGATTTTTAAGGAGGCATATAGGCCAATACCGATCCAATTTCTGATAGAGCTGTGTCCAGCTGGTAAGTCTGTTGTGGTGGAAGGGGCATGGCAGGCGGGAAGGGGCGTGGGAAGCAGATCGAGGCCCTTGCGGTGCGGGATGAGTGGGTCTGGGGTAGGCGCTGCTCAGCCAGGTGGGGTCGGGGACGGAGCTGCGGCTCATCCAGGGGTTGCAAGTGGGGTGGCTGTCACCATTGTGTGCATCCTGGGAGAGCATGGGGGGGTTGTATGCGCCTGGTTCTATGTGGGGTGGGGCAGACGGGCTGCAGCTGAGACTGCACTGGGCTCTTCTCAGGGGGGCTGGGCTCAGGGCAGGTGGTGGTGGCTCTGGGAGAGGGGTCTATGGAGGGGGCTGCAGCCACCCCAAATTTTGCTGCAGCCCTCCCCATAGCCCCCACTCACAGCGCTGCCATCACCTGCTTGGTGTAGCCCCAGCTCTTCCCAGTGTGTGGGTGGAGGCAGGGGTTGAGCGAGGGCTTCACTGGGCAGGCAGCACTGGG
>NW_017729033.1:34622402-34625066 GCF_001723915.1 Gavialis gangeticus | reverse complement strand
GGGGGGCGACAGTGAAATTTGGGGTGGCTGCAGCCCCCCTGTAATTCCCCTTCCAGCTCTGCTGCTGCCTACCCCGAGCCTAGAAAAGCCTGGCGCAGCCCCAGCTCTAGCTTGTAGCTGCACCCTGCCCCATGCAGATCCCAGGGCATTTAGTGGCCAGATAATCAGCTGCATCTTGCCAATTTCTGATATAGTCAATTTTCTTTATATCAGTGCCGACCTGATATCAGACTGATGTATTGGTGCACCTCTAGTTATTTCATATTAGCATCATCCTGTTCCTAATAGATTTAAACCAACCCTAAATAAGCCTTGTTTGAATCAAAATAAGCCACTTGCACTGATTTAACTCTTCTACTTTAAAAATAAGACCTCAGGTTAAACTGGTGTATCCTCAGAAAATCATCTGTTTTTTGTATTTTTAAGGGCAACTAAAGATAGATGTATTGCATTTTTTGCAACACATGCCAAAATAGCATAAGATAAAGATGAAAACTTATGTTTAACTACTAGAGGTAGGCAGAGTTGGGTATTCTGGAAAAATGATTAAAGAGATACAAAGCCTGTCATCTCAAATTGGCTCAGTGACAGTGTTCTCTGACAGTTTTTCCATGACAGTTTTTCCAGTTTCTCCATGAGTAGCAGTCAGCCAAATCCAACCGTTCATGTAGGTTCTTAACCTCCATGCAGGACCTTCACTTAATGCAGGAGGTATATAGTCCTACTAGGGGGAATGCCTTACTGGTCTTCGTGTTGGCTACGGGGGAGGATCTGGTAGGGGAGCTGCAGATTTGTGGTCACCTTGCGGGCAGTGACCACCAATCTACCAAATTCAGCTTACAGTGTAGGGTGGGTAAGATAACTAGTAGGGTGGAAGTGCTTGACGTTAGGAAGGCTGACCTCATTGTGCTTAGGAGTCTAGTCAATGATGCACTGCAGGATAAGAGTATTGGTGAGAGTCCAGGAAGGGTGGTTGTTTCTAAAGGAAGTAATCCTTTGGGCACAGAGGGAGACTATCCCAGTAGGAGGGAAAAGGGGGAAAGGAACCAAAAAAACTTCCTTGTCTAAACAGGGGAGCCTAAGGGCAAAAAAGAAGGCATATAGGCAGTGGAAGCAAGGGGAAGCTACCAAAGACGAGTATACCTACTTGGCCCCCACTTGCAGGGAGGCAGTTAGAAAGGCCAAAGCAACTACAGGGCTGAGGCTGGCAACCCAAATTAAAGACAACAAAAAGTCTTTTCTTAGGTATGTAGGGAGTAAATGGAAGGCACAGGGCAGCATAGGACCCCTAATGAACAAGGAGCAATTAGTGACAGACAAAGGGCAAGAGCATTGAGCTATTCAATGAGTTTTTTGCCTCGGTGTTCCTGAACAGGGCTCAAGATAAGTCTCCTAATGGGTTCTTACATGGGCATCAGAGGGACACCAGCCTGCCAACTGTCGATGCTGACTTGGTGCAGAGTCAGTTGGATGGACTGGATGTGTTTAAGTCAGCAGGCCCAGATGAGCTGAAGGAATTGGCCGGTGTCATAGCAGAACCACTGGCACGGCTGTTTGAGCACTTGTGGCACTCAGGTCAGGTCCCGGAGGACTGGAAAAGGGTCAATGTGGTCCCTATTTTCAAGAACAGGAGAAAGGAGGATCTGAGTAGTTATAGGCCAGTCAGTCTCACCTCCATCCTTGGAAAGGTCTTTGAAAAGATTATCAAGGATCCTGTATGTGGGAGTCCAGAGGGAAAAATAATGCAGCAGGGAAACCAGTATGGATTTATAGCAGGTAGATCATGCCTGACCAATCCGGTTTCATTTTATGACAGGGTCACAAAATGCTTAGATGCAAGAGTAGAGGTGGATGTCATTTTCTTGGACTTCAGCGAGGCCTTCAATACGGTATCCTATCCTATTCTCATAAATAAATTAAGAGGCTGTGACACAGATGTTTACATGGTCTGATGGGTGGCAAATTGGCTTAGCAGTCGTACCCAGAGAGTGGTAGTAGAGGGGTTGGTATCAACCTGGAAGGATGTGGGTAGTGGGGGTCCCTCAGGGTTCAGTCCTTGGACCTGTACTCTTCAATATCCTCATCAGTGAACTTGGATGTGGGTGTGAAGTGTACTCTGTCCAAGTTTGAGGATGACACTGAATTGTGGAGTGAAATTCACACTCTGGAGGGTAGGGAAAAATTGCCGGCAGACATGGACAGGTTAGAAAAGTGGGCAGTCCACAATAGGATGCAGTACAATAAGGACAAGTGCAGAGTGCTGCACCTAGGGTGCCAAAATATCCAGCACACCTACTGGCTGGGAAGTGACCCTCTCAGCAGGACAGAAGTGGAAAGGGATCTCAGAGTCATAGTGGACTCCAAGATGAACATGAGTTGTCAGTATGACAAAATCATCAGCAAAGCTAACCGCACTTTATCATGCATCAGGAGATGCATGACAAATAGATCCAAGAAGGTGATAGTTCCCCTCTATGCAGCATTGATCAGACCACAGTTGGAGCACTGTATCATCCAGTTTTGGTCCAGAGGAGGGCCACTCATGTGGTTAGGGGCTTACAGGACAAGCCGTATGAGGAGAGACTGAGGGACCTGGACCTCTTCAGCCTCTGCAAGAGAAGGCTGAGAGGTGATCTTGTGGCTGCCTACAAATTCATCAGGGGG
>NW_017729033.1:34610718-34617402 GCF_001723915.1 Gavialis gangeticus | reverse complement strand
ATGAATTCATTAGGGAGATGCAGCACAGGATTGGAGATGCACTGTTCACCAGGGTGCCTCTTGGGGTAACAAGGAACAAAGGTCATAAACTGGCAGAGATCAGATTTAGGCTAGATATCAGGAAAAACTTCTTCACGGTAAGGGTGGCCAAAATTTGGAATGGGCTTCCAAGGGAGGTGGTGCTCTCTCGTACCTTGGGGGTCTTTAAGAGAAGGATGGATACGCATCTGGCTGGGGTCATCTGACCCCAGCATTCTGTCCTGCCTAGGCAGGGGGTTGGACTTGATAATCTGTTGAGGTTCCTTCCGACCCTAGCATCTATGAGTCTGTGATTAGTTGGAGTTTTCTTACAATCATACTTCAAAGTAAGTGGCCACATTTAAAAGTGCACACTTTCTGGGGAGTCTTGGGGGGGACCCCTGGCTTTTTGGGCTGTGCCTCCTCATGTCACTGATGTCACTTATTTTCAGGATTTAGGCTAGCAGTTGATGTAATGTCTCTCCTTTCCACTACCATGATAAAACCCCTCCTGGAAAAGGATGACCATGCCAAAGTAGTTTTTTGGGACAAACCAGTTCTGGTTTACAAACAGTCTCTCAACCTCAAATGATGTCTCTTCAGCAACTCCTGTTCTCACCAAACAGCCAGGCCTTGCCCCAGACCCAATGCCATATACACCATCACCTGCTTGCAGTATCTCTCTGTTGTCTATGTTGGACAGACAGGGTGATCCCTATGTGAAAGGATGCACAGACACTGATCTGACATCAGTTTCAGAAAGATATAAAGGCCTATGGCAGAACACTTTAGGCCATTCCTTCATTGACCTCAGAGTAGCTGTTCTTAAAACAAAACTTAAAATAAACCACTTTCAACGTGGAATTGAACAAGAAGTCATTCAGAGACTTAATTGCATTTAATATGGTCTCAACAGACACTCTAGATTTTTATCTCATTACCTGGCCTTTTGTGTCCCTCAGCTTTGCTTCTGTTATCAGTACCCCCTCAACTTATTTTTTCCTTCCCCTCTCCTCTGTACTTAAATTACTTTATTCTTTTATTTAGAATCCCTGGTTTCTGCAAGTCCATTCATAGGATCTGATGAAGCAGGCTGTCGCCTATGAAAATGTATTCCTTTCTGAATGAGTTGATCTATAAAGTGCCATGATGCCCTGTCTTTTTCCTGTCAGACCAACATGGATAACTGCCTCGCACTACCATGATAGGGATGGTAATTAAGCAGTCTACTCCCTGCCAGAAGAACCTGGGAGTGGCTCCATCTGAGGGATTCTGGAGGAACAGGAGGTAGAAGGACATTTATTTTGGTATACCATCAAGAGCTTAGGTGATCTAGTCATCCCCCAATGGGTGGTGAGAGCAGGCCACCAGCCCTCCGTAGGAAATTTTACAGGGTTTTCTGGAGAAATAGAGAGGCTTGGAGATGGAATAGATTCAAGCAGGAGCACCTCTTTACTAGCTGTAGAATCACCTCCTTCCTCTGTTCATCCTCCATGTTCATAAATATTGTCATCAAAATCTGAGTGTAGGCTTGAAAGTCATTGGTTTGGATTCAATACCACTTTCACATAGCTCCATGACTTCCTCTAATGTTCTTGGACACTTCTTAGGAAGAAAAATACTTGTTCTGTTTAGCTCTTATTAATACTTTTTTTAGCTGTATTTTAGAATTTTAATGTGTTAGCTTCATCTCCTTAATGTGAAGTGGTTCTTAGCTGAAAGGATTATTGCCAATTATGGAGTTACTTCTCATAGATGATATTACTGATGATAGTATGTCAGGGCCAGTTCCATTTAGTACCTATACAAGCAGGATGAAATAGTCACTGGGGAGTCTGAAGGATGCATCTGAAAGGATAAGCAACCAGGAATACATTTTATGATCACCAAAATGTCTTTGTATAATATGTTTCATATCTTTAGATGCTGTAAGGCTGTCTTAATGAATTGCTGGTATTATGATAATAATCCCAAACACTGCAACAGGATTTCCAAAGTGGCATATGATTAAAAAAAAGAGGATCTTGCTAAGAAATGGCAACATGTTTTCAAAATTATTAGACATGGCTGGAAACATAGCTGAAAGCAAGACTGCCTTAATATAACATATTGCCAGAACTAACTGCTTTGATTTCTTAAGACTAGATGATGATTGTTTGATCATTTCATTAAAAAAAGGGGTCTAGGTGTCAAAGAGTTTCCTTATGTCTAAACAAGCGTTATTAACTTCAATTATAGCTGCCAGGTGGAGAACTGTGTAGTTCTTTTTAGTGAGTTTCAAAGTATTTCATTTAGACATTTTGGAAAAACATACATCCCTATTCATAACCCCTGTTACTGTTCTGATTTATAAGTTCTGCTCAACTGTAAATCATTCAAAATGAAAAAATTAAATTTTATGGCATCAAAATTATGTGGCATCATGCCTGAGCAAAGGGCAGAGGAATGTGATTCTTATACTGCCAATTACCATTGAATTTAGCTCTTTTTTTTAAGGAGATGGCCCAGACTACATATATAGAGGAAGGTACAGTATACTAATTCTGTACTTGGACTTTAGTTTTCTTAAAAGACCCTCTTCCGTCATTTTTGCAGTTCTGTTAGTAAAACTTCAACTCCTAAATTCATTTTTTAAAATTACATAAATATTTGCATCTAAAACATGGAAGCATATTTGGTTACAGGCCATACATCTCAATTGCTGTAGATTATTAAATGTATCATTCAGTTATTTTGACAGACCTCTAAGCCTTCTTTGAATAAAAAAAATAGTCACTGCATGGAAAGGTTGTAGGGAAGGAATGTAAAGATTTGAAATCTTAATGTTTTTATTTTGTATTTATTCTTCAGGTATTCGGTCACCCAATTCTAATGATCATCACTGAACTGGCACTAAAATGGAAAGCATATATAACAGGCCTCACATGTTAAGAAATGGTATAGTACATGCATTTTAAAACACATTTTCTGATCGGAAATTCTAGAATTCCTTCAGTGTTCCTGTTTATATGGGCACTAACCTTTAAATTTATTCTCTGTCATATTTCCTAACTATATTGCTGTTCATTACATTCATGAAGTACATTCACTGATGTTCTAGCTCACCTGTAATTTTGAACAATGCAAACTGTGGCATGGATACAGTTACATCAGCTTTTACTTTCCTTATTTGTGAGTTGATTTTTTTTTGCTAGTGATATGACAAGCAGAGCAGTTACTCTGGAACGTCACTGGAATATTATAATCTTTAATTAACAGTCCACGGTGTTTGCATATCAATCTAGTAACTATTTTTTCTAGTTTTACATTATAAGAACAATGCAGCTATGATTTACATGACTTCTCTAGCAACTGCTGATGCCTTGGCTTTACGTACTTTGGAGCACAAGATATATCCATGAGAGAAAATGCTTTTTGTTCTGTATTAATTCAAAACTATATTTTTTAGATTTTAATATCCCAAATGTGCTTTATGTGTACCTTTTTATAGAATTATTTTAAATAATTTTCTTTAATTTAAACCTGAGTGGCCACAAAGCCTGGTGGTCTCTTCTGGGTTCTGTTAGAAGGCTTGACTAAAATTTACAGTCAATATTTTTTGTGATGTTGAGCCAACATGACCATCTGGCCATGTGCCATGTTTAGAATTGGCTTTAAGGGCAGTCTTCCATGGGCCTCTATCCTCAGTACCTGATCACTCTGCAGACTTACTACTCCATGGATGGGAGGTGAAACTTATGTAAAAGGTCCCTAGCCAAAACAGCCTTTCTGTGTTTGTACGCCCATCCTCCACACATGCCATCTACTCTTCCATTTGTACTCCACATCCTCTTCCTCATGCAGATACTATATTTTTCATAGTTTCACAGATTTTAAGTTCTAAAAGGCCCACTGTGATTATCTAGTGACGAACTCACCTTGTGCCCTGTGCTGGATCCAGACCACAGGGCTCCTTACATGCCAGCTTGGGGAAAGAGGCAGTGGCAGCTCCGGCTTCAGCATGGAACATGCAGCACAGCCCTGGCTCCCTCTGGTGCCCCATGCTGAAGCTGCTGCCACATGTGCCCCGTGCCAGGGAAGCAGCTTGAGCTCTGGCATGGGCATATGGTGATGTTGGCTCCAGCATGGGATAGAGACATGGCTGGCAGCTGAAGAGCATCATTGCTGTGGCATCATTGCTGTGGGGCTGTGACATTTATGACAAGTGAAGCAGCTAAAGGGCCACTGGCTCTGAGACAAGCTCTGACTTTTCTTCATGGTCCTGATTGCAATGTTACTGGGTTCCAAGGGCCCCAGATTCGGTGGCAGGGCATACATCCCAGACACTCCCCCAACTTCTGATGGTCTGTTGGTAGCCTAGAAGGCTGGACTGAGTGACTCCAGATTCAGCCCATGGTCTGTATGTTTGACATGTCAATCTAGACTTACTATTTTCAGAACAGAGGTTGTAGAATAGATACAGGCAGTAATTCCTGCATCAAGTTCTTTGTTTCAGTTTTAGCTACACTGTATTTTCAGAAGAATGTAAGTCATGGTGCTCAAATGATGGAGGACTCGCCACATCCTTCAGAAAATTTTTCCAGCAGTGGTCTCTCTCACTGCTGTTTTAAATGTATAAATTATTTCTAACTTGAAATGATCTAGATTCAGGTAAATGGGGAGAATGTGGGCAATAGACAGAGAAGGCACATAAGAAAACACACATAAATTCCTAAATCCTCTTAGCACTGTAGCTGGACATAGACCATGCATACCATCTTCATGCATTATAGATAATTTATATATTGCCCATGTAAGTATTTTCTGTGCTCTAAGATATAAGTTGCAAACATTATATGCTCAGTAAAAAAACACTTTTCATTGCAAAGTGAGTCTTCTAGAATGTACATGAAATGTACAATGTAAATCTGTTGTTTTGCACATAGGGGTTTGCTTGTTCTATTTCTCACAAATCAAGATGATCCTTTTTAAAATGTCAAATTTTGTTTTCATCGGAGCACAGAAGATGCCAGACAGCCTAATTATATATTCATTTAAAATAGAGTTTACAGTAACATGCTCTAGACATTTTCATGTTGTCTTCAAAAAAATGTATACATGTAAATGGTTACAGTTATGTTAAAATAGTCAGGAAAACAAAAGAAATTGTTTTTAATATAGTAGAAAGAGATATAGAAGTTAGCTGTATTAGCCTGAAGTCAGGCAGAAGGCACGACACGGTGGCATCTTAGGGTGCATACACACATACTAACTTTCTGATAGTTAAGTCAACTTAAGCTTTTTTGATTTAACTGTCAAAGCCTACACATGTATATGGAACAACATTAATTTAAATGTGGCACAAAATAATATGCCTCTGAGGTATATTATCTTGAGTCACATTAGTTAAGCTGACTTAGTTTACAAGATGGCTGCCACCATGTCAAGTAGATGTACATGTGTAGACATTAATGTGGCTTAACTTAAGTTGATTTGGTTAAGTTGACTTAATTAAGCTGCCTTATTTTAAGTCAGTTTAGTATGTGTGTATGCACCCTTAGAGATTAACTGGTTCAGAAAAGCCCATGACCCCTCCATTCCTGCATGCCTTCCCCCTGCCCCTTCATCCCCTTTACCCTTCAAAAATGGGAGGAAGGAGGACGCAGGAAACCATAGGCCCGTTAGTCTTACCTCGGTCCTGGGGAAGCTTTTTGAGAAAATTATCCAGGAGCACTTCTGCGAAGGGCCAGCAGGGAAGATCTTGCTTAGGAGCAACCAACATGGGTTCATTTGAGGCAGGTCCTGTTAGACAAACCTGGTGGCCTTCTATGACCAGGTCCCAAAATCCTTGGACACAGGTGTCATAGTGGATGTAGTCTTTCTGGACTTTAGGAAGGCCTTTGACACGCTCTCTCACCCCAGTGTCATTAAAAAATTAGGTGACTGTGGCGTCGATGCCTACACAGTCAGATAGGTTGCAAATTGGCCAGAGGGCTGCACCCAGAGAGTGCTGGTGGATGAGTCTTTTTTGACTTGGATGGATGTGGGCAGTGGGGTCCCCCAGGACTCAGTCCTCGGGCCGGCATTGTTCAACATCTTCATCAGTGAGATGGACGAGGGGCTGAAAAGCACCTTGTTCAAATTTGTGGATGACACTAAGATGTGGGGAGAAGTGGGCACACTGGAGGAGAGGGACAGGCTGCAACTAGATCTAGACAGGTTACAGGGGCAGATGGACGAGAACAGGATGGGTTTCAATACTGACAAGTGCAAGGTACTGCACCTAGGGAGGAAGAACCAGCAGCATAGCTACAGGCTGGGGAACTCCCTTCTAATCGGAACAAAGGCAGAAAAGGATCTTGGTGTCATTATTGATTCCAAGATGAACATGGGCTGACAATGTGAGGATGCGGTCAGGAAGGATAACCGCAGCTTGTCATGCATCCACAGATGCATCACGAGCAGGTCCAAGGAGGTGATCCTCCCCTTCCATGTGACCTTGGTCAGGCCCCAGTTGGAGTACTGCATCTAGTTCTGGGCGCCACACTTCAGGAGAGATGTGGACAACATCGAGAGGGTCCAGAGGAGAGCCACTCACATGATCGGGGGCTGCAAGGCAGGCCTTACAAGGGGAGGCTATGGGACCTGAACCTATTCAGCCTCCACAAGAGAAGGCTGAGAGGGGAT
>NW_017729033.1:34602262-34605718 GCF_001723915.1 Gavialis gangeticus | reverse complement strand
TGAATGCTGGTTATATTGGCTTCAGTAAGGATGCTGGCATTTGTGTGGCAATCTTCCCATTTGATGGAGAGGATTCCCCCTTGCCAGAGGTGTCTTCAGGGTGCTTCTGGGACAACTGCTGCACCCTGCTGGTCAGCTCTACGAGCTCTTCTCCAGCCCTCTGTCTTCCTCATCCCTTGTCAGAGCTGCCCGTGTGCCGGGCACGTGGCTTTTATCCCTTCTGGAGGCTCTGCCCCCAGATTGAAAGCAGACAAATAGGAAAGCGTGAGGGGTTAGTTCCCCCTCTGGTCCTCTTTTTCACCGTCCTCCTGGGCAGCATTTCCCTAAGCTGTGTGGCATGCGTGGCAGTGCAGGTGCTCCTGGCAGTGCAGCAGTGTGGCCTGTGTGGCCACGCATGCCATGCAGCTTAGAGGGAATGCTGCCTTTGGGTCAGAGCAGAGCAAGCCTTCCTCCTGCCCTCTTCTGATTGGTGGAGAAGGGAAATGCCTCCACCAATCAGCTCGAGTCATCCGGCTCAAGCCATCAAGCCAGGCTGCCGCTGGTAAGCCTGCCACAGAGTACTTTGGTGTTTGAAAATATCCATTCAGTATTCAATATCAATTCCAGAAGAAGGGCAGTCCTTAATGAGAGCCAGCATGACTGTTAGAAAAATGGAGAACATAGCTGGGGCAATGAAACATCCTTGCTTTACTCCAGTTCAGATGAAAAATGGATCTTTCTCCAGTCTACTACATAGAATGGCTGCAGTCATCTGGGTGTGGAGAAGCCTTAGGACATCAATGTACTTTTCTGGACATCCAGATCTGGTGCAATTGCACCCCTGTCTCAACCCAGGTGCAAAACAACCATCAGGCTACTGCCACCTGCATGCAGTTTTGTGGCTGGAGACTGCCAGATTTACTACTCCTGCCTCTGTCACCACTTATCCATCGCTGCTGGGCTTTTGGAGGTTGGTACGGGAACATGTGTTGATTAGTGTGGTAGAAGCCTGCACATGATTTTGTTTTATGTGAGGAAGCTGGTGCACAGAAACAGCAACCATGCAACCTTTACAAAGTGGAGATCTGAGCCCAGTGGCAAGGGAGAACCCTAGGCAACAGGTACTCCATCTTTTTGTAGCTTTCTTCCATTTTTACAGCTGTTGAGATATTGACATCATCTTCCTTTGGATCTGCCATTGAGGACTGGGGGTTTGGAACATAGTTTGTCTGGAACCTCCCCTCAGGCCTGTCTTCCACAGGTGACCCTTCCAGTGCAAGACTCTCTGCAACACTTCAGAGGATCATTGGGGCACATACATCTTTTCACCACTACAAGATCTCGGTCTATGGAGAGACAAAACAGAAGTAATCATCATATAAATCATTTTAAAATAGAGTCTTACTGTTTATTATTACTGTAATACTGAGCTGTATCTAAGAGCAGACCCTTGGCTGGGTTTGTATGTGAGTGGCAGCCAATTGTGACTGTATCAAAATTTCAAAAATCAGTGATGTCATCAGACTTGGCTACCTTAGTCTTCAAAGTGGAAGTTCTTTCCACTTTGCTGATAAATTGTTTGTTTCCATTTTTTAAATCTGGAAAAATGTAAAAAAATGTAAGAAATGATCCTGTTTGGCAAGAGAGGTGGACTGTCTTAGAGCTCTCAGCTGAACTTAGAGATCTTCTCCTTTTTTTACTTCCATGAATTTAATGTAAAAAATAAATAGCATCTAAACTTTTAGGTATATTGAGTTTACAAGATTAGAGGTTTTTGGTCATATTTTTTGAGTCAATGCTATGTTTCACATATACCATACGATGGAAATACAGAAACCTGCAGTCTTTCTTTTTATAGTGCATGAAGTTTTATCTTAATTCTATGAAATGAAATGAATATTGAAAAGTCTGATCTCCATGTTGTAGGTAACAAAAACAATATAAATGTTAACAATATTCTCTTTAAACGCAGAATTAATAAGTACTTTGGGGTTAAGATTTTAACTTCCTAAAATGTATTATATAAATTAAAATATCCTCTCTTGTAACATTTATAAACACTGAGCTCATTAGATGAAGGAAATTTCCCTTATCATTAATAGGTCACATTAACGTGATAAAAATGTCTGTGCTCTCTATAAATTTTATTCTTATTTTAAGCAGTCCCCACATATATTATTTATCTTTCTTTTTTTTTTCAAAGCTCTCAATGGCAGTTTTATATCCTTCAATTATAATAATAAAGAACCAAGAATAAATAGAAGCAAATTAATCCTCTCATGGGAAACAGGAAGACTGGTTATGCCAGATTTTAAACTGTAACCTTGATTTGCTCAATTCAAACCTTCCTCCCTACCCCTGCCTTTTTTTTCCATTACTTCAATGGGGAAATGAATGTCTGTGGTGCAGAATCTTGAAGTAAAATTCAAAGACTGCTTCTAGGAAATAAAATTGTGCAAGAGATCCTACCCCTGCCAACTCACTCCCTATAACTAGTAATTGGAATTGGCACATCTGGCAGCTGAAAAGGAGTTAGTGCCTGATTTTTCAGAAGTTCTGAACACCGACTACTGCAACTAAAGTCAATTGGAGCTGCAAGTGCTCAGCACCTTGTTACTGACTGTTTATTGATCCCAGACCAGCACTCTTGTGAATCAATGCCAGTCTTTTTGCTTGACAGCATCAGAAGCAGGATCAGGCTGGCCTATAAGTGAGCTAGACTAGAAATTCATAAACTTATGTAAATCCATGAAAAACATACCAGTGGTCTGCAGAGTATGGGCTCATTACATGCTGACCCTCTGTTTCCAACAGTTGTTATGTGCTGGGTCTCTGGCGAAAATGGTTCTAGAGATCTATAAAAGAAACTGCTAACAAAGGAACAATGTTTTTCAAAACAAGAGAAAAGAGTGATCAGAGTGTTACTGGGAGTAGATCAGAGTGGAACTGGCTAGTGACAATGCGTAGGGGATGCATGGGGTGCACATGTACCCCCTGAAAGTGCCGGTGCACCCCCTGACTGGCTACACTTGCCACTTAGGTAATGGGCAGAGGGGGCAGGCAGAAGTGCCGGTGCCCCCCCATGCAAGCACTGGCTGATTGCTGCAGCCACTCCCAGAAGCTGCCGCAGCCACTCCCGGAAACGGCTGCAGTGATCAGCTGCCATGGGATCGGCAGCAAGAGGGATCCCCCCCTTGGCAAGATCAGCTGTGGGGGACACAGTAAGTGGGGGGGGGGCACGTGCCCCCCTGACTAATGTGGCACCAGTCGCCCATGGAACTGGTGAGCATCAATGAGAAAGAAGAATGTCCAGGAGGAAGTATGAGGCAGTAGGGTGGTATATGTAAGGCATCTGAACTATCAAGAAGTACTGAGGCAATATATCTAATGTAAAATATATCACCTCCTTGGCCCCGCTTGAGATGCACCTGTGGTTGCACGACAAGGTCCAGTTAGCCCTGCCGACTGTGACCTCAC
>NW_017729033.1:34601649-34601960 GCF_001723915.1 Gavialis gangeticus | reverse complement strand
TCTTTCCCTCCCTACTAGTGTGCTCACCTCACCCTAAATTTTGGTATCATCAGCAAATTTAAGCAGGTTGCTTTTCACCCCATTGTCCAAATCGCTGATAAAGAAATTGAACAGCATGGGCTAAAGGACCGAGCCCTGGAGGATTCTGCTGCCCACTTCCCAGGTCAAATATGACCCATCCACAACCACCCTCCGTGTATGGCCCTTCAGCCAATCTGCAATCCATCTGACTGTGTAGGAGTCAATGCCATAGTTGCCTAGTTTTTTAACTAGGATGGGGTGGGACACGGTGTCAAAGGCCTTGCTGAAGT
>NW_017729033.1:34598540-34598795 GCF_001723915.1 Gavialis gangeticus | reverse complement strand
TCTGGAGGCATTCCCCTTGAGTCCGTCTTGCATCACAGTGAGGAAGTCCCGGTCCCTGCCCAAGAAAATGGAGGTGAACAATTGGTTAAAGCGGTCTGCTTTCTCATCTGGCACAACCACCATATTGCCCAGCGTATCTTGCAGGGGCCCCACATTTGCCGGTGCCTTCTTCATTCTCTCTGTATATTTGAAAAAGGACTTTTTATTATCTTTGATCTTGGATGCTAGTCCTAGCTTTATGTCCACCTTAGCTTT
>NW_017729033.1:34596849-34597644 GCF_001723915.1 Gavialis gangeticus | reverse complement strand
GTTAAAACCCTCTCCCCACAGCCCCCTTGTATCTTGACCCAGAGCACTTCAGCTTGCCCCTTCTCTGACCCCATTCTGCTGAATCTATGAATCTAGGAATTAAGTTTTCCTTGTGGGGATTCCTTTGCACCTGGCAGCACAGTTTGAGGAGGAGGTGAGCAGTAAACAGTGGTGAAAGAACAGGTTAAGGACTATTTAGAAAAGCTGGATATTTACATGTCCGTGGCGCCAGATGGGATGCACCCAAGGGTGCTGAGGGGGTTAGCTGATGTGATTGCAGAGCTGCTGGCCATCATCTTTGAAAACTAATGGCTATCAGGAGAGGTTCTGGATGATTGGAAAAGGACAACCATAGTGCCCGTATTTAACAAAGGGAAAAAGGATGATCCAGGGAACTACAGACCAGTCAGCTTCACCTCAGTATTTAGAAAAATCATGGAGCATATTCTAAAGCAGGAGCAGGCAAAATATAGCTCATGGGCTGGATTTGGCCTGCCAACCCATTCTATCGAGCCTGTGGGACCCCTAAAAATTTAGAAAATTAATTATTGTCTGGTCCTGGCTGCCTGTAAAAGATGACAAGGCACCAGCAGCAGCAGTAGCCAGGGGGATCCGGTAGCAAGACCCAGCAATTGCAGCAAGCAAGGCCCAGCTGGCCCCACCCCACCCCTAGCTCCCCAACCCCCAACCCAAAGCCCCTGCCTACCAGACACTTTTGGCCTGTTGACCTTTGGGCTGCTCCCCACCTCCCTGCACATGACAGGGAAATGCAGCAAAGAATGGGGGGGGGAAGGG
>NW_017729033.1:34589050-34591849 GCF_001723915.1 Gavialis gangeticus | reverse complement strand
GCAGCAGGGCAAGTGGCAGCGAGTGAGGGGTTACAGTGGACAATAAGTTATGAGGCAGCAGTGTGCCGTTCTTGCAAAGAAGGCTAATGGCATACTGGGCTGCGTTAGTAGAAACATTGCCAGCAGATCAAGAGAAGTGATTTTTGCCCTCTATTCAGCACTGGTGAGGCCACATCTGGAGTACTGTGCTCAGTTTTGGGTGCCCCGCTGCATAAAGGATGTGGACAAATTGGATAGAGTCCAGCGTAGGGCAACAAACATGGTGAGGGGGCTGGGGCACATGCCTTGGTGAGGAGAGGCTGATGGAACAGGGCTTATTTAGTCTAGAGAAGAGGAGACTGAGAGGGGATTTAATAGCAGCCTTCAACTACCTGAAGGGGGTTTGAAAGAGGATGGGACTAGACTCTTCTCTGTAGTGGCAGATGACAGAACAAGGAGCAAAAATCTTAAATTGCAGCAAGGGAAGTTTAGGTTATATGTTAGGAAGAATATTCTCACTAGGAGAATAGTAAAGCACTGAAACAGGTTGCCCAGAGAGGTGGTGGAATCTCCATCCTTTGAGGTTTTTAAGACCTGGCTTGACAAAGCCTTGGCTGGGATGTTCTAGTTGGGGATGGTCCTGCTTTGAGAAGGGGGCTGGATTAGATGAACTCCTGAGGTCCCTTCCAACCCTAATTTTCTATGATTTTCTATGATTGATACTTTCAATGCTTATCTGCTTATCTAAGTTCCTAAGGATTTTTTTCCCTAAAACCAACGCTGTTTGTACCTGTTAGTTAATACAGTTTAAATTGCCACTCACAACCATAGCCTGGTTGGCCAGAACCACACTGTGGCTGTTTACCAGACTCTGAGTGGCAGGATTGCCACTGCAGCAGCCCTAGGAGGCCCCCAGGACCCCAGGTTAGGTTGCTGGAGCCAGCCAGTACTGGCCTCAGTCTCCCCTACCCCACCTGGGGTAGCCTGCCATGTGCCAGAGAGCACATGGCACAGGCATTCCCTAGGGACAAGTAGAGGTGACACAAAGTGTGCCACCTCTAGTTGTCTCCAGGGAACCAAACATCCACACTCATCTGGATGCTGCCAAAGATGGGAAAAAATCATGAGTTAGAATTACTTTAATCTGGTGATATTACAGAAATAAATATATAATATCAGTTGTAATAAAAAAACCCCCTTTGACAACAGATAGCAGAAAAGCAGATCTAGAATTCAGAAACTGAGAGTGAAAAGAGGGTTTAATAGAGAAATCTGCCCCATTGGGAGAAATAAATCTTTGGGTCAATGTAAGACCATTAAAATGATTCTTTAATATAGATGAAAGAATAACACTCCACAAAATAGCAACCCATGCCCCAGCCAGAAGAATGATTAGTTATTATTGGGTCTCGAAGAATAAGAACCTTTGGCAATATAACAGTGAAAATATATATATTTAAATACAACAAAATACATGGAAATCAATTTTTTATATCCAGGGAACTAGAAATAATACACCTGCAAGTATAATGAATGGCATAATGTTGGCACTCCATGGGGCATTAAACAATTTGTACCTCATTTATAGGTTCTTGCCTGTTATTAATTTGGAATGAAATAAACATATTTTTTTCCAGATCTATGGTGCATTTCTAGCTCCCATTTGGTCTTTACCAACTTGGCTCTTTGTGTTTCTCCTTTGCCAGTTTTTTGTTTCTTTTACACTTTTTTGTATGTCTTATTTTTTCAGCTATTTCTTTGGCCTCCCTCCACCTCCTTTGGTTACCTTCCCTGCTGGAGGCTGTTCCTATAAAACTGAGCACATCTAGCAAATCAGTTAAGGGCATGCAGGACTTTAAACACATGAGTTTTTTTTTCTTGTCCTATTGCTATTCTGTTTAAAACAAACAAACATACACAAAGCCTGGCTAAACAAACTCTAACTGATTAGCAAACACTGAATTTGTAAAACTTTTAAGATGATCAGTAAGGCTGCATCCAGATGAGCACAGCCATGTGCTCTGTGGTGTGGCAGACATGTCTGCCACACCACATACTGCACGTTCTGTTGTTCTCCGTGCTGAAAGGGAGAACAACAGAGGGGGTCAAAAAAACTTGCCAGAAAAAATGGGGGGGAGCACACAGTGGCAGTGTGCGCTACCCAAAGCTGGAGCCATGCTCCACTGTTGGAAAGGCTCCACGTGGCAGGAGCAACATGGCTGCAGCCCTGGGAGGCTCCCAGGACCCCAGGTAAAGCTGTTGGGACCAGCCCAGTGCTGGCCTCAGCCTCCCCTACCCCACCCAGGGTAACCTGCTGTATGCCAGATCGCGTGTGGTGCACTGCTGGTGAGCTACTGCTAGTTGTTCCCAGGCTACCAAACATTCATGCGTGTCTGGATGCTGCCTAAAGGTTTGGGACTTCTTTTTGAATAGCCTGTAGAGGCACGTCCAGACAAGTGTGCATGTGCCTGTTGCAGCACCTCAAAGCAGTTTGAGACACCACAAGAGGCACACTGGGAACTAAAAAATGTTCTCTACACTGCGTATTTACAGTGCAGACTGTAAAGTTAATACCGGAAATCCCAGTATAAAAATAAAACCTGCTGAAAAAACGTCGTGCAGGGTATACTCCTGGACTGTGCCCTGAAGCAATTGGTGGTTGAGTCCATCGAGGAGATGCTTTGGCACCTGGCCAGAGCATCTCTCTGCCCCCTTGCCCTGTCCTGGGACAAATAGAAGCAGGGCAACGCTGCAGAAGTGACCCAGACCCAGGCGCTGTCCCAGGTAAGTAGGGACATGGGGGTGGGGGGATTGTGGGGG
>NW_017729033.1:34588120-34588870 GCF_001723915.1 Gavialis gangeticus | reverse complement strand
GCTCTGGGCAAAGTCCCCCTTGGCATGGCATGGCATGGCCCTGGCCACCTCAGACATAGTATTGCCTGTGCCATATAAGGCAGGCCTGGCCCAGCCCGGCCCAGGGTTGTGTGCCTTCAGGCAGAACCAGGCCACTCTTGCCATCACTCAGGGTCCCAGTACCGCATGCAGGGGCTGTGCATTGGGCCAGGCTGGGTCCTGCTTCTGGCCCAGCCCAATGATGTGTGAGGTACTTGGAAGCAGAACTCAGCTTGCTTTTGCATGTGGTTCTGGGACCCTGGGTGACAGCAAGCGTGGTTTGGTCCTGCCCAAAGGTGCACATTCTAGGGCCAGGCTCATGACATGTGGCGCTGGGTCTGAGGTGGCCAGGGCCATGGTGCACTGCAGTGGGGGTTCTGCTAGCAGCAGGCCCTGAGTGCCCAATGGCCTCTGCTGCTACTGCAGGGGGGCTGTGCACTGTGTGGTTGGTGGCAGGCAGGGGACCTACCCCTTCCTAAGAGTCTCCCCACCTCCACACAGTCCCCCCACCCACACAGTCCCCTCCAGACCCCCTCCTCCACATCACAATCCACCTACAAACTCCACACTCCTAAACCACCCCCAGAAACCTCCACCCTCATACCCGGCCACAAACTCCACACCCCCAAACCCTCCACCCACCTCCAACCCCCCAACTCTCCACAAACCACACCCCCACACCTCTTTCCCCCCTCCCCCAGATCTCATACCCTGCATTCTCAGCCAGCCAAG
>NW_017729033.1:34586140-34587992 GCF_001723915.1 Gavialis gangeticus | reverse complement strand
CTTGGGGGGTGTGATGGGTTGGAGGAAGGGGGGGAGGTGGCAGTATGGGTGGGTGTGTGTGTGTGTGAGAGAGAGAGTTTGGGGTCAGGGGTGGGGGAGTGCTCTGGGTAGGAGAGGCTCCCAGAGCCAGGCTTAGAAACCCCTGCCCCCTTAGAGCAGCCTGTGCAGGGGGAGGCCAGCCTGGATGGGAAGGGACTTACCCAGCCCAGTCCCTGAGCCCCAGTTAAGGGCTCTCCAGGAATAGGGATTGCTGGGGCCTAGACACAGGGAGCAGAACAGCAAGGGCTGGCACTGCTCAGAGCCACAAAACAGCAGGTGGAACAGCTGCATCTGGAATCATGTCCTGATGCTCGGATGGAGCTGCTGCTGGGAGGGAGCTAGTGTGGGGCAGGCAGGGGCTGTGGGTCAGGAGTGCGGAGCACTGGGGGCGCTGTGGGTTGAAAATGAGGGGCAAGGGCAGGGGGAAAAAACTGGCATATCAGTGCTGCTAAGTGCTCCACATCCTGGTGAGCAAAGAAGGCAGGGGTAGCCGTGATTTTTCTATGATAAAAAAACCAAAAGAAAATGCCAAAGCATATAGATATTTAGAATACATGTATTATGATGATAGAGGCATGATAGGCTTCCAAGTTGTTTTAAAATTGTAACTATATCAATTAAACTTTGCTCAACTGATCTCTATGTAGTAGCATTGCATTTTCATCAAGGCACAGTCTTTGGGTATTTTAATGAGAGAATTTGGACTTTTTATCACAGAATTTGCAATTTTTAAATGGGAAACATCAGGCTCTCTGCTGGTAAGACAAGTGATGAGATCTGGGCAGAGGAGCCTGCTGAGGGCCAGTATGACGGACGCAGCTGGAGAGAAGACAAGGTGCCTGACCTGGTCATTTGAGGCCAGGAAGACATGGTTTGACAGTTCAAAATGGGCCACCGTAACAAGCACATCTGGGTGATAACTGCCCAAATGGCAGAGTGAGGGCACCAGAAGACATGACAGCAGTTCTGCATGAAGGGCAGCTGTGCAGACATGGCCCACTGGTAGCTGTCCCAGAAGTGCAGGAGGCTCTGCTGCAGAGCCCATACTACAGCCCAGGCATCTCTGCGGTCTTGTCTGGGTCTGGCAGACATGCAGCCATGGGGCTGCAGGTCCAAGGAACCATGCCACATGCCGTTGCAGATGGCATCAGGTCACAGTCAGGCAGTATCCCCCACTGCCAGACTGCTGCAGTAGGTAGAGGGTACAGGAGCCATTCTAAGTAAGGGCTGCTTCAGTGTTGCTAGATACCAACTGGCTGGGCCTAAAGCTCCTGAGGGAAAGTAACCTTAAGCTGCTCATCAGGGCTTTTTATACTGCAGGGCCAGCATAGGTGCTGGCCCCAGCCTCTAGCTGTCTCTGGCTGCAGATCTGGGAGGAGATGGACAGGGTCAGCTTGCCCCACACCAAAGTGCATGTTCAGGCACATGTGCTGAAGCACAAATCTCCAGTACAAATTTATGCTGCTGCAGCTGCACATTCCTGCATGTATGGACACGCCCTATGGGTTTATGATAGAGTTTGTGGGTGGGTTTAGGAGTGGGTATGGGGTTTGTGTGGGCAAGGTTTGTGGAGGTAGGTGTTGGGCTTGTGGGGTGTGTGTGGGGTATATGTAGGGCTTGTGGGTGGATTGTGAGGGGGTTTGTGGGTGGGTATGTGGGTTGGAGTGGAGGGTTTGTGGCAGTGGTGTTTGTGGGTGGGTTCATGGGGGCTTGTGGGTGTGGCATGTGTGAGTAGGGGTGTGGGGGTTTGTGGATGTGGAGTTTGTGGTTGAGGGGGTTGGTGGATTGTGAGGGGCTTGTAGGGGGGGGGAGA
>NW_017729033.1:34566167-34586130 GCF_001723915.1 Gavialis gangeticus | reverse complement strand
GGGGGGACTGTGTGGGAGGGATGGGACTGTGTGGGTGGTCCCCCCCCATACAGCACACAACCCTTCTCTCTCCTCCCCAGAAGCAGCAGCCAGCACCAGGCCCTTGGGTTGCTCATGGCCTGCTCTAGGCAGAGTCCCCTGGTGGCATGTGGTGCCACCTGAGACCCGGGGGCTACAAGCAGTGCACAGAGCAGAGCTGGCTCGGCCAACTGGCACATGCCTTTGTATAAGATCAGGCCAGCTCCTGCTGCCACCTGAGACTCCCAGGACTGCAGGCAGCCTCCACATGCCTGCCATTTGGAGGCAGGAACCAGCCTGGCCCAATGGCATGTGGCTCTTGCCTGAAGTGCCAGGAGCCCCAGGCGGTGGCAGGAGCCTGCCCAGTCCTGTCTGAAGGTGTGTGCCAGAGGGCTGTAGGCCACATGTAGCACTTGGGTTTTAGGAGGTGCTGTGTGTCGCTGGGGGGCTCTGCCTGCAGCAGGCCATAAGCACCCCAAGGGCCTGCTGCCTGCTGCTGCTGTGTGGAGGGCTGTGCACTGTGTGGGAAGCAAGCAGGGGACCCACCCCTCCCACACAGTCCCTGCCATCCCACAGTCCACCCCACCCTCACATCCCTGCTTATGGGGTACAGAGCCTGGTCCAAGCCAGATCCAAGCCACTGCTGCCAGCCATGTCCTGTTCTATTTCCTCCAGCATGCTGAGGCAGTGTGCTGGAGAAGCAGGGGCATGCAGCAAGCATGGAGAAGCTCTGGGCGGGTGCTAAGAGTGTCTCTTTGGAGGACCCAACCTCCAGTTGTTTTGATGCATGGTCCAGGAGTGCATCCTGTGCCTCGTTTTTCTGGGATGTTTTCTTTTGATACTGGGATTCCCCAGTATCAAACTTAGAGTCTGTGCTGCATATTTGCAGTGTGGGGAACATTTTTTCATTTATGGCATGCTTTCTGTGGTATCTCAAACTGCTTTAGGATGCTGCAACAGACACATGCTCGCTCATGTGGACACGGCCTCTATTCAGCAAGTGTATTTTTATATCCTCCCAGTTGAAGAATAAAACAAGGACCCGTTGCTTTAAATTTTTTAGGGTGTTATGTCATGTGGTGGTGTCAGGGTTGGCTGTGTAGTTGTGCTAATAGGTTAGTCAGTGGTTTTGTATAGGGATGGATAGGTTTGTATATGGTTTGGATAGGGACGATCCTGACTCATACAGGGGGCTGAAGTAGACCTCTGGAGGTCCTTTTCAGTTCTACTTTTCTATGATTCTAATTTCCAAAAATTTGCCTTTTGGACATACTCTTTGCTATTGGTAGCTAACATAACTTTAGGATTAGCTACACACATTTTTTGTTATGATTTAGCTATAGCTGTTATAAGCATCATTATACAGGCATATTTACCACCACAGTAGGTTACACCATTTTAACTGTATCATTTTCTAAATTTGATGTTGTTCCCTCATTTCAACACTTGCGGGTAGACTAGTCATTTATTCCCTTTCATTTAGAGATATTACAAATGTTATAGACATGCTAATTATGGAGCTCCCTGAACATGCTGTACTTGAGAGGCAGAAGTGTAACAGCCTCAATGCAAACAGCAGCTGTGTTAACTAAAGGAAGGTAGCAATTTACAAGAGGAGTCAGTAGAGGAAAATGCTTTTTGTACTTGCTTAGTCTAAAAATAGCAATGATGTCACCAGGAATGGCGCTCCAATACTTCTCATTTGGCTTCTGAATGAAGGTGAGGGAAAGAGACAGAACCGCGGTCATATGCAGTTGTGCAACACCGGCTGTCAGGCTGGTTTGTGTCAGGCCGTAATGAGGCACAAGGGATTAGAACTACCATTGCCCTTGATATGCTTATGGCTTCTTGTACAATCTCACCACAAGTCCTCAATCTTACAGTAGGTTTTATATTATACCTGTAAGGAGATTTGCTTTATTTAGCAAGTACTTAAGTTTAAGCTATGTAACTGGGGGTAACTGGGACACTGCACCCTGCCCCTGTGGGGCTGCCTGCTGCTTGGGTGGGGACAATGTCCCCCTACCCCGGCAGCAGGGAGCTCCTGGTTCTGGATCCACAATCAGGGGCAGGGTACTTGAAAAGAACTGCAGGGGATAAGCTGGGGCCTACCCCACCCCTGCAGCTCTTTCCAGGCTCCGTGCTTCGATCACCTGATTGGGGCATGGGGCTGGGACCTGCCTCTGACTAGGACAGTTCCCAGCCCCTGCTCCACAATTGCAGGGTGGAGGATGGTGAGCCTATTCCCTGAACATCTCTGATTATGAAGTTGGGTGGGGAACTGGCTGGGGAGCCTGTTCTCTCTCCAGCTTTGTGATCTCAAATCTGGGTGGGGAACAGGCTCCCCAGCCTGCTTGCCACTCAGCTCCATGATCATAGAACTGAGCAGGGAGCAGGCTGGGGAGCATGTTTGCCACCCAGCTCCACAGTCATGGAGGTAGATGGGGAACAGGCTCCCCAGTTCTCATCAGAAGGGAGCTCCCAGCACCAGCTCTGCAGTTGTGGGACTGGCACTTGGAGATCCTTTTCTCCCAGCCCAAGCCAAATGACAGGGCTCAGGCTGGGTGATAGTGCTGGCCTGGTGACTGCAGAGCTGGTGCTGGGAGCTAAGGGTCTCCCAGTGTTGGCCCCACAGTCACAGAGCTGGCACTGGGAAATGAAGATCTCCCAGCACAAGCTCCACAGTTGTGATGGTGAAGCAGGAGCTCAGAGATAAGGATCTCCCAGCCCCTGCTTCCCGATTGCATTCTTGGAGGTGGGGCTTGGAGGTCTCTGCTTCTTGGGCAGAGGGACATTGTCCCCACCCAGGCTCTGGTGGTGGAGCCCACCCCAGCAGCAGGCAGCTCCAACGGGCAGGAGCAATCTTCCGCCTCCTGGTGGCCGGCTGACCAAGAACAGATTTGCTCCTGGTCAGGCGTCTACACAAGTGCTACTGCATAGTAAACTAAGTTACTGCACAATAAAATGTCTTGTGTAGATGCATCCGGTGTGTAGTAATAGTTCCAAAATACAAAGTTCCAAAATGCAAGGTTCTTTGTACTGAATGTGGAAATCTGCAACACAGTTGAGAGTCGTTAGCACCTCCCCTTCATTTCTATTGACTTAGACCACTTTAACATCTCCAAAGACAGGGCATTTCTCTAACAAATATGTTACCTATAGAGACATAATCCTAATGTAATACCTTACCACCTCTCTGAGGATGTTTTTGAGTTCTTTATATGTAATATAGTGTGGTTAAGGCAAAACAGACTTACATTTCTAGTTTTGTGATAGCATACTGAAGAAATCTTAGCTACCAGTAAACAGGAAAACATCATTTTCTGAATCAGAGTCTTTCTGTATTGGTTTGGTAAATCTCAGTGTTTGGCTACAAAAGAAAAAAAAATGTTTTTGTTATTTCTGGAGTTTTAAGGAGATGATCATATCCTCTGATACAATGGTACTTTTCAACCAGTAATACATTTAAAAGCTCATTGAAAGTAGTATTTGAATCCAAGGAAGATTAACAAGTATCCTGCATGTATTAAGCAATCTTACTGGGTTAAGTTCAAGCTACCAAGTCCTTTCATTCCTAATAAAAATAACTAAGGGGATTATACTAGAAACTATATAATATTTACTTACTTAATTTGCTGAATGTAAAAAAAATGAAATGTCAAATACCAAATGAGGATGCTTATTCTGCTTTAAAGGTAAAATACTAAGTTTAGGCAGCTGTGGATTATAGAGGGGATCAGAGGACAGAGCAGTTAAGCATCTAAGGAAAAATTTCTATACCACCCTCAAAGATTAAACTGAAGATTTGACGCAGATTCCTAGAAGGGAAAATGCAGAGAAATAAGAGCTGGCATAAAATCAGAAATCACGGTGCTATCAACATGAACTAAAGTCTCATTTGCATTGGCCTGCACTAGCGTATGAGGTTCCAATGTGTGATGTGGAGGATATGGAGAGGAAAATTAGCAAGTCATTAAGGAAATGGCTGGTGAGCAGTTCATGATATACTGCCAACATCAGCTTATTTGCATTGCTGAAGATTGAAACAGGATGCTACCTGTAGCCTATACTGAAGGAATGAGAGCTACGTTTATTTTTAGTTCATTTGTACCTGCAGGCTGCAGTGTTGCTCTGGCTATTATTGTTACTGAAAATGCAATGATCTGTAAAGAGCACGAAAATCCTATATAATAATGCTGCAGAAACCAAAGGGAAATTAAACATATGGACCCATAAAATCTAGTAGAGGCAAAATAACAATAGGCAATATTTCTTGCTCGTGGGCTGTTCTTTGTAGGACATTGGGAAAAGAGACTCTGAAAGGCTTAATTTACCAGTAAATCTGTTATCCTGATATAGGTTTTGTGTGGTGATTTCTTTGTAGGAGTAAAAATATTATAGGACTCAAATAGAGAAATGTTTTCTGTATAGTGTAGAGAGTAAATAGGGGATTTGTACAAGTTACCTAACAAGATGTGCAAAGGCAATGGCTGGATTTAAAAGTCAGTGAAAGTACCTGTGGCTTTGTTTAAAAAGTTGTATGCTTAGTTTCTGGAATATATAGGTTAAGAGCCCAATCCTTCAACTGACCCAGAATGATTGCAGAATTGGGATAAGTAGTTTTTTTCCCCCTGTTGTCCTTTAGCTTAACATCTGAGGACAAATTAGACCTTTGCCTCTTCATAGTCTAGTCCTGTGATGATGGCAAGTGACATGGAGACAAAACTTTGGTGACCCTTACTCATCCAGACACCGCTCTTGAAGCTTAACTTTTCTTCTTGTACTGGGGAGTCAAATTGTGATGGTTTCCAACATGGTTAGAGAAAAGGATCCCCACATTTTCTTGACAATGTAATGTATTTGTAGACTGAAGCCATAGATGTAGCTATAGCTAGAAACCCCTTTTGGGAGCCTTTGGGTTGAAGGATACTGGGCATGTCTACATGTGACGCTATGTTGCTGTAGCAATTGCACTATGATGGCAGAGTGTTGGTGGGCAAAAACCATGATGCAGAAGCTATGGCCATAGTGATGCACTCCCTTGGTATAGCGCATTGCTATGGTGACGTAGCAGCTAAAAATAATAGTGCACAGCACGGACGGCGCAGTATGGGCTGTTACTGTGCCACATAGTACCTCCTTTTGGAAGCGCAGTAACAACGGTACCTTAGGGGTACGTGTAGATGCACCCACAGTGTACATAAGGTATCCTTATTCCTTAACTGCTCTTATGCTATGTGCTATAGTTGTATTTTAGGATATTTGCTTCTTGTAAAATATATCACATTCTTTTGATTCTATAACGGGACTTACTTTTGTTTTCAGAGATGCAAGTGCTCCAATGGAGGTAATCCTGATATTGGAATTTAGAAAGGTATTTGCTAAAGCTAATTTTATGTGGAAGTGCATCATTGAGGATGCTAGATCTTGTTAATGGAAGATGCAAATGCATGTAAGGGCAGAATTGGACCTTGTTATTCTTTGTACTGGTTCTTTATAGACATAGTATCTGTCCATATTTCAATATTAAGACCACTGTGATCATATTTTAGATACATCTCAGTCTAATGTGTGGCTGAATAACTCCTCCACTCTTTTAACACAAACAGCTTTGGGCTACCTTCAGGATCTGGAACATAAAGTGTTCTTTAGTGATTCCACAAATGTTCTCTCACTTACATTAAGTGATACCCCTGACACCTTTTATCATGTATTCCAGCTTGCTTATAAGTCATTCTTATCTGCAGAAGCATTTTCTGATCACCTTTGCCATCAGTCCCCAGATGTCTGTAAATTATGTATGTTTGTTTCATGGTGTCAGCTGCCTTTTCTTTAGCAGTCAAAGTAGCTGTTTCATTTCTTTCCCTAGAGTTAACACACTTCCTCACCCATATAGCAATTTCCCTTGTGCCCCGTTGAGTCTTTCTTTTCTATTAACTGTATCCTAGAATTTTAATGTCCAAGTCTGTTTCCTGATCTAGGCAAATCTCAGCTAACAGATTATATCATATTTCTTCGTACACACACATGTTGTACAGTTAAATGATGCCCTTAAGGGCATTTTACTATGCAGTAAGGACTCTGGAAGTCAGGTACACACTTGCTGCAAGAACATAAGAACAGGATGGGATTAGTGCTGTATGACATAGACCACAGCTATTTGGACACCTCTACCTTTACACTGCTTCTAAACACCTGCTAAAGGAAGAATGAGAGATACGTTTCATGCCATATATTTTGGCTTCAGCTCCCAGGGGAGTTTCCCTCATCACAGCCAACTGACTCATGCCAAAATCCCACTACTCATGAAAAAGAAACTCATGACAGTTGGTGACAACATGCCAAGGAGCTACCCTGTTGCACCTAGCAACTCCTACCTACTATGCTTAGTTTGTGTAATCACACAGTACTTGGGTGCTCGGGTCAAAGGTATCTAACATTTTTAGAAGGTCATCTTGAGATATCTTAAAGGGATTGGGCTAATTTTAAAAAATTGCCAAGGATTCACTACCCCAAATTCAAATGCTCTGAGTCTCAGATGGAGGATTCTGAATCTCTAACCACTTTTGTTTGTTTTGTCTTGGTCATACTTTCTGGTAAACATGTCCTGTTTTTAATTTTTATTTGTTAAAGATGCATGCATCATTCATGCATACTACACCTCAGTAATGTATCAGTGTGGTTAGGCTTTCTCATGGCTGAAATTTATGGTGCTTGCATCACTTTATTGTGTACAGTATAATTTTGAAAGCTGAAAATGCAATTCATTATATCCCATTATATACACAGCTAGGTCTTTTTGTACTCGTTTTATGAAGAAAGCTATAAGTGCTGAAATTCTTCCGAGAAAACCCAGGTACACATGATTATTAAAATGCCCAGCAACATCAATCTTTCTTCTAATTGCTGCTATTCAGTGGAGCCTTTGCACTGCCTTTCAATGTCAAACCATTTTCCCAAGATATTGACAAATGGGAGTAATATTATTTAGGGTCATAACTCCTGTCAAAATGAATCCCAGATGCCAGTAGTTCAAGATTCATTTATGTCACACTGATCTAATGCAAGGTTGTCAACTTTAAAGGCTGATCCTGTAATTTTTATCCCCACACTAACAATTTACTTCAGATGGGAGCTTCGATTGCAGACTGGGATTGAGAGGATTGGGAGTTAAAATACTTATTTTAGAAATGAACAATACACTCAGGAAGGGTTAAAGTATCTTTTCCTGATTTCTGACTTAATGTTTGACTCCTGCCTATAGCAGCCATAGGTAACACTCAAAATAAATCACATTAATAGGTTCCTCAAAAGAGGTCAGATTACACCATTACTTAAGAAAACCCATGGGTGCATGTGCATGCATTATGCACTGTATCAATGCAAGAAGACAGCAAGTAATATTGGAAAAGTTATACTTCTTTTCATTTTGCCAGTGAATCTGTTGCACTTTGCAATGTTTAAGTGGGCTTATACAACATAAACATTTGGGACATTTAAAATATCAAGCTCAAATAAAAATGACACGCAGATCGTTCACTTCTGAAGCTGCCTTGTGTTCAGTTATTGGAACACTCCATCCTTGTGGTTTCCGAAATATTATAAGTATATATTCCAGATTAAACTTTCTATTTTCCTCAAGGTAGGGTTGCTTTTCAGCCCTCAATGGCTAGGTTTTTGCCTAAAGAATCAGGTCCTATCAGCAAAATCAAAGGCGATTACACAGGTCAGTAGTCATTTAGGATTTCTGTGGCTCAATTAAGCATGTATAGCATGCCACAGCCACTGAGACTCTGTTTATTCAGTGAAAGTGCTCTGTAATTTATTTAAAATAATCCATCTTTAACAAATAAAGAGGCCATTGACTGCCCATCGCTGCAGGCATCCATTTAAATGCTGCCTTCTTGATGGTCTGTTTTGCTGGTTTAAGTTAAATACCTGACAAAAGTGATTCAGTTTTTTTGGAAATAAGATTTGTATGCACAATGTTTATGTTTTTTTACACCAGTAATCAGTTAGAATGTCTTTTTAACAGATTGGCCATTAAAAATGATTAATGTTACTCACTCTGACAATAACAGATTGTGACTACTAGCTTTGTGTGTGTGCATGCTTACAGGCTTAAAACCGCCTAGGAATTGTGTTCTTTATTGCTCTCTGCTAATGAGGAATCATGTTAGACCTGTTACTGTATACACACTGAAAATTAGATTAGGTGTCTATGCCCTATAACAAAAAGTCTTTTCTTACCAAATTGCAACACGTGTAAGAGCTGATTTTTTTTCTTCTCCCTTGTACATTTCAGAAATGATTCATTCATCTAAACAACATTAGTGAGCTGGCATAAAGACATGCCAGTGCTAGCTGGTCATCACTGAGCATCAAAAGATTGCAGTTTAAGCCATTGGTAAGTGCTGTTACTTGTTGTATTGGAACAGTACCAAATGCAGAAGAAGCTTTCTCTCTGTGATGAAGAACAGCCATTAAAATCTGCCCTGGGAATAGAGTAAAGTACAGTGCTAAGTTTTCAGTGGAAAGGCAAAGGGATTGCTGTTGGTTAAAGAGCTGCTTTCTTCAGGGTTAAAGACAAATAAAACTCTGGCAGCCAAAATGGCACCTCCTGTCCAGCAGCCACACAGTATAGCTGTGTCTTGTCTTCCTTTGAGAACAGAAAACTTGGGAGAGGTAGAACTTAGCTGTTTATGTCATTTAGTAATGATTTTGTGATTTCAGATTAACAAAATTGTTGATAGCCTTCATTATTTTCCCAAATAAGAAAAAGTATCACATTCAAGGAACTGGGGCAGAGTCAAGGCAGCCCAGAATATTGATTTTAGCAAGTCAATGAGCATTAAAAAAGTTTGTAATTTTATTTTAAAATACAGTGACATCTTTCCTGTTAGTGAATATTTAGTCTGTCTCAATGATATTGGATACTATAACAAATTTATAGCTGTGTGGTATATCACATTTATTCAGCGGAACTATGTGGTGGCAGCAGACATGGCGTGCATGGCTTCCTGTTCCAAGTGCAGACCAGTATGATAGTCTCATTAGCTCTTGGAAGTGGGCAGCCTCTAACACACAGACTATGATGAAGAAATTTAGGTTGCAGATTAGGAGGAACTTTATGATGAGGAGAGTGGTCAAGCTTTGGAACAGGCTACCTAGAGAAGTTGTAGAATCTCCATCCTTGGAAACATTCAGAAACTGGTTAGACAGACACTTGGCTGGGGTGGTTTAGTCAGGGGTGATCCTGCTTTGAGCAGGGGCTGGATTGGTTGAGCTTGTATGAGGTCCATCTACTTTCCTATGATCCTGTGATTCTATCCAGTACGGGTCAGTGCTATGCATTCTAATTCAGTGTTTCATTGCAATAGCTGGGGGAAATGACTATGTGCTTGGGTCACAGGCAAACAATTGAATCTATGTAATGCAGCTTGATTTAGTTAAACTTGAGATGATTTTATAAAGTTTTCATTTATTTTTTAAACTCATTTTTAGCTTGCCTTTATAACTGCCATTTTATGGACTAGTTCAGAAATCTAGTTGCTATTTTGCTTTCAGTTTGCATTTAGGTATGGGGCCATATACACTTTCAAGCATTAGGATTACCAGTAGACATGAAACGCAGCAATATCACTATAACAAACCAAACTGCCAGCATGAGAGTTAGGGCTATACTTGTATTAGATGCACTAGACACTAGAGGGAGATATTACATATCCTAAGCCAGAGTTGTACATTAGGTACACATCATTTTATATTTTTCTTCCCCTGTTTGCTGATATTCCATTTTCTACATTCCAGGCATTATATTTAGACTTATGTTTTATGTGAAAGCAATAAATAAATGGAACAAAGTTTTTAGGGATACACTTGAAAAAATGTTCTTAATCTTTGCAAGTAAACTGGGTAATTTAGTGTGCTAACACTCCAGGGTATACATCAGAGTTTCAGGGTTGCAGGTGCCGGTGATTCCATCCATCTTCTGTTTAACAGCTTTGTGCTTATAGCACTTAACCAAGAAGTGAGAGACCTCTATTAAATTCTTTTCTCTGTCTGAGAGGATCTGACACCCCATCTCCTACCTCCATGGCAGATAACAGGTACCTGTGTAGAAGGATGAGGAAGAAGAAGCACTCTTCACCTTTGTTGGTGAAGGTGTAACACTGTAACTTTCAAGACCAAATAGGCTAGAGAGAGAGTGAGAAAGTGACTTTAAGGAAGAGCATAACTCTATAGCTACTGGTTAGGGCACTCATCTAGAAGCAGATAATTTGGCTTCTAGTTCCTGATCTCAAAAGAGTTTGTATATTTTACCTTAAACAGTAATTGTGTATAATAGTATAATAATATTTAGGGTTTACCAGGAAATCACCCTGAGATAACCTAAGTCTTATTAAGCACACTTCTGCATCTCTATCATGCCTTGTAATCCTGCCAAAAGCTGTCTACATTGTTGTTCATAGATTGTTAGGCCAGAAGGGACCTTGGGAGATCATTGGGTCCAGCCCCCTGCACCAAGCAGGAAAGATAACTGGGGGTCAGGTGATCCCAGCAAGGTGACTGTCCAGTCTCTGCTTGAATATTTCCATGGTAGGTAATTGCACAGTCTGGACACCCTGACTGTGAAGAAGTTTTTTCTAATGTTGAGCCTAAATTGATCTCTAGGAGTTTGTGGTCATTACTTCTGGTTTTCCCTCTGGGTGCCTTGGTGGCCAGTTGCTCACCAAGCCCTTGATGTACTTGCCTAGTGTAGCAGTAAGCTGCTACCAGGTCCCCTTTCAGACTTCTTTTCTTCAGGCTGAAGAGTCCCAGGTCCCTCAGCTTTTCCTTGTATGGATTGCCTTTTAGGACTATGATCATATGGGTGGCTCTTTTTCGGACTCTCTCAAGCTTGTCCCCATTCTTGTTGAAGTATGGTGTCCAGAACTGGACGTAGTACTCCAGCTGCAGTCTCACCAGTGCTGAGTAGAGCAGAAGGATCACTTCCTTGGCTTTGCTGGAGATGCATTGATTGATACATGCCAGAGTATTATTTGCTCTACTGGCTACAGCATCACACTGCTGACTCATATTCATACTGAGGTCTATTATTACCCCCAGGCCCCTTTCATTAGTGGTGCAAGTAGTTTGGTGCCATCAAGCATGTAGGTGTGTTGGGGGTTGCTTGTCCCAAGGTGGAGAAGTTTACATTTCTTGACTTTGAACTTCCTCAGATCCGATCTGCCCAACTAGCTAGCCTGTCTAGGTTGACCTGTAACTGTAGCCTATCTTAAAGCATTGTTCTTATTGCTTGAGCATGGTACTGAGATATACTTCAGTTTCCCTTGCAGAGTTTTTCTAGGAAGTGGTCTGCCCAAGACTTGTCTATCCTTCCAGCATCTCTTTATTTGCAGCAGTAGAAACAGGAATTGTGATGGAGAAGGGATACAAATCATGAACAGGAAGCTGTGGATTGCTGCCAGCAAACTTCATGTGCTTGCAACATGAAGCATTCAGGTAGAGTACAGACACGTTCCAGACAGAAGTAGATAGGGAAGGTTTGACTTTAGATCCTGAAGGTCAGCAAAGTTTCAAGATTAACGTTGTCTAGAATGCCACCAGAAGCATGGACGGTTGATGAATATGGGTTTTACAGCAAAGGTTCAATACCCGAACTATTAGGATGGACATATCCTTAGTTTTTGGAGCCCAAATGAGTTAGACGGGAGGTAGAAGTTGCTTCGGTTGTAGAAGTTCTGGGCTTGTGCAGCCCTTGATGAAATTTAGTCAAGCAGAGAGGTGAGTTTACATGCCTCCCAGGTTAGGTACTGAAGTTTTAGGATTTTTAATTTTGAACATAGGTACTTCAGTTCCATTGAAGCCCCTTACTGGATCCATAGTAGTTATTCTACTTGACATCCATAGATGTTTCAGCCATTTTACTATATGAGGAAACTGATGCATGAATGCTCAATTACTTGCCCAAGGTCACATGAGGCAATGGAAGAAATGGGGAAAAAGCTGTGACCTGACTCTCAGCCTAATGTCCTATCCACTGAATGGACCTTTGTTTGAATGATGAAATTTAGCACCCAGAGAAAAGGTGAAAAGACATTAAGAGCACACATTTCCTTTGTACTCATAATTCAGAATGCTACTTTGCATTCCAAGTGGTGTAAATATATTACCTTGGTGAGGAACCAGGGAGAACAGGGACTATGTAGCAGGAGAGAACTTGTGGGTAGATGTGGGGAAGAGAAACAGAAATTATGCTGTATAAGGCACTGGAGGCCATCCAAATATTTTTATTCATTATTACTATTTTTATATGAAAAGGAACAGCCTTCCAGGTCTGGTTGGTTGGTCTCAGATAGAGATTTTGGCAAAGTCTAATCCAAATCCATTTATGTGTTTGTATGAGTCTATATGTATGTGTGTGTACATATCCTCAGCCTGTTTGCATAAACTCTAGAATGTGCAGGTCTGTATTTGCTACTGCTCATTTTTACTCAAGCTATTTCACCCTCCCAGCTTTAGTGCAACAAAACTTTTAATCAATTGAACCTTAAACTTCCAAACTTTCTCGTGTTTTTAGAAGGGAATTCATTGGACTTTTTATTGGAACACATGTAAAAATACCAACGAAGTAATTAAAGGACATTTGAAAAGCACAAAAGTTTTTATATAAAAACATGCAAAATTCATTTAATTACATTAACTAAGCTAAACATGCTGATTTTTTAAAACTTGCTAATATTCTTTTGGGGCTATGGTAGTAAAAAAAACTAAAACCAGGAATAAATGTTATTATGACACACAAAAATCTAATTTAATAGAAGCATTTTTTTATTGAAAGACTTTGTCAGAAATGTGTCCAACCCATGACTTGACAATCTGTAAATGCAAGTTTGTTAAAAATAAAATGATGTTCCAGGAGAAATATGTATTTAAAATGGCTTAACCTGCTTATCAACCTCTTGAGAGCTATTGTTCTTATATAGAGTTTCATAGATAATTACAGTTTATGTTATGCTAGTTTCTTTAATTAGCAGTACATTATAATATTTGATTTACTTGATTTATCAGAGAAGTATGAAATACTCTTATATGCAAAAGAAGAGTAATTGATTTGGACTTCTCAGTAGTTTTACATAAAGATGTAAACACATTTCTTCTTTCACCAGTCTTAAGAAGTTTCCCTTCAGATTCTTACTCAGAAATCTTGAACAACTGCAGAATCCAATGTACAATTCTGTGTATTCTGGATTGAGACCTTGGGAGTTTGGTACTTGCTGTTTAGATGCTAATACTGTACGGACTTTTAACCTTTTTTTAGCTAATTGCTTTAATTCTGCATTTTAAGGTGACATTCACCCTTTTACAGAGAGCCAACATGAGATTTAGGCACTACTTCAGTGCCATTTATAACGTAAACTTATAGCTATTTTAGCGTAATGTTGAAGGAACTCCTGATAATCTGAGACATTTCATATTTTATTATAAGTAGTTCTCTTCCCTTTATTTTAGTAGGAAGGGGTGACTGACTGCCTGCTGGCAAGTTCTTCTAGTTTCTCCCTTAGTCGGTCCATCTCCTCTGTATACGGCTTATCCACTGGCCACATTTCCGATCCAGGCACTCTCTGACTGTGGGCAGGATCTGGGCTTGTGTGATTGCAGGATCTGGCCCTGAGGCTCCCTGCATCATTGTGTTCTTTTCCTGCTGTACTGGTCCTATCTCATCTCTTGGACTTCCTGGGCCCAAATTTCTGGGTAGTTCCTGGTGCTTCTGGAATTTCAGGACTTCTAGCCATACAGTCTTTAGCTGTTTCTCAGTCTCCATTAAGGGCTCCTTCAAAACCTTGAGCTCCTGAAAGTGCTCCTGGCATTTGGCTTTAGCCACAGCTATGTGTTCACCAAGCTGCGCACCTAGTGCCACCAGTCTGTCTTCCAGAGGGTGAATAGCCTGTAACATTTGCGGCTTCCTCTCTGCACTCATTGCCACCTCTCTAACCATGCCTGTTTCTAGAAGGGTCTTCAAGGGCTGTATCTCTTCCCCAAGTTGGGCTTTTTCCACCTCCACCCTTTGCAACTGAATTCGTAATGCCTCACACTCCTCAGTTCTGGCCTTTACCTCTGCTTTAAGGGACTGCATCTGGTCCTCCATCACTTTGTAACCTTCCATCTGTGCTCTAATTTTCTCTATTTGCTTTGATAGAATCTTTCCTGTTTCCTCTGACTGGGTATGGCTTTCAATTAACTTGCCCCTTAGCTTGTGCACAAGGTGTTCTGCTTGGCAGCATCACTGTTGCCAACTCTCCAGCTCCTCATGCAAGTGCTCTACCTGGTCCTCCCAACTCCGCAGTTCTTTTTCTATGGCACCTATAATGTATTTTGATATTTCCATCCGCTGTAGAAAATCTGCCTCTTCTGCCATCTGGGCTGCGCTGGCTTCGGGTGACCTTTGTCAAGAACGCTGTAATCTCCTTCTGCATCTTCTCTTCCCGTTTTTTGCTCTTCTCAGCCTCATTCATGATGAGCCATTCCAGAGCTCAAGTCCTTTCAGCCCCTCAGCAATCAGGTACCTGATTTCCTTGGACCCTCCTTCTTTCTTTCCAGATTGCATATGCAGCTCTGAAGTGGCCAGTTTTGCTCCAGCTTGCTCATTTTTAGATTTCACAACTTCTAACTCCCACTCTAAATGGGCTGCTCTCTCCCCTGCTTCATCCACCTGCAACTGCCAGGTGAAAACCTTTTTTTTCAGACTTTCCATAGTCTATCTCTGCTATGATTAACTCCAGACCTTACTTCTTTCCTGGCTGAGGCCTAATGTCTTCCCTTCTACAGTCTCTTGTAGTAGTATTTTCTACCCTCAGCTCTTCCTCCTGAGCTGTGGTGTTGTTGCCTTAGAAAAAACCTCTCTATGTCTCTATTCTGGCCCAAAGATTCATTTCCCTCCTCAGGGACACAGGCTTCTTCCCCATGCACAGCTGACTTCCTGGCCAATGCACCACTTGTCATGGCATGGGGTCCCCAGGAATGGCCGTGATGCCCCTAGGGCTCCATGACCATGCCTGCTACACCCTGCGGGCACCTTCTAATCTTGCCTGCCATGTCTTGTTGGTTGAAATAATGAACTGGGAGGCTGCCACTGAGTCTGCATGGTCACGGTCCTGCTGAACCCCACTAGACCCTGCTGATCTTGGATTCCTTGCTGGGTCTTGCTCAAAGCTGCTTCGTGAGCTTATGAGCTAGATGCATGGTTTATGGCTAGATGCGTGGCTCTAAAACCTTCTCTTTACCATGCCCCATGCCTTGCAGGTGGTATTTAAATATTATTCCTTTTGATGAGGCCTCAGTCTAGCTTGGCCTCCTGTTGTGACTGGGCCCTTGGCCCCTGTAGCTGCGCCCTCTCCAGTGCTGGAATCTCGGCATCCCTGTTTCCACACCCTCTCCAGTGCTGAGCTCTCAGCAGCCCTGTTTCTGTGTCCTCTCTGGTGCTGAAGTTCTACATGGTAGTGTGCCCCAATGTGGCCTCCTCCTCCCCAATTAGCCTTGTCCCCATCCACTGGTCCAAGTAATAATGTAAATATGAGCCCCTGGGTTACAACATAACAATAACAATGACACTGGAGGCCACACTCCTCCACTTTAAGAAGGCAAGCTTCTCCCTCAGCAATGTGTGCCTGCTAGCCCCAGGTACTTTAGGCGCTCCTAGAGCCCAGTCTTACCAGCAGCAGAACAGGCAAACAGCATCTTCAAGCAGTTTTTTCTGCAAAAAGCTTCTTCCCCCTGGCTGCAGCCAAAGAACTAATTCCAGTCATCCCCAACTCTAGGGCTTATATGTGCCCAGGGCCCTGTCATCTTCCAGACAGTTGACCAGGTGCAGGCTAATTCCCTCATTAGTTTGCTGCCAAGGCTACATGCAGCTGTGGAGCACTGCCTAGCTCTCAGGACTCTCTAGCTAAGCTGCTTCTGCTCATAAAGGAGCAGGCACACCTTAGTGCCTTGCAACAGTGCTTCACAAAATGTAATAAAAATAGTATAAGTACGAGCGTGTTTCCAAATGCATTGGGTCGTGTTCTCTCCATAACAGCGCTCCACTTAGTAGAAGAGTGAACAGAAAAGTAAGAGGGTACAAATGTGATTTAAACACCCTAAGTTTCAGGGTTAGCTTAGTGATGCTACCATTTGTAGTTGCTGCTTGCAACTACACTGGTTTAGCTCCCCACTGGTTTAGGTTGATAAAATGGAGCTTATGCCTGTAGAACCTTGGTCCAGAGTAGTGGAGCTTTACTGCAAACCTATATAGTGAGGGAAGATGGGACAGAGGTAGTGTCTCTAGTCACGGCACAGTTAGAATTTCTGAGAGTTACCCTGGGTTAGAGGAATTTTCTGCTAGATATCTGCAGCTGGATTCTAGCCCCTTTATGTAGCTTGAGTGACACAAAGGGGCTGCATCTTTCCTTGAGAACTGGTCATAGTGATTTAGGTGACAAGTATTGAATAATGTACAGGCATTATTTTTTCTCTGACAGTTTTGTTTCATTCTGGGCTGTATTGTGAATATTCAGCACGACTTTGGGCCTGTACCTTGCAATCTGTTCAGCTCAAGCACAGCAGGTAGATGCAACTGTACTGGGGTCACTGGAACCCTATGCATGTGCAGGGGTCTCCCTGCTTGGAGTGTCTTGAAGGATTGAGGATAACATGCCTGTGATGTTTGAATTAAATACACTGTGGGTGCATCTACACATTCATTAGTGTGCCGTAGTTACAGGGCATTAGGTTTAGTACTTGTATAACACAGTACTAAATCAATGCAGAGTAACTGGTGCTACTGTGCAGTAGTGCCAGCACATGGCTTTTTAGTGATGCTACCTGTACAGTAGCTTAATACTATTGGGCATTAACATATTAGCTTGTTTTTTGCCCTGCATACTAATGCACAGTAGAATTAGACTACTGTGCAGTTAGCATCTCATGTAGACGCACCCACTATTGTCTAAGCAGTTTTTGTTTTTTCCTGTATGTTTTTGTGCAAGATTCAGTGATGGAGAGATTAATCCAGTATAAAATCACTTCAGCATTCTGTTCTGCATAATGTCTTAAAACAGTACACTTGAGAACAGCTTTGCTGTGATGATTTGCGATGTTATTATAGAATGATGCATTATTTCTTTTGTAAGGAAGAGAAAGATAAGGAATGTAGATGTAATTCTGCATACAGTGTCCTATGGTGTTTGAAAGCATTTCCCCCCTTTTAGTAACCCATAAATGAAGACCTTATTTAATAAAAGAAAATACATCTGGATTTTCACTCTCTAGAATGCCAAAAGGAATTATTCTTAAGAATTGGTCTGGTTGGGTTTCTGTATCCTTTTTGAAACTCTGGCAGTTCAGTACCCGAGTGTATTTCTTACTGAGCAAAGCTCAAACAGAGAGGAATAAAATGGACACTAGGGCAAAAGTTATTTCACTATGGACTTTGATTTCTCTAAAGGTTTGTAAAGTAGCTAAGCCAAAAAAATTGGGGGGAGAGGGGGACTTGAAAACCCAGGTTTTAATGGTCTGTCCTGGAACATGTTTCTTTTGAAAGTAAAGGTTATTGAATATATTGGGTGGGATTCTCAGCTGAAAAAAATTGTCGTCATTACCTTCACTGGGCCTTAGAATCTGCTTTATTGTATATCTTCTGTATCTTGAACCTCAAATTTTTTGAGGATGTTTAATATCCATTTCAGATGCATGTAAAGAGAAGTTTAAGACAGCCTTGTATGCCTGGACTGGTAACATTTCATTACAGTTTTGTAGGCACAAGTAAAGAAGTTAATGTGAAAAGTGAGTGTGTGGGGGTGGGTGGAATAGATATTTAGCTTCAATCTGTTGATACCAGAGCTGTGACCAATGAGTTGCCCAGGGCTTGCCACGTGGTTTTGGGTTTGGGTTTTTTTTTGGTTTTTTGGTTTGGGGGGGCGGGGAGTGGTAGAAAGGCTCCCTCTCTTCCTTCCCTACTCCTTCCCTCCCTCCCTCTCTCTCTCTCTCTCTCTCTCAATACTATACTGCCAGCCATCTGTTGATAATTACTGTCCAGTCTCTGCTGAGAACTTGTGATATTTAATATTTCCTCACCACTTGAACAAATAAGCGATAATAACTGCAAGGTACTTGACCACAGGAGTAGAAAGATGTATAGCATGAAAGAGTCAGTGTACACCTTGGTTTATGAAAACAACCCCATTTTCTATTAGAGATTAAGATAAATCCCAGTCCTTGAGGACTTGGAGAATAGGTACATTGAGTTGCATAGTATCTCAGGGAAAAATAGTTAAGATTTTCTAAGCCACAGAGCTTGAAAAATACTCAATCCATTTTTAAGTGTTTTAGTATTTCATTTTCACTATCTTTATTTAGATTTATAATGACTTTCCAACATTTTACAAGTGGGAAACTTTTCAATCAGCTACCCTGAGAAAATCTTTCTGCCAAATATAACCATTTTGTCTTATCTGCAAGCATGAACACTAGAAATGTTTACCCTTAACACTCAATTTCACACAATAGAAATGATGTAAAGGTCTTTAAAAAACAACCAGACCAGTGAAACCATGAAAACTATCTGAAATTGCTGTAGAAACTTTGTGAGTGCTCTTTCATTTATATCAATAATAAAACAAAAATTGTAGTAGGATCTCGGCCCATTGTCAGGGGTGACCTAAACTACCCAGACATTTGCTGGGAGGAGCAGACAGCTAGGACTGACCGCTCGCGTAGGTTCCTGGCTGTATTACAGGACCTTCACCTTTTCCAGGAAGTGCACAGCCCCACTAGGGGTAACGCCTTGCTGGACCTGGTCCTGGCCATGGGTGAGGGGACTGCAGGTCCTTGACCACCTGTGCAATAGCGATCATCACCTGCTGGATTTCACTATCCAACACAGGGTGTCATAGGCTTACACCAAGGCTATAGCTCTTGACTTCAGAAGGCCCAACTTCAATGAGCTTAGGAGACTAGTGGGGGAGGCACTGAGGGCCCAGAAGGTAGAGGAGATGGGAGTCCATGAGGGGTGACTGTACCTTAAGGGGGCGATCCTCCAGACCCAAAGGATAACAGTCCCTGAGAGAAGCAAGGGGGGTAAGAGTGCTCAGAAACCCCCTTGGCTCAGCAAGGGCATTCAGCAATGTCTGAGGACTAAGAGGGGAGCATACAACCAGTGGAAAGGAGGAGTTATCACCAAGGAGGAGTACTCCTCCTTGGCCCGTGAGTGTAGGAGGGCTATTAGGAAGGCCAAGGCAGAGATGGAACTCAGGCTAGTGTCCAGGATTAAGGACAACAAAAAGTCCTTTTTCAAGTACATTGGTAGCAAGAAGAGGGCACCAGGCAATGTAGGGCCCCTGCAAGATGCAAACGGTAATTTTGTGGCTACGCCAGACAAGAAAGCTGATATTTTTAACAGTTTCTTTGCCTCTGTTTTCTTGAACAGGGACCGGGACATCCCACCTACCAGAGGAAGGGACAATCTCTGGGATAGCTCTGTCAGGTCTTCAGTCAGTGCAGATGTAGATAGGGATCTTCTGTCAGGGCTAGACATTTTTAAATCTGCAGGTCCAAATGCCCTCCACCCAAGGGTGTTGAGGGAGCTGGCGGAGTCATCATGGAGCCCTTGGCCTGACTATATGAGCATTCGTGGTCATCTGGCCAGGTGCCGGGGGATTGGCAACTGACTAACGTGGCCCCAATGTTCAAGAAAGTGTGGAAGGAGGACCCAAGTAACTTTAGGCCTGTAAGCCTCACCTCGGTGCTCGGGAAGATCTTGGAGAGAATCATCAGGGAGTACATCTGTGGGGTGCCAGCAGGGGAGATCATGCTCAGGGGCAATCAGCATGGGTTCATCAAAGGCTGGTCTTGCCTGACCAACCTGATTGCCTTTTATGACCAAGTAACTAAACCCTTGGATGAT
>NW_017729033.1:34559123-34565232 GCF_001723915.1 Gavialis gangeticus | reverse complement strand
TTTTACAGTTAGGGTGGCCAAAATCTGGAACCAACTTCCCATGGAAGTGGTCCTCGCCCCTACCTTGGGCAAATTCAAGAGGAGGTTGGATGATCACCTGTCTGGGGTCTTGTTAACCCAGCATTCATTCCTGCCTGTGGCAGGGGGTCAGGCTAGATGATCTGTTCAGGTCCCTCCTGACCATAGCTACTATGAAACTATGAAATTGCTGCCAATTTTAGCACAGGTATTTCATAAACATACTTTAAAGCAGCACTTTTGTACCTACTTATACATAGTACAAACTATTTTTTTTGCAAAAATATTTATTTATATATATAGAAATAAATATACCTCTACGGGGCTGCCTTGTGACTGATATTTTTTACTTGACAGTACAAAACACACCCTACAATTACATCATTGTTATCCCATTACCATAATTGCACCATACATGTGCTCCCTTGTACCCATGCATCTGCATCCCTATCACCATCTTCTTGAACCACTACCATCATAAGAACTGCCTCTCTTCCCTCTACCTTACCCTCTCCTTCCCATTCTCCACCCCCAACAATCCCTCCATTTTTCTCCCCAGTCTTTAGCCCAAATCATCTTTGTCATTCTCTTCCTCCCTGTCATCCTCATTGCTCACCCCCTCTTTATTGATATCGTTAGCCTCTTCCTCATTGTTGTCACTGTCTTCTCTGAAGGTTTCATTTCTGAATAGTTTGGGCCAGCATTTTCTCTTTCATGCATCCTCCACTGTCTTTTCCCCATTGTCTTTTCTTATCTTCCTGTGGTACACCTACAGCTCACTCACTTCTATTCTGATGCAGTCCTTGACTTGGAGGCTCACATGTCTGTATATGAGCAGGTTCCTGGTCTTCCACAGAGTGTTCCCAAAGCAGAAGATGAACTGGTCAAAGCAGGCTGTCGGGGCCCCTTGCTGCTTGGTCAGATATCCAAACAGCACCACCTCTCTGGTTAGGGTCTTGACCCCTGTTGCTATCATGAAGAATACAGCTACTCTCCTCCACACCTCCCTGGTGTATGGTTGAGAGGAGGCGGTCAATTGCTTCCTTCTTCCATTGGCAAGTTTGCCTGGAGCAGTTTGATGGGCCTCTCTGCCCCTCTCTGTGTCTCAGCACCTGCACAGGGAGTGCCCAGTGGGCAACCTGCCAGTTCAAGTCCCTGTGTTCCTTCTGCAGGGCCTGACTAAGGAGTTCTATGACACCTTCTCATGGCTCACTACACCTATAACAGACTTAAAGCACTCAGCCAAGAGTTTGGCCATCAGTTTATAGTCAAAGTTCAGGAGTGTTGTGGGTCTCCAGTTCTTCAACTTCTCCCTTGTACAAAAGGGTTATGAGGCCTGTTTGATCCCAGTCCCCAGGTGGCCGTCCTGCAGTCACTCTCTATACACCTCCAGCAGGTCTGGGCATACCTGGTCCCAGAAGGTGTCATAGAACTCCTTAGTCAGGCCATCTGCCTAGGAGTTTTACTGTTCTTCAAGCTGTGGAGAGTCTTGGTGGTCTCCTTCAGCATCCACTCCTCCACCAGCCTCTGGACCTCATCTCCCCCAAGGGCCTGGGTGAGTCCCTATAAGCAGTCCCTCATGGCCCCTAAGTCCTCTTGGTAGAAGGTGAGTAGAAGATGGACTGGTAGCTCTTGGTAGAAGGCTGCTGCCATTTCCAAAATCACTTTGTTCAACTGGGGCTTGCCCTGGCTTCATTCAGTAAGCTGGTCGTGGCTTCCCTCCTGGTCGTCTTCAACCTGCCAAAGTAAGCAGACTGCTCTTCTCTCTCTTCCACCCAGGGGGCCCTGGCCAGGAAGAATTTTTTCCTGGTCTGTTCCCTGTACTGGGTTCCAATCTGAGCTTCCACTTTCCGCATGGCCTCCCTCATGTCCCAACCCCAAGCCACCTGCTTGTGCAGGCTCTGCAACTTGTGGTTCAGGCACTCACAGTGCTTTCTCTGGATACAAGGTTTTCTCTTGCTGACTTGTTGGAAGAAGGCTCGTGCACTCTCTTTTACATTGGTCCACAACTCTGTGCTGTTCTGATACATAGCTCTGATGGTCCTCCACCCTGCATAGCACTGTCTGAACTCCTGCTGGATCTTTTCATTATCCAAGAAGCTTATATTCAGCTGCCACGCTCCTCTGTCTCTTTTGGGATGCACCCCCATCTCTGACTTTATTGTCAGAAGGAATGGCATGAGAAGCAGACAGGCTTGGATTCAGCTTTCACTAGAATCCACCCCTTGGGGAAGAGGATGAAGTCTGTGCACAACTTTGTCTGCCCTGTGGAGTCCACCCAGGTGAAGTTTTTCTTGGGCTCTTGGGCTTCCTTTCCCAGATCCACCAGGCTGTGGTCACAGATAAGCTACTTCAGCAGCGTGGAGGAACTGTCCAGGCCCATTTTTGGCCTCTGCTAATTCTGCCTCCCTTGGCGATGATGCAGTTGAAGTCTCCTGTGATCACCACTGGTTGGGTATTGGTCATTGCCACAGCCATATTGTCTAGGAAAGCACACATGGCTTTTTCTTTGTTGGCTGGGGCAAACATTTAGAAGGTCAAATTTCCCTCTCTTTGTTTCAAAGGTGTTTGCAGCAGCCTGCTTCCAATGATCTCTCTATGCTGTAGAGGTCTCACTTTGTGTTCGTTCAGCAGGATAGCGATCCCCACTGCTCTATTGTAATTTGATCCAGACCATAAGGAACGGCCAGGCGGGCAGCATTTTTCAAACAAAGCATAGTTTTTGGAGGTGGACAAGCCACATTCCTGGAGGCAGATGATATGTGCTTGCAGCTGGTCCAGGCACTGTGGTATGGTGTCCCATTTCTCTTTCCTTAGCAGGCTTCTCACATTTACTAAGGTTATTACAATCCCCATGATAAAAGCTTAGGCATTCCCTGGGGATTTCTCCTGTTCTTCCCAGGTCTCCATTTCTGAGCTGGAGTTTTCTACAGCTTCTAGGGTTCCCTCCAGATCCCCTTTTTGAGGGTCCAGTTTCTTCTTTTCTCTCTTATCCTCCCTGTCCATTCTTGCAATTTCCTCAACCATCTGCTTTAGGGTGCACTAACTGTCCTGGGAGGAAGTCAGGTTCTCCTTTCCAGGGGAGTTCCCCTCCTTTCCCATCTCCTCTTTCCCAACCTTCTCTGCCTCCTTTTTTGTTGCTGCCAGAGGAGCAAGGACTTGTGTGTGTGTTGTGGGGGGGGCATTATTCTGCTGGGGTTTCTGTAATCACCTCCTATTTGTTTTTTGCCTTATTTGTAAAGGAGTCAGGGCAATCTTTAAACACATGACCCTCTTCCCTGCACAGATTGCAGTGCCAGTCCTGCTTACAGTCCTTGGCTTCATGATTTTTTCCTTTGCATGTGGCACAGATTTTTTTTTGGCCATTGTGCCATGAAAAACCCCTACTCATCACATTTGCAGCAGAGTTAGGCTGTCCCTGTTAAGAAAATAAAGCCTCTGTGGGGGCCCAGGGATACCACTGAGAGGAAGTGCTGTACCTCACTTGGATTCTTAGACATGCTTTTCAGCATTGTCCTGGCTTTCCAGATTCCAGTCTCACACTCAACTTATCTTGGACTTCCTCTACTTTTCCTACTTTCTCACAGTGTCTTTTAAGCCACAAACTTATATTCTCTTCTTTTTTTTTTGACTGGAGTACATCTGGATTGTACTCAGTCTCTCTTTCCTTGTGTCTCCCCAGCAAATTGAAAAGCCTGCAGCTAGGGATTTCCCTCAGCTATCTGAAGCTGTTGCCAAAAATCTGATCTGCTCTTTGTATCCCTGAAGCCCAGTTCCCACTCTGCCCCACCCAGCAGGCAAAATAGCCAATGCAAATTCCTAAGGTTTACCTTCAGCAGGTCCTGTATGATCTGGACTAAGAAATCTTCTCTCTCCATTGATAACTTTCTTGGGTGCAAATGTCCTGTCTTCAACCAGAATTCTCACCAGGAGGCCTCTTCTCCTTATCTGCATGTTGTCTTGTGGTCTTCTGACCTGGGGTCCAGCGACTCCTGGTTTTGGGGTCCCAGCTCCCCCCACATGTGATCATTGGGTGCATTAAGGTTCTGTATCCAAACTGGTAAGAAGAGATACTTACATATAGTGAAAACTATGCATGACATTTGCCCAAAGCCACAGGCGTCATGATTACCATATATATAGTTCATTGGGCTCAGCCGCAGCAGAGTCAAGAGTGTTTCAAGCCACTGTGACACCATGGCTTAGCATTGCTCAGTATAGACAATCATAGAAAATTAGGGTTGGAAGGGACCTCAAGACGTCATTTAGTCCAGTCCCTATTCCAGCCACCAGCGGGAGGGTTCGGGATTAACAGAGTGGTTGGAAGTAAAAAGGTAAGAAAGGTTTATTGATTTAACAGACACACAACTACGCATAGTATAACAAGACAACAATGACAGACAATAAAATTTTGAGTGGGCAACTTATTGGCAGTCTCCTCTGATGCTCGGTATATGACAAGCCTCTCAAAATTTAGTGAAGTCAGGTGTCCCTTATCTGCGCTGTCTAAGGGGTACTGGTAAGGACCCTGGTATTCAGTTTTCAGGCTCCTTGAGATCTACTGGCCCACCAAACCCCAGTCAGCAGCTTCTCTTTAAAATGTTAGTTTTCTTTACTATGCTGTGTCTTCTTTCTGCTGATTCCTGGATGTGTTCGCAAATGTATGACTTTTGAGCTATGCTGTTGGCTCCAGCCACTCACAATCTTACACCATGAATTTTCTTTATATGACTAACTAATAGCAGTACAAGCCTTCGTGTTTTCCTTATATGATTAATTTTAGCTGTGCCATTGCTCACAAGACCAGCCTTAACCATTTTTTTTTGAAACTTTTAACTAAACTCTTAGCTATAGCATACATTTTACAATGCATGAACAAACCACAAGGAAACACCTGGTCTAAACATCACAGAGCATTCAGCAAGCACCTTACCACACAGACACTACTATCATCTATCAGACTCTACCCTTTGCTTGCTGAAGCACTGTGATGGCTACAGTTGAGATGCTAGAGCTACATGTGCTACATCAGGGAATGGGGAGGGATCTTTGAGTTTAACTTGCATAGCATGGACTCGTGAATTAACAGATTTACAACACTGTTAAAACACTATTTAGCTACTGCTACTAGGGCAATACAAAGCACTATAACACTTAATGTGGTCAGCCACGTAGTTGAGGTAATATACGGTGACATGCGAACAGCACAAATCATATTGTACTATTTACATGGCTTAGGCACATTGACAACCAAACTGATGATTCGCCCACCCACCCGAGCAAGGAGGGCCAATTGAGTGCCTTGCTGAGCTTTTGCCTCAAGGCTCCGCAGCTTACCTTTTATTTCATTCTATTTTTTTAACTGGCATGTCTACATTTGATACCCAAGAAGTGGGTATCATAAAGTTGAGGATTATGGTCTTAGAAGAAATTTCTAGCTATTTTAGGGCAATAGTACCGTTACTTAATCATAGCAGAGCAATGGCTCTATTTTTAGTTCTTAAGCAACATGAGCTACACAATGTCTAGGTGGTACTATTTTTATACTAAGCGATCTGGTCTTTCCTAACAAACACGTTGCCTTATTGTTACATATGACACATTAGGTAGTTTGTGTATGCAGGTCATATTGGGTGGGTTAAGAGAATATCTTTTCTATATTGTTCTTAATTTAATTAAGATGTTACTGATTTGAACTAGGGGGGATTGTGCTACATACCGAGGGCCATCTGAGGTAACTATCCTCTATATGGGGCGATGCAGATTTTAGTCTCAAAGGCATCTTCTTCCTAGCCTTGTGTTAAGCAAATAAGCAGTCGTCTAGCTTCTATTTTTTACCCCGTGCACCAGGAAGGAACACTCTCCTTTATTATAGGAAGCTATTCCTTATTCTTAATGTTGTTTATTACCTGGGAAAAATGCATATTTAATGATAACTGAACTTGTGCACAAGTAGTACTCCAGGTTTGCTTTTTATCTGCTCTAAAAGCAGTGTTAATCATGGCCTAGGCAAGATGGGGGCTGTCTTTAATCTTACATCTGTTATCAATTTGTCAGTGTGCTCTAAGGTTTTTCCTTTGAGCATGTCTCC
>NW_017729033.1:34549923-34554123 GCF_001723915.1 Gavialis gangeticus | reverse complement strand
TCCCTATTATTAATGTTGTTCATTACCTGGGAAAAATGCATATTTAATGATAACTGAACTTGTGCACAAGTAGTACTCCAGGTTTGCTTTTTATCTGCTCTAAAAGCAGTGTTAATCATGGCCTAGGCAAGATGGGGGCTGTCTTTAATCTTACATCTGTTATCAATTTGTCAGTGTGCTCTAAGGTTTTTCCTTTGAGCATGTCTCCCCTAGTGAGCAGCCCTACTGCTTGTCAGAGATTGGTTGTTCCTTCAGCATTTTTCTGGGATTTGTCTAAGTTCTATACATTCATAGCTGAGTTAAGTCTGTCCCAAAGATAACTTGGAGCATCTCTTCGTCGGTGAGACCTAACTGTATTTGTGGAATGGAAAATGGTCGGCCATTCCCACCTAAGTAACTTTTCAGCCACACGGGCTCCTGCTGAACAGCTTGGAAAGGTAGCTTGAACATACTGTTGTTCCAGTCTGAATAATACTTGGGCAGTGAACAATGAAGCATTTAGGAAGGTTGGGGTTTTAACCTGTGACCACCACTAGGGTGTGGTGTTATACACGGGCGGTGCTGGGGCCTCCCAAGGGGAATGGCCAAAGACAATGGTGAACACCCTGTCCCCTCACAACTTACGTTTATCTTTCCTCCTTTGGGAGCCTGCAACCATGCTTCACTTCTTAAAGAGCGGAAGAGCTCCTACGGTCGCTCATGGGGACAGTGTTGTACCAGGTTGGTGAAACGGCATTGTCTTGGCAGATTCATAGCACTAATTTGCTTTAGAAATCTTATCAGTATAAAAAGATGGGGATGAGTGAGGGAGACTTGCGGGTACAGCCTCCTTTTAGTTGTATTAAAGTGGGTACCATTCTACTATGCTTCTGTGTAGGTATGATTTACAAACTATGTAATAACTTCGCTGCAACCGGTAGTGTGCCTTCCCACCTGGTGGGCCTTACACCACTGATAGAGAGTTGTCAGCCATAGGAATGGGAGGGGGTAGATTTTCCCATGAACACAGTGGCTTGAGAGACTAAACAGATGCGGAATGCATCCTTGGGGGTACAGACTCAGGGGCATTGAGCTCAATGGGGTTTCCTTCAGGAAGTATGCAACAACAAACCTATAAATGAGCAGTGCTACAACAATTACTTTCTCTCCCACAGTTAGCCATTCCAACCTTTAGGTAGGGAATAGACCTAAGATAATAACCGGTGCCGCAGGTGCACTGACAGTTACCACCGTGCCAGTCAACTATTCTGTTTCTCCTGCTCAGAGGCCAGGATTTTACCTGCTTTGGGGTAACAGGTTTCTTCTAATATGGATACTGTGGCTGGACTACATGAAGGTTATCTGAGCGCGTTTCCAGGGGATGCTCTTCAGGATGAGGCCACTCCTTTAGATCTTCAGGAGTAAGTTTGTTAACATCTGGGTAATAAGAAGGATAGTAGACACGCCTTACTCAAGAAACACAATAAGGCATTAGTGAAAAGAATACAGTTATAACAGTCTACCACTTCATGGTGCTAGCTGATTCAGACAGGTGATAGAACAGGACTTGTCTTCAATAGCAGGCTTAGTTAGAAATGGCTACGGCCACGCTTGTGGACAGATCTAATCTGTAGGAACAAGACAACAAGGAGCTCAGCTCCTGTTAGATGAATTTGACTTAAATACTCACCAGGTATTATGCATATCTTTTACTAATAATGTCCCTTCCCATTTATCTCCCTGAGGATGTTTCATTACCACTCAATACCCTGCCTGGAGATTTCCTAGGTCACTACCCCTAGGTTGCTCTACTGCTGGCTCATGGGGACCACCCAATCTAAAGGCCTGTTGCATAGGGCTACCTCCTGGACGAGGCCAGTTATTGGCCCAATTGATAGCTCGATCCAGGTGCAAGTCTTAGTTCTTAAGAGCTGGGCCAGTGGCCAACCGCAAATTGCATTTGAGGATGCCATTGGCTTGCTCTACTAATCCATTAGATTGCGGATGGTATGGGGTGTGATATGTCTATAAGATGCCATGTTTTGCGGTCCTGTCATACATAAAATGATTGCAGAAATGAGGGCTATTATCACTCTGTAATTCAGTACGTGGTGGATACATGGCCAACAAAGTTTCCAGTGCTGCACAAGTGTCTTGGGCAGTAGCTCTCGCTGAGGCATGGGCAAACGTTATCCCGGTGATAACCTTTATGGCTACAAACACGTACTGTCATTTACGGGAAGTTTGAGGGAGGGGGCCTATGAAATCGCATTGCTATACTTGCCATGCTGCCTTTTCTCCATGTAATGACAACGGGACAGTCGGGAAAGGTTTTAGTTGCATTTTGACCTCTTGGTAGGTGATGCAGCCATTTACTATTTCTTGTGCTTCTTTCTTAGTTACATGAATGCCTCAAGATGCGGCCAAGTGGGCGGTTCCATCATGCCTGGAGTGCCCGTGTTGTCAGTGTAGCCATTCTGCGGCTTGTTCTCCAGGTGTGCAGTGGGAGGAGGAATTGGGCAATGTTGGAAAAACTGTTCTATTTTCTTCTTCAACATACAAGGTTTTAACACCCTCTTCCCTGGTTAGCTGATCAAGCCACCTATTCTACTTTGCCTCTGGGCCTTTCCTCACCGTATTCTCATGCGCTGCACTCACATGTTGGATGTGTAGAGGGAGCTCATTTTGGGCTAACTTCTACAAGGTCTTCTATTACTCATGGCTCTAAATGTCTTGTCTTCATTTTTTTAAAGTTTCCTTTGTTCCATAGGGGTAGCTATTTAGTGCATTTCTTTACTACCATCTAGGAGTCACTATAAATATAAATGGGCTTTATAGGATGGGGACTACTTAGCCAAGGTGAGCACTGTGCTGAGCTTGGTAAATTGTGTGCTTTTCTGAGGCCTTGTACCACCACTTGTTTGCTGTCTCGAATCCTCAAGGCAACTCCTCTCTAGGCACAACCTCGAGTAGACCTGTCTGTAAACTAGACTTCAACACTGCCCAAGACCTCCATCTCAGGTGAGAAAGGAGGTGCTTCCTTGATGGGTGAAGGTTTACTGCAGCTTGTTTTGTCATGATAAACATTAATTGTACTTTCTGTGACCCTTTCTGGGTGGGGCTGGAGCCCAGAGCCAGCACCTGTCTTGGACAAGCAGTATAAAAAGCTGACCTGTCAAGCAGTTCAGGGCTACTTACCCTTAGGAGCTTCTGGGACCCAGCCAATTGGTACCTGGGGACGCTACCCCTAGTGCCAGCTGGACTGCTGAAGCAGCCCTGGGAGTTCCCTGCCCCCTCTACCCACTGCAGCAGTCTGGCAGTGGGGGCTACTGCCTGGCTGTGACCTGCTGCACACCTGCCAGCCCTGGATGGGGACTGCACAGCCAGTAGAGGCATCCACCCCTCTGGGCCAGCTGCCAGTGGGCTGTAGCTGGAGAGTTGGCCTTTGTGCGGCACTGCTGCCATGTGTGCCTCTGCTCGACCATCTGGGCAGTTGTCACCTGGAAGATGTGCTTTGAACTGTTAAAGCATCTCCTCCTGACCCCAATTGGCCAGGAGGTCAGCCACCTCCAGCTGGGTCCAAGGTGTCAGCTCTGAGCAGGTAGAATGCTGCCACTGGTATTCCGTAGCAGGAATTCTGGTGTTCCCTATTTGAAAACTGAAAAGTCCCTGATAAAAAAATGACAAAGCCACTCTGCAAAGTAATCCCAAATCCATGTTCCTCCACAATTAAAACAAAAGACCACTAGAGAGAAAAAAAGAGTGAGACAGAGAGACAGTAATCAGTTGGGTAATGTTTTATTGAGATATCTACAATGTTAAAGCAATTTGGAAGACTACCAGTGTCTCTATCATAATAATAAAGTTCTAAATACATGTTCCATGAATTCATAAATATATGTTTTGCTGCCCCCCACAGGGGCTGTGGTCCCCCCTCAGGGGCCGCTGCCCCCCACAGGGGGTTACACCCCCACAGGGGCTACAGCCCGTGCAGGGCCCACATGCCACACTACATCCCCGCTTGCTCCCTCATCCCCCTGGATTGCTGCCCCACCTGGCCCAATTCCCCGCCAAGTGCTGCAGCCCCCCCGATGGCTGCCCCACCCAGATCCACCCCCCTGCTCCCCCAGATCCTCCAATGGCTATCTCACCCAGCCCCACCCCCCACTTGCACCCCTAGTCCCCCATGGCTGCCCCCCCAGCCTCCAGCACTTAAAAAAA
>NW_017729033.1:34526135-34549323 GCF_001723915.1 Gavialis gangeticus | reverse complement strand
GCTGCAAGAGGCACGAGTGGGCTTGTCTGGACGTGCCCATGGAGGTGACATGCTGAGAGACGGAGCAACAAAAGGATTCTGGGTGAACTGTTTGGGGCCCCATTTGGTGATGTTTGCTAGACCTTTAAGACTTGTGAAGAAACAGAAATAATTAGGAAAACAAAGGCATAGCTCAGCTGTGGGAGTGAAGAGGAAGTTCAAATGTAGTGGCTTACCATGATATGAAAAAACATCACCATTGATGGGGACTGAGCACCATGGACACTACCATATAACTTATTCAGATGGCCTGCACTAATCTATCCTTGTGGTAGGTTCAAATCAGTATGTTTGCTCCATATGGACCATGTGTTTTTATCATCATGCTCAATGTTGGCCGCATTTAATCAACTGCAGTAGTTGGTTTACATTGCAGACCACCCGTTGCTTTTGGCAGTAGTTTAACAACAGAAAATATACTTAATGAGGTTTCCGTGCATACTATTATAAGATGAGGAACTTTTTCTTCAATGTTGACTGGGGGGAAAACCTTGTTTTGTATTTGAGTAAATATGATAACTTAAAATGTTATTTTTTAAATTATTAAATTAAAAGAAAGTGCAGACAGAAAATACAACCATGTTCAAGGCTGCATGCAAAAGGAGTTATGCATCACTTCTGCACTGCATGTTAATAAAGAGGAAAAAAATAGCAACACACTGGGTGCATCTACACATGCAATTAATGCTAAACAGTAAGCTCCAGGGCAGTTTGAGCTGGAGTAAACTACTCCTGGGTGCAGTGTCTAGATGTGCACCCAGGACAGTAGCAATTTGAACTGGGGTGGAGTAAGCCTGGCAGGGATCATTGGGGTTCAGTCTTCTATTCTGCTCCGGGTGGCAGTGTTGTGCAATACAGGGGCTGGTTAGGACACAAGGGTGCTGAAAGTGCAGAACTGTGTGACTAGGTAGCAGACAGGAGGGCTGGGCTGGGCCGGGCCAACCAGGTGCAATTTATGCTCGTGGTCAATGTCTATGTGTGCATTTAATCACAGCAAATACCCCGGCATAGTAGTACTGTTCTTGACAGTACTATTTTACTGTAGCATTAGAGTACTGTTCTTGATAGTACTATCTTGACAGTACTATCTTACTGTAGTGTTAATTAGTTTACTGCAGCCTAATAACATGGCATGTGTAAACAGTGACACTTTACTCCATAGCTAATTAGTCTACTCTGAAGTTGTATGTGTAGATGTGGTCACTGTTATTTAAAGAAAAATAATTGATAATGGACTCCTGGGAAGTTGCTGTTTGTGCTATTGAACATTTTCTGTTCATTACACACCTGATTCCCTTCTCCATTTATCTAGTTGCTCTGGCTTAAAAATAAAACCTGATCTGGAGGGTGGACTGTTAGGTTTCTGCTTATTTGCCAGAAAATATGAATGGTGCACAAGATGATTAAAAATAATAAATCAATGAAAGATGCATGGGGTAAGTCTGTGTGTCAGAGGTGTTAGTTTTAGTCCATGCAACCTTTTTTCTTTTTGCTGTCAGAATGCAACAAATATTAACTGCTAAGTCTATACTTCATTGAATAAATATTTGTGTAAATTCACACTGTGAATATATGAAGTGCTTTGATGGGCAAAGAGGAGTATTTCCCCATGTACTTGTTTCTTTTTTACATGAAACTCCAGTACTGTATGCACTGACCTAACTTTCACACTCATGCTGTTACACATCAGCTTGAATCCTAGGGGTTTTTCAAAACTAGTTTATAGTTGAATTGCTGACCAAAATATAACAGTTCTACTGCAAAACAGCATTTCCCATGTAAGCACGCAGAACCAGCACCTGGTTGTTTCAACTAGTGTCTCTGAAAAAGGCTGTTTTCTTTTAGCGTATTCTATTCCCCAATCTTCTTTATAGCAATAATTTATCTGATATATAGAACGCAAAAAATTGGTCTTATTGCAGCATCTAGAATTCTACAGCAGACAGCTCCTTGGTTCCAGATTTTTAATTTTCCAAAGGATTTCCCTTATTTCCTATGTTTTGCTATCAGCTTTGTAAACACTCTAGGGCAGCATCCAACTATCAATCTATATGCACAAATAAATAGGGAGTGCGTTTAAAAAAAGAACCAGTGACCATGCTGGTCCCAACTAGAGGCCTATGGAACCTTGTAGTAGGTTACATATCTCAGGGTCTGCTGCCTAGCTGCAGGCAGTAAGAAAAGAATTGAAGGCCTTGGCAGAAGAACTAATCCAGGATGGGGACAATGGGCTGGCTCAGGGGAACTTAAAAGACACCAGGGAAGGGAGCTGAGGAGGAGGGAGAGAAGGTTGTGGGGCTAAAGGTGGCAGTGTTGATCCAGGGTGCTATCTTGGGGTCTGGGAAAGATTGGAGGGTGAGTTAACCCTGAAGGGTGTGAGTTAACCCTCTATTGTTTATGTATTAATTTGGTTGCAGATTAATGGATTATGTTGTATCCTGTGGGTCAAGTTTGCCCAGGGAAATAAAGACTGTGTTATATGAACTGACAACCTCACTACAAACCTATATCCCTGACTTTAGAATTACTGTGTTTTAGATATCAATCCAAATCTGACCCTAGTGACATGTTGAGCTAGGATGAGTAAGTCATGTTGGTTTATCCTCCAATTGCACAAAGGCAGCGAAGTGGATAATGCCATGTCTAACCACCTTTGACTCCCCAGTCACAGTGACCAGATACCCTCCCATTTATGGGTGAGCCTTTGGCTTATGTCTGGAACAAGACTCAGCTGCTTCTTTGGAACTGTAGCAGGATACCTTAGCCACTACATTTCTTTCTCATGCTAATGCAACTAGCAGCAGCATCACCTCACATAGTATCTTATTATATGAATAGGCACATATTTTTATTAAGTAATTTTTGTGTGCTATTGTCTTGAATTCACTACTACTGAAAACACAAAAAAGAGATATCAGAGTGTGGAGCAAAGGCCCCCTTAACATGGGCCTACATTTGTTTGAACTTTGTACTGACATTTTTCACTCAGCATAATTGCTGGATAAACTAACTATTCCCTATGAACAATATGTTAGACAGGTCTGGCCTTCTCTTCTACTAATAAATTATCCCCAGGCAGATCACAACTTTTATGAGTTTGTTAGCACATGATAGTCACCATCTGTCGCATGAGATTTGTTTATGTCCTTGAAATGAATGGCTTAACCTTTATACAAAGAAGGGATACCAGAAGAAATCATTGTGTCACTATATTCTTAGGAGGAACAATTTTGGGAGATGCAAAAGTGAATCTTAGCATGTAAGTTCTTTAAAGAAGGGACTGAGTTTTCACATGTCTGTATATGCCTAGCACAATGAAGTTCCAGTCCTAATTGTGACATCTGGACACTGGTACAATGTAATTGATAACAAGTAGTTTTCATAAGCAAGCCTAAGAAATGGTAGGTTATTTTTAATTTTTGCCTATCCTCTTTTGTGCAAGACAGAAACATCATATTTGGCTTTTTATAATTTGTATGGCTTTCACAGAACAAGGGAAAAGAGAATAAGTCAGACTATGAGATTTGTTACTAAATCAAATAAAAAAAAAACTCCCAGCAATTCTTATGGGATCTCTTTTGAAATCTTATAATAGGTTTTTAAAAAAAATGAAATACTGAAATCTTGCCAGTTTTTTCAGTTGGCAAACATTTAAACCACGTTGCTTGTTAGCTGAAATCCTCAATACTTTTCCTACTTTTTGATAGAGAAATTGAACTTTTCATGAAATCAGTTGTGAAATGTAAAAAAATAAGGGAATTTTGACCAATTGTACAACATATGAGCACTTTGACTCCCTTTGTGTTCATTATTAAGTTATGCCACAATTTGAAAACCGAGTACCTACATTTAGGCACTTAAGGCTCTTGGCAGATATAGTGGGATCTGAGAAATTTTGTGTCCTGGATAGCCTTGAGCCTGATTCGAGGTCTGGGACTGTCCCATGGGTGATGCTAAAAGTTAGTAGAATTTCACTATTGGTTGGGACAGTGCTGGATCTGGAGATGTATGCCACATTTCAATTTAAGGCACCATACAAATGAGCCACAAAGATTTTCCACTTTATATGGAACATTTTTGTGGTTGGTCTGCCATTTTACAGTGCCATAAATTATTTAAAAGTGTGATGTTGCAATTTACGGCATGATTACATTAATTGCCTCATCAGTTTAAATCAGCCAGGACCCTAAGACTCTAACAAAGTATAAAATAAAATGTGGCTCAATTTGCAAAGCTGGTAAGTGTCTTTGACTCTTGTTGATTTATCTGAACCTTGAAATTCAAGCAAATTTTATTTACCCCATAATTAGAAAATTAAGTGTTTAAGGGTCCTAATACAAGTTATATTTTTCATGTGATTAGGCCCCTGAAAGTGCTTATAGTCATGACTTAACACATATGCACAGCTGCACGGTGATTTTAAAATGGCTGATCATGCGAAAAAGTAACCCTGGTCAAATGAGGTAGCAGATTAAGGTATTTTAAAGCAGAGCACCTTAGGGAACTTGTATTTCTTCCAGGGTTAAATTTGCCCTTTTGTTGAGCCAGGCTGGTGCTTGCACCAGTGGGCACCAGCCCAGCCCTGCCCCTGGAGCTGTCATCAGGGGAGTGAGGGGGAGGAAGAGAGGGAGGGAGCGGCTAGCATGGAGCTGCTAGCTGCTTCGAATGGCCAGAGCTGGCAGCAGGGTGGAACGGAGACCCCTTGCCTTGACAGCATCCGCCCAGCTCCCTTGGCTAGGGTATTGGGGGGAGCCATGCCATGCCTGCAAGGTGAGGGGGCTCCATTCTACCCTCCCCACAGCTCTGGCAATTAAAAGCAGCCAGCTACTCCACACTGCTGTCAAGAGGCCTAGGTTGGGGTATGGAGGAACAGTCTCCCCCCCCCATGTCACAGGCTCCTCTTAGCTATCCCAGCTGGAGCACTGGGGGTGGGGAGCCAAGCCAGGCCCACCACCCTTCACCTAGGCCTCTTGACAGTGGTAGCTGCTGGGTCAAGGGTGAGGGGCAGTTTATGTGAAGTACCACGACTTAGAGTTTAGGGTCTTTACATCTGTAGCCACCATAAATTTATCCATTTAAGTTGGAAAATGTGCACTAATGTGCCTTTTAGCACAGCCATCTGTAAAAAAGTTGTTCATTAAAGGAGGGCCTAGTACCATTGCTTGTTATGAAGTTTACCCAACTGTTCCCATCATGAGATTCTGTTTTCATTTGATATAGGATGCTTTGCCTAGGAATGATTCTGCCTCAGGCAGGGGGTTGTACTAGGTGACCTATGGAGATCCCTTCCAGCCCTACTTCTCTGTGATTTTCTCTGATGATACATTTAACTGTTTTAACTGTTTTGGCTAAAATATTCTAGGAGTCTGCCTCCAAAGTGATTTTCTTTTTTAATGGATAATAGCAGTTGAAGTGGCTCAGCTCTTTCAAAAAACAAGTCTAGAGAAAATTGCATGAAAGAAATGACAAGTTTTTGTAACACCTCCCCATGCTTTGGAACAGGAACTTGAAATTTGGCAAAGAGCTGGACTTTTTATGAGTAACGGGCCTCACACCACTCCTGTGCAGATCTGCTAAGATTTGGCCAAGTTGCAAGTGAAAAATGACAGTTTGCACATGCTCAGAAGCTACTTCTTTATTTTTAGCAACTAAAATCTAAATAAAAAAATCTTCATTTATCATGCGGAAACTGCTCTATTACTGAGGAAGGTGGTATTACTGAGGAAGGCGGGTATTTACCATCCACAAAGGGCAACAGAACATACTTTCTGCATCTAGTATGAATAATTGTACCTTTAAGAGGCTTTTATAAGATTCAGTTGAAACTGGTTGCTGTATTTGTCAGAATAAAAGTAATATGTTGATTAGTTACAATGCAGACACTTTACCTTAGTCCTTAGTAACTACTGAATAACACATCAAGGATGACAGGGCCAAAGCTGGACTTTGACTGCAATTGATTCTCTAAGCTTCTTTAGAAGTGGTGCTGTATCTGGAAACAAAGGGCATGCTGCTTCTGTGCTGTCCCCTACTGACAGCCATTGAGGAAGTTACTTGATCTGAATACAGAGAAAAGAAAAGAAGTTTGAAACCTGGGGACAGGGAAGAGAAATTGGGATATTGCCTGGGCCGGGAAGGATGGGGAAGGGAAGAGGAGGCCACAATTGTTTGTTGGTGGGGGATTGTCAGCTGGGAAGTTGGGATTGGTTGGGCAAAGAGCCTGGGGCTGTGAGAGGAAATAGGTTGGGGGTGGGGGGAGGGAAGGGGGGATCAGGAGCCATTTGGGCAAAAGCCTAGACAAGAAGACTGGTGGAGGAGCTTATCTGGGGTGGTGTGCTTGGCGATGAACATTAGAACTGGGAGCTTGTAGAAGGAAAGAGAAAACTTGGACATGGAGGTAGGTTGGGGAGCTTATAGTAGTCCAGGTGGAAATTGGAATGGGGTGTTGGCATAGTAGGAGATATGAATTCATGTGCACATGTGCTGTGAGATTAAGACTCAGACACTCGACTTGGAAAGCAAAAATGGGACTGGGATGAGACGTGTATGGAGTGGATACAGACTGGGAGAAAAAGACAGTGGTAAAGAATAAACAGAACAGAAGAGGAACAGACTGAGATGGGAGGACTGGAACAGGAGTCAAGCTTGCAAGAAAGAGGCAGACAACTCTGCTTACTAGAGCGCAGTTCCTGCTATGTACTAGCATGTGCCATGATTCTTTTCTCATTGACTAACCTCTGTGAACCCTCCAGCACCTCTTTAGAGCTCTTCTATATAAGATCATAACCTATTATTGCTAAGAGTCACTCCATTAATTAGAATTACAAATGACTATGCAGTGGATCTGAGGGCTGAAACATTCCTGCTGAACTGAGTGGATGTCAACATGTGGCTGGACCCCTTCTTTCAGTTTGTATTTTCAAAAGTTTAGGAATTACAAAAAAAAAATCCCTGGCATTAAAAGAAAATGATTGAGTTTGCAAAGTCAGCCACTTCAAAATTAGGAAAACCCAGAATGAAAGTTTCCTGTCAAACTTGCATCAGTCCATTGTATTTGGCTACCTGGTCAGTTACTACTATTTCTACAGGACCCCTGCCTCATTCAGTACACAGATTGGACCTGCTTTAGGAATGAATCGGAGGTAGTTTCCTGTAGGAGTCCAGATTCATTTTTTGCAGAAGTTGCAAAGTGTGTATTGAATGAGGTGGGGAATTTCTGGATAAAGCAGCAATGGTTTCAGGCTTAAGGAAGTTGAATGTCACCCTTTAGAACTGGTTTCTTTCCCTTTCTCTACCATAGAGTTCTTATAGGTTGCTAGATAAGTCGCTTAAAGCAAAGTTTTCATAGGTGGTCATTAACCATCTCAATTTCTGGTTGTCTAACTTATTGCTCTGGGGTGTGATTTGCAGAAATGATTGGTACTCATTACAGCAAATGAAGTCAGTAAGAGCTCTAATCCAAATATATAAAGTGGTATATAATGCTATATTCTCTGAAAAATCAAGCATTTCTCATATTTGGCATCTGTGATTAGTGTATGTTTCTGACTTTAATGTATAAGTGCCTTAACTCCCCAGCTGTAAAATGAGAAAAATACCTCACAGGGATATTGTGAAGGTTGATTAATGTTTGTGAAACACTCAGCTACTATAGTGATAAGTTTCATACACAATCCCACAAGGAAATTAATAATTCTGTATTCAGAGCAGATCTTGACAAGTGAATAGTAAACAAAGCAGGAGGCCACTCATCAGAGAGGATGAAACAAAATGTTGAGTTGCTGCCCATTCAGGGAGCACCATGCATACCGTGTGGTGTGCAAGGCAGGGGTTCTGTGGAAAAACGGTGTGATCATGTATCTGAAGACTGCTTCATAATGCAAATACATAATGGGGCCTGAACATAAGTTGCACAGACAATTTTAATTTTGGAATTTATTAACTTTTGAGCATTATAAATGTTCTTTTAATTTAAGTTTTTTTGTGTGTAATGATAATATACATTGACCTCACTGGGCAGTAATGTGACCTAGTTAACTCGTGTTTGTTAAGCACTTAGATATTCTGGGATGAAAGGAACAATGTAAGAAAAGAAATTGCTTTTTCACAGTGGGAAACAGTATTGCAAGTGTGTATTAGCATGTCAAGTGAAATTAGATAGTGAACTACTGGTGTTTTAGGACAAATATAAACATTCTTTAGAAAATTATAATCCTTGTTAAAATAACTAGTGAGCTTTCAAGTAAGAGAATTATTAGGATGTTACTTCAATAGCTTTTAAGTGTTTTTTCCCCTTTTTTCCCACAAAAGGCATAATAAATCTTAATGATTTACATTATAGGAAACATCAGCTTCTTATAGGACAATTACAGATCTTTTGAAAGCTAATTAAGACTTATTATCCTCACAATTGAAAAAAATGGGCAAACAATTTAAAAATTAGAAGTGAATCAAAGAACAAATCCAGCAGAGTGTAATCTAACAGCAGGACAACCTCACAACCATCCATCAAAAGAAACAACTATAGGCAGAACATTTACTGTAGGAGCCAACCCACAAACTTAGGTGTTGCTGCTGGAAAATATATAATGCAGCTTCACATCAGGATCCTACTGCTGCCAAGAATACCTCAGGAGTGACCTTAACATTGATTACTCTTGATGAAGGAGGCAAAGGAAGCAGACTTTTGTGCCAGCAATACTAGGAGAGAGGATCAAGCCAATATTCAAATTAAAGAACATCTGCATGAGTTTTTATTTTGCCATTGAATCGCAATTTTTCATAGTGTGAGCCCTGTCTATAAAAGTCTCAAGTGTTTCTGTACAGCGTCTACACTGCATGTGCAAATAAATGAGATTTTAATTATGACAGAGAGGCTACGTGACAAGGAAGTGTTTGAGGCCACTCAAGGCAGTAAATCCTATGAGCATAAACCAATTAAGATACCACCATAACTCCTGAGACTCCCTGCTGACTTTCATGCATGTGTTAACTAGAGATGCCTTTCCCTACCACATTTTAAATAGAAAAAAATTACCTTTTGAAAAGTAAGAACTCCATTAAGACTGTTTTTTTTTCATGAACACAAGAGAACTGTAGGCTGTAATTCTGTTTGTAGCACTGATGCAATCAATGACCTTTAGGGTTATCTAATACAAGTTGCAGTAGAGATTCAGGAATCACTAAACTAACCCAAACTGTTGCTTATCTCAAAAACTTCCAGAAAAGGAGATTAAATGACTTCCCAAGGTAGTTTTTTCCATTGCCTTGCTCTTGTAGGTAGAGAGTTTTTCTTGAGATCTGATTGAAACCTTCTTTGTTATAGCTGAAACCCCTTTCCTTTTGTCCTGTCTTTTATGAAAAAGGGAGAACAGGTTTTCTCCAGATGGCAGTGTTTCAATCAAGTTAAAAGAAATATAAATTATTTCTGTATTTTAATTTGTGCAATATGACTCTTGGAGAAACAACTCTGACCTTATTAAACAAGTTTTTTTTTCTAATTTTGCCTCTCCTAAATTGCCATGCATGAAATTCATACCTTTGCAGAGAAGGTAGCACTAGTTTATACAATTTTTCCAGGTCTGTTTTAAGGATTAAGTGGCCTTTATGCTGGCTTTTAGCAGAGGGGTAGCTATCACCGATTGAGTATAATAGGAGGCTCATTCAAGAATATTTGCTAAAATGTCTGCTCTTCACATAATTTGAATAGGCATTGAAAGACTGCTGAAGAAACACAACTGATTTAAGAGGAAAACAGCTTTTGGGAAAGAAAAAAGGGAGATAGACCCTGGTAGTGGCATGGTGCTACATGTAATGTTAACTCAGTAAACAAAAACACCAAATTTATGTAAGTGAGAGCATCCAGCTTACAAGTAGGATTTCTCAGTAGAAAACCATTTGTTCTCTTCTACAATATATAGATATAGCTGATAGGGTCAGAAGGGACCATCAATATCTGGTTACACCTCAGTATTTCATCCAGGAAACCTAACTTTTTTGCTTGTCTGAATTTAACTGTTAGAGGAGATAGCCTTATGTTCAAGGCAAATTGTATTAATAGTCAGGATTTTCTTTTCACTCTGTGGTGGCATAGGTCTTGGGAAAGTGCACTCCTGTAAAACAAATGATTAACACTCATAAGAATTAATCAGTGAACTTGTGGAGAATGAGTGTCATTCCTCTGTAAAACAACCCCCCCGCAATCTATTTAGGAGAAAAGTGGGAACTAAATGGAAGTTAAACCTTTAATAGACGGGGAGGGAACAGATGAACATTCACTTCATGGAATTACAAAGAATATTAGTAGAGGGACCCTGTGATCATCAGGGATCCGGGTTTCCCGTTTCCCTTGGAAAAATGGAAAAAAAACACGGATTTCCCCTTTTACCAGAAGAAAATGCATATTTCTCATTTTAGTGGAGAAACCCAAGGATCTTACAGTTTTGCAAATTGCTCTGCAGGTTGGCAGAGCTTTAGCCTGCAAGGGGGACTGGGAAGGAGTGGGAGGAGGGTGGTCAGGCAGGGGGTGCCATGTGCATGTACATGCACATGGCCACTAGGCAGCTTGGAGAGCAGCTCTAGTAGGTAAATGGGGAGAAGGGGGGATTGAGGCCTCCATAGGGAGGGAAGGAGGGAGTTGGGCAGAGCTGGGGCTTCTGCCTAGCTTGGCAGTACATGGGGCTTGAGCAAGGAGCAAGACTGGACCACAGGCAGCTTCTCCGGGGGGTGGAGGCGTGGTGCCAGCTCCCCACCACTGTGTGCACTCCTGGTTGGAAAGGGAGGACCTATGCCCCTTAGATCTGCCCACTGTGGGCTCATGGGCTCACTTTGGGACCACAGCCCAGCAGGTGTGCCCAGTGCTGCAGGGCAGGGCGGGGCCATGCAGGAAAGCTGCTTGGCACTGCAAGCTCCACACTACCCTGGTGAGGCACCCGCTGAATGCGTGGCACCAGCAGGGAGGGGGGGAGTGGTGTAGGGATGTGCTCCTCACTGTTGTTGTGTATTCAGGGGATGCATTGCCAGGACAGTGCAGAGCTTGCAGCAGCGATGACCCTTCCTGCCATGCTGGGTCACACCCACTCAGCTGCATAGGCCCTGGCCAGTGGTTCCCAACCATTTTTTTTCTGAGGACCAGCATGGGAGCAGGATGGAGCACACAGAGCTGGCTGCCTTCATCCCAGGGCTACGCCACCACCCAGAATGTCACAGCCACTCACCCAGAAGCCACTCGCCTGGGCAGACAGATGCGGGTCTGTGCAGGGGGCTTGTGCCACAACCTTTCACAGCCTGGTGGCTGGGAACCTCTGCTATGAGGCATGGTAGCAGTGTGGGAGCCCAAGCCCAAGCCTACAGTGGGAAGCCAGTGTCCACCCTCACCCTGCACAGAGATCTTGGGGACACAGGTCCCCCTTGTCCCCTTGGGACATGCAGTGGAGGGGAGCCACCCTCCCCCCCCCCCCGCTGGCCTGAGCCTGCAGCAGGCAGGCAGCAGGGGACAGGGAGCTGAGCTATGCTCTGCTGTAGCAGCCCCTTCCTTCTGTCTGGGGCAGGGGGTGTGGACCGAGGTCCCTGGCCCCATAGCCCTGGCAGCTCGGGGCCCCCCTCTGGCATGACTGGGGGGGGGGCAGGGGGAAGTAGATGCACGAGGGCACCAGCACGGCTGGAGGCCTGTTGGGGGGAGCGAGGAGCACAACTAGGGCTGGGGGTTGTGGGGGGGGAATGAGGGGTACCAGCAGGGCCAGGAGGTTGTGGGGAGGGGAGTGAGCAGCATCAGTAGGGCTGGATTGGGGAGCGAGGGAACATTCATTGCCGACAGCACTTTCAGTTTTACTGTGGGGGATTCATCCCCCCCGCTCATCAATCAGCCACCGGAGGACCCCACCACTTATCGACCAGCCAGGGGACTCCCTGCTTCTCAACCAGCCGCTGGTGGTACACCAACCAAAAAAGTTGAAAACCCTTGTGTTAGTGAATCATAAAATCATAGAGAAGTAGGCCTGAAAGAGACCTCCACAGGTCATCTAGTTCAACCCCCAGCTAGAGGTAGGATCATCCCTTTGCAAGCTATAAAAACCATTGTCTATCCTCTTAGCAACACTACAAACTAAACCCTGACACAACACAAGACATAATGCTGTTATATTCCAAAGGTAAAGCAGGGGGGGGACCATGGGGGTCAATGGCCAGATGCTATAAACGTTGTTAATATACATTCAAGAAATCCTAGGAAGAGGGCTGTGCCCCCTTCCTGCCACACCCACTACAAAGGAAGGCAACCCCCCTGTAGTCCATACCATGAGATAAAATTCCTTCCTGACCCCAAATGTGGTGATTGATTTAATCCTGAGCAGAGGGTGATTGATTTAATCCTCTAGCTGGGACCTTCTGGGTTTAAGTCCTATCAGGAACACTGGCACTCCAGTCAAATCCCCAGTGTAAAACTAGATAATGTCATTGATTTCAATAGAATTATTCTAGATTTATGAAAGTCCAGAAGAAAGTGGATTTCCTTTTTCTTGCCAATGTCTGAGCAATTTTGTGCCCTAAAAGGATATAAAATATAAGGAAAGAATAAATTAATATGCCATTAAGGAGAAGGTGGAAGAGGTATCTGAGGATCCTGTGCTTATAGCTTTATAATTACATTTTGGGTTGAAAATATAACCTGACCTTTCTTACAACATGACTGTTTACTGAAATCTTTTTGGGGAAAGAGAAGAAACTTTTATCTACTGTCAAAATGTGAGTTACTAACCCAGACCTGTCTGCTCAATGTCAATTGCCCTGGTAAAGATATTCCTGTTTTAACAACTGTAATGAAGCTGGACATTTTAAGTGTTCAAATTACAGCACAGGTTGCAATCACATTTCTTAAAGAAATCATAGTTTGCAGGTACAATGGGATATAACCTAGTTTCAGAACATTTTTAATGAGGCCAATAAATGTATTCCCTGATCTCAGCTAGCATCAGTATTTGGAACGCCTTTTGCACAAAAGTGTAACATCTGCTCATTGCAGAAGCATATGATGTCATAGCCACTGTCTTCCCAGAATAGTTTTTATAGTTTGTATAATGCTACCATCTGTTTCTCTTTTCCAAGATATTGTGTTTTCAGCAACCTGATAGAAATTTAGATATTAGGATGTTAATAGGAACATAAAAAAAAAGCAAGTTTTTGGTAGATAACCTCAAATATCTTACATGACTCCTAGACTGGGATGATAGAGGATATGTATATGTAACAAAAAGGAATTACACCAATTGTCCAACTCTTGTCCTGAAATTAGGTAAACACTGCACTTAATTTTATTTGCTCACAGGTAATAGAAGTAATTGTACTGAGGCCTGTGGTGTTAATCCAGTGTGAGGCTGGTAGAGTAGAAACAAACAGGCTGTTTACTTATCATGTTAGTATGGGTTTCACACTGAGGACAAATAACTCCTCACATATATTTACTTTGTGCTTTATAGGTACTGGACGTACACCCACCGTTTCTGAGAGGATCCATCTTCATAGCATCTTTGTGACATGGAACCAGTGACGAGGGGAAGAAGTAAGAGATTAATGAAGTCTGTAGACTACATAGACAGTCATCTCAGTTACAGGAAAAGAGAAGCCTGTTGCAGCCTCTGCAAATGGAAATAATGTGTTATGGAGTTAGAGCTCTAGAATGAAGATCCAAAAGAGGCTGATAAGACAGGAGCCAAGGCTGCAGCCAATGTTTGTGGGAATAATAAAAAAAAGTAAAGACATTAAATAAAAGCAAGGCTTGCCCAGTCCTAGCCAGGGTCATCAACTCCCATCCACATCCATCTCTTTCTCTCCCTCTTCTACTTTAGGGTTTCTCTAGAGGCCATCTGTCATATCAAGTTGCTTTTCAGGGGGTGTGTCTACATGTGCAAATAATGCAGGATCAGTTTACTCTAGAGTAACCTGTCCCAGGCATGCATCTACATGTGCAGGGATGTAGAAGCAGATTTGCTGCTCCTAGCAGGAGACTGATCCCATTCCCTGTGGCCCTGCATTGGACCCCTGCAGTAGCCAGGGAGAGCTAGGCTTCCCCTGGGTGCTAGCCCAGGGGCTGGCAGGGAGCATCCGTCCAGGAGACAGCTGTCTCCTGGCTGGGGCTGGAACATTGCTCCCTGCCCCTGGGAGCTGCCTGTGGCCGGAATGGGCTCTGCCAATGTTCCCCTGTCCCAGCAGCAGGGAGCTCCCAGTCCCCACTTCCTAATTGCCGTCAGGGACAAGGGATTCTTATCTCCCAGCCCCAGTGCCACAGTCGAGAGGCCCGGGGTGAGAGATTCTTATCTGCGGGGCCTTCCAGGGCAGGGGGACATTGTCCTCACCCAGGTTTTGATAGTGGAGCCTGCCCCAGAAGCAGGCAACTCCTGGGGGCATGGAACCATCGCCTGCCCTGTCACAGGCCAGCTGGGCACTGTGAGTATATCGGTTTAGTTGCAGACTGATGGAGTACTGCAACTTTATTAGCCACTGGGCTTTTTGGTTTGGGATCAAGAAGGTGATGTTGGAAAGGAAAGAAATGACAAGTTTTACTTATAAAAAGGAATGAATTTTACTTATGACACCAAAAGGTATAGTTCACATATGTAATAGTTAATAAAAAGGTTAAGCTAATAAACAGACAACTTAACAACACAGAATAAAATTGACAGTGATAATAAAACAGATAAAGAAATTAACCAAGAGTTCCCACTTGGTTAGTAACTTATCGATAGTCTGTCAATTAGAAGATGCATGTCAGGTTGAATCAGCGAAGTCAGACATCTCTGAACTGGGCTGCCCGAAGGAGAACCGATGAAAGCCCCTCAGTCAGGATCTGGTCTTTGCTCTCACAGGGAGTAAGAGAGATCCTTGGGGTATGGGACAGCAATGACCCTTCTGTTCCATCCTTCCGGAGGGTCATTATGACGTTTGTATTCTTTTATATTCTAATTATGCTAATTTTTTAGTTATATAACCATTCATAATATTGCTTTATAGCTGTTATCCTATGGGGTTAAAAGGTGTTAGAAATTATTATAAAAAGTTACTGCCCAAGCTTGGGTTTATCCAATAAGCAAATTGCAACACAGCATCTTCAGGTTTAAAATTAACATTACCCCACCTAAATTCAGCCCCTTCAAAACTTTCTGACTATGCTTTATTGAGATGTCCTTTCTTGAACTGTACTCGATAAGCTGGGCAGTTGAATCCAGTTTTTCTCATCATCAAGGCTAAATTCTGAGCGAGAAAGAACTATTAGGTCAGCTGATTTCACAGCTATAGCTTTGTCTTTGAGGCCTAGTCAGTTCCACAAACAGTTACAAGTTACATTTGCGGGTTACAAAAATAGAAGTTTCATATTAGACAAAAGTTCCAAATGCCTCCAAGAAGCACATATTTATTGCTTGTTAATTTCTTTGGTTCTGGCAAAACACTGCCCCCTGCTGCCTCGCTGATCAGGAGCACATTTACTCCCAGTTGGACGTCTTTTTGTGCCGTACTATGCAGTAAGTATTTGAAAGTAAATTTGCTACTTGTATTTACAGGTAGCAAATTTACTTGCAACTAAAGCACATTACTGCGCAGTAAGCATCTGCTCATGTTTACAGTAATGCTTACTCTGTAGTAATTAGCTCTAATCTTGTGTAGACACGCCCAGGATGCAATAAATTTGAATGCAAAAATCTAGAACTCTTGGTTCAGAAATAATACCTTTGATTAGACCAACTGGGAATAAAAGGTGTCATTTGTGAACCAAGAATTCTAGATTTTTGCATTTCTTTTTGTCTCAGACCACATACATCCCATAAATCTGAATGAACATTATGGCATTTTCTGCTTCTTTATATCCTTGTTTAAGAATGCTTTTTAGGTAATTTTTTATCTTTGTCGTGCTTGGTACCTTGTACCAGGAGAAGGGGTTACTGTGTGCCCTGAAAGTTGTCCGACTGGCAGATGGGTAGATCTAGGATTTTGAAAAGGGGGTGCAGGTAGTGTGGTGCATCATCACATATAACACAGCACATTTTTTCCCGTTAAAGAGGAATGAGAAACTTTACTAATATGCTAGGGGCCTAGTCCCGTATTATTCAGTTTAAGATCAAAGCAAAAACCAGTAACTATTGGAATGTGCATTAATTTGCTAGTGTATATATTAAGTTAAAAAAATACCACAAACTAGGCAAAAATAGTCAAAAGAATTAAAAGATACTGTGGCATTAGTCCTATAGTCATTACAGTTAAATGTACATCCTTTATTCAGATTTGTAAAACAAAATGTAGTCTTCATGACCATCTTGACAGTGCCTCCAATACTTCACTGTCACTCATTTCTACATCTGACTTAACATAACTCTGCACCTGAGTTCAAGTTTTTAGCTGTGGCCAAAAACAGTCTGCAGGACTGAGAGACTTTAATAGGAATGGCTAACAGATATCAGAATTGCAGAAGAAAGGATAGTTTGGATAGTGAAACATTAAAACCATTAAGAAGAAAATAGGGTCAGTAACCACTTGTGTTGTGGAGAGAGATTAGCAAGAATCAGGTAGATGATAATGAACCATGAAGTCAGTTGACTCCATCAGCCTTACCTGAATAGAAATATTGCTGCCCTTCCAGTCAGTTTGGGTGGAACAAGAATCAAAGTGGGGGAGAGAGGTTGCAAGTGCACCACTGCACCCTTCCTGGAATTGCCCCTGAATTAGCATACTCTTCTCTGTCTCGGTTTATTAACATCCCACCCTCCTCCACCAAAAATATTCTCCATGACCCACTTGTAGTACTTACCCACGTGTTTAAAATATTAATTTGCACTGCTTTCTACTTGATGGTCACTGTTCACTGAAGCTCTATTTTGAAAAAAATTGGTGCAGTAGCTTTTAAAATATTAGATTGCCAAAAGCAAAAAAAGGAGGTCAAATGTAATATTCATGTTTTGTGACACTGCTTATGTCAAGTGGCACTTATCTTCATACACGAGAAGAGTACAGCTAAGAAAATGCATCGTTTCTTGGAATATGCTTACCCCTGAATGTTATAATGATACCCTGTGAGGGGAAAAAAACTAAGGGGGATAGATCATAAAAAAGAGGTGATAAGTAAGAAAATGGGTAGGTCTGTTGGGCAAATGGGAGATTAGAAGGGGATAGGAATACAAAACTGAGATGCCTAAAGGAAGAAAAGAAGTTGGAGTAGAGAATGGAGAAAACTTGAAAGTATATTTGGTGATGACATCACCTTTTCCTGAATCTGATTTGTAGAACTGTTTGAAGATGGGAGCTAACTTGTGATAATAATAATAAAAAAAAGAGCTAGATCTTAGGAAGATGTAGTATAAATGTAGTATAAGATATGACTGGCTTTCTTTATGATGGATGAAGTTGTAGATAAGGTGGATTTTTTCACTGAAAATAGAAAATAGAATAAATTTAACAGAAGCCTAATGTGATGGCATGGCAGATAGATAGGGCTTAGTGGAGAGAAGATTTCAAAACCTGGGGTGAGAGGATAGAAAGTTGTGGGGGTAGTCCATATGAACCATATTCTGAGACAGAACCTGGATGGGAAAATGCAAAGTGACTGGCACTTGGAGGGGAGTAAGAGGTGAGGAGGTGAGAGTGAAGAGGAGTCTTAAGGGAGCAGTTGGTTTCATTGCATTTATTTTGTTTGTGTTTTTCCATCATTGGGGAATGGTCGTAAGTCCACCTGTATTTTGGTCAACTCTGCATGACTTTTCAGTCTGCATACCACAGAAATGACATGTGTTTCTGACTTGTTCAGCAACAGAATGGAGGAAAATTCCACATGGATCCTAATACATGGTGGAAAATTGGATAAATGCTTTTGGATCCAGCTCACTAATAAATGTCTTACCCACACACATATGTATGGGCAAAGAATGTTTATATTTTCCAGTGAGGTTGGTTAGCTAAGGGAGTGAGGGTCATAAAGGTGAACTCCAAAGGATTAAAAAAAATTGGGTTTGTGCCCTTTTATTTGCTGCTTTATATATATATATAGATATATATCTATATATATATATATAAAGCTCACATTCATTTGGTGAAGCTATAAGTACCAAGTGGTGATGTGTTAAATGAAAAATCTGCTAGAAGAAGCACCTACATTTTGAATCTTAGCCTTTTGGGGTTTTCTTCTTCATCACTATTTAGGCCCTAAATTCTTTATTCACAGATTTTGGTTCCCATTGGGATGATTCTGATCTTTTACTCTGACCTCTGGTAAAATGTGGGCCAAAGAACATAACCAAATAATTTCTACTTTGAGCCATATCTGATTTATTAAAAACAATATTAGCATGATTTAACAATGGACTGATATTTATATGGATAAGAAAAAAAACCCTAGAGTTGTTGTACAAATTTTGAAAGGGATATTAAATCTCATGCTTTAATGAGAGGGGCCATAGGGAGCATGGCCAGCATGCTGGGTTCCTGGCTTGTGGAGGAGCCAGCACTTACCTCTTCTCACCGGGGACAGGTGGCATGGCACCCTTCTAAGGAACTTGTGGCATCCCAGGTTGCTGTGGCACCCTGGCTGAGAATCACTGCTCTATAGTATGGGAGAGTGTGTTAGAACAATGTACTTCACCTAGAAAATAAACAGTTCATGTTAAGGGAAGTGTGATGGATATATTCATTTGTAGAGCTCCTGTGAATGGCCAGATTCAGGAGAAGGTGCTTTTGTAAGAACAAAATGTATTACACGTACATTTCACTCTGATGGAAATGCTACTTTTAGAAGGTTTTGGTTTCTGTAAGAGGTGATTCAAGAATAAGTTTATGATAGTTCTTTGTGAATGGAAAATAAAAAGGTGATGTAGGGAGATTCAAGGAAGGAGAGGTTCTTATTTTAATCTTAAAGTTTCAAGTTCACTTTGTTAAGAGGCAGATTTGCTTAAGTTTTAGCTGTTTTGCAGGCTTGAGGGACTAATTTGCCCATCTCTAAGAGAAGAAAATGTATTTGGCACACGTATGTCAGACATGATGTAAATGTGCCCTCCATATAAAGCAGTTTATTGATTATAAGCTGCACTAGGGTGTGCTGTAAAAAGAGTTGAATGTACCTCCAAATAAGAAGCTTTGTCTGGAATGGCTCCCTGACTAAATCCATCATACCATTCAAAACAAATATTTTGTGGGGTTATGATCTTTCCATCTTGAATGTTTCTGAGAACAAATTGGTTTTCAGAAATGTTTTTAAGGAAGAGGAGGTGGATGCTTGAGAAGGCTATAACAAGTGTGAGGGTTGGCATAGAAGGATGTACCGACTAAAATGATCATGAAGATGCTATAAAAGGAAACAGCCAAGACAGAAGCTGCATCACATCACAAAGACTAGAGTGACGTTGGAGGCAACAAAAGAAACCAATGTGAACAACGCTTTTTAGACAAAGGCTGAATATAAGATATTTGTAATAAAATCCCAAACTATGCAAAGTCTCCTGTCCAATTTAGTACAAACTTCAGAATAGACTCAACTGATCAAAAAATGACTAAGTCAATACATTTTCACAAAGACAGGCCTAGTTTTGCAAGTCCAGTTTCATGAAACACTAATGCTCAAATCCAAATTCCATTTTTCCACATAAGGAAGGAAATCTTATTAAATAATTTACATCTTTTACATCAGACAAGCACGTCTATTGTCAAGGATTTTAAGCCCTTTTTATTGATGTATAAATGGCAGATGCATGTTAGGTCTATGTAGTATGTACTAGTTCCCTTCTTTTAGCTCTCTTTTTCCACAGTGTTATATGCTTTTGAGGGGACAAATGTTTGTAGGTTGGCTATTGTTGCATTAAAACAAGCTGGTGAATTTTAGGTTATCCTCTGTGTATTACAAATATGAATGTACCTGCACTTTGGGAAATTAGATGCATTTCTAAGTAATTGGTAAAAGATCCTCTCTTTATATATTGAGGATATTGCTGTGACACAGCATGAAATCTTATGTTATAGCTGTCTAAAAAAAATCTCTCCACCCCCTGTAACATGTTTAGATTGCTTTTTTAGACTCTATAAAACGTTAGCTAGCACTAAACATAGAACTTCATTCATCATCATGCAAGTAAAGGCTGCCAAGGGAAGCCTACTCTTCCTGAACTGAAAGTGGCAACACTCCAGTATTGGCAGAAATCAAATGAATCATTTCCTGCTTTTACTTTTAGATAAATAATCAGAAAAGATTGTCCAGATTTTGGTCCAAAAGTAATTTTTCATAGCAAGGAATAAGAGCCCAGCTACAAAGAGTTTAGGTGGGGAGCATTCTCTTTTTACTTACTTGACTGCTGAAGCCTATAGAACCTGGGGTAAGATCAAATTATCAAAGTTATGTTTAAAATAAATGAAAAAGAATGATCTTGGCTTATAAGTAGAATAACATTCAATGTACTGATCCAGAGAAAAGTATGTGCTTACTCTTAGTGCACTTAACTACCTCAACTAATTCGTACTTTATTTTACTGATCCTGAGACAGCATTTGGAAATAAAAGTAGTCCTTTTGGAAAGATTATCTATCTAGCTATATTTGATATTGTTCAATTTACTGTTCTGGTCCATATCATTATAGCAGACAGTATGGGTTGCAGTACCTGAACCTTTCCATTGCAAGACCACATTCTCAGTTGGTTTAAACTTTGCCAAAATGTAAATATTTGTTTTGAAATTTGCCATAGTAGGTGTGTGCCTCACTCTGATTTTTTTTTTTTTGGTGGAAAATTCCAACAAAAATGGTGTGGTTTTTGTTGGCGTTAGGTTAAGCAAAATATATTTTTTGCATAATAAAGGCAAAAGTCTTACAACTATTTGACTGAAAAGCTTTAAAACCTTGGGTGAAGAAGCTGAAATTTAGCAGGGGCAATAGCCTTAGTGTCAGAGATGCACTGTTGGCTGTTCCAATAAGGATATGCTATATTTGTCTAAGTTATGAAATTGTCTAAGTTTAGCCAGGCAGCACAAGCAGCCCCAAGGCCGGCAGGATCTGGCTTAGCTCCACACAGTCCCTGTGTGCCACGCCAGGCCAGGCCAGAGAACATGACCTGCCTGGGGCTGGTGTGATGCAGCTCGGCTCGGCATGGTCCCCGCACACCAGGCTGGGCCAGGGAGCGTGAGCTGCTTGCCAGGGCAGCTTTTTGTATGGATGGGGCCAGGACAGGGCAGCTTTTTATACTTCTGGGGACAGCACAGGTGCTGGCCCCAGGCTCTAGCTCCCCCTGGCTTCAGATCCAGGAGAAGCCAGGAAGGGTTATTTTGCCCCAAGTGGCACAATTTGCTCCACACCAAAGTGCATGTCCAAGCACATGCACTGAGGCAGAAAGCCCCAGCTAAAATTTGTACCGCTTCTATTTGAGTTGCTGCAAGCATACATGCTTGCATGTGTGGACACGCCCCATACGGACAAAGTGCCAAGGGTATTGCACTTAAGGAATGGCTTGGACTGGGTTGTGGAGCATCATATATAGGATTAGACAAGACAGACTGGAGAGCCAAAAGAGAAAGTCAGGCTTGGGATTGGCAGATTCAAGGGCAGAGGGCTTATAAACACTAGAATATATCCTGCAGAACATTCATGAGTCCCACTAGCCTCATTCTGTCAGCAAATGGCTGTTGAACCCATTGGTAAAGTGGGTATTTTACTACATGCTAGTGCATGAACTTCATAGAAGATAGAAGGTGATGATCTAGTGTTGTTAGTTTACACAAATGGTAGAGGTCTGTGTCAGAGGTGCAGTGATCAGACAGGACAGTCAGGCATGAATGAGAACTAAGCAAGTTTTATTGTGGAGCAGTAGACAAGTCTCTCTGCAACCTTGATTTTCTCTAACTAGTCTAACCAAGGGATCAATTTCCAACTTCCGTAGTCTTCTGTGTGAGGGAGTGTTTCTAAAGGGTAACTTCTGTCACTACAGGGGGACTGGGTAGAGACTGGGAGTGGAAGAGGAGAAAGTAAGATTTAGCTAGCAAGCCCAGAAAGAGAGAATGATCCTGGGATAAAGAGTAGGGAAGGAATGGGGAGGTGATGGGAGGACTGGGAAAGGAAGGGAAAGATTGGAGTACAGAAGCAGTCAAGCTTGGGAAACATGGGTGAAGAACCCCTATTAAAGCACATTCTCCTTTGAAGCCTGGATAGGATCCAGGGTGCTTGAGTCTCACCAGTCTGCCATATTCTAGCATTTAGGAAACTCATGGAGAAAGTGTGTTTCTTGTTCCCCTTGTTCCCTTTACAGGATGCCTGTCTGCAGGTGTTGTCAGTTACTCCATTATTTTAAGTAGATCTGTGTGGTAGATTACAACTCTACCAGTGAATCATTTGGAAGTTACTTTGGCTCTTTATGATGAAATATCTGCTTTTTAATCATGTTTCTTTTAAAATTTAGGGAATTTCGCGCGCGCGCACACACACACACACACACACTATTCACCCCCCTTGCTCCCCAAAGTTAAAATTGACAGTAAAGAAATTCAAAGTTAGGAAAGGGACACTTAGAGGGAGGAAAAATACATATCATGCAATTAAAGACTTTAACATAATGCATTTGAACATGGTATTTCCTAACTTATATGTGTGCAGCTTTACAACTTCACTATTCTTCTACTACATATTTTTAATGGAATTTTTATTTATATTACAGTAGTATTTAAAGCCTCATGCAAGACTAAGATCCTATTATGGTAAATTTGGATTGCCCAGACCTGTTGCAATTTCCTGTTCTCTAAATCAGGCTGTCTTTCTTATTTGATGGTGAATTCAATTCAAACTTTGTCTGAGTGGTCAAGTTTTACTTTGTGAAATATTACAAGCTGATAAAAATAAGGTTGAATTGAACATAAGAACCCAGTTAATTGTGGTTTCCAGGGTGTTATGCTGTAGAATTAATGTGATTTACTTAGGGCTGGCAAGCTGGTCAACTGACCAGTCAAACTGACTGCATATTCTTGGACTGGTCAAAGATTATAGAAATTTTACAAGAAAATCCTTTTTATTTTTATTTTTTTTACTTCCTGTTCCCAGTGACTTCATTACCAGTGAAAGCGCTCAACAAGTTACAGGAAGCACTCAGAAGCCTTACAACATCAGGGCCTGATCTTGAAAAATGCTGAAATCACTTAACTTCCTCTGAA
>NW_017729033.1:34516365-34521135 GCF_001723915.1 Gavialis gangeticus | reverse complement strand
AGGTATATGATTTTTATTGTTTTTTGACATGCCTTAACGGAACATTTGTGCTTTTTCTGTGCATTATTTGGATGTACTGGCAATATTTTTTTTACAATTTTTGACTAATATTTGACAGGTCAGTTGACCAAACTTTATTGGTCTGGTCAAATACCCAACCTTAAATTTACCATGTAATCGTTAGCTCAATGTCTAATGATATTTCCACAAAATAACTTGCTTTATTATGTAATGTATATAAGTAAGCCATGCTGTCACCATACTTATCTGAAATTCTCTACTTTTCCTTTGTGTTTTCCTATAGGGAAAAAAGTGTATTACTGTAACCCATGCCAGCACACTAAGGCTGGGTGATGCATCATGCCAGTAGCCCCAGAAGCCCCTCTGGCAGACTACTGACTGAGGTGTCTCATGGAAAGGTGTGTCCCTCACCCTTATCACCTAGGAATTCACTCTGAACCCGATGAGCAAGCTATTCTTTATTATACACAGACAATTTATATACTGAAAAGATCAACAAAAATATAATAACAATAATTAATAATAAAACTAACAGTTTAGATGAAATTTACACCTACAACATTAGGTGGATAATTCTAGCACATTGGGTGGTCCCACTTCTGCTAAACAATCTCAATAATTAAATTTACCTTTTATAACCCTTTAGAACAGTTTCTTCTCATAACCCAATTGATTTCTTTTTGGTCACAATTTGCTTCCCATAACAATAAATGGCAACATATTTATAGCTGTGATCCACCACTAGATGGTGGAGGCAAGGCTTCTGCTGTTCTGGGAAAAATTGACTCCTTTAATCTTTCCTGGTAACACAGCAAAACAGGATCTGAACAGTTGCTGCAGGCAATAGGCTCCATTTTATGTCCTTTACTGGCAGGTGCTGGGATTTTATAATTTTATTACAATCCCATTTTTTATTTACAAAAAAGGAAGTGAAAAGGGTAACATTTTTAGCTTCATGACTGCAGGAAAAAAAATAAAAGATAGATCGTGTGACCCCAGGTTCATAAACCAGAAGGCAGCATACCTTTTAAAAAAAAATTGATGTTCAAACTAACTTCATAATTTTTTGGCAGCATGACCCATGATCTTTGAATGCTTGGAGCTAACAGTATTTTATTCCTATGCTTTGTGCCAAAATTTAGCCTCAAAAGTCAGGGCAAGATAACAGCTATTCGTTACCTGGCATGTTGTTATGAGGCGGTAAGTCCCCTCCCCTTCAGACAGCTTCTTCCTTAAAAATGTAAAACAAACAACTCCTCTTCCCCAGTCCTTTTCTGTATAGCTTAGCTAAAGGCCAGTCTGAATTATAATCTCTGATATGGAGCAGAGCAGGACAGATCAAACATTTGACAGAAATGCAGATGAAGAGTACATAGAACTGTTCCCTATGTACATTTGTGTTGCCACAGATTATTCTGTTGATTAGCAAAGCTGTGGATCAGAATGACCCAACACATGACTGTGGGCAATCATCACAACCTTGCCCGCAGTAATGACATCTGGTGTTTCCAAAATAAATATTGCTTCTTGGTTGCTAATATAAACAAATGTATTGCACATTACATTTCTGAAGAAAAATGTGCAAGACCAACATTTCTGAACTGTCTTTCTCTGAGTAGGAATATAGCTGAGATCAAATGATCCTAGCAAGGTGTCTGTCCAGTCTCCTCTTGAAGACTTCCAAGGTTGGGGACTGCACCATCTCCTTGAGAAGTCTATTCCAGATTCTGGTCACCCTTACCATAAAGAAATTCTTCCTTGCATCCAACCTGAAACCATCCTTTAACAGTTTATGGCCATTGCTGCTTGTCTTCCCCTGAGGCACCCTAGTGAACAGTTTTTTTTTTCTCCCAGCTCCTGATATTCACCCTTTACATACCTGTAGACAGCCACCAAGTCCCCACTCAGTCTTCTCTTTCCCAGGTTGAACAGTCCCAGATCCCTTAGTCTTTCCTCATAAGGTTAGTTTTCCAGGCCCTTAATCATTCCTGTGGACCTTCTCTGGACCCTTTCAAGATTCTCCATGGCTTTTTTGAAGTGGGGCACCCAGAACTAGACACAGTACTGCAGCTGGGGTCTCACCAGTGCTGAAAAGAGACGAAGTATAACTTCCTTAGTGCTGCTCATGACACACCAGCTAATGCATCCCAGTATGCTGTTGCTATTGCTCTGTTGACTACAGTGTCATGCTAGCAGCTCACATTCATCCTGTGATCAACCATAACCCAGGGCATCTCCTCTTAACCCATATTCATGTCTCTGGTTACTTCTCTCCAGATGAAACACTCTGTATTAGTCCTTACTGAACTGCATCGAGTTCCACTCCACCTACCTTTCCAGCTTGTCCAGGTCTGCTTGGATTTGTATCCTATCCTACCTGTAACCAAAGTAGGTGGTTCAAGTACCTACTTTGAACACCTTTAAGAGAAATTTTGATGTTTACCTTACTGGGATCCTATGACCCCTGCTGACTTCCTGCCCTTGGGGCAAGGGGTTGGACTCAGTGATCTTCTGAGGTCCCTTCCAGCCCTGATGTCTATGAAATCTATCCCTTAGTGTGACCGCTTTTCCCCATAACTTAGTATTGTCCACAGACTTGGCCAGCATGCTTTGCACATCCTTGTCTAAATTGTTGATAAAGATGGTGAACAGCATAAGGCCCATGATTTGTGTTGAGTAAGTGGAAAATGAAGACCATATACAGGATCACAAAGAAATCTGTTTTTCACAATGTTCATCTTACTGCTTTTCCTTAATTTTTTTAGTATTATACTTTACACAGAAGAACAGGATGCACTTTTTTCCAGGAAGGAATAAAATACAAATATTTGCATTTTATGAAATACTAACTCCCATTTTCCCCAAATTCCTTCCTTTTGACATGCCTTCATTACCCTGCTCACAGCTGTAGAAATGAGCAAAGAGGGTAAAAGAGAGCTCTTTTTATAATATTCTTTCCCAAAAAATAAAAATAAAACTCATTTTTGTGGGGACATTGTGTGGGTGAGTGAGCCTTCTGTCCAATTTTATAACTGCAGTCTGAGAAGAATCAGTAATACTTGAAACACTAAAGGCCTGGCAGTTTCATTTAGTTAAATCACCCAACAAGCAAAAAAAAAAGTGGCCTTATAGCCTTCCATACATCGAACTCCTTGCATGAGTATGTTGCAGTACTTCCTTTTGTTTGTACCTGGAAAGTCATAAGAGAATGTCAGGGGGGTAGATCTTTAGCTGATGTAACCTGGTGTAGTCCCATTGACTTTCATTTCCTGCACTTGGGAACCAGGAGCAGGGAGAAGAGGAGGGTTCCAGGCACATGTGTGTTCCGCATGCACGTGTGCCCCCTTACCTGACCCAAAGTGGAGGTGAACACAGCAGCAGCGGAGCCAGCAGCAGGGGCAGCAGCAGCTGAACCCCCTAATGTAAGTGGGGCAGAGGGACCGATGCAGCTGAGCCGGATCTGGAGGGGAAGTCCCCCGGATCCCTCTTAACTGAGACGGTAGGGAGCTGCACTCCCGAGCCACGCAAACAGAGTGCGCTGGCATTTGCGTCGGCGTTCGTGCCTGCGGGCGAGCAGGAAGGGCCAGGAGGGAGACTCCTGCTAGTGCGGGGCGAAGGCACTGCACTAAGCCAGAAACAAGCAGCAACTCCTATGATGGTATTGACACGGAGCGCTGCCAGAGCCCCTGCCTGGGGGACGCAGCCTTCCTGGGGCTTGTCTGAGGCCTCCACCCAGAGAGAGCCCACGGGGGGGGGCTGGCGTCCCCCCACCCACTGGCCTGTGGGATTTGCCCAGCAAGGCCTGCGGGGGCAGAAATTGGGGACCCCCACATCTGTCCTGCAGGCTCCTGCCTTAGGGCCCTGGAGGCGCAGGTGAGGGAGCTCCAGGAGGAGGTTAGCAGGCTGAGGGGAGTCAGGGAGGTGGAGGAAGAAATTGACAGCTATTTCCTTTCCCTGCAGGGTCACACACCCAAGGAAGAAGCACCCTGGGAGGTGCCCTCCACTGTAGAGTGGCAAACGGTCACCTCCAGAACCAGGGCTGCTCGTAACACAGCAGTACCAGTACCTCCAGTTCAGCTGGAGAACAGGTACAAGGCCCTGGAAACTCTGGAGGAGAAGGAAGGAGAGGAGGCAACTCCACCCTCTCCACGTTCCAAGCAGGCCGAAGGAGCTAAGCAGGCCAGGAGGAAAGAGCGTCGCGTGATTGTCATAGGCGACTCCATCCTGAGAGGTACAGAGGGCCCCATCTGTCGCCAGAACCCCTTGACACACAAGGTCTGCTGCCCACCTGGAGCAAAGATTCAGGACGTGAAGGGGATGATCCAGACTGTGATCCAGCCCACCAGTTACTACCCCATGCTCCTAATCCATGTGGGTACTAAAGATGCGGCCAGGAGAAGCCCTGATCGCCTGATGGTGGACTACCACACTCTGGGGTGCATGCTAAAAGAGATAGGCGCACAGGTGGTTTTCTCTTCTATCCTACCAGTGAGTGGATGTGGAAGACGGCATGCAATGTGCATCGTGGAGACCAACTGGCAGCTTTGGGAATGGTGTCTGGAGGCAGGCTTTGGCTTCCTCGACAATGACCAGCATATCACGACACGAGACATGCTCGGATGGGATGGGCTCCACCTTTTCTCTAAAGGTAAGCGTGTGTTTTCTTCTAGGTTGGTGGATCGTCTCCAGCGGGCTTTAAACTAGGCTTGTTGGGGGAAGGGGAAGACGAGGGCAGAGGAAGCATTGGAC
>NW_017729033.1:34516043-34516294 GCF_001723915.1 Gavialis gangeticus | reverse complement strand
GGGCAGAGGAAGCATTGGACTGCCAAACCAAACAACACCCAGAAGTACAGCCCAGCCTAGGCCGACGAGCGGAACGTATACACAGGTAAGCGACAGGGGCCAGAGTAATGCTCAAAGTAGGACGCCAGTGCACACATCCACAGGAGACCTCAAATGCCTCTACACAAACACTTGTAGTATGGGAAACAAGCAAGAGGAACTTACCCTCCTGCTAGCTGACACCAAACCAGACATAGTGGGGATCACTGAAA
>NW_017729033.1:34515419-34515856 GCF_001723915.1 Gavialis gangeticus | reverse complement strand
GGTGGGGGTCTACTACAGACCACCCAACCAAGGGGAAGAGCTAGACCAGGAATTCTTAAGTCAGCTCACGGAGGTAGTTACGTCAAAGGATGTGGTTGTCATGCGTGACCTGAACTTTCCAGACACATGCTGGAAAGAGCAGTCAAGCCAGGTCTGACCTCTCACATAGGTTCCTAGCCAGAATGCAGGACCTCCATCTAACCTAAGAGGTGCACAGCCCCAGCAGGAGAGACACCTTTGTGGACCTGGTGCTGGCCACGGGTGACGACCTGGTGAGGGGACTGAGGGTGCTTGACCAACTGGGTGACAGTGATCATCGCCTGCTGGAATTCACTATCCAGCCCAAGGTGGCAAAGGCCTACAGCAAGGCAGCAGCCCCAGATTTCAGGAGGGCAGACTTCAGTGAGCTAAGGAGAATAGTCGGGAAAGCACTGAGG
>NW_017729033.1:34510197-34510419 GCF_001723915.1 Gavialis gangeticus | reverse complement strand
CCTTAAGGAGACGATCCTCCAAGCCCAAAGGGAGGTAATCCCAACACGGATCAAAGGGGGCAGGAGGGCGCAAAAGCCCCCCCCCCATGGCTCACCAAAATCATTCAGGAATGTCTCCTAGGTAAAAGGGCGGCACACACCCAATGGAAGGCAGGGGCCATCACCAGAGAGGATTATACTCTGGTTGTTCGGGGATGCAGGGGGGCAGTCAGGAAGGCCAAG
>NW_017729033.1:34504847-34505197 GCF_001723915.1 Gavialis gangeticus | reverse complement strand
GGATCACTGAAACGTGGTGGGACCTGACGCATGACTGGGCAGAGAATATCAAGGGCTATCGGCTGTACAGGAGAGATAGGACAGGGAGGAAAGGTGGGGGCATGGCGCTCTACATTAAGGAGGAATACACATCCTTGTCAATTAGCAAAGAATCAGAGGAGGGGCACTCTGAAGTGCTTTGGGTTAGAATACAAGGCAGTCACGGGGAAAGAGACTTAATGGTGGGGGTCTACTACAGACCACCCAACCAAGGGGAAGAGCTAGACCAGGAATTCTTAAGTCAGCTCACGGAGGTAGTTACGTCAAAGGATGTGGTCATCATGGGTGACCTGAACTTTCCAGACATCTGC
>NW_017729033.1:34490270-34504316 GCF_001723915.1 Gavialis gangeticus | reverse complement strand
GTTCAAATTTGCTGATGACACTAAGATGTGGGAGGATGTGGGTATGCTAGAAGGGAGGAATAAGCTGCAATTGGATCTAGACAGGTTACAGGGGTGGGCAGACAAGAATAGGATGGGATTCAACACTGACAAGTGCAAGGTGATGCACCTGGGGAGGAAGAACCAGCAGCATACCTGTAGGCTGGTGAACTCCCTTCTCATCAGTACAGAGGCAGAAAAAGATCTTGGAGTCATCATTGATGCCAAGATGAACATGGGCCGGCAGTGTGGGGATGCAGTCAGGAAGGCCAATTGGACCTTGTCATGCATCCACAGATGCATCTCAAGCAGGTCCAAGGAGGTGATACTCCCCCTCTATGCGGCACTGGTAAGGCCGCAGCTGGAGTACTGTGTCCAGTTCTGAACACTGAAGTTCAAGCGGGAAGCAGAGAACCTGGAGAGGGTCTAAAGATGAGCCACTTATCTGATTAGAGGCCTGCAGGGAAGGCCCTACGAGGATAGGCTAAGGGACCTCAACCTTTTCAGTCTCTCCAAGAGAAGACTGAGGAGGGACCTTGTGGCGGCATAAAAATTCATAAGGGGAGAGGAACATGAAGTAGGAAATGATCTGTTTACCAGGGCATCCCCTGGAACGACAAGAAACAATGACCATAAGCTACTAGAGAGAAGGTTTAGACAGGACATTAGAAAAAAGTTCTTCACGGTCAAGGTTGCCAGGATCTGGAGTGGGCTTCCAAGGGAGGTGGTACTCACCCCATCTTCAAAAGGAGACTGGACAGGTACCTGGATGGGTTCACATGACCCCAGGTTTGGTGACCCTTTTCTTGCCTGCCAGGGGCAGGGAGCCGGACTAGATGGCTCCCTGAGGTCCCTTTCGACTGTAGAATCAATGAATCTATGATTATATTGATGTTGCTCCATTGTTTTCCTAGCTATTTATTTATTTATTTATTTATTTACTAGAAAATTGCTCATCAAGAAGGATGCGGGGTGGGGAGGAGGGATGGGGATGGAGCACTGCCACCCACCACCCCACACTGCTGCCGCCTCCCAAGCTTGCCGTACTGTCCCCCTCCACCAGCACCCTGGGATGCTGCTGCCTCCAAGGGCAGGGCCAAGGTGGGAGGGTAAGGCCAGCACCACTTTGTCCCTGCCATCATGGCGGCACTCCATCTGTTTGTGTGTCTGTCTGTGCATAGCACTCTGGTTGTTTCATTAAGCATTGTGATTGGCTGCTGAGACACCAAATCAGAGTGCTCCAAGAACATTATGGACAGCAATCAGACACAGAAAGATAGACTAAGCCCTTTATACATATAGAATTTCCACAGTTGTTTGGGTCCCATCTAGTGTTGTCCAAGCTCATAAGCATTTTGTGTTCTGCAAAACCTCTGGAAACTTTTGAAAACATCTAGAATGGCCTAGGCTTTCTTTTGGAAAAAAACCCAGCAGCTTAATAAAGACTTTATCAATAAAACAAGCACCAAATTAATCTTTTTTCTTTTTACATACTGGAACAAACACTGGGATGCTTGACCAAATTAACTGAAAAATAAAAGTCTCGGTGTTTATATGTGCACCCCTATTAGGGCACATGAAACTGATAAGCTCCACAGCAGGATAGTACTTCTAAATACTTACTTGTAAATATTTGTAAGTATTTAGAAGTACTAGCCTCTCGGAGTTCTTTCATATGCAGTAGCACACATACAGATACTATGCTGGCTGTCTGGGGCACAGGGTGCAAGCCAAAGGCAGTCCTTGTGCTGAGGCACCCTGTGCCCCAGCCAGCCAGGGAGTGGCATGTGGAGATGGGGTAACAGGCAGCACAGGGCTGCTTTCCCATGCTGCAGAGCCCCCACACAGAGACATATGGAGACAGGGGAGCAGCCAACACAGGGCTGCCTGTTCTCTCATCTCCATGTGCTCCTGCTTGGCTGGCTGGGGTGCAGAATGCCTCAGTGTGATGGCCTGATTCTCAGGTACCCCCAGGCTGCAGCATCTCATGCCCCAGCCATCCACCCCCCCACCTCCACAGGACTTCGGGCCCAGTCACAGCAACCTCTTGGGTCCCCTGCCAGCCTGAACTACTCTGACTGGGCTCCATGTAGCACACAGAAATAAATTGTGGAGCAATTTGCTCTGCAGTTTTTTGCTCCTGAGTGCACATTTAAATGGTGAACCTAAGAGCAAAAACTGCAGAGCAAATTGCTCTGCAGTTTATTCTTGCACATTGATTGCACATGTAGATGTGCCCACTGTGTCATAACCAGGGATCCTGGTTTTCCCTGATAAAAAAATTGCAAATAATCTGAACCCCCCCTTCCCAAAATCCATTATTAAAATTAAAGACCCCCCACATCCCCCCCCTCCAGCCCTGGTCATGCTTTTCACTCTTCCCCATAGTCCACCAGCCATGCTTGTGCCCTTTGCCCCCCACCCATGGCCCCTGCCCCAGAGCTGCTGGAGGGGGCCCCAGCTGCCGGGGCTATGGGGTCAGGGATCTAGGTCCACAGCTCTCTACCCCCAGCAGAAGGCAGCAGCTGCTGCAGCAGAAGGAGCATGGAGCTGGCTCCCCCACACCTGCATGCTGTGGGCTCAGGTAGGGTTGAGGCTGGCTCCCAGCTCCCCCCAGCCCTGCTGGTGTCCCCGAGGCATGACCCACAACCCCCCAGCCCTTCCAGAGGGGTCCCCAGCTCCTAGCAAGCCCCACTTACCTCATAAGCTCCAGGAAGAACAGTAAGCCTGAGCCAACCCTTGACTGACTGAGAGTTTCAGGCCCTGGCTTTCCCCCTCTCCCTTCTCATCCCTCTCCAGGTAGGGTTGGAGCGTTCTCCCCATTTTTGAAATCAGCCTTTTTAGGCTTAAACTCTCCCAGCCTGCAGAGCTCTTTTCAAAACTGGGAAATCTGTGGGTATCTCTGCTAAAAGGGAAAATCTGTGGTTTTCTCTGTTTTTGCATGGGAAATGGAAAACCTGGATCTCTGGTCATACAGTTGCTCTGGACAAGTTAAAGGCAGAGATTTAGTCACCAAGGAAAGAAGCAAATGGATCTCCTACCAAACAAATAATAAACTGTAAAATACAGTTCAAGTTGAGTTTTGAATCCCAATTTTTAACTCTTAAAATTCAACCTTGACTCATGCACTGTATCACCGTCCTCTGCAAACAGCACCAGGCTTGGTGCTCAACTTATACCAGGCCCCATACACTCTCACTGAGGGCCAGGCACCTGGGAGGTAGACATGTGGTGCAGTGCTGCTCTCAGGGGACAGGACTGGGCTCTTGGCTAGCGTGGCCCAATCCTCTGCAAGCAGCGCAGCCTGGGCTGTGCCAACCAAGCACTGAGCCTGGCACCGCTTGCAGGGGATGGGGATATGCCAGACGAGTGCCAAGCCTGGCTCTGTCTACTGCAAGTGGTGCTGCTGAGTGCTGAGTCCATCTATGTCCCTTGTGAGTGGTGCCGGGCATGGTGATCAGCTGGTGTAGCCAGGCTCAGCATCTGGCAGCACTGCTTGCAGTGGACAGGGCTGGGCTCAGTGCTCGGCTTGTGTGGTCCCATCCCCTGTGAGTGGTGCTGCCTGGGTCATGCCAGCTGAGTGCTGAGCCCAACCCCATTTGTGCTCCCAAGTGCTCAGCCTGGAGCCGCTTGCAGGGGATGGGCCTGAGCTTAGCTCTTGGCAGTGCTGCTCACAGCAGACAGGGCCAAGCTTGCATTCAACTGGAGTAGCCCCATCCCTTGTGAGTGGTGCTGGGTGTGGCAGAACACTGTGTGCCTGCCACTTTAAGGCCCTGGAGCTGGCAGCCACCAGGTGCCTAATGAGGGCAGCCATTTTAGGTTCAGGCCTGCCCATATAAACAAGACAGTTTGGTTGCTGGAGGCCAGGCAACAACATTGCCTGGCCAGAAGGCTGCTGAGATCATCCGGAGGTAAGGGAGGACCTGTAGGGGATGGTAGGGAGGCTTCTGGTCCTGGGTACAACCTAAAACTACACCCTGCTGGGAGGTATGTGGCCCGGTATGATGACTGTAGAGTCCACCTGACAGGATGAACCCAGGTGGGGTTCTACAATAGGATTCTGGGGCCCATCGTGTGGGACCGGTGTGTATGAGAACATCACGATGTCATCTGCGGGTCTTGGGCTGCGGTGTAGGGGAGGAATGTAGGTGCAGGTAGCACCCCCTAGCATTGGGGCAGAGAATGGGCAGCCTCCCACTTACATCTATTAATTAATTAATCAATTAAGATCAAGGCATGGCGGGCGGTTAGCCCAAGAACAGGTGGGTGGGCCACACGGTGATCGGCCCCAAGCATGCCCCCCCATTACACTGGGCTCAGCACTCCTCTGGTACAGCTCAGGCAGCACCACTCATAGCGGATGGGGCTGCACCAGCTGAGCACCGAATCTGACCCTAACCCTTGCAGGCGGTGCTGCGGCATGTGTCCGTCCCCCTGGGGTGCCTGGCCTGTAGTGAAGGCGCACTGGGGCTGGCATAAGTTGACCTCATATTTCTGATCTAAAAAGTTAACTAATACACTGGATCTATGAAATTCCTAACTTTTCAGATCAGAAAAATGGGCCGACTTACACACTGCGTTGATGTATACACCACGGAATATGGTACTCTCTACTGGCTGAACTTTAGCCTATGGAGCTGTGCTTCTCAGCCTTCTTAGATTCAGGGCACTTCTCTCTAACTTGTTTGATTTGGTAGAATCCCTGGTTGAGGACCACTATTCTGCTGCACAGCTTACCTCAATGGTTCTCAGCCTGGTGCAGCTCCTCCACCACTAGATGAAGCTGCTCCGTGAACCTAGTGCACAGCCAGACTGGGAAGGGCTGTGGCAACACACATGCTTTCCTGTCTGATTAGGGTTATTTGATAAGCCTAAAGCAGTCAGGAGCACTGGTTTGTGCTGCAGTCCTTCCTAGTCTAACCCTGCATGGCTTCTCTCAGAATCAGAGGTACACAGGGCAGGTGGATCTGTCCTGCGTGCCTCTGTTTCCAGCAGGAGCAAGGGTATACCAGGGAAGGCTATGGCAAAATTGTCTCTCCTGCTTATCTGTGCCACAGCCATCCCTGGCCTACCCTTGCATTTTAAAGGTTATTGGAGAAACATAATGAGGCAGGAGAATGCACATGTGTTGCAGCCCTTCTTGGCCTTCACCAGGTGCCTTGGGCACTTCTACCTGCCTATGCTACAGCACCCCTGAGGAGGTCTTTTGACACCCAGGGGTAACTTAGCATGCTGGTTGAGAACCACTGTCATTGAGTGTATATACTCGGAAAACAGTTTAAATATATATCAAATTACTTCCTCTTTCCTATATATTTATATTTTAAATGCTTTTAGGTATGAACTATCCAGTAAAATGGGCTCCCAGTCTCTGCTGAGACACTCATGGGCTACTGAAGTAAAAATACGCAAAACAGGAAAATATCTAGCTAGAAGATCATTTATTTATTTCTTAAAATTATATCCTTGTAGATTACTCTCAAGATGCACAAGAAAGAGTTTTATAACAAGCCATTAAGACAAGGCTCAGTCTTTGAAATAATCTTCAGTAGTATTCTGAGAGAATTCAGTTACATCCACTCTCCTCATAGTCTGCCACTGATCTTCAAACTGAAATGGAGCAATCTCTACTAAAAGTTCTCTGCACCATGTTTCTTCTGCCAGCTTACCTAACATTCAAACTCTTTATCTGTTAGTACATAATGTATCCTATGTTTATTCATTTTACCCCATGTGACCTCCTCATCCTTTCTTTACAGGAGTGTTCTATAAAGAGCTCTCTCAGATATTTTTATGTTGGCTTTTAACGCCATCCATTCACAGTACTGTTTTAGACCACCCAATTTTCTTGTGCTGTCTGAGTTCCATTTGAGCTGTCTTAACGTGAAGCTAATAACTACTTGCAGTTTATAAACCTCCCAATTCACTTCTGTTCTGACCTCTTATCCAAGCTCTTTTTCCTTATCCATCCATATTTGCTAATCTTTTAGCAGTCCTCTGGGTCCTGCAGCACCAGCTAAGCTGTCACTAACAATTTTCTACATGCTTTACCCATATCTGCCGGAGGAGAAAAATAATTTTGTATCAGCAGCAAAGCATTCCATAGCAAAATGTAGAGAACTCTGTGACTGTTTTCCCTGTGCTTCCTTTCACAAGCATGGGAATAAAGAAAAGTGATTTGAGGGAGAAAACAAGCAGGTAAGTTTCACTTGCCAAATCAAAGTATGAATAACTTGAAAAAGCTCTATTTCATTTCTTCTTGTTTAAAAAAAACCACCCTCAAAACTTTGAGTGAGTCTGAAGTTTTACAAAAGAAATTCTGTTTTATTATTTTTATTAGGGCTGTATGAAGCTTTGGATGCTGATTCAATTCGGAGGAGGTTTGGCCCAATTTTGGTGGCTGAATCTCTGAATTTGAATCGACTTGGGACCAATTAAAAGTCTGAATCAATTCAAAGCTCTCTAAATGAATTGGGAAAAGATTTGGAGAGCTTCAGCATTTTGGGCAGTCCCCACTGGCTGCAGCAGGGAGCTGGACCCAGACTCCATACTGGTAAGTAGGGAGCAGGGGAGGCGGGCTGGAGCAGAAGGGAGGGGACCATGGGGGGGGACCCCTGCCAGGCCCCATCCAATACCTGTTCCTCCAGCCCCCCTGAGTGCTCCCTGATCCCTGCCCACTCTCTCAGACCCCCCATGGCTGCCCTGCCCACACCAGTTCCCAGTTGTTTAAAAAATAAGCCCCTACTCACTGGGTACTGCCAGGTGGGGGGGGCAATTCCTGCTGCCCCCCACTGCCCTGCACTGTGTGGGGGGCTCTGTCATGAGCCCCCCAACCTTCCCCCACTCTCCCAGGCCCCTCCATGGCTGCCTTAGCTCCCTGCCCTTTAAATCCCCGCCTCCCCCCCAAAAAAACATGGACTCACTGGCTTCTGCCCAAGGGGATTTTTTTTTAAAGAGCCAGGAGCTGGGGCGGGCAGGGCAGTCATTGAGAGCTGGTGGGGGATGGGCCCTTTGTGATTCAGAGATTCAGCAGCAGCCAAATCTCCAAATCAGATTTGGCTGAATCGATTTGGGACAGTGATTTGAATCACCGAATCAAATCATTGTCCCCAAATTGGTCAAATCCTAATCTGAAGCAAATACTAGCTGCTTTGCATAGGCCTAATTCATAGAAAAAAAATTGTGTGTCTTTTGTATTGTGGCAACATCTGGAGACAAGAACTGCACTGCACTAGGTACTGTAAAATGGCTAACAAAGAGAGAGTCCCTGTCTTGAAGAGTTTACAGTCTAAGTAAAGCATGTGGATATAACGAACAGCTGGCAGCCCAGAGAAATCATGCTGTAATATTTGTCCCAATGATAATCTGTATTTGCAGCACTGCAGCTGCCTATTATTATTAAATGCAATATGCCAAAGGCAAGGAGGAAGCTGAAGAATAACAATGAAGTAATGTCACAAATATTCATGGGCCATATTTCATGTATAATGGGTGTCATACAAGAAGATGCAACATAACTTAGAGTGGGAAAGTAAAAGGCCAAGCAAGAACTCTCCACCTTTCCCATATGCTTTGAGCCCTGGCAAATACAGAAGCACCAGAATGAAAAATGAGGAAAATCCCTCTCTCCCACACATGCACACAAAGGCCATGGACAGATGTGGGTTTGTATTGTTACACAGTGTTATATTTGGTTAAGGACATCTCAAAATAAAATGACTCCAACTACAAGTGTGCAAAAGAGTACTGCCAAGCTGGCAAGCACAGATTTTAGTATGAACATAAAGTGTAATTGTAGATTCTCATGTGCGTTTCAGCACATTCAAATAGAGATGCTCAGAGCCCCCCCTCACTGGAGCACTACAAAGGCGTGTTCTCCAGTCATGGGCGGGGGTCACAGAGGTTTGCTCCTCTTCTCCACCTGCTCCCCACCCCCAAAGAGTCCTGCGAGTCCAATCACTAACAGCCTGCCCTCTCCCCTACTGAGGAAGGGGGACCACATAGGCAGGTAGTAATTAGCAGGCAGCAGTGGTGCCTGCCACCATGGCATGCTGAGCTGCAGCAGTCCCCCAGCCTTGGCTGGGATTCAGGTTTGCTTTCAGTGGGTAAGCCTAGTCCTGGTCTTGCATTCACTGACAACTGGGTCTGAGAGCAGTGGGCTGTTACTGAACCCCCAGCAGCTGCTCGCCTTCCTTTCCCCCTTAACAGGTGGGGTAGTGGAGCACTGTGGGGAGCGACAGACTCCCCTGCAGTGGCAGTACAAACATAGTGCTTCCTGTTTCATTCAGGAACACTGGTAGTGTACGCAACATCGTTGTAGTGCTACAGGCGCGTGAATGCCTGACATCCACTTTTTGTAGCGCAACAAAGTGTAACGCAGAGAAAAGGCTCTTGTTTCTTTAAGGGCCAGGACTGCTGAGTGGGACAGCCAGCCAAACAAAGGCCAGGGCCCAGAAGGTAAGCAGCCAAGAGGGAACAGGGATGGAAGCTACTACCAAGAGTGGCTATCCTGGAGCTAGTTGTACTGTAATAGGCAGCAAGGAGCAGAACTCCAAACAATCGGGAGTAAAGGCTGCAGAGCAGTAGGGTTGGCTCCAGCAGAGGAGGGCAGGCTGATTCATTAGGCAAAGAGGAAACCAAATGGCCAGAAGGGCTGGTGCTCAGGGGACACAAGCCCAGCACATGAGCCAAAATAGGCAGTCTGGCCCTGCAATCTGTAGGGAGAGGAGTCCCTGGGGAGTGAGGCTACAGGGAATATATCCACAGGTATCCGAGGTACCCTAGAGAGCTGGAAGGGCATGGTAGGGTAGAGGGGGTATGCGTTGCTACAGGATTGTGAGCCAGAGTGGGGTGTGGGTTTTACTTTGAAGCAGTTTCTGTTTCAACCAGAGGCTTGGGTTGTAGCTACAAGGTTGATTGGGAAGCCACAGGGGTGCCCAAGAGGTATGCAGTGCAAACAGTTTGGCCAGGGTCAGGGAACCAGGGGTCTATAATGAGAGATAGCAGGGTCAGCAACCAAAGGGGCTGGAGCAGGGAAAGATAGCAGCCTTGTCTGGGGTTGGGAACCCAGAGACCTAGGACAAGAGATTAAGACAGGGCCAGAGTTCCCAGGATATGAGATTTGGCAGACTTGCCAAACTCAGAGACCCAGTGAGCTAGAGCAAGTCCTGCCTGTGGCAGGGGCATGCAAGACTGGGAAAGAAGAGATGTTGCCAGGGATCTGGAGAGGGAGCCAGAGGGCAAGAGAATTGGGGCCAAGGAGGCCCTGTGAATGGAACTGAAGTGACAACTGTGAGGCATGGGCATGATTATGGAGGTGCTGAAGGCTATGATTAGAGCCCCTAAGGCAGCTTGCTCCCTAAGGCATGGATAGAGCTGTGATTTAGTGCCCTGAAGCAAGACTGGTGCCAGCAGGGCACTACTAATACTAGAGGTCTGTTTAAACAAAGCAAGACAAGGGAAACTAAAGTTCACTCTAGGACCCTGGAACAGCCTCCCTAAGTACTATAATTTCCATCAAGGCAGGGCAGGAAAGGCAGAAAAAGGGAGGATACCTTGAGGAACTGGAATGTGGCAAAAGTAGCTTGACCACCAGGGGACACCACAGCTGGTTACGAGGCTGGTCCTATTGCACAGTGGTGTATCTACATAGCACTGCAGATGTAATGTCTGAATGCAGCCAATATAACACACACACTATCTTACATTATAACTGAGCAGAAGTTTAAATATCCTGAAGGAGCCAGTCAGTAGTTAGTCCAGAAGAAATGTCGAGGAAGTACTCCTGGGTATGGGTTACTCTCCACAAAATTACTCTCAACAAAAAAATTGCACAGAATCCTTTTCCAGTAAAAAATTATGGTTAGATCAAACTCTTCCTTGTCCTACTCTTCACTTAGATCATGACATTTTGCAAGCCTCAGCCCCAGCTCCAAATCACTGTATATCTTCAACAGTCTGAAATTAGGCTAGGTGAAATCATTACTAGATGATGTGTCTTTCAATAAATGTTTTAGAGGCTGTACTTTTATAAGTAATGTTTTTTTAATTGGCAGGAGTTAGAGGGTAAGAGGAGGAAAAGGCGATTCATCAGAAAGCAACATTTAGGAAAACAAACAGTGGGAGTATGGAGCTGTGTCATAGAGGGAGAGACTAAAGAAAAACATGACCCAAACAAAACTGCAGAAAATGGACTAGCTTGTGTGAAGAGAAAACAGGGTCTTATGTCTTAGCACTCAGACATGTACCATTTCCTTGCAGCCTGGAAATAAACCAGCATCACTGGGACAGCAGGATTCTTTATGGATGTGAAGGATACTGTAGTGCTGCCTATCATTTTAGAAGACAAGGCATTAATAACTGCACATGTGAGCATGTCACTTGAAACCCTCCCTGTGTAACAGTAGGGAAATTGTTACTCATCAATATTCCACTGAGGAGGAACAAAATGGAAAGATGACACCCACAAGATTCATAGTTTATGAGCAGATTCTTACTTTTGAATATGTTTAATTATGCAAGTTTGCAAAACCTTTTAAAGAACTGGGTCAGATTTTCAGGTTGCATAGGTCAGAACAGCTACTTGAGTAAATAAAGTGACTAGAGATATTCCAGTGTATACCAACTGCAGACCTAGGCCACAAATAGTTTCACATGCTTCTGCTACAAAAATCCTTTTGACTGGTCCTTGATGAATACTTAAGCCTATTGATATTTATGACCTTTTATTTTCTCTTTAAAGTATATGAAAATAGAGTTTCAATCATGTGTTAAGTGCACAGAACTTTTTATTTTTCTCTTTTTTTGTGGCAGGTTGGGGGTGCAATGCAAGTGGTACAAACAGAAGAACCTCTATTGCTAAAATGGCATGCTTTTCCTCCACATCTTCTTTAAACTGAAAAAAATTATCAACCAATCCTTGAGTTTTTTTAAAAATCACATTTTTAACTGGGTAATTAAATGCCAAATTTCTTCCTGAAGGGGAAAGTTTATGGATAAGTTATAAAACCCTGAAATTAGACTTTGTAATGGAAAATCTGATGACATCAACTATGGCCATGCAAAAATATATTCTTAACCCTTAACACATACATGCCTAGGTATAAATGTATTTCCAATGCACTGTATGTTTATTACAGATTAAACGCTTAAAAATGAGAAAACACAGCACATACTCCAACTGTTTCTTAAATATTTGCTTAATATAACCAGAACACATTGAAAACTGTAAGACTGAAGAGTACATGCTAAGTGTTTGAATAACATCAAATGCAATAAAATGTTTCATTTGAAATGTTAAGCAGGTGATAAAAATGTCATGCAGAATTACTACTTCATGTGTTTAACATAATATAATTAGGAGAAAATGCAAGGGGAAAACTTAATTGCTAAAAGAGAAAGTAGTGTAAATGAAAAGGGTTTTCATTTTTTCAGGAAATGGATTTGAACTTTACCGTTTGTCAAATATGGCACGTGTGGCATGCCCTGGTGGAACAATGCAGTTTCATCATCAGTGGCTCAGGGATGTGCGAATAGTGCGGTAACACACGGCCCTCTCCTCCCCCTTCACCATCTAAACCAGTGGGTTTAGGAACAGTAGCAATAAAGTAAGATTTTTTTTGAAGAAGTAGTAGGAAGAAGATGGAGGAGGGGTTGAGAGCAATGGGAACCTCCTGGGGCAGAGGTGGGGGAGCAGGAGGAGAGGAGGGCTAAGAAGTGAAATGAAGGAAATGGTGGCCCCTGAAGTAATGATCACACTTCCTCTTAAAAATGGAACAGGGCTGGTGCTGAAACAGAGGAACTGTAACTCTCTGGAGGCAAAGCCTTTTGTGAGTAATGTAGTTCTTCCTCCTTCTACTCATTATACAAATGTCCGGAAAATTAAAGTTTGCTCTGTGTCTTGGCCTGTTTGTCTATGGCTATTTCTGGGTTTGAGGAATGAATTAATAGCATTGAGTGGATAGGCTAGGAAGGCAAAGGGAACGTTTTTAACTATCACTTTATAGTTTAAATACAGATTATACTTGTAATCAGAGCATTCCTTGGATAGAGATCAGAAACTCGACCAATGATAAATGTTCCTCCAATGGCTAGAATTCCCAGAGTTCAGCCTGTACCCTGACAAGGACTGTTTTCTCATTTTTTTTGTCTATATGAGCAGCTTTACCACCCTTTCCAATTCAGGAGGTGCAAGGCAATCCCTTTCCTTTATCTTTGACCCTGCTTGCATCTTTCTAGCTGTTCCTGTTCTTTCCCCACTGTCTCAGCTTTATGACCATGTTTCTGCTGCCCCTATTTGTCTCTAGGGTGATGCCTTTTTTCAAATTGGAAGGCAGGATACATGGTCTCCTCCGCCGCTTGGGGCACAAGCAGAGCAGAGCTGAGTGGAGCCCATGGGGGACAGGGGAGGGTGTGGGCTTCCTGTTGTGCTGCCCTCCCTGGGGTCTCCACGCCAGCTGTGCTGCCATGGCAAAGCATCCCTTGCCTGCCCAGCAGCAGAGAGGGGCACAACTCCGCACTGCCACCACTGCTGTGGGGTGGGCAGAAGGCACTTCGCCAGGGGGGGTCAGCAGGCACTGGGGAAGTCCCTGTTCCCCCAAGAACTGCCAGGAGTGACCAGGAATAACGGTCACAAGCTGGCAGAGGGTAGATTTAGGCTAGGTATCAGGAGGCGCTACTTCACGGTCAGGGCGGCTAGGATCTGGAACCAACTTCCAAGAGAAGTGGTGCTGGCTCTTACCCTGGGGGTCTTTAAGAGCAGGCTAGATGAACACCTTGCTGGGGTCGTATGACCCCAGTACTCTTTCCTGCCATGGCAGGGGGTCAGACTAGATGATAGTCAGGTCCCTTCCAACCCTAGAAACTATGAAACTATGTCAGTGTGATTGGTGCTGGGCTTCTGGAGGCAGGACAGCAGGGCACAGACCACTGAGACTGCATCCACCCCTTCCCCACACACAAATCTTGGGTATGTGCCCCCCATGACCCCTCCCCAGGAGTGCATGAAGTGGTAGAGAGCTGCCCCCCTCTCCTGGATGAACCACTCATGGCTCTGTCCCACTTCCTAGCTGAGCCTTAGTTGCATATTCCTGTACCAGGCCCCACATACTGCCCTGGCTGGGCAGCACCCTCAGCCCCAGCTGCCAACCCTGCCCCATTCCCTCCCTTCCTGTGGAGGCCACAGTCTTCTCCCCTCCACCTTACTTGCAAGCAGCTGGGGGAACTGCTCTCCACTGGGGCCTGGGCATGTATTCCTGGCCATGGGCATGTGTGAGCGCATATGCATGTGGTGCTCCCTGCATCCTGCTCACTCCAGCCCCAAGTGGCTTCTTGCAGGCTGGAACTCTGCCAGTTCGCAAGGGGAAACCCACCCTTTCCTGTGTTTTTCCATGGTGAACAGAAAACCTGGATTCCTGCATGATAGGTCTTCAAGAGGAGGCTTGATAAACACCTGGCTGGGGTCATCTGACCTTGGTCCTCTTTCCTGCCAGGGGCAGGGGGTCAGACATGATGATCCATTGGGTCCCTTCCGACTCTATATAATCTATGAATCTATGATACTGGGAAAGCAAGACAAATGCTGTCCTAGAGTCATGCAGCCTAGAACCATGACTTGATGTTCCTATTTTGGGACTGTCCCATTTAATTAAGGTAAGGTGGTTACCCTATTTGTCTCTCCTAGCACCAAAAAGGGTCACATTTCTGGGGCAAATTCTCTTGTTTTCCTTCTAGGAATAAATGTCACATGAAAATAATCCTGGTTAGAATTACAAAAAAGGAAATCAAAAAACCCTCACATATCACATTTATTAGGGGGAGATCATGTCAGACCAACCTGATTGCCTTCTATGATCAGGTCACAAAGGCCATGGATGCAGGTGTCGCGGTGGATGTAGTCTTTCTGGACTTCAGCAAGGCCTTTGACACCGTCTCTCACCCCATCCTAGTTAAAAAACTAGGTGACTGTGGCATCGATGCCTACACAGTCAGATGGATTGCAGATTGGCTGAGGGGTCGCACTCAGAGGGT
>NW_017729033.1:34484189-34489482 GCF_001723915.1 Gavialis gangeticus | reverse complement strand
TTTTTGTTGTTCTCCCGCCCTGGCGGGGGGTCGGGCTAGAAGATCTACTAGGTCCCTTCCGACCCTTAATCTATGAATCTATGAATCTATGAATCACAATTACTTCATCAAATCCCTTCTTGAATGCATACTATGTTTTTACTGTATCACCATTTCTTTTTTTTAAAGATTATTCTGTATTTACAGTGGATGCACTCAGGCAAAACTTGGACTTGATTCAGTTAAAATTACTGTATGCTTGGCCTCTGTATCATGGAAGCCCAGGCAAAGCAGAAAAAGCCCTGGAAATTCATTGATGTGTTTTCCCTGGCCATGCATAGAGTTCCACAGTGCAGAAGCTTAAACACTACTTTTCTTTGAATTGGACCCACTGGCATTATATGATTTGTGGTTGCATGTTAACTTATAGACAAAATATAAACTCATCTATGTGTCTGCCTCTTCCAGCTCTTCTGTTCCCTTACATTTTCTTGATGGAATCAAGTCTAAGATTCAGGCTCCAGGGCTAAGAAATGAGCCCATCATGAAGGATTTAACTATGGGTAGTCCAGAGTGCATTGTCAAGGAAGAAATGAGTCTTTAAAGAATCTTTCTGGGCTGAGACTAGCCACAGTTGGGTCCTTGCCCTCCTGAAAACTCTGAAATATTCAGACCAGCTCTGGAGCTAGCTTCCCAAGACAACTGGCAACTATCCACACCAACTAACAGAGCTGCTTTGCTGATTCATAGCTTGCAAGGCTGGAAGGGACCTCAGAAGATCATCGGGTCCAGCCCCTGCACCAAGCAGAAAAGATAACTGGGGGTCAGGTGGCCCCAGCAAGATGATTGTCTAGTTTTCTCTTGAAGATTTCCAGGATAGGTGATTGCACCACCTCTGGAGGGAGTTTATTCCACAGTCTGGACACTGTGATGAGTTTTTCCTAATGTTGTGCCTGAATTGATTTTCCAGGAGTTTGTGGCTATTACTCCTGGTTTTCTCCTTGGGTGCCCCAGTGAACAGTTGTTCACTGAGCCCTTGATGTACTCCCCTAGTGTAGTGGTAAACTGCTACCAGGTCACCTCTCAGCCCTCTTTTCCTGAGGCTGAAGAGTCCCAGATCCCTCAGCCTTTACACATACGGCTTGCTGTGTAAGACTCTGATCATATGGGTGGCTCTTCTTTGGACTCTCTCAAGCTTGTTCATGTCCTTGCTAAAGTGTGGTGCCCAGAACTGGACATAGTACTCCAGCTCAGGTCTCACCAGTGCTGAGTAGAGCGGAAGGATCACCTCCTTGGTTTTGCTGTATGAATACAGTGCTTGCATTTCCCTTGGAATTGTGGATCAGCCAGTATTGCAGGGGCTACTCTGGTCCATCATATCTTAGTGTCTGGGTCTAATTAGCCAATGAGCTGCACCTTGTGAAGTCATTCACAGTTGAACAGGGTGGGTGTAAAATGCTATCAGATCAGCTACAGGTGAAAGAGACGGTCAGGTGCAGGGCATTGGGGAGTCTAGCCCAGAGATTACTGCTGGAATTCTCCAGTCTCATTTGCAATCCACTAGACAAGCTCTCTTCATGATCAAGATAATCTTCTGTCCATTTTTCTTTGATCTTATCTACTTGCAGTGAAGCAGAAAGCAATCAGTTGTTAAGTTGGATAAGTGATTTTAGATTTGTTTAAACTAATGAAGAACACATACTTGCTGATTTTGCTCTACATGCAAAGTATTTTGCACTGACTTCTAGGTTTTGCTATCCTATTTGCATTTAGTTTTGTTCCCAAGTTAGTGAAATACAGGTTTTGGAATATTACGTACTTCAGAATGCTTTGAGGTAAAACAGCATTTACATTGTAAATTGCCTACCTAAGATTGTTCTATTTTCATAGTAAAGTATAATGAATAATGCTGACTGTAAAAAAAAAAAAAAAAAAGAACAGTTAACAATTTTACTTACAAGCAGTATATAGGCCTTGAGTATACTTTAATATGCTACCAGATGAGCTCTAGTGTCAACCTGAATCACTTGCACTCTACGAGTAGTCTCATGGAAGCTTGAAAAGTGAGATGGCAACGGTATGATGTAATTTAAGGATAGTCAAGTCTGAGTGTTGGGGTCTTCTCCTGAGTGTGAGGTTGGGTAGTGCAGAGTGAGGAGTGTTTAAAAAACCACCTTCACAAAGCAATAAAACTTTGGACAGGGAAAGGAATGATTCTTTATATTGTTTCAGCAACAGGTGAATGTAGTTTAGTGGTAGCCAGAGTTATTTAAGGTTTACTTTGAAATCCGAATTTGATTGACCAGTTTTCTGTTCACATGCCAGGTAGGCAAACATTTAATCTGGTGGCACTCTTTCCTGAACTGAATGACAAAGCTTCAAATAGTGTAGCTGTGTAGGTTCATTCAACATCTGTTTTCCTTATTTTTTGATTGTTTTGAAGTACTTATAATCAGTGTTTTGAAGTGCATACAGACATTTATATTAATGTACACTAGAGACAAGTCTAACCTATTAGACAGCCAGGTACTACAGGGTTATAAATGTTATCTGATACCTTATAAAGCCCAAGGTACCTGACCAATATTTGGGTTCTGTTAACTTGATGTAGTCAGGTGATAACATATGTACACTTGTGCTGCCTACTTCAGCAAGTGTCAAAAGTTCATGCTAAGTACTACATAAATTATCACCTAATTAAGTGCTGTTACAGTTTGGATGGTGGGGAGGGAGTGTAAACTTGATTCTCCTTGGAGAGCTATATGCAGAAATATGATGTGGAATTAATTGTGTGAATAAAGGTCAAAGATCAAAGTACTGAAGTACAATTTCTATATAGGGAGGACAAACTGGAAGAGAATCCTGGTTTTCCTTAGTTAGTTGTGTTTTCTCTTAACCTCCCTTAGCACTTTGAATAAACTTGTCCATGTTGTCCACTTTGTATTTATAAAGATTTAGATTTTGTTGTGATGCTGATACTTCCTTTATCTTACACTGAAAAGTTTTCTACAACCCAGTTCCTCTTCCTTTCCATCCACTTGTTTGTGTGACAGCCTGAGAATAACTATGGTTGCTGAAAACAAGCTTGTTTTTAGAAGAGCAACATGCATTGCATCCAGTTAAATGGCGAGGGCAGAGTTATGCTTATAGCATCCATTATATTTTAAGATTTTTAGGGTAGGGACCTCCTTTACCTATGTAGAAATGTGGCTTCAGACCTAAAAAAGGCCTTTGGACCCCTGACAAAATACAAATGAAGATAGTTTCAAAACATTTTATGGCTCCTGATAAGGAAAGAACAATCAAATAATACTACAGAGAGAAATACAGAGAAGAGAACTAAAAATCAAGGTAACTATCCAAGTGTTGATGACTGCCTTGAATTAAACCAAACAGATCTTTTCAAGCAGTTAGTTGGTGATACTACCACCAAAACAAGAAGGAAGTCCATTGTAGCAATAGGATACCTACAACATTGCTTCAGAAGAGTACTTTATTTATTTGTTCCTCCAAGCTAAACAGCTATTGGGTAAAGACAGCTAAATATGTGGGGACATCTGTGTTAAAACAATACTTCTTAGTGGAAAGAAAGATCAAGTGGGAGGGGGTAAGGAGAGGGTGGGGGGGCAAGGATGGCAAGCAGAAAGGCAAGGTGGCAAACAGGCAATTGCCAAACAGGCAATTGATTTTGCCAAAATATTCATGACGTTTCTCTGTTTCTACATACTGGGAAGTTATATAAGATTATATCGCTGGCCTCTGGCATTCCAGCCTCCTTAGTGGCTTCCCACAACCCTCACAGGGAGTTTTTGGCTGCTCCAGCTGAGGGCCTAGTGGGTCTGGCCCCTGAGCTCTCCCAGAGCTAAGCCAGCACAGACCCTCTCCCCAGCCCTACCTCCTGCCTCCAGGTATCTTTCAGCTAAAGGCAGGCAGTGGGGGGGAAGGGGAGAGGGAGGTGTCTTTATTCCCTGCTTGAGCCCCAGGACCTGGACACCCACATTCCTGGGCCATGCCCCTGCACCCTGTCACAAATCACCCTTTGATGTACACACACGGCGTTTCACCCCAGGAGAACCCTCACACTCGGGCATAGTGGCCTGCACGCCCAGCCAGGGATCCCCATGCCCCTATGCTTGGGCACAGCACCATGGAGCCCAACTCTGGCTCCCGCACATCACATCTGAGTGGCCAGAGCTGTGCACTCTGCCACCTGGACCTTAGCATGGATCCCCCCTCACCCCGAGGAGGAGCCGGTGTGGGCAGCTTGCGTCTAGTGCATTGGGGTGGCAGGAGTAGAACACGAGGGCTGGGCCTGCACAGGGACAACCATGTGACCTCCATGGCTTGGCAACTGCTGGTAGGTACCCAGGCTAGGGCATCTGGGGTGTTGCAAGCTACTTTTGGCCCACAGTTACAGGGTCCTGAAGTACTAGTGTGGGGGTGTGCTTGCCTGTGCCTGGCAGCTAATCAGGTAGGCTAGGCACTTGGATGTGCTGGATAGTTTCTGGCAGCCTGGGGAGTATGCAGGGCATGCTGGGAGGTGTACAGGAGCCTACAGGCCTTGGCCCATGCAGGCAGCCTGTGTGTCCCCTTCCTACCAAAAAGCAACTATGTATACTGTTCACTGCCAATCTAACCTAGGCTGCTTACAGAGAACTGCATAACTTAGCTTGTTTCTGCCTCAGACTTTTTGAACATGTGACAGGCTGGTTGGCAATGACCTAGCCCAGGGGTTTTGAAAGGGCAAAAGATGATTGGAGGACTTGGGATTCCCTTTCCTCACCAATCTGGTAATGATTTAGCCCAGGGGTCTTGAAGGGGTAGAAGATGATTGGAGGACTTGGGATTCCCTTTCTGCACCAATCAGGCCCCAGAGACTCACCCCCCCCCCCTTTGCCCACCCCCCGTGTCCCAATTGGCCCTTTGGGTCACGTGGAGGGGATAAAAAGGGAAGCATGGGCTGACTCAGGGAAGAGACCAGTGAGGGATAGCAAGGAAGGAGCTTTATAGAGCTGAGCCAGTGGGGCAGGGGCAGGGGCAGGGGCAGTGCCCTGGAAGAGCCTCAAAGAGCAGGACCTGCAGGTAGCAGTGGGACTCTCAGCAGCGTGATGTGTAGCCAGCAGGAGAGGCTCCCCCTGCTCCAGGAAGGATCTGAGCAGTGACTTGAGGGGTTCCCACCTCTGCTTCCAGCTCCAGAGGCCAGGTAGCTTGATGTGAGGCCAGGCTCTGGGAAGGTCTAGACCCCTAGCAGGCTGGTATAGTGCCACCAGTGGTGGCTGTGTGGCAGTGTTCTGGGTTCAAATCCCAGATGAGG
>NW_017729033.1:34475286-34479189 GCF_001723915.1 Gavialis gangeticus | reverse complement strand
AAAAAGGGAAGCATGGGCTGACTCAGGGAAGAGACCAGTGAGGGATAGCAAGCAAGGAGCTTTATAGAGCTGAGCCAGTGGGGCAGGAGCAGGAGCAGTGCCCTGGAAGAGCCTCAAAGAGCAGGACCTGCAGGTAGCAGTGGGACTCTCAGCAGCGTGATGTGTAGCCAGCAGGAGAGGCTCCCCCTGCTCCAGGAAGGATCTGAGCAGTGACTTGAGGGGTTCCCACCTCTGCTTCCAGCTCCAGAGGCCAGGTAGCTTGATGTGAGGCCAGGCTCTGGGAAGGTCTAGACCCCTAGCAGGCTGGTATAGTGCCACCAGTGGTGGCTGTGTGGCAGTGTTCTGGGTTCAAATCCCAGATGAGGTGACTTGGGGTGAGTAAGATAACAAGAAGCAAATCTTCTTGCAGTGGAAAGGGGCCATTGTGTTTCCTCCTCCAGGTACTAAGGCCCTATATTTTCTTGACATTTTGCATTTTGTGCCTTTTTATATTTCACCAAACTGTATTGTTTGTTCTGCTGTTTGTGTTTTATATTTTGTTAATCCTGTTTTTTGTCAATGTTTGTAAGTGTCTAATCTCTGTTGAATCCTGCCCCCTTGGGGCATTGTAGTGTCCACTATACCCTCTGATTTATGCCTGGTACCTTCCCAGTATTAAAAGGTATATGGTTAAGTCCCCATTGGTGGTCTGGCTCTGCTCTATAGGGGAGGAGAGTCCCTACACCTCCCACAGCACTTCTGGACCTGCTTTGATCCCTTTAATCGGAGAGAGGGTACCTCTTGGAGTACTGCCTGGGTTACAAACGTGTACTTAGCCTAAGTCACACCAGAAGTGTGATGTATGTGACGACTCCTTCCCTCTGCACAAATGGTCAATGAATTCCTGAATATATATATTGGATCTCTCAAGTTGTCTTTATTTATGACTAATTAGCTGACTTCTTATAGGTGGAGAACTGGAGTTCAGGGACAAAGAGTAACACTTTCGGATTTTCTTATTCAGGGTCTAGTTCTTATTTAGCCATCTCCAGCAAAAAATGGAGGAATCCAAATAATATTTGACCTTTTAAAAAGATTCTTGGTGTTGTGTGGTTTTTTGACTGCAGAATTGCCAAGGCCACACCCTGCCCTGGCCCTTCCTTGCCTTGCTCGCATACAATCTCAGCTTCATGTCTTTGTATCCTTTCCAGTCCTATACCCTGTCTCTGCCTAACACCCAGGTCAAGGTTTTGAAGCAGTTTAGAGATTTAAAAATATGTTCCTAATGTGATTTTTCCCCCCTCCCTCCCTGAACTGTCTAGCAGGTCTAGTGCCTAAACCCCACTGATCTCATTTGAGTTTACCTCCCCTTTGGGGTTCCAGGCTGTCATATAAAAAGGGGTGGTCATCACAATGCTAACAGATGTGGCATCTAACTTTCAAGTATTTAGCCATCTCCATGAGACGTACCGTTCTAAGTTTGTTGCCTAGGTTCCTTATACAGCGCCTGGGGAGAGTTAAAGGCCTAAGAAAGCAAAAGCAAATGCACTAAGCAGGTTCCCATCTAAAATAGCTAATAAGAAATGCTGAGGACAGGGATTTTTTTTTTTTCTTTTTTAAATCTCTTTCTGGAAATGAGGTCTCCCTCTCTCTCTTTGGTCTTCATAGCCCTGAACTGTTGCCTGAAGTTAGGCACCTAAACCCTTTCACAACAACGGGAAAGGAGGTCAGTCCTGTCTTTCAAATAATAATTGGATGCAGTAGTATTGAAGCCCCCACTTGTCCAACTGATCAGTTTTAAAATATATTGTTATTTTCACCTCGCTGTCAGAAGAGGCTGAGATGATTTGCCTGAACATTTCAAAGACAATATAGTATGCAGAGACTCCTTGCACAGGAACTTGGGATAAGCCCTGAAGAAGGTCATTTTCTGCCCAAATATTTGTCTAAACATCTCTCCTGACTATGAAGTTTGTCCAAAAAAACCTTGCTTCTTACACCTTCTCGGACCATCTGGGTGCCCTAGAATTGTTTTGGTCTTTTCTGTGCTGTACAATGGAAGAACAAAAAAATAGAGTAATGAGCTCTAATGTGGCTTTCCTTTACTTAAGTGGAAGTTCAGTTAGGTCTTATGACTGTTCAGGAGATCTAAGTTTTATTCATGGCTCTGCAAGCAAGAAGCATGGATTTTGTGCCTTATTTATAACCTGTAAAATGAGGATAATGCTTGGCTGTCTAGCAGAGGATAATTAATGCATTATTTGTGAAAGCTCCTAATTTTTTTTTATTAGGAAGTGAAATAAAAAGGCCACTATGTGTTTGTTTTTGTGGAATAACCAAGGAGGGTTTCCATTTTCTGCACTGACATTCCTGCCACTTCAACAATTCCAGGTTCTGCTTAAAAACAAATTGGGTCATATTGGCATGATAAACTACATAATGTGAGGTGCTCATAAGACTTCAATGGCACCTGCATGCTTTTTGGGACTGAATTATGGTTTCAAATCTTTGGTGGGAAGGGTGCCAATGATTTTCATGTTTCATCTCCATCATGGTCATATGAACAAGAGTCATTTTATCTGTTGAATGCTTTGTATAGGTCAGTATATTGGCTGGTATGCGATGAACTCATTTCTAAGATGCTGGATGTCTCTCTTGGTGAATAAAACTGAATTTAAGAGCCGGCAAGACACTGCTGCAATTAGCTGGCAAAAACCCCAAAAAACCCACACACAGTATGGCACATTAGCTCTTAAACTGTTCACAGTCTCCAGAGCAAGTGAAATGTTTGACATGGATATATATTTGTTTGCAGCATTGCTTGATTCATGTTTCAAGGAAAAAATTGACGTCATGCCCTCTTGGGATATACCATTGATCAGAGAGAGGATACTGTAGTCTACCACCTCCTCCCCAGCTTCCATGTGGAGGCCAAAGACATTTCAAGAAAAGAACACTTTACAAGAGGGATCTGCTGATTTTCATGAACACAAGAATTTTCTAGTCTGCAACCCTTCATGAGTTGCAGCTTTGAATTATCTCCTTGGGAATTGGGAGAACCTTACTCAATTGTGGAATCAGCAAAGAGAATTCTTCCTAACCTATGAATGTCCCTTGTCCTAGCAGGAAGTACTCTGGACTTCAAATGGATAGAAAATTGGCTACTCTTTTGTGTCCCTCATGGCAGCGTGTCTACCTGTTGTGCTATGTTTCTACTAGTTCTTCTCCTATGCCTGGACCAACTCGGTAGCCTCAGGGCTTGGCAGCAGGCAATGTGATTCTATTCAGGATAAGATGATCAGCACTACTTACATGAGAAAGTCTTGAGTCTTGCCATTTTGGAGAGGAAAAGTACTTGGGGAAGTGACTATTTCTGGCTTTACCCCTCCATACCCAGTCATTCTCTCAGTATAGAAACAGGCAGAGATTGTGAGCAGACTTTTACAGGATTGGAAAGAGAATGCCAGGTAAAATCAGTCTCTAGTTTTGGACACTTGTGGATTTTTCCTTGTTTTTTTTCTGACTTTTTACATGATCTGATCCTTTGTATAAAGCAATTGATTATCCAGTAACAGAAATATTTACTAAACAGACATTAAACCTCTAGATACAATATTGCATATTTGATATCTGCCCTGTAAATACCATTTCTTTTTTTCTTTCACTGGTAGTAAGAATAGTTTGGATTATACCAATTTTGAAACAATATTTAACAGTGATGAGGTGGTGATACTTCTAAATACATGTTCAGTAGTCAGTTTTAATATAGCGCTAAAGAGGGACTCTAGATTTCATAGACATTAGGGCTGGAAGGGACCTTGGAAGATCATCGAATCCAACCCCTTGCTCCAAGGGCAGAAAGTCAGTCATAGCACCCCAGCAAGATAAATATCCAAATGTCCCTTGAAGGTGTTCAAACTAAGT
>NW_017729033.1:34473968-34474455 GCF_001723915.1 Gavialis gangeticus | reverse complement strand
GCCTTGAGGGACCCCACTGGTCACAGCGCACCATGATGATCAACCACCACCCTTTGGGTTCGACCATGGAGCCAATTCCCCAGCCAGCAGATCATAGTGAAGCTGAGGCAGCAGCTGGCCAGTTTTGCTAATAGGTGAACATGGGATACCAGATTGAAGGTATCTGGCTTTCTGCATGATCTGAGACACTGGCAGGCAATCTGTGGTGCTCCCTTGTACTGCTGCCTGTCTGAGAAGCAGGGTAGCTGCAGTTGTGCTGGTGAGCTACTGAGCAATGCTGAGTGCCAGTACCAGGTAGCTTACTGAAGTGCTGTGTGAAAGTAGGTAGGCTGTTTCCAGTTCAAGAGGCAGTCTGTATGGAGCACCATGGCAAGGTTTGAGGCCAGTATTGTAGCAAGGAGGTTTGGTACCTAGGACCAGCCTGCAGTGGCAGCCTGCCCTCACCCCCACCCAGCTCCAGGGGGCACAATTTCCCCCCCCCAAGCTT
>NW_017729033.1:34460517-34468968 GCF_001723915.1 Gavialis gangeticus | reverse complement strand
AAAAATACATTACTACCAATGTATTGTCTTATTTCCCCCCCCCAAGCTTGCCTAGGAGTGAACGCAACAGTGAGAGCCACTCTCCCCTGTCCCCAAGGCACCTGTGGCTCAATCCCCCGCCCCGCCCTGGCTGGGCAGCACCTGTTGGTGCCCCTTCGCTTTGGATACTGTTTGAGGCTGTCACTTCCTGGCAAGAGTAAGTTTACTGTGTACACATGGTCTTTACCCTTGTTTCTTCTTCCATTTTTATCTTTAGGATCTAAACTATAATGTCTTTAGGGTAAAGGCTTTTTCTGACTTTGTTAGGTTCTATATGTGCTGCTGTAGTATGGATCTATACATAAATTCTGTAATACTTCATTAGCAGTATTGGAGTGATTTTGTAACTATGATGGTCCAAGGATTATACGAGAGGCAATGAGTTTTTTGGGGGTCATTCCTTTTCTTGGATCAACTATATGGTCAGGATAAAGTTAGACAAGCATTTAAATGCAGGGCACCCTTCACCAGGTCTGAGGGAGAAGCATGCACAGTGATGGTCAAGAATAGTAGGTAGAGCTGTGAAACTGGGGAGGGAGGGAACAAAATCCCAAGAATAGCACTCAATTAGCAGAAGAAAAGAGGCTTGGCTACTGGATAATCAAGACCTATCAAAAGGCAGGAGGAACATTATTATCTATAGCATAAAGGAAGAATTTCAGGAATTAGGTTGATTATAGTGTGCCATAAAGTCAATATTGGTATTTAGTCCTTGGTACTTAGTGTTCAGGCAGCTTATGACTATATGTTCCCAAGCTTGCCTTTTAAAGGTGTTTGGTAGATTTCCCTTGAGCATGAGGTTTGTGAGGTCAGAAAGGGAGTGGTTGTTTTGTGAAATATGCTGCTAGTGATGCTTGTGCATGTCTGTCCTTTATGTTGATTCTGTGAGAGTTCATTCAGGTACATAGTTTCTGTTTAATTTCATCTGTTGCCATGAGGGCATTTGGTGCTTTATATCAGATTTATAACATTTTGGGAAATCACTGCTGTTGCATGCTTCCCTCAGACCTGATAAAGAATGTCTTGCATTTGAAAGCTTGTCTAATTTTATCCAAACTATGCAGTTGGTCCAAAAAAAATATTACTCCAAAAAATCCTTGCCTCTCATAATATTTCTTTATCAGCCAGATTGCTAGGCTGTTCAGCACAAAAGGCCTAATTATTTTTTCCCATTGGCACAAATGAAGAATATTTTCATGGTAGAACTGCAGTGAGGTAGAAATTTCTTCATATATGGGAAGAGAAATTAGTCTAATACATAATTTTGAAAGGGCCACTTGTAAATTTACAAGATTAATTGTGAAACCTCATCTGATCCAAATTTCAGCCTTTCATTGACTTTTCTTAGGGGCTATACTCTGCCATCTTGTCTCTGACTGAGTTCACGCACATCTCAATGGAAGTTTTTATTTTTGGGTGGGGGTTAGGATAATAGTGCTTAACTCTACATATGTAGATATGAGTGTTGGATGCATTCTAGATTATATGGTCATACATCTTCCAGAACCTGAGGTAGCTCTCCTGTAGGTCTAAATGGCACTGTGTTTTAGGGTAGATGTACCTTGAAAATACATGTTTATGTATTTAAAACTGTTAAGGCAATCTTTTAAAGAGCTAAGAACAAATGTAAAATTAGGTACTTCTACTAGCAGAGTCAATGAAACCTCCATCATGGCTCTCTGATACAAGCAAGACCTTAACTGTTTTGGATTTACTCTTCAGATTCATTCTGTTTGTTTGGATGATGTGAACTGCAAATCCATCCAAACCCATACCCAGAATTTTGACTTAGAGGTCATTCTAACATATTTCAATCTTTTTCTTCAAATATCAAAAGTTTAATTATGATATCAAATGACAAAAGAGTGTGTTTGCAGGCAAGGTGTGTCAGTGTGTTCCCATGGCAGTATATGCTTGCAACTTCTCATTTATTAGGGCAGTGCAAAGCTTCGGTAGCCAATTCGATTCAGAAGAGATTCGGCCTGATTCAGCAACCGAATCTCTGAATCTGAATCGAATTGGGAGATTAATTAAAAGCTCCAAATCAAATTGGAAGCCTCCAACTTGATTCGGCCAATTTGGAGATTAGGCCCTAGACTAACCAGGCAGCAGTCCTCACTACACTGGACACAGCTGCCTCTAGCTGGTACGTCTGTTGTGGTGGGCAGAGGGGAGAGGGAAGTGAGGGAGGGATTGGGGCTGGAGCTGGGACAAGCTGCCCAGCCAGGGTGCCAGACTCAGGGAGAGGGGTGTAGGGGTGCGGGATACGGGCATGGCAGCACTTAGTGGAGTGGGGGCTATGCCCTACTGTTGCTTGCCTAGCTGGGGCGGGGGTGCAGGATGTGGGTGCCGCTTGCTCCAGGTGGAAGGGGGCAAGCAACAGCAGGGCATAGCCCCTGCTTCCAGTGGTGCTGTGCCCACATCCCACACCCTTCCCATGGTAGCTGGGCAAACAGTGGCAGTGCCTAGCCCCCATGCCAGCTGGGCAAGCAGTGGGAGTGCCCACCTCTCCCGCACTGGCTGGGCAAGGGGTGGGAGTGCCCACCCCCCACCCCTCACTAGCTGGACAAATGGCAGGAGCACCGGCCCCCCCCTGCACTGGCTGGGTAAGCATCAGCAGGGCAGAGCCCCCACTTCCAGCACTGATGCGGGCACAGCAATGCTGGGAGTGGGGGCTATGCCCTGCTGCTGCTTGCCCAGCTGGGGCAGAGGTGGGGCATGATGCAGGAACAGCTCGCTCCAGGTGGAAGGGGGCAAGTGACAGCAGGGCATTGCCCCCACTCCCAGTGCTGCCTAATCAAATCAGGACAGTGAGTCAAATCTCCAAATTTAATCACTGTCCCTCCAAATTAGCCAAATCTGAATCCAAAGCAAATACTTGCCATTTCGTACAGGCGTACCATTCATGTGTAACTAACTGTTTATTTACTTAATTTAAATGATTTCAAATGGTTTTATTCTACAAAATAAGAAAACAACCCATAGCCCTATTATAATGATGAATATAGGGGTCTTCAGTATTAATATATTATTTAACTTTGATAGTTAAATAATCAATAGGAATATTGTCAGATTATCCAGAGCTCAAGGAAAGATTATTATATGTAACCCAAAGGACTCTCTAAAATTTGTGAAAATATTTCAGCAGATGTCTGATTCTTTTTGATAGAAAAAAAACAAAACAAAAAAAAACCTGCGTCTAGTTTTGGGCTCCACAATTCAAAAGGGATGTGGAGAAGCTTGAGAGGGTGCAGAGGAGAGCCACATGCATGATCAGAGGTCAGGAAAACAGACCTTACGATGACAGGCTGAGAGCCATGGGACTCTTCAGCCTGGAAAAGCACAGGGTCAGGGGTGATCTGATGGCCATCTATAAATTTATCAGAGGTACTCATCAGGATCTGGGGGAATGTCTGTTCACCAGAGCGCCCCAGGGATGACAAGATCGAATGGTCACAAACCCCATCATGACCATTTCAGGCTGGACATAAGTTAGAATGTCTTCACTGTCCGAGCCCCCAAGGTTTGGAATAGACTGCCTCCAGAGGCAGCATTCAAGACACATTTGGATGCTTATCTTGCTGGGATCCTATGACCCTTGCTGACTTCCTGCCCCTGGGGCAGGGGTCTGGACTTGATGACCCCCCAGGGTCCCTTCCAGCCCAAATGTCTATGAAATCTATGAAAAAAATTTGCAATTTGACAAAAATTTCAATCTCTTTCCAGATTATATACTAGTTTAATATAATTACACCTAGTGTCCTGAACCACATTCTATGTGAATTGGAAACTCCATTTTTAGCACGGGCTGTCTCACTGTCATAAAAGGACAACACCCCAAAGGAATAGATATTTGGCCTATCATCCAGTCTTTGAACACCACCTCTCCAATTTTACAAATGATGAATGGAAACAATCCACATTTTAAGAATTCTCTTTAATAAGTTTTATTATTATTATTTTTCTTTACCATTAGAGATTGACAGATGCATTAAATTTAGGGGCAGTGATCAGAAGCAGTACATACTTGTAACACAAAATACTTTCTGATGTCTCTCCACTAATTCTACCACTGCTTTTAGGATGTTTTGTGACATCACAAAGCAGCTGTTCTTTGCTCCTCTGACTAAGACATTTATATTAAACCTTGACATTTTAATCTAATAAAAAAATGCTTTTTGCCTTCTCACAGTATAAACAGAGAACCTCTATATAATGGGCATCTGTGGAATATAGAATTAATCCCACTAGTGCGGAAAACCTTCATAACTCTCTTGCGGCTTCATCACTCTTTGAGTTATGAGGTCTTCCTCTCACTTGTGGGATAAAGTCCAAATCCCACAGAAGCTTATTATATGTCTGCTATTTATTAGGAGTCCATTTAAAACAAAGCACTTTGAAAAGACACTGGAAAACATTTTAAAATCAAAGAGGTTTCAGTTTAAGTGATGTCTGTTGTTGTATTTAAAGAGTTTTTTCAAAGCACTGGCACATTTTAACCAGCCGCTGAACTGCTATTTCTGCTTATTTTTTCCTCTCAAAGTTCCTATTTTTTATTTATATTTTTATCATTCTTTAAGGATCCCTTAGAATTCTTTTCTAAATTCTTGATAATTTGAAGTTGTGATTAGCAATGATTAGAGACACTTTAGAGACCCCTTAATTCTCTTCTCTGGTCTACTGAGGACTTGTGACATTAATTTGGGTAAGTTGGCTAATAAAAAATATCCTTCCACAGAGGTAGAGCACAGTATGAACACACCTATAAATTCTTAAAGTAGCAATTGGTTAAGGCAGTAAATTGTTTTAAGACAAGATTATTTTGGGACTAAGCCACTGGACAGGGACATGGCAAAGTTGTATTGTATTCCCACACATTTCATATGTGATTGTATTCAGGTTGCGTAATGTTTTTGTGCTGCAGTTTGCATTCATAAAATGGGGAAATGAATATTTCCTTTGAATAGATAGTTTTCATATTATTATTCAATTCCAGATTATCCTACAATCTCTAACATAATGATTGGGCAGTTGATCTCATAAGGGATCTCTGAATTCTGCTCTAATATAAATAATAGTATTTCTTATATTAGTTCTCACTTCCCTTAGTGAGAAATAGTCCATTTGTTCTGCCCATTTAAAATGGAATAAAAATAGCTACCGCATGTGAAACTTGTGGATCCAAATTCAGCAGTGGCTTTTAAGAAGGTCCATCTGACACTAATGACACAAGACTAACATGGTTGAGGTACACTACTTTCCTACCTAACAACACACAAATAATTAATATTGGCCAACATAATGTGCAGTTATTTGATCAGGTACCTATTTACAGCTGAGTCAAGTAGGGGTAACACAAATCCAGAGTACAACTTGCACTTTCACTTCTGGAGCCACAGTGAAATGCATTAACTACTCTGCTCTCTACTCCCTCGGTTGCTCTTAAAGCACCTTGAAATATTGTATTTTATATCAATGCAATTATTATTATTGGTATATTGAAAATATTTGCTGTTTCCTCAATGGTAACACTTTTTTTCCTACTAGAAAAATAAATAACAAGTATCACACATCTAAAGCCTCTCTGTTTGTTTTGTTTTTTCTAAGTATCTATCTGACTCTTAAGTGAAAACAATAGTTAATCCTAAAAACATACCTGAGAAATATTTTCCCAGCTGTAAAATGAAACTAAGGCAGATAGGTTAAATTGTTTAGTGCCATGAATCTAAAAATTATTGGCTGTAGAATCTAAAAATTATTGACTGCCAGTCCTGAGCTCAAGCCATTTGACCATGCTGCTCTCTTATGATAAAACTAGTGGATTTCAAGAACAAATATACAGACGAGGGAAGGACACTTTTGTTGTTGTCTCAGGGGTAAGTAGCAGTGTGACTAACAGAGTTAACACTAATACAGTTAGATAGTAACTTTCATTCATAAACCCCTGGATCTTCCTGAGATTAAGACTTTCAAATATAATGTTTATCAGGACTGAAGTCAGATGATAAACAATGCAGATAAAAAGATTGTTACTTTTAAAGACCTGTAATATTAGGGAAGGGCAAAGGGCTTAAAAGAAGAGCTTCTTCACCCATATCTGAACTGAATCTTTTCTGAGTTCAGGATATGTTCAGAGAGAGGTTGTGTATTTACACCTTCCCCATGCATCATTTGAGGATTAGCAGTACAGTGCTACCAGACCTCTTTCCACCATGAGGCGTAAACTCATTAAGAAAAGGTTGGAGGGGTACATCAGTGTTTGAGAAGGGGGTGGGGGTTGGATAAAGGAAGATTTGATGCACCTATTTGGAGATCATGGGGTATGTAACATAGTGTGGGGGGTGACTTGGAAAAGGTTAATTTGGATCCATTTTGGATAAGCAGTCAGATCTTGGATGTGCATGTGAACTTGCATTTTGCTGTGGTTCAGTTATCTCTCTGTTCTGCCAGATAACCTTCTTCCCTTTCCTTGACTAAGTAGGTGGCATGTGATCTGAATTTGGGAAGAGTGGTAGGGGAACAAGAGGCAAAAGAATAAGCACAAAAGAAGAATCACAACTCCTATCTCTTCAGCAGCTAAAGACTACCTTCACTCTCTCTTGCCAATATTCTGGAATGTCTATAGTAGGTTAGACTAGTTTTTAGGAACATCCATAACAATTACATCAAGAAACGTGACACTTTCTTACAAAGAGCTGTGTTAGTCTGAGATCAGTCAGAAGGCAGGGAAGATATACACTAGGGCTGTGTGAAATTTCACCGGGTGTTTTGTTTTGAAGCTGTTTCGACGTGTTTCGAGCTTGAAACAGCAAAATCAAAATGAAACAAAAGGCTTTGAAGCAGCTTTGAAATGAAACAAGGGCACTCAAAATATTTCAAAAGTTTAGAAATGTTTCGAAGTCGGGCTTACTTGGCTTCAGCACCGGTCCCAGGTGGCAGCAGCAGCTGGCATGCAGTATGGGGGCTTACACCCCCCAGGAGGGCTGTGGGGCTGTGCCAGAGGGGTGCAAGTCTCCAGATCTGTGCGCTGGATGATAGGAGGCTGTTGTTGCTGCCTGAGACCAGTGGCAAAAGCAATCTTTCCCGGCACCGGGTGGGGGCTGCACCCAGCATCAGTCCCAGGCAGCAGCCTTAGCCTCCTCTCATCTGGTGCAGATCCAAGGGCTTGCATCCCTGGGAAGAGTCCAGCACAGCCTGGCAGGCCTCCTGGATGTATGAGCCCCTGGATCTGCTCTCCAATGAGAGGAAGCTCAGCCTGCTTGTCCACCTGAGACGGGTACCCTCGCTTACCTCCCCATCTGGCTGCAGCCTCTTTCCCCTCCCTGAAAGCCTCCCACCCCAGCTCCATCCCCCCTGCAGCTTACCAGCAACAGCAGCTGTGCTCTTGGCCCCTGCATGGTTGGGGGCAGCACAGCTTGGCCCCAACTGCCAGATATCTGCTGCTTCTGCCACAACGCATTGCTGCTGCCTGGCTAAGTGCAGCATGGGGCTGTGTGCTTTTGGGCAGCTCCAGGGTGTCACCTGGGGCTGTGAGGACTGCTTGTGAGGACCACCAGCCACACCAGCTTGGGTCCTGCATGCATGAGCACTGTGCTATCTGTTGGGGCCACTTCTGTGCATGCAGGATCTAGGCCTGTGTGGCTAGTGGTCCCTGCAAGCAGTGTACAGCCTCAGGTGAGAGCCTGGAGCTGCCTAAAAGCACTTGGTCCCACACTGAGCCGGGCAACAGCAGTGCATTGTGGCAGAGGTAGCAGATACCTGGGGGGCTGTAGCTGAGCAGGGAGGTGCATGGGAGGTGCCAGTCCCAGGTGAACAAGCAGCCTGACCCTCCTCTCATTGGGGTGCAGATCTGGGAGCTCATACCCCCAGCAGGGCTGCTGAGCTGTTTCAGACTCCTGGGAGTGTGAGCCCTTGGATCTGTGCTAGATGACAGGAGGCTCAGGCAGCAGCAGCAATCTTCTCTGGTGCTGGGTGTGGGCTGCACCTAGCATGGGTCCCAGGTGGCAGTGGCAGCCTCCTCTCATCAGGCATACTGATCCCAGGGCCCACACCCCCAGAGTCCAGCACAGCCCTGCAGCCCTCTTGGGGTTGCAAGTCCCCAGATCTGCATGTCAGATGAGAGAAGGCTGCCACTGCCAGCAGATTTCCAGACTTTTGGTTTGACCAGTTCCCAGAAACCTCTACACCTATCTGCTTGCCAAAAAGGCGGCGTACGCCCGGTGGAAGGGGGGTGAAATCTCCAAAGAGGAGTATACCTCCTCTGCTCAGGCCTGTAGGCGAGCTGTTAGGAAGGCCAAGGCGGACATAGAGCTCGGATTAGCATCCCAGATTAAGGATAACAAAAAGTCCTTTTTCAAATATATTGGGAGGATGAAGAAGGCGCCGGGTAATGTGGGACCCCTGCAGGATACG
>NW_017729033.1:34459713-34460506 GCF_001723915.1 Gavialis gangeticus | reverse complement strand
CTGCAGGCCCTTGACACCCTGCGCTGGATGGTGAATTCCAAATTATGCTAGGGCAGCTGATCTCACTAGGGATCTCTAAATTTTGCTACAATCTGATAAGCCCAGTTTGACTGGGCTGGGCTTTGGTAATGGCTAGCAAGCCAGGAGGCGTACTTGAGTGCCCCCTGCCTTCTGGCCTTGGCCAGTGCAGACCTTTACCTGCCTTTTCAAGTGAAAATTGAACATGTGTTCAGTTTGTTATTGGTTCAATTTATGCAATTTAGATTGCATAGGTGGCTTTTTGCCTGTTTGTACTTAGAATCAAGGACAATGAGGGTTGGAAGGGACCTCAGAAGGTCATTTAGTTCAACTCTCTGCTCAAAGCAGGACCTTCCCTAACTATATCATTCCAGCCAGGGCTTTGTTTAGCTGGGTTTTAAAAACCTCCACAGGTAGAGATTCCACAGTCTATCTGGGTAACCTGTTCCTGTGTTTTACTACCCTCTTAGTGAAAGTTTTCCCTAATATCTGACCTAAACTTCCCTTGCTGCAACTTGAGGCCATTGCTCCTTGTTCTGTCACCTGCCACCACTGAGAACAGTTTAGATCCATCCTCTTTGAAACCACTCTTGAGGTAGTCAAAGGCTGCTGTTAAATCCCCTCTGTCTTATCTTCTCTAGACTGAATACACCCAGATCCCTCAGTCTCTTAAGTTAGGTGTCATAGTTTCATAGTTTCTAGGGTCGGAAGAGACCTGAGCAGATCATTGAGTCCGACCCCCTGCCATGGTAGGAAAGAGTACTGGGGTCAAACG
>NW_017729033.1:34452174-34454713 GCF_001723915.1 Gavialis gangeticus | reverse complement strand
CTCTTAAAGACCCCCAGGGTAGGAGCCAGCACCACTTCTATTGGAAGTTGGTTCCAGATCCTAGTTGCCCGGACCGTGAAGTAGCACCTCCTGATATCTAGCCTGAATCTACCCTTTGCCAGCTTGTGACCGTTATTCCTGGTCACTCCTGGCAGTGCTCGGGGGAACAGGGACTCCCCCAGTGCCTGCTGGTCCCCTCTGATTAGTTTGTGTCCCAGCCCCCCAACCATTTTCTTTGCCCTCTGATGGACTCTATCCAATTTGTCCACATCCTTTCTGTAGTAAGGTAAATATCTACTTAGCAGGTAGATATGCATCTTCATAGACTAACTGTTCTTATAAGCCCATGGGGAAATTGACAGGACTTTTTTTGTTTAACCTCTGCTGCTCAATAGAAATAATTAGTATGAAATAGTCCTTATATACAGTTGTGGCACTGAATTATAATCAGTGTGGCAAACTCCCAGTTGATGTAAACAATCTTGGTTCAGGTGAAGGCTAAAGATTTACCCAATAGGATTTGATTCTGATAAAAGCTGAACATGTTTACAAATTCCATCAAAATATACAGGTGCTCTTCACCTATGTGTATCAATCATCTTGTGGTTTTTAGCCCAAGTTCTACTTTTTCTGATGATATGTGAATGGATTTTGAACCCATGTAGCTAATGTAATCATATGAAAAATATGATTAATATATCTCATATACAGAATAAAGAGATACAGATTTATTTTTAGATTTAGGTACAGAAAAACAAATGATGTAATTCATAAGCATACAAAAATTCTATGGTAAAGATGTTCCCTTGTACTTTGTTAAGTCTGAGAAATCTCAAGATTCAGAAAGCCAAGGAGCTTGTAAGTATTTTTTGAGGGGCCAGTTATAAATATATTGCTTTTAGAAATGGATCCAGCATGTTTATAATGCCTCTTTTCAGCTATACAGATGTAATTTCTACTGAAAAAAAACAAACAAAACTTAAGCCCAATTTTTGGACTAAAAGACCAGGGAAGGCAAGCAAAACATAGGCTGCAGAAGCAACAGGAAGTGAAAAAGTGGGGAGAGTGAAGCAAGAATGTAAATCACATTTTTTATGAGTGGCCACCCGGACGACAGAGTGCAGAAGCAGGCGGAGTTGTTGTGAGAAATAACAATGAAGAGTGCACATGTAATAATACAAACTGCCTAAATCGGGGTCTGGGGGTGGAGAAGATTATTTTCAACAGGACTTAATGTTTCACTAGGCAAGCTAGTATTGTCCCCTGTCCCCCTTTTGTAACTTTTTTCCCCCCAAGCTTGGTTTTGCTAGCTGGAGTCTGAAAAAAAATCACCCTTTTGAACAATAAACATGAATGACTATGGTGGTCCTGTCAGCTTTGGACCTCTGTAAAATAACCAGTGATCCACAACACTTTCTGGAAGTGATTTCACAGGCTTTCGCCACATCTTCTTACTGACAAGCTGACAAAAAATCCATGCTGCCACTACCATGACTACTAGTGAATGCTCTTCATTTTCCTATTATTGTAAGTCCTAACATGTAAAGGGTTCTAAAGACCAGACCCACAGAATCAAAGGATATCTCACTTATGGAGGGGTAACAAATCAAATATTATGCTTATAACTGCTTACATTTTGAAAAGAACACTTCTTAATGATTAAATATTTATGTATGGCAAGTACTTGAAATGTTGATGATTTATTCAAACTTTATAACTTATAGTAAAATATAACTTTTTTGAACAGTGGCATGAATATTAAAATTCCCCTCACTTTCCCCTTGCCTCTTGAATGTAGGACTTCCAAGGTTTTGTATGAAAAAATGCATGTGTTTTCCTATATGTTTGCTTTTTTTTTTTATAGTCTTCATAAATCCAGCAAGCTTCTATTTGGACCACTAGCCTCTTTCAATAGAAGCATGTTTTCACTGGGATTTCCACATTCATAATTATTCCTCTCATTTCTCTGCTGTGAGAAGACAAGCTGGTATTTCATTGCTTTGGGGAAGTTAATAATATGGTAGGCAAAACATCAAGAAAAATTATAATGAATGAAGCTATACAAACTGTAGGGAAACACATGCTGCTATTATAAAATGTTCCCATCATAAATCCTGGCAATTTCACTATATTCACAAGTGAATAACGTTTTAACGCATAAACACTCTATTAATTAAAGGTAATATAGTATATAGGTTCAAACTAGCAGGACACAGAAAAGAAAGATTCAAATAATGGTATTCAAGATTATGTGTCCAGTCATGTCTACCACAGGCTTCCTGAAAATAACTTACAAAGTTCCTGTACTTTTTTTACTCGAAGTGAAAATGAAGTTCTCAGATTAGCTCTTTAGACTTTTTTATTGGTGGTGCTAACTCAATAATCCATATCTGAGGCACAAAGAAAGAACTTCTTACTTTCCCCCACCTTTTATATCATACAGAACATGTAAAAGTCACCTCTTTAAATGTAGTGTCTCTCTTCTTTTTCCCCTCCCCTGTGATATTGGTATCTTTAAATATTATTGTAATTTTGAAAT
>NW_017729033.1:34440504-34447174 GCF_001723915.1 Gavialis gangeticus | reverse complement strand
TTGGTGGTGCTCACTCAATAATCCATATCTGAGGCACAAAGAAAGAACTTCTTACTTTCCCCCACCTTTTATATCATACAGAACATGTAAAAGTCACCTCTTTAAATGTAGTGTCTCTCTTCTTTTTCCCCTCCCCTGTGATATTGGTATCTTTAAATATTATTGTAATTTTGAAATATTATTCCATTTTAACATTTGCATTTGTTAATCAGTTAGGAAAAAAAGAAATAGTCAAGAAACTTCCTCAATGTTTCAAATTTAGTGAATCCAAACATCCATTCATTGGTGATATGTTCTTCTGGCATGGAATATGTGATTTTTGTCTCACATGCTTTACTGAGTTTATTGGTAACTCTGAGGAATATCTGCATTAGAGCTGGTTTAGAAATTTTTTTGTTGTCAGAAAATACAATTTTATCCAATCTGAAACTTGTCATGGACATGTACCAGTTTTCATCAAAAGATCTATTTTCACTCTAAGCTCCCTACCACACATTATAATTAGAATATGATTAACCGTCAATTACATCTTAAATGGTAGCCCAGCTACACGTTCAAGCACTTAAGGGCACAATAAAATGGAATAATTCACAAAATTACACAAAAAATGTGTAGTAATTTTTTGGCTGGTTCACATCATGCCTTAAATTGACCACATGGCTGGTATGCTCCTGGGGCTGGGAGTGCAGATGGGCTGATGGATGTGGGAGTGCACTGGAGCCCTTGAAAACTCTTGTGCACTCCTGAGTCTGGGCACGCTGATTTAGCTAACTGGGGCTCCCATCCCTGGAAGCACATCAGAGTCTTGAGGGGCTCTGTACTCCGGAGTCTGGGAGAGCTGGTCAGCTGACTGGCACTGCCAGACATGGGAGCACCGGGCACCAAGCCTGATACTTGCTGGGTGAGGTGGAGCCAGGATCACAATCCCAATCTCCCCCTGCACCGACAATAATGTGTGATTGTGATCTGATCCCCAGTCCCACAATTGCACCTCTTGCCATGCACATATGACATGGCAGGAGGTGAAATTATTTGAATCAGGGATCAGATCTGGTAATGCCTTTTAAATAAGTGACTGTCAGCAGGATAGTATTTCTGGTCAACGAGAGCCCAGTATAGTACAGCTCGCTGATTTTGCAGTCCTCTAGGATGTGGGATGCTTGACCCTGAAGCTCCCACATCCCAGTGGAATGCTTCTCCACCATGGGCATGTATCTCACTAGGTTTTTATGGCAAAATTTGAAAGGTCTTTCATAGATTTGTAGATTGTTAGGGGCTGGAAGGGACTTCGCAGATCATGGGGTCCGGACTCCCTGCTCTAGGCAGGAAGATAACTGGGGTCAAGTGACTCCAGCCAGGTGACTGTCCAATCTCCTCTTAAAAACCTCCAGGGTAGGTGGTTGCACCACCTCTGAAGGGAGTTTATTCCACAGTCTGGACACCCTGACTATGAAGAAGTATTTCCTGGTACTGAGCGTGAAGTGGTCTTCCAGGAGTTTATATCCAGTGGTCCTGGTCTTCTCCAGGGGTGCCCTAGTGAACAGCTGTTCACCAAACTCCTGATGTAATCCTCTGATATAGTGGTAAGCTGCTATCAAGTCCCATCTCAACTTTCTCTGCTTTAGGCTAAAGAGGTCCAGGTCCCTCAGCCTTTCCTTGTATGGCTTGCCTTGCAAGTCCCTGATCATAAGGGTGGCTCTTTTCTGGGCCCTCTCAAGTTTTTCCATGTCTTTATTGAAGTGCAGTGCCCAGAACTGGATGCAATACTCCAACTGTGGTCTCACCAGTGCTGCAGTGGTCAATCATTACCCCTAGGTCCATTTTCGGTGAAAATCAGGCTGTCACCTCCGAGCCTGTATGTATGTTGAGGGTTATTTGCCCTTAGATGGAGAACATTACACTTGGAAGCATTAAACTTCATCTGCTTCTGGTCCGCCCAGCTCTCTAGCCTGTTCAGGTCTTCCTGTATCTGCAATCTATTTTCTGGCATGGCCACACTGCCCCCTAACCTGGTGTCATCCGTGAACTTGGCCAGCAAGCTTTTTACTCCCCCATCCAAATCATTGATGTTAAAAACCACTGGTCCAAGCATGGACCTCTGAGGGACATCACTGGCCACTTCGCACCAGGACAACACAGATTCTTAATTCTTTCCCAGGTAGAGAATGGGAAATTTTTTGAAATCTTAACTAATGTGTTGAATATTCTCTTTCCAGTCAAAGTTTAAACCACACACATTGTGCAGCATTCCCTTCCACTGTGTTCCCTTCCACAATAAAATAAACTTCACATCTAGATGGCGAGAATAGGATGTGGGCTTAGCTTTTGTGACACCGAGACTTCCAAAACGTTGTTGTTGTTCATCCTTCAAATTCAAAGATGACCATAACATCACTGGTTTCTGTGAACATGTGAATGGCTGATCAGGCCAATTTTGTGCTTTGAACTGTCTATGGCACACTGAGGAAGAGATGTTGCTTGATCAACAGCCGATGTGCTGCTGTTGTGAGATTTGTGCTGTTTGCACTTCTGCGTTGTCTCAGCAGTACTTCTCTGCTCATAGACAGTAGCTCCAGCATGGATGAAGTTTCACCAGGTGGAATGATCACGAGTGAGATATTCCCAAGACTTTGGGTTGACACTGAAATGTTTCACGGATGACTTGAGGGAGTCCTTGGAATGTTTCTTTTGGCCCCCCTGGGAGCACTTTCCCTCCTTTAGCTCACCATAAAAATCTTTTTGGCAGTCACTCATATGATATCCTGGTGACATGCCTGCCCATCTTATCCATGATTTCGTCAACAGAATATGGATCCTTGGAATGCCTGCCTGTGTAAGAACCTCAATATCTGGGACCTTGTCTTGCCATCTTATCCATATTATTTTCCTCAGACAGCTAATGTGAAAGTAGTTCAGCTTCATAGCATGGCATCTCTACACCATCCAGGTTTCTCATGCATATACCAGGATTGGCAACACAATGGCTTTGTAGACCTTCAGTTTTGTGTGTTGACTGATGCCTCTGTACTCCCGCACATTTGCATGTATTCTGTTGAAGGCCACACTTGCTTTAGCAATTCTGGCATTTGTTTCATCATTGCTGTGAACTGCACATGATGGTGTACCACTGACAATGAACTTGTCCACTGTCTGGAGGGTTTGGCCATTCACTGTGATGATAGGCTCTATGTAAGGTCTTCCTGGTTCAGGCTGGTGCATCGCTTCTATCTTTTTAGTGTTGATTGTGAGACCAAAGTTGTCACAAGCTGAAGAGAAATGGTCCATACTCCACTGCATGTCAGACTCAGATTTGGCATTCAGGAAACAGTCATCAGCAAACAAAAGATCACGAACAGTTACTTCCTGTAACTTCATCTTTGCCTGTAGTGTCCTCAAATTCAAGAGTTTGCCATCAGTCTGGTAATTGATGTCAATCCCAGTGTCACAGTCATGAAAGATATCTGTAAACACAACAGAGACCATCATACTAAAGAGGGTTGGGGCCAACACACAGCCCTGCTTGACTCCACTGGTGACTGGGAATGGTTCAGATGACTTGCCATCACCCACAATGCGAGCAAGCATGCCATCATGTTGCTGAACTATAGCGATTAATTTATCTGCGCGACTGAATTTTGTCATGATCTTCCAAAGGCCCTCCCAACTGACTGTACTGAATGCTTTTGTCAGGTCCATAGAAGTCATATACAGGTTGGAGTTCTGTTCCTGGCATTTCTCCTGAAGTTGACGAGCTGCAAACACCATGTCTATGGTCCCATGTCCTTTCCTGAAACCACACTGACTCTCAGGCATGAGCCCTTGTTCAATGTGTTGCTCAAGGCAATTCAACAGAATTCTGGTGAGGATTTTACTAGCTATTGACAGCAAGGAGATACCCCTATGGTTGTTGCAGGATTGTCTATTGCCTTTCTGCTTGTACAAGTAGATGATGGATGCACCTTCTACTACAGGGATATAGTACCTTAAGTGCACATTGACTAGAAGATTTCAATCAGTTCCAAAGCCATGTGTGAGCCTCTGGCTTTGTAGACCTCTACTTGTATAATATCTGCTCCCAGGTGCTTTACCATTTGACAGTAGGTTAATTGCTTTCCCAGTCTCAGTCAGCATTGGAGGATCAGCAAGAGATATGTTAATGTCTACCTGGGGCAGGCAATCAACTGCATCCTCACCAAGAGATGATTGTTGATTGAGGATGTTGTTGAAGTGTTCTGCCCATCTCTTCAGTATCTTTCCTTTACTGATGAGCAGTGTGGTGCCATCAACATTCAGTGTTGGAGATGTTCTTGAGGACTGTGGCCTGTAGATTGTTCTTAGAGCATCATAGAAGTTCTTCATAACATTCCTGTCTGTGTAGGACTGAATCTCTTCTGCCTTGTTTATCGGCCTTGAGATCTGCATCTCTCTGAGTTTGCATTGGACTATCCTCTTGATGTCATTGAAGGCAGCTGCCTTAGATGTTGAAGTGCTATCTTAGAAGCAGGCCTCATGGAGCTGATGTTTCTTGTTCAGTAGTCTCCCTTTGTCAGTATCATTTTCATCCAACTAATCTTGATGTTTGTCTGGTGGGTATTGGATTCAGCTGAGTAGACAGAGTCTTTGAAGGATGTCCAATTTGATGTTATTGGAATTTATATCAATGGTTACTAATTGGCTGTATAGTTCTTCAACAAATGTCTGTTTCACATTCTCCTGTTTTGGTTTGGAGACATTGAGCTTTTTGAGTGCTTTTTTTTGCCTTGTGGCCATCTACTAGGATGTATCTGGATATTCAGCTTGGAAACTATTAGCCTGTGATCAGTACAGGATTCTGCACTTCTCATGGCCTTTGTCACTCTGACATCCTGTCTATCTCCTTTCCTAATGATGATGTAGTCAATGAGATGCTAGTGCTTGGAGCATGGGTGTATCCAGGATGCCTTCTTGCAGTTTGGCAGATGAAAGACTTGGCCACATGTCTTCCAATGTTTTTCCCCAGGGTGCTACTTGGGGGGTGCCACTGCTGTCACAGAGGGAAGCACCAGTCCCTACCCACCTCACCCCCCTGCAGCTCGGGGATTGCTCAGCCCGCCAGAAGCTTACCCTCTCCTCCCTGCTGCCTGAGAGGCAGGTGAGGATCAGGCCTGACCCTTGTGTACACACCACAGGGGTTTACTTCACCCACCCTAAATTGAAGTGGTGTTTTTTAAAACCCACTGCATCAATTTAAGGAGAATTAAACCAAAGTAAAACCCTATGGGGTGTACAAATGGCCAAAGTCACCAAGGATGATGAAATTGTCTGTCTTCACCACTTTTCAGTATAATAAGACTCCAGTTCTTTATAAAAATTGTCCTTAATCACATATGGGTTGGTCATAGTGGATGAACAGGCACTGATGAATAGTTGCATATCTTTGCCCAGACAGTGGGAGTCTTATTAGCATGAGTCTGACATTTACTCCCTTTTGGGAGATTTATAAGCTTGCTGACTAGCTGTGTTTTGATGGAAAAACCAACACCAGCTTCATGTTGTTCTTTACTACAGCCACTCCAGAAGAAGGTATAGCTGGCTCCTTTTTCAGTTAGTGGCCATAAGTGAAACTCTTCTAGCTGAAGAAGGACAACTATGTGAATGTTGGATCTGGTCAGTTCTCTACCAACTACAGATGTTCTTTGCTCTATCTGGTGTTGTACAGTCTATTATCGTGCACACATTCCAAGCACTGATGGTGAGTGGTGTCTAATTTGTCTTTTTTGTCTTTTTGTATGATTTTTGACTGCTATAGTGGGATCCCCATCAGCCATGGTATGTTGACCAGGGCTAAAGTGAAGCAGACAATGTTTCAGGCACCTTTTCTAGTCCCTTCCTCATGCTACAGAGGTAAGTAGTGTGATCCTAAATAGGGCTGCTCAGTCACTCAGGGAGCTGCCAGATTCCACTGCTGCTTCAGTCCAGTGAAAAGCGACCGTATGCTCTGAGCCACCGGTGTGCAGGTCTGTAGCTACAGCTCCCAGTGTATCCAAACCTGCTGCTTTGCTGCTCACCCATCACCACAAGACTTGAGTGAGTCTATGGGGGGATATAGTGATGTCATTACTTGCATGTGAGCTGGATTTATGTGAGGGAAAGTTGCTCAGAGTCACCTTGCTCTCTCATCTAGGCCTGTCTGAATCCAGTGCAGCTCAAAGAAAGACTTAAGCCTTGTTCCTAAGTGCTCTGGAGACAAGCCTGGATACAGTGGATGATCATCAGGTCCTGTAGCACGTGAAGTGATGCCTTACACTGTCCCCACAGCTCTTGCTATCTGCCTTTAGGGCTGGGGAGATAAGCATGTCTGCTCAGCTGATCTGATGCACCAGAGAAGACTTTCCTGTGGGAGCCAGGTATAGCTGTCCAATCTGGTCAACAGTATAGCTCTGCCCTTCCTTTTATTTCAGGGTCAGCTCCCCTAGCCTTTCCCCACCAAGAGGTAACCTGCAAGGTGGCAGGGGCTGGGGTTTTAGGATACCCAAGACTCGCCCTTCCCTAGTGTTTGGCCCTGGTGGCACTTTCTAGGGTCTGTTCTACCATGAGCAGTCCCACCACAGTGACCCCAAACCCCAGTAGTGTGCAGTTTTTGGTCATACCCAGGACTTCAAAAATACTTTTTCTTGCATTCCCCCCCCTG